>NC_135907.1:7305307-7905307 GCF_964194155.1 Cetorhinus maximus | reverse complement strand
CTTATAAAACCCGTGAACCCATGAGTTTTGAAACTGCTTTATCAACTTGTGTTGCCATCTTCAAAGCTTTTCAAATGTGAGCCCCAGCCTGTTTGTGCATCTCTTAAAATATTTTAACATTTAGTTTACACTGCATCTTTTTTCCCCCCAAAATGCATCACAACTTGACTATATACTGAAATCCAAAACTTGAGTAATAAAGATTCTCTTAGTGCTCAGTCAAGAGAGTTTGTGTGGATTAGCATCATTGCAGGTGTTTAATGTGGCTTGTAAGTTTACAACATAGGAGTTTGGAGTGAAGAGTTTTTATAAAATATAATTCACTGTTGCAGGAAATACATTTATGATTTACTGGGTTATCCTGTGATATAAAGTGGGAATGCAGCTGAGTAAAGAGCACAATAGCTGAATTAAGATTTCAGAAATAAGTTCTATGCAGTTTTCCAATTGCATCTTGAAATGAAGGAAATTTGGAAGAAAAATATTTAGTGTATAATTAATTGGGAAAAAATGTTTTTTTTCCCCATTTTTTTTCTTCCCTTTTCTTGAAGATAGTGACCCTTTTCTTGAAGATAGTGATATGTAGCAGCCCATTGATATAAAGGAACAGGAATAGAACATTTAACTCCTCGAACCATTCAGACCCACATCCTGGTTAACTCTAAACTATCATTCTCAGATTTAACATTAACAATTTAGCCAGCATCAACTTTTTTTTTCCAGAAAGAATTCCAAACTGAAAGGCTTGGCTGTAGTTTTTTAGGCAATGTTCCCCAGTCCTAAATTCTCTAATCAGCAGAATTGTTCCTTTCTGCCTACCTACCAGTTCCCTAGAATATTTTGAACACTTTGATTAAATCACTCCTTGATCTACTAAATTCCGGGCTTTCCATCCCTAGTTTATGTAGTGTCTTCCCTTAATTTACCCCTTGGAATCTAGGTGGCATTCTAATAAATCTGTATGGCACTCTGTCCAAGGACAGTGCACCCTTCCTAAACTATGATGCCCAGAAGTGAACATTGTACTCTAGGTGTGGTCTAACCAGGGCTTTAAATAGCAGAAACATGACATCTACCCACTTTGGCCCACCAAACATTAAAGTCATATTCCATTAAACATTGTCTTTTTTTTGCAATTTATTGATTTATGTACATGAATCCTAAGTCTCTTTGGATCTCCACAGCTTTCTAACTTTTGACCATTTATAAAGAACTCATTTTTATGTACCTGTATTGAAATTCATTTGCCACAATTTTGCCATTTACTTAATCTATTAATACTGTTGTAATTTTATGCATCTATCCACATTTTTACGATGCCACCTATCTTTGTCATCAGCAAACTAGGATATATGGCTCTCTGTCCCATTAACTAACTCGTTAATAAACACAATGAATAACTGAGGCCCCAATGCAAATCCTGTGGGATGCCACTTGTCAGATTCTACCAATTAGAGTACCTGCCTGTTAGCTCTCCCCTATCTTTTGTGTCTCAGTAAGGTAAATGATATACCTTCAGTTACATGGGCTTTAACTTCAGCTAACAATACCTTATAAAGGACTTCATAGAATGCTTTTTAGAAGTCCATAAAAATATCCATAGACATTCCCTTGGCCCCTACTTTAGGCACCTTTTCAAAACTTAAATAAAGCTCATAAGGGATGACCTACTCTTTACAAGCTGATTTTTCTCATAGCCGAAAGGTTTCAAGGAGTTCAGTGCTCCAGCCTTAATTATAGATTCTAGCAATTTCCCAATAATATTAGACAAACTGGTCTTCCTACTTTCACCTTTCTTAAATAATGACATGCAATTTTCCAATCCAAAGGAATGGTTCTCGAATCAAGCAAACTTTGGAAGATTATAGTTAGGGCATCTGCATTGTTCTCAACTATTTTCTTTAAAACCCTGGGATGAAAACCATCTGGTTCCGACAATTTGTCACTATTTAATGCCGTTACTTTCTTCAATACTGTTATTTCCCTTGTGTTAATTTTGGTGAGCTTTCCTGATTCAGTATTAATTTCCTTTGGTTGTCTGGCGTGCAATCCTCTTTCTCTGCTGTAAATACTGAAGCAAGACGATGATCAAATGCGTCCACCATTTCCTCCTTTTTATTTATAATATAAATGTTCAGTATTAAGGGGCCCATGTTTTTCTTTGTTCTCCTCTTTTCCTAATTTTTTTTGTTGATTTTGATATCCTTTATAAGTTTCATTTCATATTCCATTTGGTTAGCTCTTCCAATGTATTGTAATTAAGGTGATAGTCTGAATTACAGTAAACTTAATTCTTTTAATTCTGTTCCAAACTTCGCTGTAGTGTTTTTTTCACCAGCCTAGGTGAAGCACAATGGAAGTGTTAAAATGTAAATGCATTTCTCTACAGAGGAGAGTCTGGTGCTGGTAAAACAGAAAACACCAAGAAAGTGATTCAGTACTTAGCTCATGTTGCTTCATCACATAAATCTAGAAAGGAACAAGTAAGTGTATTTTATCTTGGTATGCTATTCAATACTATTCATAAAAGTCAGTCACTGATCATCATTTATAACAAAGCTTTTTTTATTTGTATGAAAGTCACTTGAAACGTACAATACTAAACATTGCGATCTATCTGTACAGTGATTATAGATGCCCTGTTTCCTGTTAAAATTTATGCAACTTAAATTGTAATTTTGAATCTATTGTAGCTTAACATTTCGTACTGCCTTTCAGGCTGTTAAATCCCTTTAACAAAGTAAATGCTTGAAGAATTCTTACAGATTTTGCATGCCATTGATAACACTTTTCCCCCTTCAACATTTGCAGCAGTCTACGGTGTTAGCATACGTGAGTGGGTTATTATAATTTGATTTGCAAATTCTGCACTTTTTATGCGTTATATACAGATCTGATAGCTGTTTGGGGAATGGTGAAGCTGCTTTAATTGGTTTCTTAAATTATGATTTCTGGATTAACAAAATCTCTTTTCCAGGATGTGTAACTGCTCTCTGATTGAGCAAACTGTTGAAGTTGAAAAATGTGATAGTGCACATTAAAAGGCACACACTTTCTGCTGAAGCAGTGGAACTAGGTAAAATGATGATAGATATTAATGCCAATATTCAATGCACACTAAATTCTGTGGTGACTGCCCATCCAAAAATTGTGTGGGGTCTGAACTGGTATCCAGTTACTACAATGACCTTATTGCATCAGGAGCTGAAAATGACTCTAATGACATCATTTTGCTTAGTCCAATTTTAATTCCTAGCTCTAATTAATGGTGGCACCAGGATTGGCTCTGGAAGTCACTGCAGTAATAAATGCCTACATTAACAGAAGCTTGGTCATTTTACTGGCAAAATGTCCAGCTATTTTATGTGGTTTTGAGGAGCAAGGTACAGCTCAGATCTGTATATTGTTTATGTTGCATGCTTTGGGTGTAAAGGTGGTGTAAATGTATCCTAATTCTTTTGTTAGAATTGCAGGTGATTGTTTTATAGCAGGACATTTAATAACTCAAATGGGATGTTCCCTATTCTGCGAGTATCTAACCCTTTCCAGTCCAGAAACTGACTGGGAGCTCTCTGGCGCCCAGTTTTCAAAACCACCATGATGCTATAGCTTTCCATACAGTTTGAAAATACGAAAGCCAGTATTACATTGTGGAAGTGTGAGGAAACAAGAGTGTCTGTCTAGAAATTAGGAATTTTCCCACCTAATGTAAATTCCACACTTCAGCTTCATAACTTGAGTGGTTTTAACATTTACCTATTTGGTTAAATTGTAATTCCATGCCTGTAGATATGAAATTTAGATCAGTCAATTAATATATCTGTGGGTACCCAATGAAAAAATTTATTAGAAGACATCTTCCTTTAGAAAGAAATCACCAGTATATTGCTTTATTAGCTTTTGGTGAAACTGCAGTCAAGTTGTCTACTAACCTTTAGAGGCACCTATAGTATCTTCTAGTCAGGGAAGGGTTATTTTTCTTCTTTTAGGTGGGAAGAAAAAATGTGGGTACCTCCAGTGTAAATCCTGCAAATCACTTCATATTAAGTGGACTGATAAACTAATTCAACCAAGCTTAAGTTCAAATTCATGTTCACCTATCAATTGCCCACAACCAGAATTATGTTCAATTAGTTCTCAATCAATGTTCCATTTAAGCACTAGCAGTGCATAACGTAATGTATGACAACAGTATTTTAGTCTCTGCCAGATGCCTCATTGATTCCCCACAGCATTTTCATGATGGAAATTTGAATTTTTAAAAATTCCTTAGCTGTCATAGCTCTTTGTTTTTAATTCCACTCCTCCAAAAAAATGAAAATTATGAATTTAGACGCTAACTAGAATTTGAGTGCCCTATATCAGGCTAGGTTTTTTCATATCGTGAACATCAGTCTTGCTACACATGTGCAATGACATGTCCAAAATACAACTTTGTGGCACTTCTAACCATATGCTGTATTAGCCACGTGTATATCTTTATGTAAAACTCAAATCTCATTCTTGCATTGTAGAGCTGCAAAGTTACACGGACCCTCACTCAATTGATGTACTCAACTCAAATGAAGTAATTCTGTTGTGTGGAAGATGATTTTGCATCTGAACCATGATATTTTTAATTGACAAAATATATGGAATTATTTGCTTCCAAATGTCAAAATTTAGTATGTCCAAATTTATTCCACTTTAGAACAAGAATTGAATTGGATTTTTGGCTTACTTAGACAAGACTACTTTACAGCTCTACGAGACTGAACAGTTTCCATGTCTTGCTTCTCACCTGCCTAACTTAGCACTAATGCTAAAGAAAGCTACTGACCTATTCTAACAGCATTATAAATGGTGAAGTTGATCATTAGTCACAAAGTATGTTCTTCAGTGCACATTTCAGAAATAGTGTTAAGAATGGCATGGCTCAAATTAAGGGGCTATGTTTGTTTCTTACTGTGTGGTAACCCATGTTGAAACCCTAGGTCATCTTTGCAGTCAGCCATTTACCCACTTCTCAGAGTGCCTTAGATGGCAATTAGTGCTATATTCAAGGAAATTGAGTGAAGACAAGGATCTGAATCCCAATGCTTTCATGTTATGAAGAAACTACCAAGGTTTTCCTTGAGAATATTTCTTGGCATGGATCAGGGTAACCGTTAATATCATTCAAACAAGTATCATTAGTGCCCCAATTGTTGAAGTTTTTATATGTATCTCAATTTTTCCCATTTTAAATGGGAGTCTAAGAACTTCTGTGCATCCGATCTCACCACTCAAACTGTGGATATTCCTGTGTGTCTGCTGGATTATTGAGAACAACTATTCTCTGGAGTCAAGTTAAACTTGAATCAACATTTTGCCAGTTGCAAAGCTTTCAATTGGTGCTTACTTGTTTCAAGTGAGTACTTCCCTTGCTTGATGTGAGTGAATAATAAATAATAGTGTGCTTAGTGAACATGTGGTGTCTTTAAATGTGATATTGGAGTGGTGTGTTAGGTGCATTGTTTCTAGTGGTGACTTTTTAAAAAAAATGTAAATGGCATATGTGTGTGCATGAATTACCAAAGGGGTGGTGGTGAGTGGAAGCCCTGCAGGTCTTTCAAGTAATTGGACAGAGCTTTGGACCTTGATGTTACAAATACCTTAATAAAATGGTGTAGATTTGTCATGAGGCACTAAACTTTGTGAACTCATTAAACAATGCAGAGTAACACTTCAATTTTGTTTTGGTGTAGAATGAGCCTTGGTACATGTCTGTCACATGGTACAAGGCAGAACCTTGCTGCTGAACAATTCTGTTCATTTTTAAAATATATATTTCGTTCTGTGCCTCGCTTTTTAGGCCCCTGATCAAGAGCAGTAGTAACCTCCTTTTATCTTGGACATTGTGGTTGTGATGCCACCTCCTGGAAAGGAGGATATCTATAAGAATATTTCTTGGGCCGGAAATTAAGGGGCTTAATTCGTGACCATCTAGTCTTTATTTTCTCTTGGTGTTTCTCCCCCACCACGCCCCTTTCTTTCCCCAATAATGGCAACGCCACATTGGAATCCTTGTCTTGGAGAAATTATTGGCTTGTTATTTTCAAATTAAATGACGCTTGTAGAACCTACAGTTTAGTTGTTGTTTATGAGTAACAAAACTTAACTTTTTCCAGATGGCCTGTCTGGGAAATACTCTTATTTACCAGATAAATATGTTTGCGTTCCATTTCAGGGTGACTAAAAGCATACGTTTGTACCCTCATGGCAGCCAGCTGTTACTTCTAAAGTCTTTCATTTTGCATCAAAGTCTTCTGCAGATCTGTAAACAATACTTCAAAGTCCTCAATTCTCTAACAAGTTCTGTTTGCAAAGCAGATATTCCACTAACTAATCTAAGTACTACTGTGATTGCAGGGAGAGCTTGAGAGGCAACTGCTCCAAGCCAACCCTATCCTTGAAGCCTTTGGCAATGCAAAAACTGTGAAAAATGACAACTCTTCCAGATTTGTGAGTAAAAGTTATTACGATGCCTGTTAAAACTAGTGAACTGCAGTATGCCCATGGATTCTTTTTTATTCTTTCATGGGATGTGGGTGTCGCTGGCAAGGTCAGCATTTGTTGCCCATTCTTAATTGCTCTTGAACTGAGTGTTTGTCTTGCTAGGCCATTTTGGAGAGCAGTTAAGAGTCACCTACATTGGTGTGGATCTGGAGTCACCAGACTGGGTAAATGGCAGATTTCCTTCCCTAAAGGACTCGTGAACCAGATGGGTTTTTACAATCATTGTCATGTTGGCATGGTCATCATTACTGAGAACTTTCAATTCCAAATTCAATTTCAAATCCCATGGTGGGATTTGAACCCATGCCTCCAGGGCATTATTAGCCTTTGGATTACTAGTCCAGTGGCATTATCATTAAGCCACCATTTTCCTTAAATTGAGCTTCTAAATGATTAATTTATATCACTGCCTAATTTTGTGCCTTTGGGTTCCAAAGCACCCTTTGCTACAAGTGTGTTTAATGCAACATGTTAATGAAAACTGAGCCAAAGTAGGCACCTTTTGTCTCCTTTAAATCTTGAAGTTTGGAGCAACAAAAAATTTCTTATCAATGTGTCTGTTTTCTTCTAAGGTTTGTACTTCAAGTGTTTAACTTGTAATTCTGTTTAACTTAATTTTATTGTACAGGGTAAATTTATTCGAATCAACTTTGATGTGAATGGCTACATTGTTGGAGCCAATATTGAAACTTGTATCCTTTACTGCCATGAAAAGCCACAAAACCATTCTTCACTACACTGACTTGCCTCAATAGGAGTACTTAAAATGGAATGTGAACATGTTAATGCATTGTCCAAAATGGCTATAACAGTTTTGATGTTGTGAAATTTGACATGCCTTTGCTCATCTAGGGTTAGGAGTTTTATTCTCAGTCCCTGATCAATAAAAGAAGCAATTGACTTTTTGAAATGTTGGAATGGAATCTGTTCCTGTCCTCCTGCAGAGGTTTATGGGATATCCATTGATACCATTGGGTATATCAAAAGAAAAAAGGGGTGAGGTGGGGCTGGAAGCAGAAAAGCATTTGATTTAGTATTAAATTGGTTATTATTTTGTGCCATAATAACTTATTGTTGGCTAACCTTTATCTACATGCTTAAAATCAAAAAGTTGACCTGGAATTAGAAAAACTTCTAGATCTAGCATTTAGAGAGGCAGAAGGAAGAATTTGAGAGGAAGGCTAGCATTTACCAACTATGAGCAACAGTCTTTTAGACGGTGGAAGATCTGGATTAATTAAATGGAAATGGAAACACAAGGGAAGAAAATTGATTAGAGATTACATCTAACTACCATGACAAAAGGAGAAAATTGGTAGTCAATAAATGCATCAGGAAAAGAGTTAATAATTACAGGAGATTTTAAATATGTAAAATGGAATACAAGGGCGAGGTCAGTTTGTGAAACAGGTCTGCAAATTTGATGAATGAAGCATATTTTTTGTTCTGGGCTTCATTATCATGTTGCATTGTTTTGTGGAACAGACTTGCCCCAATGCAGGAAAGACAAAGTGGTTTGAAGCCTTTAAAATGAAATTAAATTATTTCCTACTTCAAAACTTAAAGGGAAGTGTTAAAATTAGGAAAATAATTCAAACAGGTCTTAGAATTTGGACCTAGATAACCATTACATATTGAATGACTAATTTCTTCAATAATGTCAATCTAAATTATATGTCCATTGATCTTGGAGAATAAGTTGCTACCTAGTTTTAAAGCTTGATTTACATGTCGCTGCTCCCCCCCCAACCGAATTTATGCATGTTAAAGTAATTAACTCTTATGGCAAATCTAAATTAAACTCCATCTTGCTACCAGTTTAAATTTTAGTTGATATTCATCTGCTGTGAGCAGTTGAAATTTTGAAATTTGACATTGCTGTTCAGATCATTACTTACTCTTTTCGTAGTGAAGTCTCTTTAACCACCAACTTCCAGATCTGTTAGAAAAGTCTCGTGCCATACGTCAAGCCAAAGATGAACGTACCTTCCATATATTTTACTACCTACTGTCTGGCGCTGGAGAACACTTGAAGAGTAAGTCTGTACTAAATAATTTCACAGAACAGATACAGTGGGTGGTGGTGGGGAGGTGTATGGCCAATCTTTGTTTATATCAGTTGGAAGCACTTACATCATGCCACCAAGATATTTCTTAAATAATTTCATGACTTTTGCCTTTACTATCTTACCCATAAATTGATTGCATGTCTTGATCATTTTTAGAATGACCAAAAGTTTCCTAATGTCAATCTTAAAGTTTACAATCTTTTACAATCAATTTCCATCTGCAATGTTCTAGATCTGTGTTTTCTATACTGTTTCCTTATATACCTCAAGATCACCCCTTAGTTGTCTTTTTCAAGGTGATCCCTTTGCAATCTCTTACCAGATCACTATATAATTTTGAGTGTAGAATTAAATGTTTACAGCACAGAAGGAGGCCAATTGACCCATCATGCCTGCGCTAACTCTCTGCAAGAGCAAATCAGCTAATCCAACTCCTTGCTTTTTTCCCATTTCCCTGCAAATCTTCTTTGCAGATAAATGTCCAATTCCCTTTTGAAAGCCACGATTGAATCTGCCTCCACCACCCTACCCTCTCAGGCAGTGCAACACAGTTGCTTCTTTTGTCGTTCGCCTTAAATTGAGGTCCTCTGGTTCTCTCAACCCACATATGTCCAGACCCACCTCAATTTTGAGCATCTCTATAAAATCTCTTAACTTTATCTTCAATTTATTCATGTAACTGACGTCCCTCATCCCTTTAATGCCTTTACACCCTTCCCAGAGTGTGGTGCCCAGAATTGTACAGACACTCTGGTTGAAGTTGAACCAGTGTTTTATAAAGGTTCAACATTACTTCCTTGCTTTTGTACTCTATGCATCTATAAAGCCCAGGATGCTATATACCTTATTAACTGCTTTCTCAACCTATCCTGCTACCATCAATAATTTGTGCTTATATACCCGAAGGTCCCTCTATTCCTGCACTCCCTTCAGAATTGCACCCTTTATTTTATATCACCTCCCCTCATTCTTCCTACCAATTGTATCACTTCACTGCATAAAGTTTCATTTGCCATGTGTTCATTCATTTCACCACCCTGTCTGTTCCTCTTGAAGTCTATTTACTCTGGAAATGGAATTCTGAGCTATTAGTTCCAAACAGTAAGTTATCCAGTCACCTTTTGAAAAAAAAAAATCTGTGGCTTTTACTTTCATTTACCCCTCCTTTTTTGGCAATCTGTTCTGCAATTCTATCGTGCATTTCTTTTAAAGTTGCCTAAATTTATTTTGACCTGGCATACTAAACTTCAAACTATGCCCCTAAGTCCTCTGGCAGACTTTCCTGGATCCAAATTCTCCATGCCCAAGAAACTTTAAAACCCTTTAAGTTTTCCTACCCACATCCCCCACTTCAGAAGGCAAAATCTCAGGATGGACAATCTTTTTTCGTAACTCAGTTCTATGTTCAGGAATTTGATCTCTTCTAGACTCCCACCAATTATTTTAAATATTTCTTGGAATATGTAGACCATAGTTCGCAGTGCTTCCAATTTTGTCATTCGCAAATTTTGATGAAATGCCCTGCAGACCTAAGTCTTGGTTGTTAATGTAGATCAAGAAAAGCAGTAGCCCTAATACCGACCCTGGGGAACCCCACCACACACCTGCCTCCAGCTTGATAAACAATCATTCAACACTACTGTTTTCTGTCACTCAACCAACTTCGTATACATGCTGCCACTTCTCTTTTATTCCATGGGCTTCAACTTTGCTGACAAGCCTATTATGTGGCACTTTATTAAACACCTTTTGGAAGTCCCTGTGCACCACATTAACAACATTTCTGTCATCAATTCTCTCTGTGACTCATCAAAAAATCAAACAAGTTAGTTAAACACAATATGCCTTTAACAAATCTGTGCTGGCTTTCCTTAATTAGTCCACGTTTGTCCAAGTGAATGTTAATTTTGTCCTGGATTATCTTTTCTAAAAGCATTCCCACCACAGAGGTTAAACTGATGGGCCTGTAGTTGCTGGGCTTATCCTTTCACCCTTTTTGAACAAGGTGTAACATTTACAACTCTCCAGCCCTTTGGCAGCACCACTGTATCTAAGGGGAATTGGAAGATTACGGCCAGTGCCTCTGTAATCTCTCCACTGTTACTTCCCTCAGTATCTAAGAATGCAACTGATGTAGTCCTGGTGATTTATCAACTTTGAAGTACAGCCAATTTTTATAAATCCTTTTCTGAATCAATTCTTGGCCCAACCAGTATCTCAACTACTTCCTCTTTCACCATGACTTTGGCAACACCTTCCTAGGTAAAGACCGATGGAAAGTACTCATTAGTATCTCAGCAATATCCTCTGCCTACCTTTTTATTCCATAATTAGCCCCACTCTTTTCAGTTTTATATGCCTCTAGAAAACTTTTGGAATTCCTATAATGTTAGGTGCCAGTCTCCTCTTGTATCTCGTTGCTTCTCTTTCTCTTTTCACTTCCACTCTCAACGGTTTGTGTTCAGCCTGGTTCTCATTTGTATTATCAACCTGACATCTGTCATACTCTCCCCTTTTCTGCTTTATCTTACTCCTAATTTCTTTCTTCTTACTTGTGCGTTGCAGTTTTGGCTATATAGTTCAGCATTTCATCTGCTTTGTTAATTGCTCCTCTGTGGTGCCTGGTTGTGTTGACGAAGAAATATATTTGGGCAGTTTCAAGGACTAAATGGGCAGCGGGGAACTATTCCTGCACCAGCCAATGGAAACCAAGATTAGTCCTCAAACCTGAGCCTGTTGTACCTCCACACACAGCTGTTTTGGGCCACCTGCAACACTGACAATGGCCCTTGGGTACTTGCATCTGTGGTGGAGATAAAGGACAGGAGCGGCGGCGGTGGGGGTGGGGGGAGGGAGGGAGGGGGGGAGGGGGGGGGGGGGGGGGCGAATTTCCAGATTGCAGCCAGAAAAGCACTATGCAGCTGGGAAGAACGTGCTTCTGCTTCTCCTGGCTCCACGTCAGTTTAAAAAAAACAATCTGTAATAAATTTAATTCGTCCTCTTAGATATTTTGTCTAAATAATTTAAAATTGTTGAGTTGCTTTCTTAGATTCTACTACCTCTTGCTTAGTTTAGTGTTTGCAAAGTTGACCAGTTTGCTTTGAGTCTCTAAAGATTCTCAACTTTAATTGCACAGTAGGTTGGTTTCACTAATATTAGTACTCTGACTACACCTCAAAGTACTTCATTGGCTGTAAAGCATTATTGGATGTCCTGAGCTCATGAAAGGATCTATATGTAAGTTTGTCCATTCTTTCTAATGCTAATATATGAAATGTCTTTGATTGCAGCTGACCTGTTATTAGAGGGTTACAATAACTACAGATTTCTTTCTAATGGTCACGTTACCATTCCTGGGCAACAAGACAAGGATTTGTTTCATGAAACAATGGAGGCATTCCGAATCATGGGAATTCCTGATGATGAACTAATCGGTATGCTTTGCTGAGTAATAACAAATGGCTAAATATTGCATGTATACACTTTTACTTGAGATTCATATTAATAACTTAAGAGGCCCCTGCAATCCATTTAAAGAACACTGCAACCTTCTCTCCAATTCCCCTAATTTACTAGTTTTTAGTAACTAAGCCTTGAGGTTAATGCATACTCCTTATTTGAAATGATTTGTATTAGCTGATCTGTGGTTTGTATCTCTTTCACACTGCGATTTCTGTGATAAATAATCTAAAAATCTACTTTGTTTAAAAGGAAATGGCTCCAGTTCTGATACAAAAGCGTTGCCTGTAGTTGCCATTATAGAATGTTGAAAAAAAAACCAACCACAGTTTTCATTATCAGATGAGCAGTTCAAGCTCAAATTGCTAACTTTGCTTTCCAATATATACTTAAATATTCCACTGATAAGATGGCGGGGGGTGAGGGTACCAAACTGAGCAACAGCCTTTACAAAGCAAACAAATCTGTTACCTTGTTCAAAACGATTATGCCTGCCATTCTATAAAATATGTTTTAAGCATTAGTACAGACCTGGTGGGGAAAAAGAAATGTCATTACTGTATAGAAGTGCAATGATGGTTTTAAAACAAATTCTTGGGACGTGGGCATCATGGCAATGTCAATTTTTTGTTATCTGTCCCTAGCTGCTGCAGCTGAGGGGCTTGTTACCCCACTTCAGAGGGCAGATGACAGTTAAACTTTCAGTGGAAACATTCTTAGTAAACTTATGTTGAAGCAGCAGTTAATAAATTTAATAGTTGTTTCTTAGTAGCATTCTATTATTTTTGGCAGGGGAAAATAATTGGACCATCTTGCAAACCTTTCCAAACCTCACGTCAGGTTCACTACTGTGATTCTGGAACTATAATAGCTCAGAATTCCCTTTCCAAGCATTAATTTATGCAGCCATCTTTTTAAAAAAAATTTTTTAAAAATCTTTCGGTCCTCTATTCCATTTATCCCCCCTCTTTTTGGCAATCTGTTCCACAATTCTGTCATGCTTTTCTTTTTGTTTAAAGTTGCCTAAATTTATTTTGGCCGGGCATACTAAACTTCAAACTCTGCCCCCACGACCTCAAGTCTCATCTCTAACAGACATTCCTGGATCCAAATTCTCCATGCCCAAGAAAGCTTAAAACCCTTTAAGTTTTCCACCTACATCCCCCACTTCAGAGGGTAAAATCCCAGGGTGGATGATCTTTCTCATAACTCAGTTTTAAGTTCAGGAATTTGGCCTTGTAGACTGTTCTCGATTTGCACCAATTATCTTACTTCTTTCCTGGAATATGGACACCAAAACAAAGCCGTGTACCCAATGTGGCCTCTTCAAGGGCTGCGCAGCTTCGACTTTACCTTCTTTATATCACACCCTGACTCTATATATCAGCATTTTATTTACTCTTTTCATTGCCAATGTTGAAGTTTCAACCACTTAGCCATCGAAACCCTCAAACCTGTTATTGCATGCTCTTTACAATGTAACATAGAATCCACATTCTTGCTTAATCTTAAGATTTTTATCTGTTGCACTCCATCCGAGGGTGTAGGGCTACACTCGGAGGGTAGTGAATCTTTGGAATTCTGTACTCCAGGGGGCTGCAGTAGCTCAATCATTGAGCATGTTCAAGACAGAAATTGATAGATTTCTGGATACTTATGACATGAAGGGCTATGGGGATAGTGTGGGAAAGTGGTGTTGAGATAGATGATCAGCTATGATCTAAATGAATGGTAGAGAAGGCTTGATGGGCCAAATGTCCTACTCCTGTGTTCCTATCTGTGACACCTGCAGCTCATCACGTTGGTTAGCATCATTGGCGACTGCACCCATTAGCAAAGAAATATAAATTCTTTGGATGGTTCATGTTTTGTCATGCACATTCTTTCTGTATCTCCCGGTGACATCCCCCAACCAAGAGCAGACGTGCAATATATTTGAGCCCCTGCCATTGCTGCTCTTTAACCAGCATTAGGTGGAGGCACCCAGCAGCCACTGGGTGATTCTTCCTCCCCTCCTGGTTTACATGCTCACTAAATGGCCCAGCTGAGTTAAGAACTTAACAATGTCTTGTTTTATGGTGCAGTGCATTAATGTATCTATGCAATGTACCCTGGCCCATTTGTCATTAACCTAATCAAACATGTATGTTATTCAATTTTTCCATCTTTATCCAGCCATGCTGAAGGTTGTTTCTTCAGTACTTCAATTTGGCAACATAGCTTTCAAGAAGGAACGCAATACAGACCAAGCCTCCATGCCAGATAATACAGGTAAACAGAACTGTAACTTAAGAGAATCTTATGAGTATTCGACTTATCTTCATGTTCATATGAGTAACCATATTTCAATTTTTAGAGTATTTACTTGGTTGAAATTTGTTTTCTTCTGAAATTGGTGTAGTACCCGCCACTTAGAATGTCCATGTTTTAAACAAGCAGTTGCTGGTGAAAGCCATTAATTAAATATTTGTATTATCAAGTTCAAAGTTGCTGTGTATAGCATGTTAACATAAAGCTGCGTCTTATTTTGGACAGAAGCAACTGTTTGTTTACTGGTTCTCACCTGGATAAGGTGCACTAAAGTGCACCAAATGCAAAAGCTATAATCAGTAAATGGCATCTCTTTAAGATCTAATTACCATTTGTATAATTAAATCCTTCTAATCCTTTAAGTGGTGTAGATTTACAGGTTGTATGGTTTAAAGTCAGTTGCATTGCATACAGTCATGTTTGGTTTCTTCAATAGTGATCTACAGTATATAGAGAGGTTACTGTCTTGTGATACCTTTATATACTGACATCACGTATCATGTAGTGATTATTCAGAGACAGAACCAGTCACTAACTGTTCTAAACGGACTGCTCTTAAGATTGAAGAGCTTCGTGTTTGTTTCAACTATTGACAGAGTAAGGTATATTTTGTCTGCGAGTCAGGACGTAAAATAAAAGCTGAACTTGAAATAATTGTATTACTGCTTACTTCAGCTTGACTTTCTTCCTATTCTACAGAGTTTCCTGTTTTAAAAATATAACTAGACTCAAATTCAATGATGCTTGGTGGGTGTAAAGAATACATAAGTTTCATAACAGGCCTGGCAGATTGGAGGAATAGGAAATTTTGGCAGTGTCTTTTTTGCCAGGTTACCCTAATAGAGCAAATTCCTTTTAAAGTTATTGTGTAGAACTCGCCTCATCTTCCACTCTTAGTCAACCACAGTACACACAAAGCTGTGACTCGAATCAAATCCCATTCACTCAACGTCTCTGTGCTTGCTGATCAACATTGACTTCTAGTTCAACAATGCCCTACAACCCTTTGAGAACTCTTCTTTTAAATCTCGGCTCTTGCGTATCCCCTATATTCTTCACCTTTCCATTGGTGGCTGTGCCTCAGCAATCCACAGCAGTTATATTTATGTAGTGCCTTTAATGCAGTAAAATGTTCTAAGACTTTTCACCGGAGTGTTACCAAGCAAATTCTGACAAGTCAAGGTAGGGATATATTAGGGCAGATGACCAGAAGCTTAGTCAAAGAGCTAGGTTTTGATGAGTGCCTTGATGGTGGAAAGAAAATTAGGGAGGTGAAGAGAATTAATGAGGGAATTCAAAAACTTAAGGCTTTTAACAGCTTGACTTGAATGCCAATGGTAGAGTGGTTAAAATCCAGTAAACTCGAGGTCACAACTGGAGGAGTACAGATTGTAAGGTTGTAGGACTATAGATCAGCGATGGTGAGGGATGTTGGTGGCAAGCCCATGGAGCGATTTGGAAACTAGG
This sequence comes from Cetorhinus maximus, assembly GCF_964194155.1. Taxonomy (NCBI): domain Eukaryota; kingdom Metazoa; phylum Chordata; class Chondrichthyes; order Lamniformes; family Cetorhinidae; genus Cetorhinus; species Cetorhinus maximus. Next base: position 7,889,465 of record NC_135907.1, on the reverse strand, counting down.
ATGAGAATTTTAAAAGCGGGGCCTTGCTTAACTGGGAGCCAGTGTCTGTCAGAGCACAGGATTGATGGGTGAATGGGACTTGGTGTGAGTTAGGACGCAGGCAGCAGAATTTTGGATGATCTCAAGTTTTCAAAAGGTGGCTCGTAATGTTCCCCACTCAGCTGTGTGCTTGCACACCTGCATGATAATCTGGAAGGTACTGTACAGGCTGCTCACAAGTTGTTCCTTGTTAGGATACTGCAAAAATTTAAAGGTGCCGAGCATCAAAAAATGAATATCTCCTTACATGGCTCAAAGTTGCATTTTATTTATCACTCCTGTGAAGTGCTTTGAGATGTTGCAGTATGTTAAGGATCCTATATAAATTCAGCTTGTTAAATTGCAGTGGTACAATTGCAATTTACTATTTCAGCAGACAATTTACAAGGTTTGATTCTATCTCTCTTTAAATCTGTAATTATATCTTAATGTTGACAAACAAATTGGGTGGTTAATCCAATTTCCAATTGGGTATCTTGATTAAGTGCACTTTTTCTTCATTGAGAGACTGACGAAACATTCACAGGCTGTGCCTTCATCTCGAGATAATACAAATGAGGGTTTTCAAATTACAGTCGTGCGCTATCACAAGGGTTAAGCAGGATGTATTTGAATCTCTGAACACACAGTGGTGAAATTTGTCCAGTGTGTTTCTGCAAGTCATAGAGTTATACAGCACAAAAACAGGCCTTCCGGCCCATCATATGCGTGCTGGCCATCGAGCACCTATCTATTCTAATCCCATTTTCCAGCACTTGGCCCATAGCCCTGTATGCTACGATGCTTCAAGTGCTCATTTAAACACTTCTTAAATGTTGTGAGGGTTCCTGCCTCTACCGCCCCCTCAGGCAGTGTGTTCCAGATTCCAACCACCCTTTGGGTGAAAAAATATTTCCTCAAATCCCCTCTAAACCTCCTGCCCCTTAGCTTAAATCTATGCCCCCTGGTTATTGACACCTCTGCTAAGGAGGAAAGTTTCTTCCTATCTATGCCCCTTATAATTTTGTATACCTTAAAGGAAAACAATCCTAGCCTATCCAGTCTCTCTCCATAGCTGAAACAGTCCAGCCCAGGCAACATCCTGGTGAATCTCCTCTGCTCCCTCTCCAGTGCAATCACACCCTTCCTATAGTGTGGCGACCAGACCTGCACACAGTACTCCAGCTGTGGCCTAACTAAATCCTTTTATATATCTTCTTCTCCTCCTCCAAACTTTCAGTTGGGAGGACAGGTCAAACTGAGCCATGGAGGAAGGGGAAAGAAAAAATTGCAAGGTTTCATACCTCCAGAAGAGTATTCATGAAGCAGGGCACATGCAACAATTAGAATTGCAGCTGCTGCTTTTGAATTGCTAATACTTATAAAATATGCCAGTTACTATTTGAGGTGTCGTCTCAGAAAAAATCAAATATAAAATCTGGTACAGTACATGTTCTGAGAGCTGGGGAGAAAATCTATTTGTGCCAGTGTGGGTAACTTATTTTTAGCATATCACATCAGGATTGCTCTTGTAGCTTTTACACTTATTATATAAATGATTTGGACTCAAACCATAAGTACAATATTACAAATAACAAACATGACTAAATTGAGAGGTACATTTAACATGGAGGAAGACTGCGACAAAATACAAAAAGATGTTAATCTTGCAGAATGGGTGTGTAAATGGCAAATTAATTTTGATATTGATAAGTGTGAGGTAGTCTATTTTGGCAAGAGGACTAAGGAAGCCGCCTACTTCTTGGAAGGTGAGAGCCTAAATGGGTTAGAAGAGGAAAGGAATCAAGGGTTACAGATTCGCAAATTATGAAAAACAGCAACGCAGATTAGTAAAGCCAATAAAGCAAACAAAGCACTGGAATTAATTTGTAGATGAATAAAATTGAAAAGCAGAGAAGTTATTAAACACATTGAGAACCTTTGTTAGATCACACTTGGAGATCAGAGCTGAGCAAAATACTGTATTGCATAATAAAAAGAAATTATATTACAAAAATAATTTACAAGGATCATGCCAGAAATGAGGGGTTATATGGGGCCCTTTGCCCTGGAAAAGAGATGACCGAGAGGTGACCCAATAGGCTGTTTAATTGGGTAAATATAGAGATGATCCCATTTGGGGGGGGGCGAGTCCAGAACTAGTAGTCATAAATATGATCAATAAATTCAGGAAAAAACTCCTTGCTCAAATGAGTGTGGTTAGAATGTAGAACCTACTACCACATGGAATAATTGCAAATAGCATAAATGCAATTAAGGGTAAGCTAGATCACATCAGTACAAGGAATAGAAGGATATGCTAATGGGGTTAAATGAAGAGGTGTGGAAAGAAGACTTATGTGGGAAATAAACATTGGCATAGACCTGTTGGACCTAATAGCCAGTTTTTGTGCTGTTAACTCTATGTATTGCTATAATTTGATCAGTGTGCACAGATATTACTATATTATATTGTATTTCTGCTTGTTGAAGGTGCAACTAACAGTTTGTTGACTGTCAGCAAAGCATTAGATTCTCAATGACGTAAAGGGAAGTTCAATCTTCATGTGTTTTGCTTTACAGCTGCCCAGAAAGTCTGCCATCTGCTGGGAATCAATGTAACTGACTTCAGCAGAGCGATCCTCACTCCTCGCATTAAAGTCGGGAGGGACTATGTTCAGAAAGCTCAGACCAAAGAACAAGTGAGTATTGGCTTAGATTCTGCGGAAATAATTTTAAAAGCTAACTCTGAAGTTGATGAGTATTGAAAATAGTTTCAAAATTTGTAGAACTTTATCAGAAAGTAGTTAACGCACTCATGAGAAACTGTCACAACATTTCATTATTCATACTCTTTCAATCCGCGGATCAGTGTAAAACAATTGGAATAACAGCATTTAAAAGTCACTTGCATTTATTTGGAGCAGCATAATATACCTCTTATCTGGGATCTAGTAGAATTTATGCATGGTGTTTAAAATCAGGCATGCAATGTTTTATTAGGGAAAGCTGTTAATAGAATCCAAGTCGGTTGGTGAAGCTGAAACCAAGACAGAGCTTTTCTTAGAGCTTTATTTAGGTAAGCAGTGGTGTAATGGTATTGCCACTGGTCTGGTAGACCAGGTACACCTAGACCCTGAAATGCTCTGGGGACCCTGGTTCAAATCCCACCATAGCAGATGGTGGAATTTGAAAGAGCCAATAAAAAAAATCTGGAATTTAAAAAGTCTAATGTGAAGATGGGATTTTGTAGATTGTCCTCCTTACTAACATCTGGGGGCTAGTGCCAAAATTGGGAGACTAGTGGGACAACAGCCCCACTAATCCCATAATCATACTCAGCCCATAATCATACTCACGGAATGGCACCTTACAGATAATGTCCTAGACACCACTATTATCATCCCTGGGTATGTCCTGTTCCAACGGCAAGACAAGACCCAGCAGAGGGGACAGGACTGTGGTATACAGTAGGGAGGGGGTTGCCTTGTGAGTCCTCAACATTGACTCCAGACCTCATGAAGTCTCATGGCATCATATCAAACATGGGCAAGGAAACCACCTGCTGATTGGCATGTACGCCATCTCCCCCCAAGCTGATGAATCAGTGCTGCTCCATGTTAAACACCACTTGGAGGGAGCATTGAGGGTAGCAAGGGTGCAGAATGTACTCTGGGTGGGGGACTTCAATGTGCATCATCACCAATAGTGGCCACTATTGACTGAGCTGCCCAAGTACTAAAGAACTGTAGACTGGGTCTGCAGCAGGTGGTGAGGGAACCAACAAGAGGGAAAAAACATACTTGACCTCGTCCTCACAATCTACCTACCCATGACAGTATTGGTAGGAGTGACCACTGCACAGTCCTTGTGGAGACAAAATCCCGTCTTCACATTGAGGATGCCCTATGCTGTATTGTGTGGCACTACCACCGAGCTAAATTTTGAACAGATCTAGCAGCTCAAGACTGGGCATCTATGAGGCACTGTGGGCCATCAGCAGCAGCAGATTGTATACAGCCACCATTTGTAACATCATGAGCTGGCATATTCCCACTCTACCATAACCATCAAGCCAGAGCATCAACCCTGGTTCAATGAGGTGTGCCGGAAGGCTTGCCAGGAGCAGCACCAGACTTGCCTATAAATGGGGTGTCAACCTAGTGAAACTACAACATGGGACTACCTGTGTTCAAACAGCCTAAGCAGCATGTGATAGACAAGAGCTGAGTCGATCCCACAACCGACACATCAGACCTAAGCTCTGCAGTCCTGTCAAATCCAGTTGTGAATGGTAGTGGACAACTGAACAACCTGCAAGAGGAGGAACTCCACAAATATCCCCACCTCAATGATGGGGGACCCCCATCACATCAGTGCAACAGATAAGGCTGAAGCATTTGCAACAATCTTCAGCCAGAAGTGCTGAGTGACTGATCCATCTTGGCCTCCTGCTCCACAGGTCCCCAGCATCTCAGATGCCAGTTTATGCCAGTTTTCAGCCAATTCGGTTCACTCCACATGATGTAAAGAAATGGCTTAAGGCACTGGATACTGCAAAGGCTATGGGCCCTGACAATATTCCGGCAATAGTACTGAAGACTTGTGCTCCAGAACTTGTCGTGCCCCTAACCAAGTTGTTCCAGTATAGCTACAACACTGGCATCTACCTGGCGATGTTGGAAAATGCCCAGGTATGTTCTGTATACAAAAATCCAACCCAGCCAATTACCACCCCATCAGTCTACTCTAGATCATCAGTAAAGTGATTGAAGGGGTCATCAACAGTGCTATCAAGTGGCACTCGCTTAGCAATAACCTGCTCACTACACTCAATTTGGGTTCTGGCAGGGTCACTCAGCTCCTGACCTCATTACTTTTTTTAATTCATTCACAAGATGTGGGCTACGCTGGCTGGGTCAGCATATATTGCCCATCCCTAGTTGCCCTTGAGAAGGTGGTGGTGGTGAGCTGCCTTCTTGAACCACTGCAGTCCATGTGGTGTAGGTACACTGTGTTATTAGGAAGGGAGTTCCAGGATTTTGACCCAGCGACTGTCGGAACGGTGATATATTTCCAAGTCAGGATGGTGTTGGGCTTGGAGGGGAACTTCCAGGTGGTGGTGTTCCCATCTACTTGCTGCCCTTGTCCTTCTAGATGGCAGTGGTTGTGGGTTTGGAAGGTGCTGTCTAAGGAACCTTAGTTCAAACATGGACAAAAAGAGCTGAACTCCAGAGGTGAGGTGAGAGTGACTGCCCTTGACATCAATGCAGCATTTGACTGAGTATGGTATCAAGGAGCCCTAGCAAAACTGGAGTCAATGAGAATTAGAGGGGAAGCTCTCTGTTGGTTGGAGTCATACCTAGCACAAAGGAAGATGGTTGTGGTTGTTGGAGGTCAATCATCTTAGTTCCAGGACATCCCTGCAGGAGTTCCTCAGGGTAATGTCCTAGGTCCAACCATCTTCAGCTGCTTCATCAATGAGCTCCCTTCCATCATAAGGTCAGAAGTGGGGATGTATGCGGATGATTGCAAAATGTTCAGCACCATTTGCGACTCCTTTTTTAAAATTCATTTACGGGCTGCGGGTGTCGCTGACTAGGCCAGCATTTATTGCTGAAGCAACCCATGTCCAAATACAGCAAGACCAGGACAATATCCAAGCTTGGGCTGATGTGTGATCTAAATGTTACTTGCCGCTTAAGTGCCAGGTAATGACCATCTCCAACAAGAGAGAATCTAACCATTGCCCCATGACATTTAATGGCATTACTATTGCTGAATTCGCCCTATCAACATCCTGGGGATTAGCATTGATCAGAAACTAAACTGGACTAGCCATATAAATACTGTGGCTGCAAAAGCAGTGAGGGGCTAGGAATCCTGTGGTGAGTAACTCACCTCCTGACTCCCCAAAGCCTGTCCACCATCTACAAGGCACAATTCAGGAGTGTGATGGAATACTCTCCACTTGCCTGGGTGAGTGCAGCTTCAACGTCCAAGAAGCTCGGCACCATCAAGGTCAAAGCCTACTTGATTGGAACTCATCTACAAAAATCCACCCCCTCCACCACCCATGCACTGTGGCAGCAGATGCACTGCAGGAACTCCCCAAGAAGCCTCAGCACCTTCCAAACCCGTGACTTCTACCACCTAGAAGGACAAGGGCAGCAGACATATGGGAACACCACCACCTGCAACTTCCCTTCCAAGCTCCACACCATCCTGACTTGGAAATTTCGCCATTCCTTCGCTGTTGCTGGGGCAAAATCCTGGAACTCCCTCCCTAACAGCACAGTGGGTGCACCTACATCACATGGACTGCAGCGGTTTAAGAAGGATAATTAAGAATGGGCAATAAATGCTGGCAATGCCCAAATCCCATGAATGAATATATCAAAAAAAGCAATGTGATTGACATGACATTAACAAAAGGATGCCATGCTTGAATTACCTGCCCCCCCCCACTCCCCAAAACATATCTACCGCCTTAATAGATTTTTGGGAGGAAATATGTCTTGAGGTAGTGGCTGTTGGGGACTAGCCATTTTTCTAAGGCCCTACAGGTATGTTTAATAACCAGATTTTGGTTACAAGGTGAGAGCTTTCATAATATTGTTCTGAACCCCATGGGGGAAGCGTAAACCAAACTAACCAAATTTGCTGAATGACCCTCAAATGAAGAAATTACCAACACAGTTACACTTTTTGTAGCGCTTATTTTAACACTATTCGACACGAACTAATTATAAGGTAACAGGCGAATGATACTTCAAATAAGAAGATACGTTTCACTTTAAATGGCCGATACAAGTACCCATGTCAACCCCCACACAGGTGCGGCACCATGTTCCAATCACAAAGTCTTTCCAACTTGGCCTATGGTACGTAAGATCCCTCAACTTCCCAATTAATCAGATCTGCCCTCAAATTGCATTCACCAGCTGTATGACATCTGAGATCCCAGATATGGTTAATACTGACAAGGCACCCATCTACAAACTCACTCTCGCTCAGGTCACGTCAATCCTGATGGCACAGCTCTCCAGAGTTCCTTTTCAACCAACCAGCAACACCTGGTTCACAATCTGGTCCTCTGATACAAACTCACAGCACTTCCACATGCTTGAGTTATTCACACTGCTTCTAGGATTCAATCCCTTTTAGTTCAGTTGTACATCACTTCCCCAAGAGCTTCTGGAATTCTATTTTTCTTTCTTCCAAACAGAAAACTTATCTTTTTGTAGAGAGCTTGGATTGCACTAGAGTACACCATGAGGTTGACAACTGTGTCCTGCTGCACCACTTCTTTGTGTCTGCATCTGTGTACTGACTGCCTTCTGCCTTAAGCTCTCCTTGGTGCCTGCCAGCCACATGACTTCTGCATTGTCTTCCTTCCTAATGATACTGCTTTCACATCAAGGATCGCCAAGGCACATGGATCGGTGTTTCTTATCATCAAAGAAAATCACAATTGCTCCCTTTACAATTGATGCAAACTCTTAAAAGTCATTTTCAAACATTCTTAAACACAATTACAGTTTCCACAGACATTTTAAAGAAATTGAAAATTATCCTACTGCACTGCTTCTGGGTCAAAGGTTGTCACAATACCTGAGAGCTTCACCAACTGAATTGGATAATTATCATGTGGGTTTAAGCCTTAATATCTCAATGTGTTGCCAGTCTCCAGTGAGCTATCACAGGGAAGCACAGGCATTCTGCCCAGTGAAAGGCTAAGAATGGCTTTCTCTTTTTTTTAAAAGTATGTCACGTTTGAAATTGCACTTAAGTTCTACAAGTTATGAAACCGAAGCCACAATAATTGTCCTGCAATGACTACCAATAGAGCAGCACAAACAGCGTAGAAATCTGCTACAGGGGTTCTGTTTGCTCAACCAAATCAATTCAGAATAACTGAGCGAAAGATCACCTTTTACTTCCTTTTGTTGCTGCATAGTGTAGCCAGTGAGTCTGCTTCACTGCAATTAGTCAGAGAATGTGCAGATGAACCTTTGACTAAGTAACCAATTGTTGGGTTCGCTGAGATTCTCTACAGATTTTGGAGACTGTTGGAATAGATTCTCAATGACAATCTCTATTGTGAAATAATTTTGGCCGTTGCCACTGTTTCAAACAGCTCCCCTGTGCCAGATTCTCAGTGAATCTGTCAGGAGTGAGGAATTGGAATATTTAACACTGAGTTGGAATAAGTCTAACAAGGGAAAAAAACCTGGCTGAACTCAACAGTCTGACATTGATCCAGATAGACATGTGTTAGCACAAAATTCAATAGGTTACTATTAGCAAATCTGTAATGCTTTGATGGGTATTTATAAACCTCATAATCAGGCATATTCCTTATTTTATGCTTCCTCTTTTGGGAGATCATAATTGTGCAATTCACTGCTCTGTCTTCATTTGATATTTACTGTACAAGTAATATGTAGATTTGCTAATAAATATTGTGATATCTAATACTTATATTTTATTTTTCATTTTCTTCTCTTGGGTTTTTAATCTTAATAAATTGCTGACTTGGGTTTTTTTTTGTACATTTAGGCTGACTTTGCTGTTGAGGCTTTGGCCAAAGCCACTTATGAGCGTCTCTTCCGTTGGCTGGTTTTGCGCATCAACAAGGCACTGGATAGGACCAAGAGACAGGGTGCCTCCTTTGTGGGCATTTTGGATATTGCTGGCTTTGAGATCTTTGAGGTATCTTGGAATTGCTTGGGTTGTTTGATTGGGGATGTTTCAAGGTTAGATTGTTGGTGTCAAGACCAAGAACAGTAAGAGCCTTTTGTGCCAATTCTGGCACTACATCGTAGCTGATGTTTTTGGGGTATTTACAATGTTTTGTTCCCTGCAATGGAATGGCAAAAGTCAATTTCCCTTCAGTTTAAATTACAGGACCTCCTATCAGTGTTTTTGCCTCTGGGGTGCATGGGTGGTGGATAGTGGGAGGAATAATGAATGTAAAGTAGCTTTTAGAATGGTTGAAATGTGTTTCAAGGACTTGACATTAAGGTGATAAATACCTGAGCTTTGGTCGCATGGATTGATTTCTGAGCTCAGCATTCCACCCTGAAACCTGTTAAACCCTAAATATGGTGCACTGTTTGTAGATGAGCAGGTCACTTTTTGATGTTTAAAACTGCAATCAATACTTGAATTAATGTGATTGAATTTCATATCCAACCTTCAGAGCTCTTTTTAGTTGGAGAGCACTGGAATTGCAAGCAAGCATGTGAAAACGTGACTTTATCTTCCCTGCTTGTCCAAGTGATGAATTTTAGTTCCAAGTAATCGAGTACTACATTTTGGACAAAAACAAAAACAGAAATACCTGGAAAAACTCAGCAGGTCTGTCAGCATCGGTGGAGAAGAGCACAGTTGACGTTTCGAGTCCTCATGACCCTTCAACACAACTAAGTAAAAATAGGAAAAGGGTGAAATATAAGCTGGTTTAAGGGGGGGCGGTGTTGGGATAAGAAGAGCTAGGTAAATGGCCAGTGATAGGTGGAGATAACCAAAAGATGTCACAGACAAAAGGACAAAGAGATGTTGAAGGTGGTGATATATAAAGGAATGCGCTAATTAAGGGTAGAAAGCAGGACAAACAAGGTACAGATAGCTATAAAAACAAAAAACTACTGCGGATGCTGGAAATCCAAAACAAAAACAGAATTACCTGGAAAAACTCAGCAGGTCTGGCAGCATCGGTGGAGAAGAAAAGAGTCGACGTTTCGAGTCCTCACGACCCTTCAACAGAAGGTACAGATAGCTCTAGTGGGGGTGGGGTGAAGGAATACTAAAAAGGCTAGAAGGTAGAGATAAAACAATGGATAGAAATACATTTAAAAATAATGGAAATAGGTGGGAAAAGAAAAATATGTATAAATTATTGGAAAAAACAAAAAGGAGGGGGAAAAAAACAGAAAGGGGGTGGGGATGGAGGAGAGAGTTCATGATCTAAAATTGTTGAACTCAACATTCAGTCCGGAAGGCTGTAAAGTGCCTAGTCGGAAGATGAGGTGCTGTTCCTCCAGTTTGCGTTGAGCTTCACTGGAACAATGCAGCAAGCCAAGGACGGACATATGGGCATGAGAGCAGGGTGGAGTGTTGAAATGGCAAGCGACAGGGATGTCTGGATAATGCTTGTGGACAGACCGAAGGTGTTCTGCAAAGCGGTCACCCAATATGCGTTTGGTCTCTCCAATGTAGAGGAAACCGCATTGGGAGCAACGAATGCAGTAGACTAAGTTGAGGGATGTGCAAGTGAAATGCTGCTTCACTTGAAAAGAGTGTTTGGGCCCTTGGACGGTGAGGAGAGGGGAAGTGAAGGGGCAGGTGTTGCATTTTCTGCGGTTGCATGGGAAGGTGCCGTGGGAGGGGGTTGAGGAGTAGGGGGTGATGGAGGAGTGGACTATGGTGTCACGGAGGGAACGATTCCTACGGAATGCCGCCAGGGTGGGTGAAGGGAAGATATGTTTGGTAGTGGCATCATGCTGGAGTTGGCAGAAATGGCGGAGGATGATCCTTTGAATGCGGAGGCTGGTGGGGTAATAAGTGAGGACAAGGGGTACCCTATCATGTTTCTGGGAGGGAGGAGAAGGTGTGAGGGCGGATATGCAGGAAATGGGCCAGACACGGTTGAGGGCCCTGTCAACAACCGTGGGTGGAAAACCTCGGTTGAGGAAGAAGGAGGACATGTCATTTATATAGAATTAATTTTCCCACCTATTTCCATTATTTTTAAATGTATTTCTATCCATTGTTTTATCTCTACCTTCTAGCCTTTTTAGTATTCCTTCACCCCACCCCACCCCCACTAGAGCTATCTGTACCTTGTTAGTCCTGCTTTCTACCCTTAATTAGCACATTCCTTTAGGTAATATCACCACCTTCAACACCTCTTTGTCCTTTTGTCTGTGACATCTTTTGGTTATCTCCACCTATCACTGGCCATTTACCTAGCTCTTCTTGTCCCAACACCGCCCCCCCCTTAAACCAGCTTATATTTCACCCTTTTCCTATTTTTACTTAGTTGTGTTGAAGGGTCATGAGGACTCGAAACATCAACTGTGCTCTTCTCCACCGATGCTGACAGACCTGCTGAGTTTTTCCAGGTATTTTTGTTTTTGTTTTGGATTTCCAGCATCTGCAGTTCTTTGCTTTTATCTTTTTACTACATTTTGGACACCAAGTATCTGGATCAACCACTCCCAGGTCTGGTATAATGCAATTAGTTTCAGAGTAGTGCCATTTTAACCTACTTTAACAATTTAATATATCCCAGTCTTCAAATTCTATACCAGTGTGACATTTTTTTTTCCTTTTCCCTACACTAACCATCACCACACCAGCCTGAGTGACATTGCCAATTTGTTTCCAAGTTAAAGGTGACGTTTATGTCTGAGTATATGTCCACTAGGAACTAGATTGAACTCATTCAAACTTGACATTGTCCAAACCACATTATTGCACTGGAGCCTTGCCACCAAGAGGCAAAGAATATTGTCTTGGTGTTTCATCTAATCTGTGTGGGCTGGTTTTTAGCCCAGATTCCACAGGTAAAAACAAATGGAATTGAGTTGGCGCCCAGGTAGTGATGTGTTGAAAACAAACAAAAACTCAGTTGGAAAGATCCATCCGTGGTTTACTAAAGAGATTAAGGATAGTTTTAGATTAAAAGAAGCGGCTTATGATGTTGCAAAGAGTAGTAGTAAGTCTGAGGATTGGAAGCATTTTAGAAACCAGCAAAGGGCCACAAAAATAGTTGATAAAAAGGGAAAAAATAGAACCTGAGAGTAAGCTAGCCAGGAATATAAACACAAATTGGAAGAACATTTTTATAAAACATATTATAAAAGGAGAAGAGTAGCTAATTTAAATGTTAGTCCCTTAGAAACAGAGATAGGAGAAATTATCATGGGGATGAGGAAATGGTAGAGAACAAATATTTTGTTTGCCTTCACAGTAGAAGGTACAAGTTACATACCAGAAATAGAGGGTAACCTAGGGGTAAATAAGAGAGAGGAAATTAAGGTAATTAATATCAGTAGAGAAAAGTACTGGAGAAACTCGAGGGACTAAAACCTGACAAACCCCCAGGACCCAATGGCCTATGTCCTAGTATTCTAAAAGAGATAGCTGTAGAGAGAGTGCGTGTGCTGACTGTGATTTTCCAAAATTTCTAAGATTCTGGAACAGTCCCAGCAGATTGGAAGTTAGCAAATGTAACATGATATTCAACAAAGGAAAGAGAGAGAAAACGAGAAACTACAGGCCATTTAACCTGACATGAGCCATTGAGAAAGTGCTGGAACCTATTATTAAGAAAACCTTAACAAAACACTGAGCAAAGCATAGTATGATCAGACAGAGTCAACATGGTTTTACAAAAGAGAAATTCTGTTAGTCAAATTTTAGTTTTTTTGAGGATGTAACAAGTAGATTAGATAAGGAGAACCAGTAGGTGGAGTATATTTGGATTTCCAAAAGGTATTCAATAAGGCGCCACACAAGGTTGATATACAAGATAACTCATAGAGTTGGGGGTGATGTATTAGCATGGATAGAGGATTAGTTAACTGACAGGAAGGAGAGAGTACGGTTAAATGGGGCATTTTAAAGTTGGCAGGCTGCGACTAATGGAGTGCCACAAGGATTGCTGCTGGGGACTCAGCTATTAACAATCTATGCAATCACAAAATTGTTACAGCACAGAAAGAGGCCACTTGGCACATCGTGTCTGCACTGGCTCTCCTAAGGAGCAATTCACTTAGTGCCATTCACTCACCTTCTCTCCGTAAACCTGCACATTCTTCCTTTTCAAATAATGACTTGGACAAAGGGACAGAGTAATGTATCTAAGTTTGCTGACGGTACAAGCTAGATGGGAATGTAGACTGAGCAGGACCCAAAGAGGCTGCAAAGAGATATAGACAGCTTAAGTGAGTGGGCAACAAGGTCGCAGATGGAGTAAAATGCGGGGAAATGTGAAGTTTGGTTGTAAGAACAGAAAAGCAGAATATTTTTTTTAAAAGGTGTAAAATTAGAAGTGTTGATGTTCAGAGACTTGGGTGTACTGGTCCAAGGAGCATAAAAAGTTGGCATACAGCTACAGCAAACAATTAGGAAAATAATTAGCATGCTGGCTTTCGTTGCAAGGGGATTGAAGAACAAGAATAAAGAAGTCTTGCTACAGTTGTACAGGTTTTTGGTCAGAGCACACCTGGAATGTGTGCAATTTTGGTCTCTCTAATTAAGGAAGGATATGCTTACATTGGAGGTAGTAGAGTGAAGGCTCACTAGATTGGTCTCTGGAATGAGAGGGCTGTCCTATGATAAGAGGCTGAGTAAATTGGGTCTATATTTCCTGGAGTATAGAAGAATGAGGAGTGACCTCATTGAAACAATATGAAACAGCTTGACAGGGTAGATACTAAGATTGTTTCGCCTGGTTGGGGAAATCTAGAACAAGGGACAGTTTTAGGTTAAGGGGCCAATCATTTAGGGTTAAGATGAGAAATTTCTTCACTCAGGGTCATGAATCTTTGGAATTCTCTACACCAGAGGGTTTTGGATGCTTCATTGTGGAATATATTTAAGGCTGAGATGAGCAGATTTTTGATGTCTCAGGGAATCAATTATATGGGAGCAGGTAGGAAAGTGAAGTTGAAGCTGAAGATCAGCCATGGCCATACTGAATGGTGGAGCAGGCTTGAGGGGCTGTATAGCCTTCTCCTATTTCTTATGTTCTTAAAACTTGCAAACGTCACCAGCTGAATGTTAACGTCCACGTTTATGTAAAAGCCTTTGTTTATTCTAACTTCATGGCTGGACATTTTGCAGAAGTTAGTTGCACTGGTAATAGGATTCCCAGTGGGTCATAACACTTTTATATTAAAGTGCCTGGCCATTCTAAAAGAGAAAATAAATTCTTATTGTTTATTGAAGTCTATCTGTTTTTGAAGCTAATTACTTACATCTCTCTTGTCTTAGGTAAAGAAAAAAAATAGTCAAGTTTATGGGGAAAAATTTATCATGTGCATGCTTGTGTGTGTATACTGATCATTGGAAATACATGGCGTTCAACAGATCGTTCAACATTTGGAAGGGTTACAGTTTTGTTGGGGAGGTTATTAATATTCAGATGTGACCCATTAAATTTCTGTAAATATGCTTCTGATGCAGTGCTACCTAATATCTTTTTGGTGGAGCTATCAACATAATGACTTGGAGCAAGACACTCAAATGTTACCAAGTTTGATTCTGAAAATCTCTCACTGTAAGGGGGTTTACAAACAGTGCCAATGTGGTGATAATAAATTTCATTAACTTCTTTGCATGATAAATTAAGATGTGATGGAACCTTAAAAGTTGTTAATGTGTATGACTGGAATGTCAGAATTGTGTGACAAGCTAGTATACAATCAAGGCAGGAACTTTGCTGATCTTGGCTGGGAAAGAGCTTCTTTACATTTTGGTGAATATGCAACACAAACCATAGGTGGCACTATCCTCTTATTGCTCCTTCCCTAGTGACTTTGTCTTTTGTACTTTTGCAGCTGAATTCCTTTGAACAGTTGTGCATTAACTACACAAATGAAAAGCTGCAACAGCTCTTTAATCACACAATGTTTATCCTGGAGCAAGAAGAGTACCAGCGAGAAGGAATTGAATGGAACTTCATTGATTTTGGCCTCGACTTGCAACCTTGTATTGACCTAATTGAAAAATCCGTGAGTCATTTTTCTCATTACTTTCACTTAACTAGATTCCCAGAAGTATATTCAGATTAGCTTTTAAAAAATTATTTCCCTTTTCAGGCTAGTCCTCCTGGTATCCTGGCTCTGCTCGATGAAGAGTGCTGGTTCCCCAAAGCCACTGATAAGACATTTGTGGAGAAGGTGGTGCAGGAGCAGGGAACCCACCCTAAGTTCCAGAAACCTAAGCAGCTAAAAGACAAAGCTGACTTCTGCATTATTCACTATGCTGGAAAGGTAAGCTGAGCCAAAGCTTGATGGGGTTGTCATTTACATAGTTTATCTAAAAGAATTACCTTGAGTGTGTTAGACAATCCAGTCATTCAATTGCTATTTTGTTGAGCTGTTTTTTTATTCTTGCCTGAGCTTGTGCTCCCTATGAAGAGCATGAAAGTAAAATATGTATACCAGACTTCATGACCAGGACTCAACAGATTAAATAATTGCTTAACCTCTGTATTGTGTAGGCAGGGGGAGATGGTGGCATAGTGGTAATATCACTGGACTAGTAATCCAGAGTCCCAAGTGAATTCACTGGGGACTGGGGTTTGAATCTCACCATGGCAGCTCATAGAATTTGAATTCAATTAATAAATCTGGAATTGAAAGCTTGTCTCTTAATGGTGACTATGAAACCATCATCAATTGTCATAAAAACCTATCTGATTCACTAATTTCCTTAAGAAAGGAAACCTGCCATTCTTACCTGGTCTGACCTACATGTGACTCCAGACCCACAGCAATGTGGTTGACACTTAACTGCCCTCTGAAATGGCTGAGCAAGCCACTCAGTTCAAGGGTAATTAGGGATGGGTAACAAATGCTAGTGACGCCCACATCCATGAAAGAATAAAGAAAGGTATTTATATAAGGTATCTCCTCTTTGCAATACAGGTGGACTACAAAGCAAATGAATGGCTGATGAAGAACATGGACCCCCTGAATGATAACATTGCCACACTATTGCACCAGTCCTCTGATAAATTTATAGCTGATCTCTGGAGGGATGGTATGTTAAAATTAGTAACTTGGGCTGTCTAAAATACTTCTACTGTTTATTGTAGCTCTTGATTTCAACATTTTTTAACTACTTTTGCTTCCCTGAATCTAGAAAGCATCACTTTTTAATATTCATGAATTAAGTTTGGTGTTTCAGTCACTTGCTAAGCTCTGAATTCTGAAAATCTTCACAACATGTGCCTGATTATAACACTCAGATTGCAAGGATCCAGCACAGGCATACTCCATAGTATGCAGGGATATCTTAATTAACCTAGAGGAAATGTGCTAGCCATAAGACCCTCACCTTATCTTGTAAATGGGGCAATCCAATCCAATCCTCTCTTCTTTGCTTCAGGTGAATTTTATTTGCTTAGAAAAGGAAATGTAAAAATTACTTTCAGTAACCCATTTCTAACCAATGGTTAGTGAATTGAGCAGTGGGGTGTTTTCACTCCAAAATCACAATTGCCTATTAGACTTTTGCTTCATGTATTTCAGACAATCAACATGGAAAATAGAGAGGTTTGGTAGAATGTAAGAATCATTTTCCTGCCATGTGGAATATATCCATTTATGATTTGATACAATTTCTTTGGTTTGGTGACTTTGAATAAGAAGATAATAGGAACAAGAGTAGACCATTTGGTCCTTTTGAGCCTGCTCCGCCATTCAGTTTGATTGTGGCTGATCTTTGGCTTCAACTCCCACTTTCCCACCGACTCCCCATATGCCTCGGTTCCCTAAGAGACCAAAAATCTGTGTCTCAGCCTTAAATATATTCAATGATGGAGCATCCACAACCCTCTGGGGTAGAGAATGCCAAAGATTCACACCCTTTTGAGTAAACAAGATTTCTCTCTGTCTCAGTCCTAAATGATGAGCCCATTATCCTGGGACTGTGCTCCCATGTTCTAGATTCCCCAGCCAGGGGAAACAGCCTCTGTGTCTGTCAAACATGTCAAGCCCCTTTATAATCTTTTATGTTTCAATGAAATCAACTCTCATTCTTCTAAACTCTAGAGAATACAGACGCATTTACTCAACCTATCATCATAGGACAACCTTCTCATCCCAGGGACCGATCTAGTAAACCTTTACTTTACCACACCAATGCAAGTATATCCTTCATTTAAAGGTGGCAACCAAAGCTGCACATAGTATTCCAAGTGTGCTCTCAACCACAGTCCTGTACAGTTGTAGCAAGTCTTCCTTATTCTTAAACTCCAGGCCCCTAGCGATAAAGGTCAACATTTGCCTTTCTAATTGCTTGCTGTGCCTGAATGCTAATGTTTTGTGTTTCCTGTACAAGCACACCCACGCCTCTCTGAATATCAACAGTTACAGGTTTTGCGTCTTCTTAAAAAAAAAATTCTGTTTTTCTATTCTTACCCAAGTGAATAACCTCTCACTTCCCCACATTACAGTACAGCCTTGTTGCCCACTTATTTAACCTGTCTGTATCACTTTGCAGTCTCTTTGTGTATCCTTCTCACAGCTTGCATTCCCACCTAGCTTTGTTTCATCAGCAAACTTTGATACATTCTGTGTCTCTTTGTCTAAGTCATTAATGCCCCATAACTTCTGCACTCCCCAGTGTCAGACTTGGGAGGGTATCCCAAAGATGCGCTGGGGAATCCCTCTGGCAAGTTCTCAGGGCTTGTATGGCAATTACCCAGAAGTGCACACTCTGGACAATTGCGCTGTGCTGGGAACCATTCGAAAATGCAATTTAAATCGCAAACTTCAGATGGTTTCGCTGGGGTTATACCAATAGTTACCCAGAAAAAGTTAGAAGAATTAAAACCACTTCTAACTTCTGAGTAACTATTGTAAGGACCCAGATCAACCCCACGGGACTACCCCCACCCCCACCCAAAACCCTATACACTTACCTTAAGACACGTGCCTGGCCCTTTAAACTTACCTGCTTTACAGCAGCAAGTGCTGTAAAAAAAGGGGCATGGCTTTCTTGAATATGCTGGATCTAGACTTCGCTGGGCCCTGCGAGGAGTCTTTCAATGCAGGCCCCAAGCAGCTCCTGTGAACGGAAGTTTTGATGTTATTTTCAAGACCAGGTAAGTAGGTATTCTAATTCCTCAGGCCAGCACTATCTAGCACTAGTCGGAGGTTATGGCCTAATATAGATTGTAAATAGTTGAGGCCCCAACACTGATCCTTGTGGCACTCCGCTAGTTAGAGCCTGCCAAAATGTGCTGTTTATCGCTGCTCTTTGTTTTCTGTCTGTAAACCAATCCTCTGTCCCTGATCCCTTATCTTGTGTATTAATCTTTTGTGTGGCAACTTATTGAATGACTTTTGGAAATCCAAGTATACTGGTTCCCCTTTATCTACCCTACTGGTTGCATCCTCAAAAAAAACTCTAAATTTGTCAAACATGATTTTCATTTCTTTAAACCCAAGTGATTTTGTCTGAATACACTTATTTTCTAAATGCATTGTTAACACTTCCTTAATAATATAAACCAGCACTTTCCCAATTACTGATGTCAGACTAGCAGAGAGCACAGTGAGAGATTTTCCTTACGTTTGAATTCAAACTGATAGTATTAAAACCATGTCACTGAAGTCCTTGAAAAATGGTAGGATTCAATCTGTTTAATTGCACTTGCCTATTATTTTCTGCAGTAAGATGTTCTATCTTTAGCTCTACATTCCCATTTCCAAATCCCCAATAGCGCACAATTTTTCAAAAGGTAGGCAAGTGATTGTTTCACAGTCCTCTGCTAATAATGTTCAATAACTTGATATTAAGAAATGATAAAAGTGACATTCCTCTATCTTTGATATCTCTCTCCCTCTATCCCTCCCATTTTAGAGGAATGCCTGGTCTGTGCTCAGCACCTACTGGAGATGCAGCCTGCGCTGTAATTGCTAAATGATTTAACAGTTGACTAACTACCTAAGGAGACCAAATCTTGTGTATCTTGTAGTTCTCATTGTTAGTGGTTTTTTTTTTAAGGATTCATTTTTTTCTTCTTTTTGTCTTGATGTCTCTGTGTCTGTTGCAGAGATAAAAAGCTTTCAGAGAGCCTATTTCTATACACGCTTTCCTATTCTACATCTAGAACCAGGTGACGTGAGAGGAGACTGTGATAGTGCCGTAGATCGATGCTTCCAAGAATCGCCTGCTTTGAATGCTCATCCTTCCTCTCCATTCCTGCTTGTGCAGTTTTCTTTTCTGTTTCCCCTTCGCTTCAGGTTAATGCAGCCCAACCATTTCAACGGTGCCTCATCCTGAGCTGCAGTGGTGAAACATGTTCCACCAACTCGTAAGCAAAATGCACCTGTGTGGAAAAAGTTGAAATTAGTTTTATCTTGAACCTTGACTCGTTTTAACTTAAATATTAACTCATTTTCCTGTACGAGGAATTTTCTTCTGCATTCAATGATGAGAATGTAATTTCATAAATATAACCATTTGGCTTTTGTTGGACCTAAATTTAGATGCACAAGGGACTTGGTGCCCTGCCAGTTTCTTTAGGACAGTGGTGGGCCATTGCGAACTAATTCTCAGTTAGGCATCCTGTGTTTTAAAAATGCCCATTTCCACAATTCCCTCTTGTCTCCCATCTCCACCCTAGCATCCCATCACTATCCTTGCTGAGAAAGGAGGAAGACTGGCATCAAGTTGTCAGACATTTACAGTGCTAGGCTTGAATGGACTGGCAGAACATGTATGTAAACAGCCCGAGGTAACCCTCTTGCTATTCCCTCGTTTTAATTCCATGCTTCACTGTGTGGAACATCAGGCAGCCTGGGCTTCTGCAATCTTTGGAACTTGCCTATTCAGACATTTGAGCTAATTATTTTTCTCTGTAAAACTATATGCACACAATAAGTGCACTTTGTCAACCACCTCTACTGTATTCCACAGATTATGTTTTATGAAATTGAGGTTCTGATTTGTCATTTAAGAATGTAGAAGGCTTAAATGAAAGGTACAGGTGTGTTTCCTTATTTGTGGTATTAAAGATCGTTGCATGAAATGGGTTTCCAAGAGCATGCCGTGTTGCTGATTCTCATAACTAATACTGAAGCCTGCAGTGGTATATCAGCACAAAAATTTATATACTAAGTTGGATTAATTCTAATTTTATGGTTTACAGACCTGTTACAAATACTGTAGAAGGATCACGCTCTATCTACCCCTTGCACAGTCCCAACACTAGAAATACCTCTGTGCTGCATATGTTTGAATCTTAAACATTGCATTGAATTAACTATGCATCTACACTGACAAGAGCGCAGGAACTACCAGAAAAAGGAATTTGTTCTTCTATGGCCCTTCAGATGGACAGTATTACTCCATGCTAGTTAGCTTAAAGCTGTGAACTATTGGCAAGTTAAATGCAGTGGAATTGATGGTAGCAGGAGAAAGCTAGTCTCATATATCAAGCTAGCCTCCATTGCTTTATGGACAATAGGTAGACATGCAGAGGGAAAATGGCTTCATCCAAACTTTCCTTCCCTTTTTATCACAGCAAACTTATTGAAGGCTCAAAGGGGAATTGAAAAAAACAAATAAGTTAAAGGGCTGGTAGGAGGAGTGGAGCCAATTTGGGACCAAAAAGGGGATTTATGCATGGAGGCAGGGGGCATGGCTGAGTAATTAAATGAATACTTTGTATCTGTCTTTACCAAGTAAGCTGCTGCTGTAGAAGTCATAATGAAAGAGAAGGTTGTTCAGATACTTGAAGAGTTTAAAATTGATAAACAAGAGGTATTGGATTGGCTGCCTGTATTTAAAATTTAAAACCAGGACCGGATGAGATGCATCCAAGGATACTGAAGGAAGTGAGCAGAAATTGCGGAGGCACTTAGCATAATTTTCCAATCTTCCTTGGACTAGGGTGGTGCCAGAGCACTGGAGAATTGAAAATGTTACACCCTTGTTCAAAAAAGGGTGTAAAGATAAGCCCTGGCCAGCCAATTTGACTAAGATGGTGAGGAAGCATCCAGAAACAATAATTTGGTCCAAAATTAATAGTCACTTGGGCAAATATGGGTTAATTAAGGAAAGCCAGCACCATTTGTTAGCTAACTTGGCTGAGTTTTTGGACGAGGTAACAGAGCATTTTGAGGGTGACCCTTTGGTGTACATGGACTTCCAAAAGGCATTTGATAAAGTGCTCACAACAGACTTGTGAACAAAGTTAGAGCTCCTGTAATAAAAATGACAGGAGCAACATGGATACGAATTGGTTGAGTGACAGAAGGCCAAGAGTAATGGTGAACAGTTTTTTGGAATAGAGGAAGGTTTATAGCGGAGTTCCCCAAGGATTGGTGTTAGGACCCTGTTCTTCCTGATGTGTGACTTAGATCTTGGTGTACAGGGCACAGTTTCAAAATTTAGGGTCAATACTAAACTTGGAAGTATTGTGAACTGTAATTAGGTTGGTGGAATGGGTGGACAAATGGCAGATGAAATTTAGTGCAGTGAAGTGTGAAGTGATTCATTTTGGTAGGAAGAATACAGATAGTATAAATTAAAGGATACAATTCTAAAGAGCGTTCAGGAGCAGTATATGTGCATAAATCATTGAAGGTGGCATGACAGGTTGAGAGTGTGGTTAATGAAGCATATGGCATCCTGCGCTTTATAAATAGGGGCATAGAGTATAAAAGCAAGGAAGTTGTGTTAAACCTGTATAAACTACTGGTTCAACCTCAGCTGGAGAATTGCATCCAGTACTAGGCATCGCACTTTTTAAAGGATGTTAAGGCATTAGAGAAGGTGCAGAAAAGATTCACTAGAATGATTCCAGGGATGAGGAACTTACACAGTAAGATATGAGAAGTTAGGACTGTTCTCCTTAGAGAAGAGAAGGTTAAGAGGAGATTTGATAGAGATATTCAAAATCATGAGTCTGGACAGAGTAGATGGAGAGAAACTGTTTAAATTGATGGAAGGATTGAGAACCAGAGGGCACAGGTTTAAAGTATTGACAAAAGAAGCAATGGCGATGAGGGAAAAACTTCTCCACAGAGTGAGTGGTTAGGATCTGGAATTCACAGCCTGAGAGTGTTGCGGAGGAAGATTCAATTGAGACATTCAAGATTGAATTGGATCATTATCTGAAAAAGTTTGCATGACTATGGGGGAAAAGGTAGGGGAGTGGCACTAGGTGGTTCCTTCAGAGGGCTACACAGATGCAATGGTCTGAATGGCCTTCTCTGCTGTAACCATTCTGATTTTGTAATGTCATGGAGCAGTTGAAGATTCCTTGAAATATGTAAATATTGATTTTTGATGCTTGTTTTAAAAAAAAGAAATTGTTTTCATTTCTTAATAACGTTTGTTTTCCACACCTTGCATTTGTGTTACATCAGCATTTGTCTGCATTACAGCAGCCAAACTTAGAAAATTTAACCTGATTACAAAAGACTTCAGCTGTAATTTTTATGATCCAAATTGGGAATTCCACCCGTATCGCACATTTCCTTAAAGAAAGGTTTATTTAAGTGTAACCTCCAAAGATTAACCTCTGTGTCTTTCGTGGAATATTAGAGATCGCAAATTAAGCAGCAGCTATTGATCTCTGAGCAATGCCTAGTTTCAGGTGAATACCCATGGCCTTATGTATTCTATGATTTCCTCAAATACTATATGCGTATGCAACAGGATATAATACAAGGCACCTTGGGTGTTGAGATGATGGCTCCCTTTATCAGAAATTTGGGATGTAACTTACTGGTGGCTTGATCTCCCAAAAGATTGAAGTTCTTTAATTATGGTTTATAAAATGAAAAGTAGTAAAACTTCACTAACTTGGTTTGCCAGGAGTTTATTATTTACTGGATTTGATCTCTTACTCCAACTTTGACCATTGTTTTGGAACTTCATGCCACCATTTTGTTAAACAGGAATGGTTTTAAATGTATTCATCTATCTTCTTGATAGATGCAAAGCTATGATTGCAATGATAGAAAATTATATTTTGAAAAGAGTAGTAGATAAGCAGCAAGACCTTGGTGCCCATATACACCATTCCTTAAAAGTGGTAGAGCAAGTTGATAAGCTTGCTTTAAAAAAAAAAGCAAGTGTGTTACTTGGGGTTATAAATGGAGGAATAGAATAAGAAAAACAAAGAAATCATGCTAGAGCTTCATAAATCACTCAATAGGCTTCATCTGGAGTATTATAGACAATTCTGGGCACCATACGTCAGGAAAGATATTAAGACCTTCGAAAGGGAGTGGAGGAGGCTTACTAGGTGATGTTACCAGGGATGAAGGTCTTCAGTTTTGAGGAGACGTTGGAAAAGTTAGGACTGTTCCCCTTGGAACAGAGAAAGTTGAGAAAGGACCTAATAGAGGTTTTTATGATAGAATAGATAAAAACTATTCCCGCTGATAAGCGGGACAGTAAGCTGAACTCGTAGGTTCAAAATCATTGGCAAAAGGTCTGAGGGAAGGTGACTTTTTTTAACCCAGCACTGTTGGGATCTGAAAGACTACTTGAAAATGTGGTGGAAGCCGATTCCATGTGTAAAAGGGAGTTGGACAGCTACTTGAGGATGAGCAATTTGCAGGGTTGCAGACAAAAAGTGGGCATATGGCACTAAGCAAACTGCTCTTTCAAAGAGCCAGCAGAAGCACTTTCGGCCAAATGGCCACCTTTCATGCTGAGTTTCTATAACATGAAAGAATTATACCATGAATAAAAAGTTATTGCTATGAACTATACTTTAAAAATTGAACTTCTCTCCCTGGAAGAAAGATGGTTGTGGGGAAATGAAAGAGCTTTTCAAAATAGAAGGTTTTGAGGGGGTAAATATGTATGATTATTTACACTAGTAAGTGAATCATTTGCTGAAGGCATAGATTAAGTTAGTGTTAAAAGAATGAAGGAAAGTTAAAACATAATTTTTTGACATACGAGGAACGCTTTACCACAAAGCTAGGAACAATAACCTAATTTGAAAAGACATTGTAAAGGATACAGGAAAATGCAATTGATGGTTGCAGTTGAACAGCTTAGGTAAAGATTATAAAAATGGAACTTTTTTGAAATTAGGATAGAAGTATGAGGGAATTAGAGATGAAGTGAGTGTTGTTTTTAGTACAGTAATTTCTATGACTAGAAAACATGAAAGTAGCTGC
The DNA here is from genome assembly GCF_964194155.1 of Cetorhinus maximus. Taxonomy (NCBI): domain Eukaryota; kingdom Metazoa; phylum Chordata; class Chondrichthyes; order Lamniformes; family Cetorhinidae; genus Cetorhinus; species Cetorhinus maximus. The sequence continues at coordinate 7,865,550 of NC_135907.1, read as the reverse complement.
TGGGGTGATTAAAAAGCGCAGCCACATAACTCCCTTTATATCAAAACCATCTTAATATTGTAACATGCTGCTCTAACATCAGTCAATCTCACTATCACCAATAGCTGCAAATAATTGAAAATAGCAGTGTTCCTTAGGCTCATTAATCTTGGTTTGCATTCATAGCGTTGCTCATAACTGAGCATTTAGTTCATTGAGTTGCATGTCCCCAGGATGTTCAGCCTAAAGTTGCACTGGACATATTGTGTAGAAATTACAGCTGAAGTTTAAAGCTGTTGTGTAATTTGTTTATCCTACATGGGTGTTAAATATTGATTTCCTGCATTTCAGTTAAAATAGATATCTATTTTTACTGTTGTGGAATGCTGAAATGCCTCCAGGATATCCGTTGCAGAAAATTCCCTTTTTTAGTTTAGCCGTTTGGTGCTCTGCTGCGTTCACCATTTGAAACCGGTGCTGCTGTCTCCGTTGGAAGGGAAAACTCCCTTTATCATCTTGCCCAGTTCTGATTACATCACCACCTGGCTGCCAGTGATTCTTTACTTAATGTGGAGCATCTGTGACTTAAACTTTCCCACATTCCCAGCCAAACTACTTCCAAAGAAGAAAAATATTTAAATGCACCATAATGTAGAATCTGTATTTGATCCCTCAAGCAGCTTTGTAAAGGTCATGGTAGCAAAACAGGTGAATAGGACTTTACTAGTTTCATAATCTTGTTTGGCCAAAATGTGGATGTGCAAAAGGAATATTTCTTGCACAGTTTGGATCTTATTTGGGTAGTTATTGACGTGTGAGGGACATTGGTGCTGACGAATGGCGTGCTTTGCCATTTTGGACATCACTATCTGCCTCAAACATCCCTAAGCCTGTACCATGACTAGCTGTCGAATAAAGTTTCTACCCTAACCTCACTGCAGAACAAAAGCCCATACCACACCAATGTACTATTTCCACTTCCACATAAGCTATTTTCATAATCTCTAATTACAAAGGAAAAATTGAAGGCAATTTTGTCCTTTGAGATGAACATGTTGGAAATTAAGTTGTGATTATGCCAGCTCAATTCCTGTAGAATCAGCGAAGAGTTAATTCTAGTCTGGGCTAGACTGAGAGGAAAGGTCAGTTTGCTAACCCACTGTATCAATCAGCCCTTAAGTATGTTCACACTTGTTTTTATTTTTAGATATTGATCCAACACTTGCTGTAAAGGTGGCCATAGTTAGCATTTTATTCCATCTTTCATTGATGTTCCATGCAATTCTTGTCTCATTTGAGACTTGACAATGTTGATTTTGTCCCTAACCTATGATCAATCATAAGTTAAATAACACAATTTGATTCACTAACCTGCTTACATTAACAGTGCCTATTGGTATTTGTAATGCACTTGTTGAGTTCCTCATAACTTAAGTCTCAAAATCCTTCACTGTCTTCTGAACACTATGCTTTATCTGTGAACCCTAAAATGTATTAACTTATTTTTTAGAAGCTATGCAGTTACCAGTTGGCTAATTACAATAAAACAGTCTGTTACTGATTAATCATCAAAGTAAATTCTTTAGCTTGGGCAATGGTTTTACACTTTTTGTGGTCATCAAATCTTTTACTGCCAGTGCCAATAATTCCATCTGTTGAAGACTTGTTTTATTTGCCAATGTGCATTGCTGCATTTTCCCATGTTAAATTCATTCTTTTAGTCAAAGGCATTCAACACCTTTTGAATGTTTTCTGTTTCTCAGTATTTAAGTGGGATTTAACAAATCAAACCCAGGAAATAGGTTTAGAAGACTTTAATCCATGTACATTTTTCTCCTTCCATTATATTTTTAATTTCTACTGAATATTGCACCATTTAATTTTTGAGCTTGTCAGCTACTCAGAACTATTGAAGAGAAATTCCTATGGCTTTGAAGTAGCACCTGTGTGGGTTAATCAAAATTGCTGCAACTTTTCAGTGTTTATTACGCTTGCTGTCACTTCTCACCATGTCCCTACTTTTTCACATCATTGGCACCCTTCTTCACGGTTTCCTATATCCCTAACACAGTTAATCAGCTTGAATCAATTGCTTTCTCAGTGGACCGCATTGTTGGACTGGATCAAGTTGTAGAGATGTCCCATACAACATTGCCTGGTGCATTCAAAACCAAAAGGGGAATGTTCCGCACCGTTAGTCAGCTTTACAAGGAGCAGCTTTCGAAATTGATGGCCACACTCAGGAACACCAATCCTAACTTTGTGCGCTGCATTATTCCTAACCACGAGAAGAAGGTGAGTGCATGATCTCCTCTTGTCAGTTTTTAGATAAGATAGGGAGGAGGATCACAATGTTGATTAAAGAAACAATTATAGCTGTGAGGAAGGATGATAAGAACATAAGAAATAGGAGCAGGCGTAGGCTATCCGGCACCTCAAGCCTGTCCCGCCATTCAATAAGATCATGGCTGATGTGCCCCAGGTTTCAACTCCTCTTTCATGCCAGCTCCTCATAGCTCTCAACTCCCTGATATTTCAAAAATCTATCTACCTCTTTAAATATTTTCAGTGATCTAGCCTCCACAACTCTCTGGGGTAGAGAATTCCAGACATTCACTACCCTGAGAGAAGAAATTCCCTCGCATCTCAGTTTTAAATGAATGTTGCCTTATTCTGTAACTATGTCCCTAGTTCGAGATTCCCCCACTAGTGGAAACACCTTCTCAACATCTACCCTGTCAAGACCCCTCAGAATCTTGTACATTTCAATAAGATCACCCCTCATTTTTCTAAACTCTAATGAATAAAAGCTTAACCTGTTTAGCCATTCTTGATAAATCAACCCCGATGTTGTAGAAGGAACATCAAACGAGGTCATGTGGATTGAACTGAAAAACAAAAAAGGGGGATCACACTACTGTGTGTGTACTTGATTCCTAAACAGCTAAAAGGAGATAGAGTAAAGATGTAAGTAAATCTCTGAGAAGTGCAAAAACAATATGGTGGTAATAGAGAGAGAAGTTCAACTACCCTAATATTAACTGGTATAGTTAGTGTGAATGGCACAGAGAGCAGAATCCTTAAAATGCATTCAGGAGGATTTTTTTTGTATAGAAGCTCAACAAGAGAGGGCCAGTTCTTGACTTAGTTTTAAGGAATGAAGCTGGACAGGTTGAAAGTGTAACAAATGGGGAAGCAATATGGTGCAAGTGATCATAATTCAGTTAGATTTAGGGTAGTTATGGAAAAGGGTAAAGATAGACCAAGATTAGAAGTCCTCAGTTCAGGAAAAGTTAATTTTACTAAGTTCAGGCGTGACTTGATTTAAAGTGGTCTGAAGATAGCTACTTGAAGGTTAAATCAGTGCCAGATCAGTGGAAGGCATTCAAGGAAGTGATAGTGGGTTCAGAGCAACTATGTTCCCTTAAAGAAAAAAGGTGGGACCAACAAATCCAGAGTCCCCTGGATGTTAATAGGTCTTGAAGGAACGGTAACAAGGAGGGTAAATGAAGATAATGCATTTTATGTAGTCTATGGATTTTGATGAGGTCCCATATGGTAGACTAGTTACAAAAGTAAAAGCCCATGGGTTCCAAGGTAAAGTAGTAAGTTGGGTCCAAAATTGGCTCAGAAGCAGGAAGTGAACGGTAATAGTCGATGGGTGTTTTTGAGAGTTAAGGCTGTTTCCAGTGGGATTCTGCAGGCTCAGTGCTAGATTCCTTGCTTTCTGTAGTGTATACCAATGATTTGAACTTGAACCTAAGGTACATAATTAAGAAGTTTGCAGATGATACAACAGTTGGCCGTGTGATAATCAGGGAGAAAGCTATCGACTACAGACTAGTCAGGCGGGCGGAACAGTGGCAAATGGAGTTCAATCTGGAGAAGTCACTTTAGAAGACTAACAAAGGAAGGGAATACATGATAAATGATAGGATATCGAAGTGTAGAGGAACAGGGACCTTAAGAGTGCATATCCACTGATCCCTGAAGGTGGCTGGACAGGTAGATAAGGTTGTCAAGGAGGCATATGGGATACTTGCCTTATTAACTAAGGCATAGAATATAAGAGCTGGGAGGTTATGCTGGAGCTGTATAAAACACTGGTTAGGCCACAGCTGGAGTACGGTGTGCAGTCTGGTCAGAGCACTATAGGAAAGATATGATTGCACTAGAGAGGGTACAGAGAAGATTTACGAGAGGTTGCCTGAAGTGGAGAATTTTGGTTATGAGGAAAGATTGGTTAGGCTAGGGTTGTTTTCTTTGTAACTGAGGAGGTTAAGGGGAGATTTAATTGAAGTGTATAAAATTGAGGGGTCTACTTAGAGTGGATAGGAAGCCCCTATTCCCTTTGGTTAATGGTCCACAGCCATGGGGCATAAATTTAACATGAGAGCTAGGTGTAGTAGGGATTCAAGGGAAGGTGCTGTCACCTAGAAGATGATGGAGATCTGGAACTCTCTACCTGAAAGAGTGATGGGGTAGAAACCCTCAATATTTAAAAGTATGGATATGCACTTGAGTGCCATAACCAACAAGGTTACGGACCAAGAGCTGGAAAGTGGGATTAGGCTAGATACCACTTGTTGGCCGTCAAAGATGCAATGAGCCGAATGGCCTCCTTCCATAGTGTAAATTTCTGTGATTGAGAGAAATGTGATCCATGCCTTGTGAGAAAACATTATAAAAGCTCCTTGAAAAGAGAGAAAATCTTTAAAGATTTTAAGGCACTAAGTGAAGTAGAAAATGTTGATCCTGGGCGCACTATTTCAAGTTGAACCCTAACTTCAGAACAAAAGGCCATGATAAAAGTCAAATTTGGGATTGATTTTAGGAAGTACCACACAGTGATAACTGGAATAATTGTTCAAGTGGAATAGTGGAGGCATAATCTAGTAATTTGAGGCTGTTGGATGCTATGAGGGAGCAATTGTGAATTTCTATTCAGGGTAAGAATGATGGATTGAATAAACTCTCCCTCCAATCCCCCAACCTTTACTGTTTGGAATAATCCAAGAGCAAAATAAAGGAGGAAACAGTGCATCTATTAACCTGGTAAATCAAAATCATTGCCAAAAATAGATTTTTTGGCTAGCCTTGCATTGTCTCCCAACATTTAGTGGAGAAAAACCTGCATAGTTTTAAATAAAACCTCTATAAATTTGGCAGTCTCTCAGTTGGCAAGAACTGAGGAAACAAACTATGAAAGTTGGATTTGTGTATTTTAGGCTAGTTACTTTAGCCTGATCTGAGGCATAGGCCATCAGCATAATGCCAAAAATTGTTACCAATATACAATAAAGATGTATAAAATCCTGTTCCTCCCTGATTTAATAGTCTGGAAAACTGGAAGCTCACCTTGTTTTGGAACAGCTACGATGCAATGGTGTCCTTGAGGGTATTCGTATCTGCAGACAGGGCTTCCCCAACCGGATTGTGTTCCAGGAATTCCGCCAAAGGTAATCTTCCTTAACCTTTTCAGTAGTGGATTTCTGTTGATCTGTTGCACAATAATGTGTATATATCTGAGTTCAGTTCCCTGAGATGGGATGGCGTCTCTTGGCTCATGAAGCAAAATAGCTTTAGCAAAGAAGAAAATACTTTCTGTTCCTTTCTTTCTGGTTTTCTGGGTGAGAGGGCAGGTGACCTTCCAATTCTGTCCTTCTCTATGACTGGTCACTAACCATGTAGAAAAGCTACTTGGAGTTAACTTCTTGTAAAGAACTACCAAGTTTACTGCTTTTTCCAGTGATCTGACCGGTTCTATGGGCAAGCACACCATAAGCGAATGTGGCTTAATTAAGGAACACCAGCACTGATTTAAGGGAAATTTGTATTTGATTAGGTTTTTTGATGAGCTAACAGAAGATTGATAAGAGTAATAATGTTGATGTCGTGTACCATGCTAAAGTCCTGATAGCTAGTGGAAGGGTGAAACCAGAGCTAATCTTTACTCAGTTTAGATTTATTCAGAGTGAAAGATTATTATTATATTATAAATGTTAAGTGCCACATAACAGACTTGTCAGCAAAGTTAAAGCCTAGGGAATAAAGGGGACAATGGCAGCATGGATACCAAGTTGGCTGATTGATAGGAAACAAGGTATTGGTGAATGGTTGTTTTTCAGACTGGAGAAAGGTATGTGGAGGGGTTCCCCAGGTGTTGGTATTAGGACCACAGCTTTTCTTGATCTATCACCTAGTTTTTGGCAACCTCAAAATTTGCAAATGACCCAAAATGTGAAGATATTGTGAACTGTGAGGAAAACTTAAACAGGCTGGTGGAATGGACAGGCACGGGGAGGATTAAATTTAATGCAGAGACGTATGAAGTGATACATTATGTCTATCCTTGTTCTTCCTACTAATATAAAATAGTGGATACAATTCTAAAGGGGTGCAGGAGCAGAGAGAAAGGTGATTGGCAGGTTGAGAAAGTTGTTAATAAGGCAATTGAGATTGTGGGCTTTATATCCCAGTGAGGAGGAAGGATTCTAGGAAGAGGATAAACCAATCATGGTTAACCAAGGAAGTTAAGGATAGTATCAAATTGAAAGAAAAATAACATACAATGTGTCAAAGATTAGTGGCAAGTCAGAGGATTGGGAAAGTTTTAAAAACCAACAAAAGATGACCCAAAGAATAATATAGAGGGAGAAAATAATCTTTAAGGGTAAACTAGCAAGTGATATAAAAACAGACAGTAAGAGCTTCTTTAAATTTATAAAAAGGAAGAGAGAGGCCAAAGTGAACATAGGACCTTTAGAGAATGAGGCTGGGGAAATAATAATGGGGAACCAGGAAATGGCACAGGAGTTGAATAAATACTTTGCATCGGTCTTCACAGCAGAAGACACTAATAGCATTCCAAAAATGCTAAATAATCAAGTGGCGAAAGGTGGCGGGGGGGAATAAATACAATAACTATTACTAGAGAAAAAGTACTAGGGAAACTAATAGGGCTAAAGGCCGATAAGACCCCTGGACCTGATGGGTTGCATCCTAGGATATTAAAGGAATTAGCTACAGAGATAGTGGATGCACTGGTAGTAATCTTCCAAGAATCCCTGGATTCTGGAAAAGTCCCAGAGGATTGGAAAACTGCCAAAGTAACACCCTTATTCAAAAAGGGAGGGAGGAAAAAAAGCAGGTAATTATAGGCCAGTTAGCTTAACATCCGTCATTGGGAAAATGTGAGAGTATTATAAAGGATGTAATAACAGAGCATTAGAAATGCATAATATAGTCAAGCAGAGTCAGCATGGCTTTGTGAAGGGGAAATCATGTCTGACAAATTTATTAGAATTCTTTGAGGAGGTAACAAGCAGGATAGATAAAGGGGAACCAGTAGATGTAATATATTTGGATTTCCATAAGGCATTCGATAAGGTACCGCACATAAGGCTACTTAAGATAAGAGCCCATGGTGTTGGGGCTAGTATATTAGCATGGATAGAGGATTGGCTAACTAACAGAAGGCAGAGAGTTGGGATAAGGGGCGCATTTTCAGGATGACAACCTGTAACTAGTGGAGTGCCGCAGGGATCAGTGCTGGGTCACAATTATTTACAATATATATTAATGACTCGGATGAGGGAAGTGAATGTACTATCACCAAGTTTGCAGATGACTCAAAAATAGGTGGGAAGACAAGTGGTGAGGATGACATAGTCTACAGAGGGTTATAGACAGGTTAAGTGAGTGGGCAAAAACTTGGCAGATGGAATATAATGTGGAAAATATGAGGTTATGCACTTTGACAGGAAGAATAGAGGAGCTGAATATTATTTAAATGGAGAAAAACTGCAGAAAGCTGCAGCACAGAGGGATTTAGGGGTCCTCGTGCATGAATCCCAGAAAGCTAGCATAAAAGTTCAGTAATAGGGAAGGCAAATGGAATGTTGACCTTTATTTCAAAGGGAATGGAGCATAAAATAGGGAAGTCTTGCTAAAACTATACAAGGTACTAATTAGACCACACCTAGAAACAGTTTTGGTCCCCGTATCTAAGGAAAGATATATTGGCATTGGTGGCAGTCCAGAGATGGTTCACTAGGTTGATCCCAGGCATGTACAGTTGCAACAACACTTCCCTATTTTTATACTCTATTCCTTTAGCATTTATTGTTTTGGTTTTGGTTCCCTTACTTGAGGAAGGATGTAGTTGCAGTGGAGGCGGTTCAGAGGAGGTTCACTAGATTGATTCCAGAGATATGGGGCTTGTCTTATGAAGAGAGATTGAACAGTTTAGGCCTATACTCGCTAGAGCTTAGAAGGATGAGAGGAGATCTAATTGAGGCATATAAGATGTTAAAGGGGATAGACAAAGTAGACGTGGAGCAGATGTTTCCCCTTCTGGGGCATTCTAGAATGAGAGGCCATAGTTTACGCTAAAGGGTGGTAGATTTAAATCAGATGAGGAGGAAATACTTTTCTCAAAGGGTTGTGAATCTGTGGAATTCACTACCTCAGAGTGCAGTGGATGCCAGGACACTGAATAAATTTACAGAGGAGATAGACAGATTTTTAATTAGTAAGGGGTTGAAAAGTTATGGGGAGAGGACGGAAAATTGGAGTTGAGGCCGAAATGAGATCAGCCATGATCGTAATGAATGGCGGGGCAGGCTCGAGGGGCTGAATTGCCTACTCCTAGTTCTTATGTTCTTATGTTTAGAAGAATGAGAAGTGACCTTATTGAAACATATAAGGTTCTTAGGGGGTTGACAGGGTAGATGCTGAGAGGTTGTGGGAGAGTCTAGGACCAAAGGGCTTAATCTCAGAGTAAGAGGTCGCCCATTTAAAACAGATGAGGAGAATTTATTTTCTGAGGGTACTGAATCTGTAGGATTCTTTACCACAGAGGGCTGTAGAGGCTGGGTCATTAAGTATATTCAAGGCTGAGATAGACAGATTTTTAACCAGTAAGGGAATTGAGGGTTATGGGGAAAAGGCAGGATTATCAGATCAGCCATGATCTCATTGAATGGTGGAGCAGACTCGATGGGCCGAATGGCCTGCTTCTCCTACATCTTATAAATAATGACAGTGTACAAAAGCAAGGAAGTTATGGTGAACATTTTACAAAACATCCCTTTGGTCTCAACTGGAATATTATGTCCAGTTCTGAGCACCACACATAAAGGATGTGAAGGCATTGGAGAGGGCACAAAAGATTTATGAGAATGGTTCTGGGCTGGTGAGGTGGGGAGATGAACTTCAGTTACATGGATAGATTGGAGATGCAGGGGCTCTTTCTTGGAGAAAGTTGAGAAGAGATTTGATAGGGGTGCTCAAAAGTCATGAGGAATCTGAACAGTGCAGATGGGGAGAAACTTCCCATTGATGGAAGGGTTGAGATCAAAAGGGCTGTGATTTAAGGTGAATGGCCAAAGAACCAAAGATGACATAAGGAAAAACGTCTTACTCTGGTTACGATCTGGAATATACTGCCTGAGAATGTGGTAGAAGCAGATTCAATCATGGCTTTCAAAATTAATAATTATCTGAATAGAAAAAATTGTGGCTCTACTGGGGAAAAGGGGGAATTGGACCAACAGATTAGGCACAGACACAACGGGCTTCCTTCTGTGCTGAAAACATTCTATAATTCTAAACTTAGTGACAAGTTATGACATCAAATTCAATAAATTTGGTAATTTGTGGGCTGGAACCGAAAATGGATACAAAAGCTGAGTTGTCATTACAAACATGACAAGTTCTTCCCTGAAGGTTGTTACTGAACTAATCATCCCCACGTTGTCTGAACTGAATTAACTCCAGTCCCACACTATTCTTAATGCCCTTTGGGTAAATAGAATTGAGCAATGAATGCTGCCTTGTCAGAGTTGCCCATAATCCCAATAACAAAAATGGTGCCAGCCACCCTGGGTAATTTATTTCCAGCATGACTTTCTTGTGCTTTATCATCATCCATAATATGGTGCTTGCACTGAGCTCGTTGAACAGAAATGGATTCTTTGCATTGCTGTCTTAACTGGTTCTGGTTCATATTTGATAATGGGTGTGAAGGTAATCAGAGCAAGGAAACTCATCCCTAATTGACACTTGCTAGCCGGATCATAGTATTTGGTAAATGCATGGAAATTAATCTCTCTTGATTGCATGTGCTAATCTAGTAATGGAACAATTGTAGCAATATTTTGTAGAAGTAATTCTCAAGTCATTCAACCTATACTGACAGGGTTTTGTTATTTATAGTTTAGGTAGATTGCCAGTATCTGCTTTTTTTTTAGCAGGCTTTAATAGTAAGTGCTGTGTATAAATGGGATAGTCAGTTATTTTTTGTTTTGACTTGTTTCTTGTAATTCTCTTGCAGATATGAAATCCTTACTCCTAATTCCATTCCTAAAGGTTTCATGGATGGAAAGCAGGCTTGTGTACTCATGGTATGTACTTTTAAAGCTGTTACTGGATTTGGGGGTATTTTCTAGCTTGCCTGTAATTTTTTAATTCATTCATGGGATGTGGGTATCATTGATAAGGCCAGCGTTGAATGCATGATGTGGTCATGTGATCACATTTAGTCTCTCCAATATCTGTTTTAATATGAAGCATGGTTTCTTTTTTAATGCAGCTGAGATTGGTGTATGATCAAATCCACCCAGTTCCTCAGCTGCTTGTAATGCTGTAACCTGGCTGATGGAATCCTGAGAAGTGTCATTTCTGTTCACTTAAACTCTATGAATACGCTCATAGAATGTTGCAGAACAGGAGGCCACTCGGCTGACCTTGTTCCTGCCAGCTCACTGCAAGAACGCGAGTACTACTCCCCTGCCTCTTCCTGGTAACCCTGCCCATTCCACCTGTCCTCTTGAAGTCTATAATTATCCTCCTCACAGATCACAATACTTCCAAGCTTTGTATCATCTGCAAATTTTAAAATTATGCCCTGTATTCGCTTGCCTGGGTCATTAATATAGATGAAGAAAAGCAGCGGTCCTAATATTGACGCCCCCCCCACCTCTCAACTTTGTATCCATGCTGCCACTGTCCCTTTTATTTCATGAGTTTCAACTTTCCTGGCAGGCCTGGTATGTGGCACTTTATCAAACACTTCTTGGAAATCCATATATACCATGTTAACTCCATTACCCTCATTGGTACTCTGTTACGTCTTCAAAAAAAATTTCAGGCAAGTCAGTTGAGCATCATTTGCTTGTAACGAACCTGTGCTGGCTTTCCTTAATTAATCCACGTTGGTCCAAGTGACTATTAATTTTGTCCCAGATTATTATCTGTAAAGGCTTTCCATCACTGAAGTCAAACTGTAGTTTGAATTTATTCTTGCACCTCCTTTTTTAAAACAAGGGTATAACATTTGCAATTCTCTCATGTTCTGGTGCCACTGCTGTACCTAAGGAGTATTGGAAGACTATGGCCAGTGCCTCTACAGTTTACACCCCCCCTTCCCTCTGTAGCCCCATATGCATTTGATCCAGTCCTGATGACTTATCAACTTTAAGTATAGCCATCTAAGAACTCCTCTTTATCATTTTTTAGCCTATCCAGTGTCTCAGCCAGTACCTCTTTATGATTTGGCAGCAGCATCTTCTTTGATAAAGACAGATACAAAAGAATAGGTGGAGTCAGAGTAAGGGAGAAAATCATCACATCTAAATCAGGGTTACTGTGCAAGTATGTGAATGCACGGAGTATAGTACATAAGATTGGGGAGTTACAAGCACAGATTGCCATGTGGAAATATGATGTTGCAGCAATGAGAGAGACCTGGCTCAGGGAAGTGCAGGACTGGGTGTTAAATATCTCTGGGTACAAGGTGATCAGGAACGATAGGAAAAAGAAAAAAAGGAGGAGGGGTGGCAGTATTATGAACATATGAAAAAAGGAGCAGGAGTAGGCTATTTGGCCCCTTGAGCCTGCTACGCCATTTAATAAGATCATGGCTGATCTGATAGTAAACTCAAATCTGCATCCCGCCTACTTCTGATAACCTATCAACCCCTTGCTTGCCAAGAATCTATCAACCTCTGCCTCAAAAACGTTCAAAGAATTTGCCTCCACTGCCTTTTTAAGAAAGTTCCAAAGACTCTCAATGCTCAGAAAAGATTTCACCTCATCTCTATTTTAAATGGCCTACCCCTTATTTTTAAACAGTGACCCCTAGTTCTAGATTCTCCCACAAGAGGAAACATCCTTTCCACACCCACCCTGTCAAGACCCATCAGGATCTTATGTTTCAATCAAATCACCTCTTACTCTTCTAAACTCCAGGGGATACAAACCTAGCCTGTCCAACCTTTCCTCATAAGGCAACCTGCCCATTCCAGGTATTAGCCCAGTAAACCATCTCTGAGCTGCTTCCAATGCATTTATATCCTTCCTTAAATAAGGTGACCAATGCTGTACACAATACTCCAGGTGTGACCTCACTAGTGCTCTGTATAACTGAAGCATAACCCCCCCCCCCCACTTTTGTTTTCAATTCCCCTTGCAATAAATTATAACATTGTTAGCTTTCCTAATTACTTGCTATACCTGCATACTAGCCTTTTGCGAATCATGCACTAAGGCACCCAGATCCCTCTGCATCTCGGAGCTATGCAATCTCTCACCATTTAGATAATATGCTTCTCTTTTATTCTTCCTGCTAAAGTGGACAATTTCACAGTTCCCCACTTTATACTTCATTTGCAGGTCCTTGCCCCCTAACTTAACCTATCTATATCTTTTTGTAGCCTCCTTATGTCCTCTTCACAACTTACTTTCCTACCTATCTTTGTGTCATCAGCAAGTTTGGCAACCATCCCATCCATCCCTTCATCCAAGTCATTTATATAAATTGTAAACAGTTGAGGTCCCAGCACTGATCCCTGTGGCACACCACTCATTACACCTTGCCAACCTGAAAAAGATCTATTTATGCCTACTCTCTGCTTCCTGTTAGCCAGCCAATCACCTATCCATGTCAATGTACCCCTGTACCATGAGCTTTTATTTTGCACAATAACCTTTAATGTGGCACTTTAGATTTCCAGAAGGCATTTGATAAGTACTGTACATCCACCAGTACTCCTTTATCCACAGCACATGTTACTTCCTCCAAGAACTCCAATAAGTTGGTTAAACATGATTTCCCTTTCACAAAACCATGTTGACTCTGCCTGATTATCTTGAACTTATCCAAGTGCCCTGCTATAGCTTCTAACATTTTCCTACAACAGATGTTAAGCTAACTGCCCTGTAGTTTCCTGCTTTCTGTCTCCTTCCTTTTTTGAATAATGGAGTTACATTTGCTGTCTTCCAATTGAATGGGACCTAGTACCTAGGGAATTTAGAAAATTAAAGCCAATGCATCAACTATTTCACTAGCCACTTCTTTTAAGACCGGAGGATGAAGTCCATCAGGACCTGGGCACTTGTCAGCCCGCAGCTCCTTCAATTTACTCAGTACCACTTCTCTGATGATTTGTAATTTTCCCCGAGTTCCTCTCTTCCATTTCCTGATTTATAGCTGCTTCTGGGATGTTACTTGCATCCTCTATAGTAAAGACTGATGCAAAATACCTGTTCATTTCATCTACCATTTCCTTGTTTTCCATTATCAATTCTCCAGACTCACTTTCTATAGGACCAATGCTCACTTTGTTAATTCGTTTCTTTTTAAAATATGTATAAAAACTCTTACTATCTGTTTTTATGTGGTTGGCTTGCTTTCTCTTGTACTCTTAATTTTTCCCTCCTTATTAATCTTTTAGCCATCCTTTGCTGTTCCTTGTATTCTTTCCAGTCTTTTGGCCTTCCACCTACTTTGCACATTTATGTACTTTTTTCTTTAAGCTTGATACTATCTTTAACCTTTCTAGTTACCATGGATGGTATGTCCGTCCCTTGGACTTTTTCTTACTCGTTAGAATGTATATATTCTGTGTATTCTGAAATATCCCCTTAAGTGTTTTCCACTGCATCTCTATTGACCTATCCCTTAACCTAACTTGCCAACTCTGCTTTCATGGCCTCATAATTGCCCTTATTAAGTTTAAAAACATAGTCTCAGGCCCACCCCTCTCCCTCAAACTGAATGTAAAATTCAATCATATTATAGTTGCTGCCTAGGGGCGACTTCACTGAAGTCTTTAATTAATCCATCTCGTTGCAGAATACCAGGTCTAATATCGCCTGCTGTCTGGTTGTCTCCAGAACATGCTGTTCTAAGAAACTATCCCGGAAACATTCTCTGAAGCCCTCATCTAGAATACCTTTGCCCATCTGACTTGTCCAGTCTATGTGCAGATTAAAATCTCCCATGATTATCGCCGTGCCTTTCTGACAGGCTCCCATTATTTCTTCCTTTATGCTCAATCTTACCATGTGGTTACTATAAGGGGGCCTGTACATGACTCCCACAAGTGACTTCTTGCCTTTACCATTTCCCATTTCTCATCTCTACCATAACCGTTCCCACATCTGGTTTCCTGAACTTAGGTCATTCCCCCTCTATTGTGCATTATATAACATTATTAACTAACAGAGCCTACTTTTCCTCGCTTCCTGTCCTTCTGAAATGTCCTAAACCCTTTAATATTTAGGTCCTAACCCATGTCCTCCTGCAGCCATGCCTCTGTAATGGCTGCCCCAGCACGGTTGAGGTGTTGAATCATCCCAACGGTACAGATCCCACTTTTCCCAGTATTGGTACCAGTGCCCCCCACACCAGGCTTTGAGCCCACATTCATGTCACTAATCTGATTTGCCCTATGCAAATTTGCATGTGGTTCAGGTAATAATCCAGAGATTATTACCTTTGAGGTTCTGCTTCTTAATTTGGTGCCAAGCTCCTGATACTGACTATGCAGAACCACCTCCTTTGTCCTGCATATGTTGTTGGTACAAACACGGACCACGATGGCTGGGCCATTTCCCCCCCTCTCCCCACTGCAAATTCCTCTCCAGCCCTGACTAGATGTCTCGAACACTGGCACCGGGCAGGCAACACAATTGTCTGGACTCATGCTCTTCGCTGTAGAGAATGCTGTCAATCCCTCTGACTATACTGTCCCCTACTACTACTATATGCCTTGTAACTTCCCCTGCTTGAATGGCTTCCTGTACCACGGTGCCATGGCCAGTTAGCTTATCCATCCTGCAGCCCCCACTCATCCAAACAAGGTGAAAAAACCTGTTGGGCAATTGCAAGGGCTGAGGTTTCTGCAGTCCTGCCCTCTGGGTCCCCTTACCTGCTTCACTTGCAGTCACACCCTCCTGTCCCTGACCAAATCAGAAGACTCTTATCCTAAGGAGTGTGACCGCCTCCTGGAATAAAGTGTCCACTTAGCTTTCCCCCTCCCTGATATGCTGAAGTGCAACCTCCAGCTCAATAACTTGGCACCGAAGTTCCTGCAGCCGCAAACACTTACTGCAGATATATTTGCCCTGGATCACACCGGTTTCCAGAAGCTCCCACATCCTGCAGTCGTAGCACATCACCTTTCCTGCCATCTCCAATATGTTAAGTAATAATTGCTAGTTAACAAAGCCTACACCTCCCATTAGGTTTTTGCACTGCCAATTAACTTTACAATACTGATAAAACAATACCGTTGAATAAACTAATAATACCAGTTACTTGTTTGCCTGTCCCTTCTGCACAAAACTGGAAATCAAATACTGGAGTTTGAGAAGAGAAGAAGAAAAAAGCACCACCTCCCCGCCCGTCACTGAACTCCCCACTCAGCACACTTTACTTCTTACAGTAAACCTTACCTAAAGCACACACACACACACCCACCCCTTCCCCCACCCCCCACCGTGCACTGGAGAAAGAGTGTCCCAGAGGGCTTAAGGACAGAATCAATATGGTTAGAGCTAAGGAACAAAAAGGGTGCAATTGCATTGCTCGGTGTAGTTTATACACCGCCAACTGGTGGAAAGGATGTGGAGGAACAAATTGGCAGGGAAATTACAAGAGCTGCAGACATTAATGGAGGACTTCAATTACCCACATGTAGGCTGGGACAGCGGTAGTGTAATGGGCAGAGAGGGGAAAGAGTTCCTAGATTGTGTTCAGGAGAATTTTATGCAGCACCGCATCTCCAGTCCAACAAGAAAGGATGCACTGTTGGACCTGGTTCTTGGAATGAGAAGGGCCAAGTAGATCAAGCGTTATTAGGGGAACATTTAGGAGACAGTGGTCATTGTATTGTAAGGTTTAGGATGACGGTAGAAAAGGACAATGTACAATCCAAAGTAAGAATAACTAACTGGGGGAGAACTGCCTTCAATGGGGCAAGAATGGAGCTGGGCTGGATAAACTGTAACCCAAGGTTGACAGGAAAAACTGTGGCTGAACAATGGGCTACCTTCAAAGAAGAAATGGTTTGGGCACAGCCAAGGTATGGGGGAGGCAGTGGCTTAGTGGTATTATCACTGGACTAGTAATCCAGAGACCCAGGGCAATGCTTTCCAACAGGTACGAGGTACTTGCTCCCTGTGTGGATGAGGAAGAGGGCTGTAGGGAGGATGAGCCAGCTGACCACGGCACCGTGGCACAGGAGGCCATTCAAGAGGGGACAGCAAAAAGACAAGTGGTAGTTGTACGGGGATTCTATAATTAGGGGAATTGATAGCTTCCTTTGTAAGCAGGATCTAGAGTCCCGCATGGTATGTTGCCTGCCCGCTGCCAGGGTGAGGGACATCTCTGACCGGCTTGAAAGGATATTGGAGAGGGAGGGGGGAGGATCCAGTTGTTGTGGTCCATGTCGGGACAAATAACATAGGTAAGACTAGGAAAGAGGACCTGTTTGGGGATTATCAGGAACTAGGAACTAAATTAAAGAACAGGTCCTCAAGGGTTATAATCTCCGTATTACTACCCGAGCCACGTGCAAATTGGCATAGGGACGCGAGAATAAGGGAAGTAAACACGTGACTAAAGGAGTGGTGCAGGAAAGAGGGGTTCCATTTCGTGGGGCACTGGCATCAGTATTGGAACAGGAGGGATCTGTACCGTTGGGACGGTCTCCACCTGAACCGATCTGGGACTAATGTTCTAGCGAAAAGGGTAGGTCAACAGGTCAACAAAAATAGGGTGGTCAACAGGACTTTAAACTAGAAAGTTGGGGGGGAGGGAAGGGTAAAACTCCAAGAAGCATGACTAATGGGAAACAAAGCAGCAGGTTAGCGTGTGGGGGGGGGTGGATTCAACTTCATGGAAAATTATGAAAAAACTGAA
The DNA here is from genome assembly GCF_964194155.1 of Cetorhinus maximus. Taxonomy (NCBI): domain Eukaryota; kingdom Metazoa; phylum Chordata; class Chondrichthyes; order Lamniformes; family Cetorhinidae; genus Cetorhinus; species Cetorhinus maximus. The sequence goes on along the minus strand of NC_135907.1, from coordinate 7,848,362 downwards.
AAGAAAGGAGAGCCCAGGAGAGGCTATTACAGTCTCCAGAACACAAAATAGGACAGAGTGTTTGGAAAGGGCTAGGAATCTAACTTCAAGCACATCAGATAAAGGGATGACAATGAGAAGGGGGACGGGAGATACAGGACTGAAGGTGTTGTATCTGAATGCACACAGTATACGAAATAAGGTAAATGAGCTTGTGGCGCAGATTGAAATTGGCAAGTATGATGTGGTGGGCATTACAGAGACATGGCTGCAAGGGGATCAAGACTGAGAGCTAAATATCCAAGGATATACATCCTATCGAAAAGATAGGCAGGTTGGCAGAGGGGGTGGGGTTGCTTGTTAGTAAGAAATGAAATTAAACCGATAGCAAGAAATGTAGGGTCAGATGATGTAGAATCTGTGTGGGTAGAGTTGAGGAAGTGCAAAGGTGAAAAAACCATAATGGGAGTTATGTACAGGCCTCAGAACAGTAGTCAGGATGTTGGGCACAAGATACACCAGGAGAGAGAAAAGATGTGTAAGAAAGGCAAGGTTACAGTGATCATGGGGGATTTCAATATGCAGGTAGACTGGGAAAATCAGGTTGGTAGTGGATCCCAAGAAAAGGAATTTGTGGAATGTCTACGAGATGGCTTTTTGGAGCAGCTTGTGGTGGAGCCCACTAGGGAACAGGCAATTCTAGATTTAGTGATGTGTAATGAGGCAGATTTGATAAGGGAGCTTAAGGTGAAGGAACCCTTAGGAGGAAGTGACCATAATATGATAGAATTTACCCTGCAATTTGAGAAGAAAAAGCTGGAATCAGATGTAACGGTATTACAGTTGAATAAAGGCGACTACAGAGGCATGAGGGAGCAGCTGGCCAGAATTGACTGGGAGATGAGCCTAGCAGGAAAGACAGTGGAACAGCAATGGCAGGAGTTTCTGGGAGCAAAATGGGAGACACAGCAAAAATTCATCCCTAAGAAGAAGAAGCATACTAAAGGGAGGACGAGGCAACCATGGCTGACAAGGGAAGTCAGGGACAGCATAAAAGCTAAAGAGAAAGCATACAATGTGGCGAAGAGCAGTGGGAAACCAGGGGATTGGGAAGCCTACAAAGACCAACAGAGGACAACTAAAAAAGAAATAAGGAGGGAGAAGATTAAATATGAGGGTAAACTAGCCAGTAATATAAAAGAAGATTGCGAGAGTTTTTTTAGATATATAAAGGGTAAGAGAGAGGCAAAAGTGGGCATTGGGCTGCTGGAAAATGATGCTGGAGAAGTAGTAGTGAGGAACAAAGAAATGGCAGAGGAACTGAATAGGTACTTTGCGTCAGTCTTCACAGTGGAAGACACGAGTGACATCCCCAAAGTTCAAGAGATTTGGGGGGGCAGAGGTGAGTATGGTGGCCATTACCAAGGAGAAGGTGCTAGGGAAACTGAAAGGTCTGAAGGTGGATAAATCACCTGGGCCAGATGGATTACACCCCAGAGTTCTGAAGGAGATAGCTGAAGAGATAGTGGAGGCATTAGTGGTGATCTTTCAGGAATCACTAGATTCAGGGAGGTTCCCAGAGGACTGGGAAATCGCTAATGTAACCCCCCTGTTTAAGAAGGGAGTGAGGCAAAAAACAGGAAATTACAGGCCAATTAGCCTGACCTCGGTCGTTGGTAAGATTTTAGAGTCCATTATTAAGGATGAGATTTCAGAATACTTGGAAGTGCATGGTAAAATCGGGCAAAGTGAGCATGGTTTCATCAAGGGGAGGTCATGCCTGACAAATCTGTTAGAATTCTTTGAGGAGGTGACAAGTAGGTTAGACAAAGGAGAGCCAATGGATATTATCTACTTGGACTTCCAGAAGGCCTTTGACAAGATGCCGCTCAGGAGGTTGCTCAGTAAGATAAGAGCCCATGGTGTTAGAGGCAAGGTATTAGCATGGATAGAAGATTGGCTGTCTGGCAGGAGGCAGAGAGTGGGGATAAGGGGGTCCTTCTCAGGTTGGCGGCCGGTGACTAGTGGAGTTCCGCAGGGGTCAGTGTTGGGACCACAACTTTTAACTTTATACATTAATGATCTAGATGAAGGAACTGAGGGCGTTCTGGCTAAGTTTGCAGATGATACAAAGATAGGTGGATGGACAGGTAGTATTGAGGAGGTGGGGAGTCTGCAGAAGGATTTAGACAGGTTAGGAGAATGGGCAAAGTGGCAGATGGAATACAATGTGGAGAAGTGTGATGTCATGCACTTTGGTAGGAAGAATAGAGGCATGGACTATTTTCTAAATGGGGAGAGAATTCAGAAATCTGGAGTGCAAAGGGACTTGGGAGTCCTCGTCCAGGATTCTCTTAAGGCTAACCTGCAGGTTGAGTCGGTAGTTAAGAAGGCAAATGCAATGTTGGCATTTATTTCGAGAGGACTAGACTATAAAAGCAGGGATCTGCTGCTGAGGCTTTATAAGGCCCTGGTCAGACCACATTTAGAATATTGTGAGCAATTTTGGGCCCCGTATCTTAGGAAGGATGCGCTGGCCCTGGAGAGGGTCCAGAGGAGGTTCACGAGAATGATCCCAGGAATGAAAGGCTTAACATATGAGGAACGTTTGAGGACTGTGACTCTATACTCGATAGAGTTTAGAAGGATGAGGGGGGATCTGATTGAAACTTACAGAATACTGAAAGGCCTGGATAAAGTGGACGTGGGGAAGATGTTTCCATTAGTAGGAGAGACTAGGACCCGAGGGCACAGCCTCAGAGTAAAGGGAAGACCTTTTAGAACAGAGATGAGGAGAAACTTCTTTAGCCAGAGAGTGATGAATCTATGGAATTCATTGCCACAGAAGGCTGTGGAGGCCAGGTCATTGAGTGTATTTAAGACTGAGATAGACAAGTTCTTGATTGGTAAGGGGATCAAAGGTTACGGGGAGAAGGCGGGAGAATGGGGTTGAGAAACTTATCAGCCATGGTTGAATGGCGGAGCAGACTCGATGGGCTGATTGGCCTAATTTCTGCTCCTATGTCTTATGGTCTTAAGGTATATTCCCTCAAGGGAAAGGTAGGGCAAACAAACCCTAAGATCTCTGGATGAAAAAGGAGATAGAAGTTAAGATAAAGAAGAAAGTGTGCTTATGACAGGTGTCAGGTAGAAAATACAATTGAGAACCAAGCGGAATACAGAAGGTTCAGGGGGGAGGTGAAAAAGCAAATACGAGAAGCAAAGAGGAGTTATGAGAAAAGACTGGCAGTCAACATAAAGGGGAATCTCAAAGCCTTCTATCAGCACACAAATAGTAAAGGGGTGGTAAAAGGAGGAGTAGGGCCAATTAGGGACCAAAAAGGGAATTTACACATGGCAGGGGGCATGGCTGAGGCTTTAAATGAAAACTTTGCATATGTCTTTACCAAGGAAGCAGATGTTACCGAGGCCACGGTGACAGAGGAGGAAACTGTCCCTAGATGGATTGAAAATCGATAAGGAGGAAGTGTTGGGTACACTGCTGGTACTTAAAGCTGACAAGGCACTGGGGTCAGATGAGATGCATTCAATAATATTGAAGGAAGTAAGAGAGGAAATTGAAGGGGCAATGGCCATAATCTTTCAGTCTTCCCTAGACTCAGAGGACTGGAGAATGGCAAGCTTACACCCTTGTTCAAAAAACAAATGTAAGGATAAGTCCAGCAATTACATACCAGTTGGTTTAACTTCAGTGATGGGGAAGCTTCTTGAAGCAATTATTCAGGATAGAATTAATAGCCACATGGAAAAACGTTGGCTGATTAGGAAGAGCCAGCATGGATTTCCAAAGGGGAAATAGTGTTTAACTAACATGCTGGAGTCTTTTGAAAGGTAACAGAGAGGGTTGATGATGGTAATGCTATTGATGTGGTGTACATGGACTTTCAAAAGGCATTTGATACAGTGCCTCACAACAAACTTGAGAAAAGTTATAGCCCATGGAATAAGAGAGACAGCAGTGTGGATACAATATTAGCTGAGTAATAGTAACCAGAGGGTAATGGTTGATAGATACTTTTTGGGCTGGAGGAAGGTTTGTAGTGGAGTTCCCCAGGGGTCGGTATTGGGACCCTTGCTTTTCATGATACATATTAATGATCTAAATCTTGTTGTGCAGAGGACAATGTCAAAGTTTGCAGATGATACGAAACTTGGAAGCATTGTAAACTGAGGAGGACAGTATAAAACTTCAAAAGGGCGTAGGCAAGTTGGTGGAGTGGGCAGATAGGTGACAGATGAAGTTCAATGTGGAGAAGTGTGAGGTGATGCATTTTGGTAGGAAGAAGATGAAGAGACAGTATAAATTAAGAGGTACAATTCTTAAGGGGGTGCAGGAACAGAGGGACTTGACTATATGTGCATCGATCATTGAAGGTGGCAGGACAGGTGGAGAGCGCAGTTAATAAAGCATACAGTATCCTGTGCTTTATTAATAGGGGCATAGAGTACAAGAACAGGGAGATTATGCTGATCTTGTACAAGATACTGGTTAGACCTCAGCTGGAGTATTGTGTACAGTTCAGGGTGCCACACTATAAGAAGGATGTGAACACATTGGACAGACTGCAGAGGAGGTTTACAAGAATGGTTCCAGGGATGAGAAACTTCAGTTATGAAGATAGATTGGAGCTGTTCTCCATGGACAGGAGAAGTCTAGGAGGAGATTTGATAGAGATGTTCATATTCATGACAGGGTTGGATAGAGTAGATGGGGAGAGACTGTTCCTGCTTATAAAAGGATCGAGAATAAGAGCGCATAGATTTAAGGTGTTTTGCAAAAGATGAGGAAAGAACTTTTTCACACAGTGAATGGTTCGAGTCTGGAGTGCACTGACTGACTGCAAGTGTGGCGGAGGCAGGTTCAATCGAGGCATTCAAGAGGGCATTCTATTTTTTTTTAATAGAAACAATGCAAGGGTACGGGGCAAAGGCAGGAGAATGGAACTAAGTCATAATGCTATTCGGAGAGCTGGCTGCAAACACGATGGGCTGAATAGCCTCCTTCTGCACCATAACATTGTGATTCTGTGAAGCACTCTTTCTGTATCTCAGCCTTCTGCCTTCATGTGTCAATCTTTTTGGTCCCTAATTGGCCCCAGTCTCCTCTTACTACCCTTCTACTGTTTATATGCCTATAGAAGCTTTTTGTGCTCCCTTTTATGTAAGCTGCCAGCCTCTTATACTCTCTCTTTGCTTCACTTATTTAATTTACTCTTCGTCTCTGAACTTACAGCATTCAGCTTAGTTCTCACTTGTATGATCAACCTGATACTTGTCATATGCCCCCTTTTTTTTCTGTTTCATTTTATTTTCTAGTCTGTTTGGCCTGTATCGGTCCCACCTTCCCCGAACCAATCCAAATATCTCAGGAATGTAAAGCCGTTCCCCCTCCAGCATCTCTCCAACCACGCATTCATCTGTTCTATTCTATTTCTATACTCATAACGCGTGGCACCAAGGGTAATCGGAGATTGCTACTTTTGAGGCCATGCTTTCTAGTCTCTTTCCTAGCTTCCTAAATCCTGCCTGCAGGGCTGCATTCCTCTTTCTACCTATGTCAGTGGTATCAATATAGATCACGACTGCTGACTGATTGCTTATCTCCCTCACTTACTCTGCAGCTGCTCAGTGACATCCTTAAACCTGGCACATGGGAAACAGCATATACCAGCCTGGTTTTAAGTCTGCTGTGCAGAAAGCATGTCTGTTTCACAGACTAGAAAATCCTCTATCACCACTGCTTTCCAACTCTTCCTCCTGACCTCTGTATAGCTGGGTCACCTGTGTTGCCATAGACTTAGCTCTGGCTACACTCTCCAGAGGAACTATCACTCAGAATTCTAAATTGGTAACAAAAACAAAAATACCTGGAAAAACTCAGCAGGTCTGACAGCATCTGCGGAGAGGAATACAGTTAATATTTTGAGTCCGTATGACTCTTCAACAGAACTAAGGAAAAATAGAAAAGAGGTGAAATATAAGCTGGTTTAAGGGGGGTGGAGGTGGGACAGGTAGAGCTGGATAGAGGGCCAGTGATAGGTGGAGATTGCCAGAAGATGCCATAGACAAAAGGACAAAGTGGTGTTGACGGTGGTGATATTAGCTAAGCAATGTGCTAATGATGACATTAAGGGTAGAAAGCAGGATGAGCAAGGTACAGATAGCCCGGGTGGGGTGGGGGGAAGGGGGAGTTAGGCTGAAGGTAGAGATAAAACAATGGATGGAAATACATTTAAAAATAATGGAAATAGGTGGGAAAAGAAAAATATAGATAAATTTTTGGAAAAGGGGGGATCAGAAAGGGAGTGGGGATGGAGGAGAGAGTTCATGATCTAAAGTTGTTGAACTCAATATTCAGTCCGGAAGGCTGTAAAGTGCCTAGTCAGAAGATGAGGTGCTGTTCCTCCAGTTTGCATTGAGCTTCACTGGAACATTGCAGCAGGCCAAGGACGGACATGTGGGCATGAGAGCAGGGTGGTGTGTTGAAATGGCAAGCGAAAGGGAAGTCTGGGCCATGCTTGCGGACAGACCAAAGGTGTTCCGCAAAGCGGTCACCCAGTCTGCGTTTGGTTTCTCCAATGTCGAGGAAACCGTATAGGGAGCAGTGAATGCAGTAGACTAAATTGAGGGAAGTGCGAGTGAAATGCTGCTTCACTTGACTATCTGTTTTGTTCTGCATGCAATGTCTTAGATGTAAAGCAACAGATAACTACTTTTGTCTAGATTAGCTGCCCTTTTCTGTTAGTATAATCTTGTGCTTGGAATATAGGTGCCAGGTTCCAGCACCTAGGTTGACTAAGAGGGCTTAGTGTTGTGAAACAGTCATTGCCTAGGCTCACATAGACTCCTGTCTTGTTATCAACTGATGTCTATACATCCAGTAGGGGCCATTGGCTTGCTACCAGGACTAAGAATTCTGACAATGCTCTGTGACTATCCCAATTGATATTTGATACCTCAGCTCATCTGAGTTTCAGATCATGGACCAATCAGGAGACCCTTGTTATAGCTATTCCTCGAAAAATCTTAAATCTGTTGGATTTCCCACCTGTATTGCTATATTATTACAGATCAGAGCTCTGGAGTTGGATCCTAACCTGTACCGGATTGGACAGAGTAAGGTTTTCTTCCGTGCTGGTGTATTGGCTCATCTCGAGGAAGAGAGAGACTTGAAGATCACCGATGTCATCATTGAATTCCAAGCCTTGTGCAGAGGCTATTTGGCAAGAAAGTAAGAAACTGATTTTTGAATGATTTTTAACTTTGGGAGTTGGGGTTTGAGTCTTGTTATTGCTCTCCAAACCTCATTAAAAGTTATAGTAATTCTAGAGGGAATGTAGAAATCTGATTCCTTTGCTTGGGTTAAGTAAATTTGGGAATATTTTTGATCTAAGTAACCATCCATTGGGTCTTTTCCAATGTCTGTCTGCCCATTGGAGGCATGAGAGTAGTAGCTTTGGAGTGACATTTCTTTGTGATGTAGTGAAGCTGTGATCAGTACTCTGTTTACTGGGTTTTGAACTGGTACATATCACACATACATCCTGAACTTTTATTCCCCCTACATTGATACATTACAAGTCTTGCTTTTCCTCCTCTTGTTCCATTTAGCTGGCTGTAATTTATTCCGCCCTTATTCCTCTCTTGCCAGCTCCATGCCTTGAAAAAAGATAAGTCAATAAGGATTAGATAATTACAATTCACATGAACTAATGGAAGTTTAAGCCATATTTTTCAATGTACTTGTACAGTCATTTCTGACTACAACCCACAGTTTAGATGAGAGTCTATTTGAGTGGCCTGAGACACTAGTATCCAAGCCCCACATTTAGCTAAGGCAGCTGTTTTTTTTCTTAATAGAAATTACACTGGGTTTTGAAATATTACTTTGTTCTCCTGGCTTAGGCTGCAATTTGTTGACTAAGTTGAGGCAAACTATCTGTACCCAGCTGTCTACCAGTCTGCATTTACAATTTGCGTTGCATTTCTTTGTTTTCTGTCTCTGTGGGCCATCGGTTAATGGAATGCTGAGATTAGGCAATTCTGTTGTTAATCACAGCCACAATGCTGCATTCTAAAGTAGATAGAACATGCTGATACATGAACATGACCAAATACTCATTCTGCATTCCTAAACTCCTGTCTGCTGATGACTATCATATGTCTGATCTCACAAACCTTTCCTAGGAATACGATCAAGCCAAGTATTTGATCCAAAACCTTTCATAATTTTAAAGACCTATTAGATCACCCCATAGCTAATTTTTTCAAGAGAAGAGACCCAGCTTGTCAATTCTTTCCTGATTTTGTTTTTAAACTGTCAAATTTCAGAACAAAATCACCACCCTTACTTTATCTAAATATGCTATTGTGATACATGAAGCCAGTCGTTGCTGAGAGAGTGCACATTAGATTAAAGAAACAGGCCATTCAGCCCAGCTAGTCAATGCCATTATTTATGCTCCACTCGAGCCTCCTCCCATCTTATATTGATGGCCTCTAGTTGTGCTCTTCCCCATAAGGAAAAACATTCTCTTTGTATCCATTCTATCAAAACCTATGATAATTTTAAAGACCTCTATTAGGTTACCCCTTAGCCTAATTTTGTTCAAAAGAAAAGAGATCCAGCCTATCAATCCTCTCCTGATATGTGTACCCAAGCGTTTCTGGAATTACACATTGTAAATCTTCTCTGCACCTTCTCCAGTGCCTCTATATATCCTTTTTTATAATATGGCAACCTGAACCACACACAGTGCAATGTGGTCTAACCAATGTTCCATACAGTTTAGCATAACTCCCCTACTTTTAATTTTTATTCCTCGAGAAATAAAGGTGGGGTGGGCGGTGGGGGGGGAGGTGTAGCGTGGTTAGCTCAGTTGGCTAGATGGCTAACATGTTGTTCAGAATAATGCCAACAGCATGTGTTCGAACCTGTTTCTACTAAGGTAGACTTAGGGCCTGCCTCCTCGTCCTGCCCTGAAGTGGAGGACAATGGCAAACCACCACTGACAAAACCTACCAAGAAAATGGCTCAGGATGAAACATCAGACAACGAGCCAATGACCTGCCTCCAGACAGACCGCACATGAATGAATGAGAAATGTGTTTTTATAGCCTAACTAACCTTTGGTGCAACTTTTAATGATTGTGTAAGATCCTTTTGTTACTCTGTGTGCTCTGTCTGGAGGCAGGTACCTGGCTCGTTGTCTGATGTTTCATCCTGAGCTATTTTCTTGGTAGTTTTTGCCAGTGGTGATTTACCATTATCTTCCACTCAAGAGCAGGGTGAGGAGGCAGGTCCCAAGTCTACCTTAGTGGGAACAGGGACCTAACCCATGCTGTTGGTGGTGTTATGAATGACATGTCTATCCCACTGAGACTTGCTCCTGCCAAATCATAAATGACTCCTCTATTCTTTGTACCAAAATTAACTACTACTCATTTATCTGTGTTGAGCCTCATGCCATTTATTTGCCCATTCTCCAAGTTGATCCCAGCTGATGTTACTGCTGGACAAGCCAAATACCAGGGGGGAGCCTGGCTTAATAGATCCTAACTTGTATTTTTTTGTTTAGATACATGGAGAGTGGCTATTGAACAGAGTCAGAGAAGTCAGCTGATAAATTTTTAAGAAAAGAATAAAACATTTATTCAACAAGAAAAGATTAACTATGTTACAATACTCCTTCACCCACAACTACACCTTTACAGATATATATAGATTTGTAAGGATAGCACAAGTTACAAAAGCTATCTTCTACTCTAATGTTCACTGTCCATGTAAACCTATAGGTGACCTGTGATCAGACATACCACATTCTCAAATCAAATGACAGATGCCACCCCAAACAGGTGCTATGGATCTTTCATCAGCTCTCCCTAGACGCTTGTCACACCATGAGCCAACTCACTGAGCACTGTCTTTTACATGAGGATTTCCAAGCTCCACTCTCGAACAACTCGCTTTGGAATCTTCTCCCAAACCGATGCTTTCTCTCATGCGCCTTCCACAAGGGTCCACTTCCAAGGTTTTGAATTCTTCTTCCAATGTTCCTCTCCCCTGGTTCACCACTTGTATTCAAACTTTCTTCCACACACACTCCCACTGACTCAGCCATCAACGGTACACCACTGCTTCACATGCCCATATAGAGTTACAGTCCTTCAGCTCTCTCCTTGGATCTTCTGGCTACTTGCATGCCTATATTGCTTTAAATCTACTTCCTGCAGCTTTCTTCCTTTAAGCTTGAAGCCTTTCTCTGCTCCTCACTCTTAACTTCATTTAACAGGACCTTTTCCAGGTTCCTGTCCCTTTCCTTTGACATAACTTCCCTCTTGGGACCTTTCCTGTTCCACTCCCCTGGATTTGGGGACTTTCTTCGTTAGATTCTGGAACCTATTTCTGCCATTTCCTCTCCTGTCCAGCTTCCCCTGGCAGCTGGCTTCAACTTCAGTTTGGGACTTGCTATCTGTCCTTCCTTTTCTGCAACTGCTCCCAACTGAGCAGTGTCTGTCTGTACCCCAGTTACTAGGCAACACCACAGTTTTTTTTTTCCTACTCTTGTTTGCTTTGACTCTTTAAGAGTTGTAAAAATCTCATTAGAAATGCAGGTATGCAAACAGAGCTTTAGACCTGCTGTCTCCACTCAAAATGAAACTAGATCTCAGATTTCACCTTTTAACCCACAAATAGAAAAAAATATAAATTGAACTTAAAGATATACCTTATTCTTAATGCACCCAAATACACATATAACTTAAACTTTCTCTATTTCCTAACACAGTCCTCTGTCACTGCACCTTTTTATGGATGCATTATTAAATGTGTAGTAATGCCACTGCGAACCCTTCCCTAGATTATTTTAAAGTACTCTGATACAATCCATCCAGACCAGGTCCTTTGTCTTCTGAATTTGTTTAGCTTGTTCAATGCATTCCCTTTTTATTTTAAATGCATTTAATCTCATTATTCATGTCATCGTTCATGTTACTCATCTCATCATTCAATGTATGCTTAATTGTTCTAACTCCCTTGTAAATACCAAAGCAAAATAATTTTTTAACATTTCTGCCATCTTTCTATCATTACCTGCAGTATTATCCTGTCTATCCCTTAATTTCCCTATTCCCATCACAGCTTTATTTTGTTGATCCTATAAAATATTTTGTTATTTTCCTTTGTTCCGTGATAATTTAATTTCATAGTACCTCTTTGCCTTCTTAGTTGTTTTTTTTTACTTCGCTCTTAATCTCTTCGTATTCTTGTATAATCCTCTGATGGCTATGTATTTAGTGTATGCATCTTTTCCTAAACCTCAGTTGTTCCCTTATGTTCTTATTCATTCATGGAGTTCCACTAGTGTTTACTTTGCTCTTTCCTTTTAGTGGAAATATATTTTCCCTGCACTCTGAAGAACATTTTAAATATTTCCCATTGTTCTACATCATTGTTTGCTAATATAGTTGCCTATTTTATTTTCCCAAGTTCTATTCTCAGCCCCTCAAAGCCATTTTTAATCCAATCTACTAGCTTGTTTTTCATCATAACTATGATCACCTTAAAGTGTATTATATTATGGTCACTGTTGCCTAGGTGTTCCCTTACTTTTAGTTCTCTTATCTGCTCTCGTTCACTCCCCATTACTAGATCCAATTGCAAATCATCCCATTTTGGGCTTTTTATATATTGGGTTAGAAAGGAGTCTTGTACACATTGTAGGAACTCTATTCCCTTATCCCCTTTACCTGCCTCTTCTGCCCGCTTAATATCAGGGTAGTTGAAATGCCCCGTGATGATTCTTTTTTTCTCTCAATTCCCTAACTTGTTTGCATATTCTTCCTGTACCTCCCTTCCACTGCGAGGTGGTCTGTAGACTACATCCAACAGTGTGATTGATCCATTATTATCTTTTATCTTTGTCAATATGGATTCTATTTTTGTCTTGCTGCATCCCTTTTTTTTCTACTGCCATTATCCTGAATAAATACAGCTACTCCACATCCCTGTTTTCCTCCTCTATCGTTTCTAAATATATTTTACCTTGCAATGCCTCAGGAATTCCTGCCATGTCTGGCTCCTCCCAATTCATGATTATCTTCAGTTTCCCTGTTTTGGTACAGACACTTGTGCATTGCTCACCTATAATAGGATTTCCTCCTGTTTTATGTTTAATCATGCTTTTAGACTCCTGTTCTATAACTGAGTCCTCTAAGAATATGTGGTGCTTGTGCTGCTATTATGGGAGCTGTTTTCTAATTGCTAGTGTATTACAGGGCCTTTGCCAGACGCCAGCAGCAGTTAAATGCCATGAAGGTGATACAGAGAAACTGTGCTGCTTACCTGAAATTGCGTAACTGGCAGTGGTGGAGACTGTTCACAAAGGCAAGTATGAATTCCACCCCTTAGAAAAAATGTCTGTCTTAAAAGGAGCTTGCAACTTTTTCTGCTTTATCCTAGATATTAAAGTATATAGTAATTTGTAAATTTCTGCAATCAGTGGATACTCTATTTATATTAGAGAATGCTGGAAATACTTAGTAAGTCAGGCTGTATCTGTGGAGAAGAACAAGGTTGATATTTCAGGTTGATAACCCTTTGTCAAAACTGGAAAAATATAGAGATGTAACAGTTTTTAGGCAGGTACAGAGGCAGGGAAAGTAGATGGAGAGGAAAGAAGAAAAATGCTAGGCCTGTGATAAGGCAAAAGGCAGGATCGATTGAATGACAAAAGGGATGAATGGTGCAAGACAAAAAAGGGTAGTAATGGGACAGGTAAAGACACAGTGGGTCTAGAGGAGCTACAAATGGCAACAGCAGAATCATTACCAGCACCTACTGTCCAAAAAAAATGGGAGCAGTGTTTATGATGTGAAATTGTTGAGACAAAAAGTTGTAAAATTTCTAATTGAAAATGAGTTGCTGTTCCTGAAGCTTCCATTGAGTTTCATTGGAACGGTGTAGGAGGCCGAGGACAGAAGTGGGAGTAGACAGAATTAAAATGGCAAATGACAGGAAGTTTAGACTTCCAGACTGAATGCAGGTATTCAGTAAAGTAATTGCCCAATCTCTGTTTGGTCTCTCCAGTGTAGAAGAGACCACGTTGTGAGCAGCAAATATAGTAAATTAAGTTGAAAGTAACCAAATCACCATTTCATCTGGAAAGAGTGTTTGGGAAAGGAAGGTGGCCAAAGAGTAGGTGTTGCATTTCCTGCACTTGCAGTTGTAGGGGAGAAAGTGATGGAAAAATGGACCAGGGTGTTGGAGAGGAAACAGTTCCTTTGGAATACTGAAAGGGATGAGGAAGGTGTGTTTGGTGGTGGAAATGGCAGAGGATGATCTGCTGAATGTGGAAGCTGATGGAATGGAAGGTGAGGACAAGGGGAAATCCATCATAATTCTGGGAAGAGAAGGGGTGAAGGTAGAAGTGCACAAAATGCACAGTGTAGGCCCCTGTCAACCAAAGTGAAGGGGAATATTCAGTTGAAGAAAATGGAAAACACACTGGAAGCACTACTGTGGAAGGTGATGTCATCAGAACAGACGTGGCCGAGATACAGAAACTGAGAAAATTGGAATTTTTAAACTTGATCATATAAATTGAAGTTGGCTGCCTTGGATTTTGGAGGTAAAGTACTCTTAGCATGGCACCAACCACAGTTCCTTACCCCAAGACTGGAATTTTGGATGTTTAAAACTGATACTGAATATTTCTGAAAATTGTAAGCATTTTAAAAAGAAAAAGAAGGCATATGGCAAACAGGAGCAAGATTTAGTTAACAAGCAGGAAGAGTATCGAAGGAGTTGTAAAAGCTAAGGAGACAAATGAAAGTTGAGAGAAGATTAACCGACAACATTATAAAATGTTTTGGAGTTTAAAAGTTATAAATTGTAAGTGGTAAACTTACACTTTAAGTGTAAGGCTACTGGGGCTATTACAGCCCCAGAGGGAAATCTTCCTGTAGAGGCAGAGAACATGGCTAAAATATGATTACTTTATCTTCACAAAAAAGTGGATGATGCGAAGGTTACATTGGAAGAGTTATAAGTTAGGATAGGAATGAATAGAAAAGATGTGCTAAAAGGATTAACATTACTAAAAGTTGGTAAGGCACCTGCTTGAGATGAAATGCATCCTAGGATGCTGAAAGAAACAAAGGTAGAAATAACAGGTATTGTCACCATATTTCAATCCCTATTGGATACAGGAGTAGCACCGGCTGGGAAGTGTTTTGCAGTAATGTTCCCAAACAGTCAGCTTTGGGTCCATTGCTCTTTTTGATTTTTGCATATGACCTAGCCTCCTAGCCTCAGGTTTAGGGAGCAGCATTATAAAGTTTGTGACGAAACATGGCATTGTAGAAGATGATGAGAATAGACAGATGGTAAAATGGGCAGAAACATGGCAGTTGGAGTTCAGTGCAGAGAAGTGTGTAATGATGCATTTCAGAGGACTACCTATGAAAGACAATATACTATAAATGGCTCCATTTTGAAAAGTATAGATGAGCAGAGAGTTTGGTGCCATATACACAGATCCTTAAAGGTGGCAGGGCATTTGATAGAGTGGTTAAGAAAGCGTTTTGGCTATTTGAGTTTATAAACTGAGGAATAGAACAATAAAAGGAAATCATTCAGCATTTCAATCCAGAAACCACATCAATTGTGTCTGGAAAATGGACATTGTCACCAATTCAACTAAGAATGCTCCATTGATTATTCTGAGGAAATTTGAAAGGGTAATGTAGAGTCTTTTCTAAATTGCTGTCTTGCCATAACTGAACTAAATGTGCTTCATGCCACCCTATGAAAAAACTGAGTTCTATTACCTTGCATTGTCACCCTTTTATGCCTTTGTGTACAAGCATTTTTTGGATTCATTTTCTGAAAAATTATCAGGTTGTCGCTTCTAACAACTGTACTTTAATGTACACAGGTGAAGCCATTGTTGCAAGTAAGTCGACAGGAGGAGGAAATGATAGCCAAAGAGGACGAGTTGCTCAAAACCAAGGAGAAACAGTTGCAAACAGAACAGAGAATGTCTGAGCTGGAGGAGCAACAGACCCAGGTGAAAGTCTTCCCTTATACATAACAAGCTAACCCTGGGGAAAAACATTAACACTAAAATTGCAAATGACCTTGAGATTGAGTGGTTCTTGGGCTGGTTTGAAATTCCATCCCTACTGTTTTCACTGGGAATACTTCTAGTTGACCTGACTGGAGAAATCCAAAACTGACAATTTTTTATTTTAAATATTGGGTAATATTTTGATCAAAACATATTTTCCCCTTCTTCCAAACACCCATTCACCCCAAAGTTTCCTTTATTTAACCTCTCGTGGGAATAGTCGTCTTCTAATTGGAAATGATGGTCTGGGGTTTTAACTCACCTATTGATGTCAACTTGCCAATTGTCTTGCAGTTGCTGGTTGAGAAGTCTGCTCTGCAGGAGCAGCTACAGGCTGAGACTGAGCTCTGTGCAGAGGCTGAGGAGATGAGGGCACGTCTTGCAGCCAAGAAGCAGGAACTGGAGGAGATCCTGCATGACCTGGAAGCGCGTGTAGAGGAGGAGGAAGAACGCTGTCAGCAGATGATGACAGATAAGAAGAAAATGCAGCAAAACATCCAGGTAAAGTTGCTGTATCCTCTTGTAGGGTAAGCTGGAGTGTTAGACTTGCTGCATTGAATTCCCTGCTCCTTCCAACCCTAGGAAGATATGTGAGAGTAAATGTCAGATTTTTTCCTTTATCATCTAAGAAAATGTTAAATATTTTGGAGTGAGGTTTGGTGTAGTACCGATGGTCTGTTAGATATCAAACCACCCATGCACTGGGATTAGTTTATTTTTTGGCTGGTAATGAGAGTTGACTGTGAGCTATTGCCAAAGCAAACACTCAGTTTGTTAATCAGCTGTGAGGGCTGCCAGGAACCATGATCAAAGACCATAAGACTTAGGAGCAGAACTTAGGCCCTTCGGCCCATCGAGTCCGCTCTGTCATTCGATCATGGCTGATAAGTTTCTCAACCCCATTCTCCTGCCTTATCCCCGTAACCTTTGATCCCCTTACCAATCAAGAACCTACCTATCTCGGTCTTAAATACACTCAATGACCCGGCTTCCACAGCCTTCTGTGGCAATGAATTCCATAGATTCACCATCCTCTGGCTAAAGAAGTTTCTCCTCATCTCTGTTCTAAAAGGTCTTCCCTTTACTCTGAGGCTGTGCCCTCGGGTCCTAGTCTCTCCTACTAATGGAAACATCTTCCCCACGTCCACTTTATCCAGGCCTTTCAGTATTCTGTAAGTTTCAATCAGTTTGTAAGTTTCAACCCCCCTCATCCTTCTAAACTCCATCGAGTATAGACCCAGAGTCCTCAAACGTTCCTCATATGTTAAGCCTTTCATTCCTGGGATCGTTCTCGTGAACCTCCTCTGGACCCTTTCCAGGACCAGCACATCCTTCCTGAGATACGGGGCCCAAAATTGCTCACAATATTCTAAATGTGGCTTATAAAGCCTCAGCAGTACATCCGTGCTTTTATATTCTAGTCCTCTCGAAATAAATGCCAACATTGCATTTGCCTTCCTAACTACCCTCTCAACCTGCAAGTTAACCTTAAGAGAATCCTGGACCAGGACTCCCAAATCCCTTTGCACTCCAGATTTCTGAATTCTCTCCCCATTTAGAAAATAGTCCATGCCTTTGTTCTTCCTACCAAAGTGCATAACCTCACACTTCCCCACGTTGTATTCCATCTGCCGCTTCTTTGCCCGTTCGCCTAACCTGTCCAAATCCTTCTGCAGACTCCCCGCCTCCTCAATACTACCTGTCCATCCACCTATCTTTGTATCATCTGCAAACTTAGCCAGAACGCCCTCAGTTCCTTCATCTAGATCATTAATGTATAAAGTGAAAAGTTGTGGTCCCAACACTGACCCCTGCGGAACTCCACTAGTCACCGGCCACCATCCTGAGAAGGACCCCCTTATCCCCACTCTCTGCCTCCTGCCAGACAGCCAATCTTCTATCCATGCCAATACCTTGCCTCTAACACCATGGACTCTTATCTTACTGAGCAACCTCCTGAGCGGCATCTTGTCAAAGGCCTTCTGGAAGTCCAAGTAGATAATATCCATTGGCTCTCCTTTGTCTAACCTACTTGTTACCTCCTCAAAGAATTCTAACAGATTTGTCAGGCATGACCTCCCCTTGATGAAACCATGCTGACTTTGACCAATTTTACCATGCACTTCCAAGTATTCTGAAATCTCATCCTTAATAATGGACTCTAAAATCTTACCAACGACCGAGGTCAGGCTAATTGGCCTGTAATTTCCTGTTTTTTGCCTCACTCCCTTCTTAAACAGGGGGGTTACATTAGCGATTTCCCAGTCCTCTGGGACCCTCCCTGACTCCAGTGATTCCTGAAAGATCACCACTAACGCTTCCACTATCTCTTCAGCTATCTCCTTCAGAACTCTGGGGTGTAATCTATCTGGTCTAAAGGTGGATAAATCACCTGGACCTTTCAGTTTTCCTAGCACCTTCTCCTTGGTAAGGCCACCATACTCACCTCTGCCCCCCAACTCTCTTGAACTTTGTGGATGTTACTCGTGCCTTCCACGGTGAAGACTGACGCAAAGTACCTATTCAGTTCCTCCGCCATTTCTTTGTTCCCCACTACTACTTCTCCAGCATCATTTTCCAGCGGCCCAATGTCCACTTTTCCCTCTCTCTTACCCTTTATATATCTTATAAAAGAAGATTGCAAGAGTTTTTTTTTATTACTGGCTAGTTTACCCTCATATTTAATCTTCTCCCTCCTTATTTCTTTTTTAGTTGTCCTCTGTTGGTCTTTGTAGGCTTCCCAATCCCCTGGTTTCCCACTGCTCTTCGCCACATTGTATGCTTTCTCTTTAGCTTTTATGCTGTCCCTGACTTCCCTTGTCAGCCATGGTTGCCTCGTCCTCCCTTTAGTATGCTTCTTCTTCCTAGGGATGAATTTTTGCTGTGTCTCCCAAATTACTCCCAGAAACTCCTGCCATTGCTGTTCCACTGTCTTTCCTGCTAGGCTAATCTCACAGTCAATTCCGGCCAGCTGCTCCCTCATGTCTCTGTAGTCGCCTTTATTCAACTGTAATACCGTTACATCTGATTCCAGCTTTTTCTTCTCAAATTGCAGGGTAAATTCTATCATATTATGGTCACTTCCTCCTAAGGGTTCCTTCACCTTAAACTCCCTTATCAAATCTGCCTCATTACACATCACTAAATCTAGAATTGCCTGTTCCCTAGTGGGCTCCACCACAAGCTGCTCCAAAAAGCCATCTCGTAGACATTCCACAAATTCCTTTTCTTGGGATCCACTACCAACCTGATTTTCCCAGTCTACCTGCATATTGAAATCCCCCATGATCACTGTAACCTTGCCTTTCTTACACATCTTTTCTATCTCCTGGTGTATCTTGTGCCCCACATCCTGACTACTGTTCTGAGGCCTGTACATAACTCCCATTATGGTTTTTTAACCTTTGCGGTTCCTCAACTTTACCCACACAGATTCTACATCATCTGACCCTACGTCATTTCTTGCTATCGATTTAATTTCATTTCTTACTAACAAAGCAACCCCACCCCCTCTGCCAACCTGCCTATCTTTTCGATAGGATGTATATTCTTGGATATTTAGCTCCCAGTCCTGATCCCCTTGCAGCCAAGTCTCCGTGATGCCCACCACATCATACCTGCCAATTTCAATCTGCGCCACAAGCTCATTTACTTTATTTCGTATACTGTGTGCATTCAGATACAACACCTTCAGTCCTGTATCTCCCGTCCCCCTTCTCATTGTCATCCCTTTATCTGATGTGCTTGAAGTTAGATTCCTAGCCCTTTCCAAACACTCTGTCCTATTTTGTGTTCTGGAGACTGTAATAGCCTCTCCTGGGCTCTCCTTTCTTTTCAGTTTTTTCATAATTTTCCATGAAGTTGAATCCACTCCCCCACATGCTAACCTGTTGCTTTGTTTCCCATAAGTCATGCTTCTTGGAGTTTTACCCTTCCCTTCCCCCGCACTTTCTAGTTTAAAGTCCTGTTGACCACCCTATTTACCCTTTTCGCTAGAACATTGGTCCCAGATTGGTTCAGGTGGAGACCGTCCCAATGGTATAGATCCCTCCTGTTCCAGTACTGATGCCAGTGCCCCACGAAATGGAACCCCTCTTTCCCGCACCACTCCTTTAGCCATGTGTTTACTTCCCTTATCCTCGCATCCCTATGCCAATTTGCACGTGGCTCAGGTAGTAATCCGGAGATTATAAACTTTGAGGACCTGTTCTTTAATTTAGTTCCTGATAATCCCCAAACAGGTCCTCTTTCCTAGTCTTACCTATGTTATTTGTCCCGACGTGGAACACAACAACTGGATCCTCCCCCTCCCTCTCCAATATCCTTTCAAGCCGGTCAGAGATGTCTCTCACCCTGGCAACGGGCAGGCAACATATCATGCGGGACTCTCGATCCTGCTTACAAAAGATGCTATCAATTCCCTAATTACAGAATCCCCTACAACTACCACTTGTCTTTTTGCTCCCCCCTCTTGAATGGCCTCCTGTGCCACGTTGTCGTGGTCAGCTGGCTCATCCTCCCTACAGCCCTGTTCCTCATCCACACAGGGAGCAAGTACCTCGTACCTGTTGGACAAGGTCAAGAACTGAGGCTCCTCTGTTCCTGAACACAGGATCCCTCTACCTGCCTCACTTGCAGCCACACCCTGCTGATCCTGACCACTGACCGAATTTGAGGTACTTAATCTACCGGGTGTGACCGCCTCCTGAAACAAAGCGCCCACGTAACTCTCCCCCTCCTGGATGTGCCACAGCGCCCGGAGCTTGGACTCCAGCTCGTCAGTTCTGAGCTGGAGTTCCTCTAGCAACCAACACTTGCTGCAGATGTGGTCACTGTGGCTCACAATGGGATCTTCCAGCTCCCACATCATACAGCTACTACACATCACCTGCCCAGCCATCTCTACTTAGTTAATTAATTTATTAATTAGCTTTGCAGTGTTTTTTTGCAGAAACTGACACTGCAACAGTCCCAGATCGAGCCAGAAACTGGTCCAGTTTTCTCAAGTAATGTCAGTGAACCATTGTACACCGCAAAAACCGACAGCCTACTCCACAAGTCCACTATTCTTTGGAAAAGAACCGTCCCCTAACATGTAAACTAATTCTGCCTTCACATAACTTGAGAATGTGACAGTGATCAGCTTTAGTTTAAATGTTTTTTGCTTCCTAGCTTGAATAGTGATAGGATAGAGTCTCCTATTGCTTCAATGGGTGAGTAGTCAGCAAGTCTGAAATGTCGTTTGATGTTTGCTGAGCAACCTGCACATTGAGTATATTTATATTGGTGAGTTTATGTAGAACCTTTCCCACTCGCACTCATCTGAGCAGCAAATGCTGTATTGGTGCCACAAGCGCAGCAGCTGAAATGATGCAGGTTTTAATTTTGGAGTTGTCCTTCTCTCAGATCAGGTGCTAAATAAGCTGGAGAGTTTCACCTGCCCTATCTTTGTCACCATTCACTCCATTGGCACTGTCTGTGTTCTTCAGCACTGTCAGCTGACAAAGACTTTACTAATTGGCCTGTGACTGGAAGTTTAAAATCAGATTTTTCCTTCTCCTGGGTAGGCTGACAACCAAAATTGACAAGCCCCACATGCCCGGAGCTATCTGGTTTTGAGGCACCAGACACACTCCTTCACGCCTCTGCTCACAACGGGGATCAGGCAGCAGGAGTTCGATTAGGAGAGACTATTTGAGATGCTGACCTTAGGAACTTTTTGTGGATGGAGAGCTTCTCAACTCTTCACAATTCAGTCCTTTCTAACCCTTTGATCATTGTGGTGATTTACACATAACTTATAATGTCTTATAAAATATATTGTTGCTTAGTTAAACCTCTGCGTGGAGTAGATTTATAGACTGGAAAAGACAAAGGCGGTGGTCCTTTACTGTGTTAGTATATTCTTGATCCCAAAGCATCTTTCACTTTTCACTCTGAAATCTATGCTTCAGTTGATGTGGAGAAAATGGTTCAACTCCCCAAGTTAGCAACCTGAGAGCTGCTTGGTTGTAACGAAAGAAAATGGTTCTCTGTACTGAATAATGCTTTTAAGGGAAATTATTTGACCTGTAGGAGAATTCATGATTAATTTGTCAAATACTTCAATTTTGTTAGCCAAAATCATCTTAACATGAGATTCTTTAAAAGCTGGACAAATGTGTAGCATTTAGGAGTGATCAGGATAAACTATGGTCTGACTATAATGGCCGACACATCACTTGGTACTCGCTTGAATGTCTATGGGAACTAACAGTTGAATTTTAAATGCATCATTCTAAATGTAGGAACCTAAGAACTCCATATGCCCATATAAGACTTGGAGGGAGTTGGGAAGCAAAGGAGAATGTGCTAATAAAGCTGTAGCTTTGTTTTATTTGGTGGGAAAGCTGGTACAAAATGTCTGAGTTGGCACTTGGCTTTTCTGGTGGGGTGAACCTCTAACAGTGTTGCCCCTATCTGTTATTCTGCTTTCTTGCCATTGAATGAATATGGAGAAAATGTTTGCATGTCCCCAAGTTAGGGAAAGATGTTTTTAAGGAATGAGCGATAGTGATGATCCAATTTGACTTCTGCATTTCCAGGACCTAGAGGAACAGCTGGAAGAAGAGGAGGCAACTCGACAAAAGCTGCAACTGGAAAAAGGTACTGTTGATACTAAGCTGAAGAAAATGGGTGACGATATCTTTCTGCTGGAAGATCTGAACAATAAACTCATGAAGGTTAGCAGTTGCTTTTAACAAGTCTTTATATACAGCATATAGTTTTTTCCAAATTTTTTTAAAGTTAAGCATTCCTAGCAATGATTTTCATTATCTCAGTATGTTGATCTATTTTATATACCCTTTGTGCATATGGATCTACAGGAAAAGAAATTTATGGAGGAGAGACTAGCAGAGGTTAATACTAACCTTTTAGAAGAAGAGGAGAAGTCCAAAAGTCTGAACAAGCTCAAAACTAAACATGAAACCATGATTACAGATCTGGAAGGTAAGGAACTCCCATCAGCAATATTTGTACCTGTCAATTGTATACATAATTGTATTAACGAGTTTATAAATTTGCTTTTGCAAATTTAGTTGTTCAGTTTCATTAATCATAATGCTTGTCATAGTTAATCTCGGACTGCATTTAGGTGGGTTGCGTTCAATCCTTTGCCAAAATGGCATTTGAACTCTGGTACCCTGTAAGAAAGTAAGTTTCACTGAATTTCATCTGGAATTTTATTATACATTCCTCAGGATGTGCATGTCACCGGGAAAGATGCCATTTATTGCCCATCCCTAGTTGCATTGAGTAGTAGTTTGTTATAACTGAATGCTTTACTAGGGCACTTAAGAAGGTATTTAAAAAATCAACCACATTGGTGTGGGACTGGGGCTGCACACAGGCCAAACTTGATAAGGGCAGGAGGTTTCCTTCCCTAAAAGGCATTGGTGAATCAGTTGAGTATTTTATGACAATCTGACAGCTTCATGATCACTTTTACTGTACTTTTTTTCTTCAAAAACGGAATCCCATGATGGGGATTTTGAACTTGCATTCTTTGGATTATTATTAGTCCTGGCCTCTGAATTACTATTTCAGAAATAGAAATATTGCACTATCATATCCATGAATGCTTTTCAGTACTGGAGTATTGATTCTCAAATTGCTGATGCTTTGAAGATGCACCTTGACCTATTTGTAGGTGAAACAGTCGAAGGATAGGATTAGTGGAAAGTTTGGTGTTTTGTTGACTGTCAATTATGGGTCCTGATTAGGGTGGGAAGCTGTTCAGCAATCTGCCTTCCAAGACAGATTTGCTGCAGTTTTCACGACATATTTTAGAAGCATTTTCAGGAGTATCCACCTTTATGAAAACAGAGTTTGAATTGCAAATTGTAAAACAATACATTGTAGTATATTTTGTTTTCCAACAGACCGTCTGAGGAGGGAAGAGAAGCAGCGACAGGAATTAGAGAAAAATCGCCGTAAATTGGAGGGAGATTCCTCTGATTTACATGACCAGATTGCTGAACTACAGCAACAGATTGCAGAGCTCAAAGCACAGTTGGCTAAGAAAGAGGAGGAACTCCAGGCTGCACTATCCAGGTAAAAATTGCAGCAGGAGCGTATATAGTCAAGGAACAAAAGCTATCTGAGCATTTTTTTCCTGTCTAAAATGCTTTTATTGCCAAAATGGAAATAATTTTGATGGAAAAACAAGGTTGTGTATATTTTGTTCCTGCACTTAGAATGAGTAAAATAATGCAACCTTGTCTTTTGGTTGCTGGAGGCTTACCTATTTTAGATGGAGATGCAACATGTAAATAGTGTCAAGTTTCACTTAAGCTTCCTGCCTATTGACCTGGCCAAGGAAAACTCAAAGCTGATGCATATGCAACTGACAAACACTGATGCTGACCAGTTCAGAATACATCTGCGTCGTTGAACCCATTTTTTTTTTTAGTTTTGAACTGGTTCTTTGTATCTTCTACAGAATAGACGAAGAAGCTACACAAAAGAATACTGCCCTGAAGAAAATCCGTGAGCTTGAATCTCAAATTGGTGAGCTACAGGAGGATCTGGAATCTGAAAAAACTGCTCGAACTAAGGCTGATAAACAGAAGCGAGACCTTGGTGAGGAGCTGGAGGCTTTGAAAACAGAACTGGAAGATACACTTGACTCAACAGCTACCCAGCAGGAACTCAGGTAACCATTAGAACTGCAATGGCTATATTTTCAAGTTTCGAGATCCAACTGCAAAGTTGCAAACTTTAAATCACTATCTCTACTAGTGTTATTTCTTAGGTCTCCTTAAGCAGAGCCTTCTTAGTGATAGGAGACTACTCTCTTATTGTCCAAAAGTGTTTTGGATGGCTCAACTAGCATAGTGGTATCAAAAAGGGGGAAGAGTGAAGGAATGAAGACTGCATTGTCGAGCCAAATTCAGAAGTGTCCTCAGTTAGGCATTTTTAATCAAGCTTACTATTTCCCTGAGGGTTTGTCTCTAGTACCCGTTAAGCAATTGATTTTAAATTTTGACTCTGAAGCCCAAAAAGAGCCTGGTATATTTTGTGCATTTGGACTGGTTAGTGTTTCCACTGGATGCCAGTCTGTAGGGGCTGTTACTGATAGTTAACAGAGAGAAAACCAGCATTTAGAAAAGTGCCTTTCAGTTCCTGAGGCCATCTCAAAATGCTTCACAGCTGAGAACTTATTTTTGAAGTGAAAGTGAAGAAGTTTCTCCTCACCTCAGTCCTAAATGTTCTACTCAGTATCCTGAGATTGTGATCCCTTGTTCTAGATCAATTGTTATGTACGTAAATCATAGAAACAGAGAAATAGAAGCAGGAGTAGGTCATTCGGCCCATCAAGCCTTCTCCGCTATTTAATATGATCATGGCTGATCCTCTTTCTCAACACCATACTCTCACTCTCTCCCCATACCGCTTGATGCCTTTAGAATTTAGAAATCTATCTAATTCCTTCTTAAATATATTCAGTGACTTGGCCTCCACAACCCTCTGTGGTAGAGAATTCCACAGGTTCGCCACCCTCTGAGTGAAGAAGTTTCTCCTCATCTCAGCCCTAAATGGCCTACTCAGTATCCTGAGATTGTGACCCCTTGTTCTAGATCAGCTGTTATGTACATAAATCTGGCAGCCAATTTGTGCAGCGAGGCCCCACAGCAATGTTCCCACTAAGTTGTTTGGGTGCATGGTTGCACAGCACCCTTAAAAGATCCACACACATCTTGTTCTGTGATAAATAATATGTTAAAGGACCGCGTACTAAAAAAACGGGTTGCACATGACAACTAAATTTTAAAGGGAGCGTTGTCCCACAGATATTAATGAACAATTAAATATATTTTTGCTGATGTTTATTGAGAGAGAAATATTGGCCAGGACACCAGGAACGCTCAACCGCCTTTCAGATAGTACCTTGGGATCCATTATGTTCTTCTGGAATAGATAGGCAGAACCATTTCACCTTAAAGACGGCTTCCAACAATGCAGTATTCCCTTCATTATTGCACTGGTTGAAGCATCAGCCTAAAATTATGTACCTTGATCCAGCAGTGGTGCTTGAATCCATGATCAGGCAAAAGTCAAGGCTGAAACAAATTATCAGAACATAGGAACAGGAGTAGGCCATTTAGCCTCTGTTTTGCCATTCAATGAGATTATGATTGATCTGTGACTTAACTCCATATAACTGTGTTTACCCATACTTCTTAGCTTTTTGTTTGCCAAATGTTTTATCAGTGTCAGTTTTAAAGTTAACAGTTGATCTACCATAATTTGCCATTTGTGGAAGAGAGTTCCAAACTTCTGCAGCGCTTTGTGTGAAGAGTTATTTCCTAATTTTACTCAAAGGTCTGGCTCTAATTTTTAGACCATCCTTTCTGTCCAAGATCACCTCAACTAGCAGATATAATTTCTCCTAATCTGTTCCACCTAATGTCTTTGAAAACTTCAAACAAATCATCCATTAACTTTCTAAATTCCAGGAAATACAACCCTAGTTTGCTTAATCATCCCCCATACCTTGACTCCAACTGGTTAAGCTATCAGTCTGTTTAACCTATGCTGCACTCCTTTCACAGCCAATATATCCTTCGTAAGAAATGTCCAGCACTGCTTGCAGTATCCCAAGTGTGGCCTAACCAGAGCCTTGTATATCTGAAGCATGGCTTCTACCCCTTGTATTCTATTACTCTAGACATAAAGGCCAACATTCCATTAGCCTTTTTGATTATTTTCTGTACCTATTCATGACATTTTAATGATTTTGTGCCTAAAACCCAAAATCTCTTTGGACCTCCATTGTTTCTAACTTTCCACTATTTTCAAAGTACCTTGTTCTATCCTTTTTGAGTCCAAAGTGAATGACCTCACATTTGCCTACATTGAAACCCATTTGTCACATATTTACCTTTCACTTAGTCTATTACTATCTCTTTGGAATTCTATGTTTCCATCCACACTTCTTATAATACCTCCTATATCTTTGTGTCATTAGCAAATTTAGATGTGTGGCATTCTAACCTATCATCTAAGTCGGTAATGAATAGTTGTGGCCCCAACATATATTCTTGGACACCACTAATCACATTGGCCAATTAGAGTACCTGCCCATTATTCCTATTCCATTCCTTCTGCTTGACCAGTTTCCTAACCAGATCAATAATTTGTCTTGTATTCCATGGGCTTCACATCAGCTTAGTCTCTTCTGAGGGGCTTTATCAAATGCCTTTTGGAAGTCTATATAAATAACATCTATAGACACTCTCATGTCCATTACTTTAGTCACCTCTTCAAAAAAATTCAAATAAATGGGACTTTTTCCCTTCACTTGAGGTGATTAGCATACTGGATTGCATTTGGTATCCCTTTAATACTATAAGCTAGTTATCCTGTACAGATAAATTAATCTGAATTTATTTTTCGTTATGTGTGACACTTTCTTCTTCCTTTATAATCATTAAAGAGCAAAGCGTGAGCAAGAGGTGAACCAGATGAAGAGAGCTTTGGAAGATGAGGCAAAAACCCACGAACTGCAGATCCAAGAGATGAGACAAAAACATTCCCAGATTGTGGAAGATCTGTCTGAGCAACTAGAACAGACAAAACGGGTATGTTGGTTTCTTTGGTATAGGTAGTGGAGTTTAGAGGAGTAAAGAATTGAACATATTTTTCTTGTGCAAAATGGGAAAAATAAACATTAATGGCACACTGATATCTCATCAGGAATATCCTGTGGGAACTTACCAGCCACCAATTGTGTAGTTAATTTAAGACTCCTTTATACTGTTACAACCTTGTGAAGAGTTTGGTAGAACTCAGTAAGGGAGGAACAACAAAATTGGTTAAGTGATTAACTTACATGTATGAAGTGTTCTGTTCGTATAATGTTATTCCTGCCAATGTCCGTACTGGCCATAAAACTAAAAATGTTTTGGTAAATTGATCTTCTAAAATACTATCATTATCTAAAATTAGAATAAAAGACATTATATTTTGGCTTGTATAAAGTAACATAGTATTTGCAAATGAGCTAGTGGTGTTAATGAGTTGTATTTGAGTAATACTTCGACAGTCACTGAGGAAGGAAATTTCTGCTTATACTCTTATTGGTCTTATTAGTAACTATCTTGTATTGCATTCCTCCACAAGTGGAAATATTGTCTCCACATCTACCCTTTTCGACCCATCATAAGTTTGAAAGACCTTTTATCAGGTCTCCAGTAAGTCTGTCATCTTACAAAAAAAATGCCTCAACCTATTCAGTCTTTCCCAATATCTGTAATCTCTTCGCTTTGATGCCATCCTTGTAAGTCATTTTTGCACCTTCTCCGGTGTTTTTTTGTGCTCTTTATCGAATGGTAACCGGAACTGCACTCTTAAGTGTGGCCTGATAGATGTAAAATAGATGATAAAGAATTTAACTTGCTGTGGTGCAGTATAGATAGTGCTGAATAGTGTTGACCGATAATAGTCAACAGACATATGTATAATCACATTGCTGAAAATCTGAATGCTGAATCAATTAATATTTGTCTCTACATAGAGGAAGTGGGTGTTATAACTTCAGACTTTGCTGTGAGCTAGGTTCTGACAAACCTAAACTGACTAAACTTGTTCTCTCTGCAGTTCAAAGCTGGAGTGGAGAAGGCCAAACAGGCACTGGAGACTGAACGCAACGAGATTAGCACTGAGGTGAAACGTCTGATGCAGGCTAAGGCTGAATCTGAACATAAGCGGAAGAAGGTGGAATCCCAAATGCAGGAGCTGCAGGTTAAAAGCACGGATGGAGATCGGACCAGAGTTGAGCTCGGTGAGAGAGTCAGCAAGCTTCAGGTAAATACAAAAGCTAGGTCCTACCTTGGTGAAATGAGATCAATATACCCTACAAATGTAATTAATCATTTGGTTGGGTGAGAGGGCCAACAGTAGAATAAAACTATTGTGCAGTTGAATTTCTGAGATGCATATAGAAACATGGAAACTAGGAGCAAGAGTAGGCCATTCGGCCCTTCGAGCCTGCTCCGCCACTCAATATGATCATGGCTGATCCTCTATCTCAACGCCATATTCTTGCTTTCTCTCCATACTCCTTGATGCCCATAATATCCAAAAATGTATCAATTTCTTGAATATACTCAATGATTCAGCTTCCCGGTTGACCACCCTTAACTTGCTGTGGTCAACTTGCTTACCCAGCTGAGTGAAGACATTTTTCCTTGTCTCAGTCCTAAATGGCCTGCCCCGTATCCTGAGACTGTGGGCCCTGGTTCCACACTCCCCAACCAGGTGAAACGTAAACATCCTCCCTGCATCCGGTCTGTCTAGCCCTGTTAGAATTTTATACATTTTAATCAGATCCCCTCATTCTTCTAAACTCTGGTGAATACAGGCCCAGTTGAACCAACCTCTCCTCGTACGACAGTCCTGCCATTCCCGGTATCAACCTAGCGAACCTTCGCTGCATTCCCTCTATGGCAAGTCTATCCTTTCTTAGGTAGGGAGACCAAAACTGCGCGCATTACTCCAGATGTGGTCTCACCAAGGCCCTGTATAACCACAGTAAGACATCCCTACTTCTGAACTCTCATCCCTTTGTAATGAAGGCCAACATACCATTTGCCTTCCTAATTGCTTGCTGTACCTGCCTATTTACTTTCATTGACTGGTGTACAAGGACACCAAGATCCCTTTGTGCATCCACATTTCCCAATATACCACCATTTAAATAATACTCTGCCTTTCTGTTTTTCACACCGAAGCATATACCTTCACATTTATCCACGTTATACTGCATCTGCCATGTGTTTGCCCACACACACACACAACTTGTCTAAATCACCCTGAAGCCTCCTTGCATCCTCCTTACAACTCTCAACCCCGGCCAGTTTTGTCATTAGCAAACTTGGAAATATTGCATTTGGATGCACAGGCACTGATCCCTGTGACACACCATTAGTCACCTCCTGCTACCTGGAAAAAGACCCACTTATTCCCACTCTCTGTTTCTGGTCTGTCAACCAATTCTCAATCCATGTCAGTATATTACTCCCAATCCCATGTGCTTTAATTTTGCCCATTAGCCTCTTAAGTGGGACCTTATCAAAAGCCACCTTGAAATCCAAATACACCACATCCACTGGCTCTCCCATATCTATTCTACTAGTTACATAATTAGTTAATTTAATTTTGCATATTTAAAAGTTTTTAAAAATAAAAATCCCCAATATTTTTGCATCTCTACATTTGCACCATTCCATAATCAAGCAAACTGCACCCAGTATCTGCCAACACTGTGTTGAATATTGTGTGCAGTTTTGGTCTCCTTATCTGAGGAAGGATGTTCTTGCTAGAGAGGGAGTGCAGCGAAGCTTTACCAGACTGATTCCTGGGATGGCGGGACTGACATATAAGACGAGATTGAGTTGGTTAGGATTATATTCGCTAGAGTTCAGAAGAATGAGGGAGGATCTCATAGAAACCTATAAAATTCTAACAGGACTAGACAGGGTAGATGCAGGAAGGATGTTCCCGATGGTGCGGGAGCCCAGAACCAGGGGTCACAGTCAGAGGATACGGGGTAGACCATTTTGGACTGAGATGAGAAATTTCTTCACCCAGAGAGTGGTGAGCCTGTGAAATTCACCACCACAGAAAGTAGTTGAGGCCAAAACATTGTATGTTTTCAAGAAGGAGTTAGATATAGCTCTTAGGGTGAAAGGGATCAAAGGATATGGGGAGAAAGCGGGAGCAGGCTATTGAGTTGGATGATCAGTCATGATCATAATGAATGGCGGAGCAGGCTTGAAGGGCCGAATGGCCTACTCTGCTCCTATTTTCTGTTTCTAACACCGCTGCAGAGTTGGCTGCAAGAAAACATTGGGTAGCATAGGGTATTATGCCAGTAAATCCAAGGCTTCTGGTTCATGCTTTCCTCTCAGGGCATGGATGAGATCTGAGCAGAATTTATAGGACTGGCAGGAGCTAACTATATCCAGTGGATCAGTGTGTTGACCACACTTGTGCAGTTTTGATCCTGCTTTACAGGATTGCTTGAAGCTGTTGTTTGTTGAAATGGTGTAGGGTATGTAGTATGTTGTTAGTCTGTGGAACTCTCTTCCCCTGAAAGCAGTAAAGACTGGGTCATTGAACTTATTCAAGGCTGAGTTAGATAGGTTTTTGATAGACAAGGGAGTCGAGAGTTATGGGAGGCAGACAGGAAAGTGGAGTTGAAATCACAACCAAATCAGCGATAATTTTATCGAATGGTGGAGCAGGCTCGAAGAGCCGAATGACCCGCCTCCTGCCCCCAAGTCTGATGTGTTCACCATCTTATTTGCCCCCACTTAGATTTCTGTGGCTTCCCCTGGGGTGTGGTTTCATGAGCAGTAACCCTATGCTAGATTGCCCGAGTGCCTACTTCTGTATGAGCCCAGGCAATGACTGTTGATACGTAGTTTGAGATTGGAGCAACGTCTGAGATGGCAGTGAGACGCAGCAGTTCTAATTTTCTCCTAACTCAGGAATGTTTATGCTGGTTGTCATGCTCAGACCTCAACGCCAGGTTTGTGAGAGCCATGTAGATAGGCCATGGCGCCCATGGGGAACATTAGAAATCTGGAAGCAACCAAACCACACATCAAAGTAGAATTTAAATAAGGGTCCAGGTGCCTTCGTTCCATGGCGGAAAATTAACACTTGTTCATAGCTCTAACTTGCTGTTAAGTGGACTACCTAGTTATTGAAATATTTGCTTTATATTCAGAGTGAATTGGACAACGTTACTGCCCTCATGAATCAGGCGGAAAGCAAGACCATTAAACTAACCAAGGACCACAGCACTCTGGAATCCCAGCTACAGGACACACAGGTATGAGAAGAAGAACTGGGCTGAATGATTTTGTGAAAGACCCTTTAATCTAGAAACCGAGTAAAGAGGTGTTTCATTTTAAAACAAGAGCTCCATTACCTAAACTGATCTATAATTCATGATTAATTGGGTAGTACGTTGTTTATAGATATTAAGGTTATTAACTTGTTTCTTGCTTAGACAACCTGAAAATCATGGGTCATCTAGAATTCATTCCAAAGCTATCAAAATGCTAATGACTAACCAAAGCACAAACTTCTGTCTGGTTTTAAACAATTTTAAAACTAATTTGAAGCCTAAGGTCTAAAAGTGCATCTATATGGAAACTGTATAGTACCAGAAATGCAGCTCTATTACTTTCTAAATATTGCATTATAAAGGAAGCTACAGCTGGGGTACAAAGGTTTCAGGGCATGTAACTAAAAGAGAGTTCTGATTTCTCCTCAGTTGGCTTACTTCACTAAGAAATTTAGTTAAATATAAATTGAGCCAGGAACCGAGCCTGGAGTACTTTTAGGAAAGAAGAAAGGATGCACACTGCTTATACTGGAAGAAATGCAATTGTGGTTATTTGACTATAGGCCATGCAAATAGAACGGTACTGAATTGGTAGGAATGTAGACCCATTTGGTGCAAGGAGAAGCTATGTTGAAAGCTTTATAATAAGCTATACTTAATTTAATGTGAATCAATGGATAGTCTGATTTCCAATTTGGTGACTGACTTAAAACCCTGTTGAAATGAAATCTAATGGTGGCTTGAAAGTGACTACAGTTTCTCCGATGCAGATACCTGGGTGTTTTATAGATTCCAAGTAGGAAACTGATTATTTCGGAATGCATATTTTTGAGCATTACGGCTTACTAATCCATAGCCTTGCTTTGTTTTGCCCCATTCACCCATGACATTTTGCTATTTTTTCATTCCCTGTACAGGAGCTGCTTCAAGAAGAGACTCGACAGAAGTTGGGTTTTAGCACCAAGCTAAGGCAAATAGAAGATGAGAACAATCGCCTCCATGAGCAGCTGGAAGAGGAGGAGGAAGGAAAAAGGAACTTGGAGAAACAGATGTCCAACATTCAGGCTCAGGTAAAAATGTCTCCAAACATTTCTGTGCTATTTTGGTTATACATAGGCTCCTGCTGGAAGCCCTTCAGTCCTCTTGACAAATGTCTATTCCTTGTGGATATTAGCAGTCCCATGGTAATCAATGCTGTGACACATCATTATAATGCCTTCTCTAGGGGTTTTCAAATTTCATCACTCATTACAAGTGTGATTATTTTCGCAGTCCTACACTCCAATCAATGTGTTGCTTTAAATTGTGCAATTGTTACTCCATCCAAGTCCCCAATATGGAGAAGTTGGAGTAGGCAATTGGCCTAGGTACACAACAATCCGCAACATGTATTTCACTAGGCTGTTCAAACTCTAGTTTTTGTCAGTGCAGCTGTGTGTCTGTCTTTTGTTTGACAGTGGCAAAATTGTTATTTGTAACTGGAAAAAAAAATTAGAAGGAGTTTATTCATTGTGACGTTTAAAATGCTGTTCTGCAGGATACTGAAGGTGTTTAAGATTTCAGCTGATATAATTACCAAAATCCATGTAGTATTCCCTCATAATCATAACATTGACTGACTAATTTTGAAATATAATAATTGATGGGACAATATTCTATATTTTAGCTGATCTGCTTTAAGATTGTTTCTCTCACACACCTTTTGGTCACCCAGTCCAATTTTAAGTGTCATACTGTATACATCAGTGAACCATTTTCCTACCATGCATTAATATAAATTGTATTGAACTGATCTTACAGCTAAAATAACCTACATGCACAGGTAGAGTATGTTGAAGTACTTTTTATTCACTGTCGGTTAATATTTCAGTTGGCTGAGTTCAAGAAGCGCCAGGAGGATGGGAATGCATCATTGGAGTTTGCCGAGGAAGGTAAGAAGAAGCTTCAGAAAGACATGGAAGTCTTGACCCAGCGTTATGAAGAGAAAACGGCAGCCTATGAGAAGCTAGAGAAGACCAAGAACCGTCTGCAGCAGGAGCTGGATGATCTGATTGTCGGTCTGGACTACCAACGGCAGATTGTTTCCAATCTTGAGAAGAAACAAAAGAAATTTGATCAGGTGAAAGAGACAGAGATCAATTGATTGATCCGAAGCCTATCACTTTGTTTTTAAATGATTCAACGTTTATTTATTCTAAAAGGGCATAAACATTGAGTATATGGAAGATATAAAAATTAAATTATAATGCAAATTTAGGGGACCACTAGAGACCAATGCAGCATCCTGATTCTTAGTTCTAGAGATTGCAATAAAATTTGTCCTGAACCTTTCCTATAACTTGGAATACTTTTGGTTTGAAACTTGAAGTTCATTACAGTTTTAAAATCCAAACCAAAATTCTTAATGTTATTTATGTCAGCAGTAACATTTACTAGGAATAAATTTTCCATCTAATTTATAAATTGGCAATGTACAAACTTGCCATTTAGCGGAAGCTTTTCCATCGGAATTGATTTCTAATGCCAGAAAGAAGTCAGAAAATCATTATTTTTGATTGTGGATGTGGTTACCCAGCAAGATTTAATTATATTGTACCAAAATATTTAAATGTAACTCACCAATTCAGAATCAATCAACTTCAACATTTATTTTGCCTAACCTTGAAACTAATTAATATTTGGGTTAGTCCAAAAATATTCTCTAAGGTGTTACATGAATAGTCTGAGCTCTGCTTTATCTTATCCTTTATCTAAAAAAAAATGTTTGAGTGCAATCCTGTTAAATGGGTCACATTTTACTGTTTCAGATGCTGGCTGAAGAAAAGAACGTCTCCTTAAAGTACGCAGAGGAACGGGATCGGGCTCAGGCTGAGGCTCGCGAGAAAGAGACCAAGACCCTATCGCTGACCCGTGCCCTGGAGGCAGCTATGGAACAAAAGGAAGAGATGGAGAAAATGAGCAAGCTGCTGCGTACAGAGATGGAAGACCTAGTTAGCTCCAAGGACGATGTAGGAAAGAGTGTAAGTAGATGGTAGCAGGGTTTCGGGAACTGTCATTTTCTTCCTTTACTTCCCCAGTACAGATCCACAGCACACCAATAGTTCATTTAAGTAGCTATTCTTCATGTTAGGCTATTCAATCATTAGTGGTTTCAGAATGAAACCTGATTTTTTTTTTAAAAAGTTATTCTTACATAGGGTGTGGTGTCTCTGGCAAGGTCAGCATTTGTTGCCCGTCCTTAATTGCCCTTGAGCCAGTGGCTTGATAGGCCATGACAGAGGGCGGTTAAGAGTCAACTGCATTACTGTGGACCTGGAAACACATTTAGGCCAGACCAGGTAAGGTTGGCAGATTTCCTCCCCTAAAGGAAATTAGTGACCCAGATAGGTTTTTGCAACAATCAATGATAGTTTCATGGTCACCATTACTGAGACTAGCTTTCAACCCCAGATTTTATTATTTGAAATTTAAGTTCCACCCATTGCTGCGGGCAGGATTTGAATCTCTGTCCCCAGATCATTAGCCTGTGCTTCTGGATTACTAGTCCAGTGACATTACCGCTATGCTCCCATCTCTCCCTGATCATCATCTCGCATAATGCCCCCACCACCCCCACCACACACTTTCTACTAGAGATCGCTGGACAATGGTCAAGAGTAATACTCCAGCTACCTTGTCTTAAATTGCTCCCTTGACTGAGGCACTGAGGCAAACTGTTGCTGATACTGGGGTCCACTGACTCTGAAATCTCAAATCAATCCAGAGACCTGGGGCAGGATTTTCCGGTCCGCCTGTCAACGGACTTTTGGCTGCTCTTTAAATTTTCCGGTCCCGCCCATGACGATCCCCACCGCGGCTGAGACCGGAAAGTCCCAGCTCTGGTCTCCACAGCTTAGTGCTACTTTCACCCACCAGGCCATTGAGGGGCTCTTGGAAACATCTTAAACATATACTACACCACTTAGTATCTTTCTATGAAATGCATTTTATTTTTGATGTGTTAATCTGATAGACTATAGGAAAAGGTGCTATCTTTCCTTCCTTAATGGAATTTAGATCAACTAAATGACCATGCTTTGTGTGCTACTAATTTTATTGAATGGGAGCTGTTTTACTGATATCTGATCTTCTGTTGCTGTGCATGAAAGACACTGCTGTTTGAATCTACTGTGATTTACAATATTCCATTTATTTGTGTGAAGGTACATGAGCTGGAAAAGTCAAAACGTGCTCTGGAGCAGCAAGTGGAAGAGATGAAGACTCAGCTGGAAGAGCTGGAGGATGAGCTCCAGGCCACTGAAGATGCTAAGTTACGTCTAGAAGTAAATCTGCAAGCCATGAAAGCCCAGTTTGACAGGGACCTGCTGAGTAAGGATGAGCAGAGCGAGGAAAAGAGACGACAGCTAATTAAGCAGGTTAGTATGTCCTTGAGGGTATATAGACGTGAGTATCATGAATTTAAGTTTTGGGAAAAGTTGGTTTACATTGGAGAAAAAGATAGACTTTTTAATGGCCTAATTTAAGTTTACAAGATTATCTAGAGAATTGATGAAGCTGATGTAAACAATTTTTTTCCCGTGAATGGTTCAGTTATCACGGCTCCAATCCAAAATTAGCTTGTTAGGCCTAATGGCTTTATTCTGTTCCTTGTCTCAAATATTCAATGGGTTTAGGAGGACTGGATCATTTTTATTTGCTCTGGCTTTTTAAAAATAAACGTTTTTTTTTTAAAGCAGTAACTATTTTATCTGCTGCTAATTTGTGTGTTCCAGGTGCGAGAGATGGAGAGTGAGCTGGAAGATGAGCGGAAGCAACGTTCCATGGCTGTTACTTCCAAGAAGAAGCTGGAGATGGATTTGAAGGATTTGGAGGGACAAATTGAAGCATCAAACAAAGGTCGTGAAGAAGCCATCAAGCAGCTTCGCAAACTACAAGTAAGCTCTAGCAGTTAGCATAGGGATATGATAGAGCACTCAGCTCTGTGGCCACAGCATTTTGCAACTTCAAGAAGGCTGCTCAGCATCTCGCCTCAGTGGTGCATGTAGAGTAAACATTAGCCCCATTCTTTCAGGCTGTTTGTAGTGCAAGTTGGGAGGTAGATGTAAGCCCACCCAAAATGTAATGCTGCTCTGGATTCATTTGGCTTTAAGAAAATCCTCATTGCCTGCATCAGTCCTCATTTGGATGGTAGGCATTGTCTGGATCTCTCTGCTAATTTTCTGTCCCTGTCTCCATTCTAGAGTCCAGTATGACAAGTGCTGACAGCCCTCTTGTCCCTCACAAATGCACATTCAAGGAACCAAGGTGATGGTCAGCAGCCAACTGGATTATGGAGAGTATTGTGGTTGAGCCTGCTGCTGTGCTCTCCTGACATCCAAACTTGAGCACATCCAAACAGATGGCTCTGAGAAAGCTGCTCCTTGGAACCCAGTGGTGTTCAGGCTAATTGTCCTGCCCCAACTACTCTAGCTAACTTAGCGCAAACTGGAAATTAGTCTGTGGAACTGTACACCAGTACCATACAAGAATTGTGTTTCCTGTTTTGGGAGGAGGAAAGTTGGGAGAGATACAACTAGGTGCCTGGCTGTGATATGTTACATTCTCTTTGTCTTCAACAGGCTCAGCTAAAAGACTGCCAGCATGAACTGAATGATGCTTGCAGCTCTCGAGAGGAAATCCTGACCCAATCCAAGGAAAATGAGAAGAAGCTGAAGTCACTTGAGACAGAAATGTTTCAAATGCAAGAGGTGCGAGATTAAACAATGCTATGAAATGAATTTAGAAGAAATTCTATTAAATACTGGAAGATTCTGGAACGGTAGTTTTAGCGCTCAACAGATTTTGTTTTTCATTAGTGTTGATCCAGTGCTTGCAAACCATTGAGTGACTCAGCTCCCTCTTTAATCAGAATTTGCTTATTTAATTGGCCTAATTCTGTGAATTTGACAACAGCCAGCTGAGTCATTTGGCAACTGAGGTACTTTAAAAAGTACTATATTATGTCTTTGTTGCAATAAAACTGTTGTAAAGGTCTGCATACCATTGGAACGTTTTACGCAGTGAGTGATTGACATCTGGAATGCACTCCCTGTGTGATGGGGGCAGATTCAATCGTGGCTTTCAAAAGGGAATTGGATAATTATCTGAAGAGAGAAAACTTGCAGAGCTGCAGGGAAAGAGTGGGACTGGCTGAGTTGCACTTGCAGACAGCTAGCACATACACAAAGGGCCAAATAGTCCCCTTCCGTGCTGTAACCATTCTATAATTCTAGGTACATGGTTATCCATGATTTGGGCTCTTCCATTCGTTATTTAATGCACTATGAAACTTCAGTAGGAAGGACAATATCTTGTGTTGAACATAATGCAAGTGCTGACTCAGGAGTTTAACCTCTGACAGGGTGTGCAGCAGCCAGGTAGATCTGCTTAATCTTCCACAGGAAAATTTACTTGGGAGCTAGTGCACTAAGCAAAGTTTGATCTGTAATTTTAGTATTGTTAGATACTTTCATTACCTTCAGAGTTGAATTGAATAAAAGTAAAGTCTTCAAATGTGAAGGAGCAAATGTTAGACATGTGAGTTGCAGTGAAAAGTTCTGTAAAAAGGCAACTGGTCCAGAGTAGATCTTGCCTGCTAAAAAAGGACTCCACTCAATTGAACAAAAGCCTTTGACCTCACAGGTACCTTGACCAATCCTGAAAGCTTGCAGACCTTGTTATCACTTTGGCGATAATCTCAAAGTACAGTTTTACAATCCCTAGCATTGTGTAATTCTAATTTGAGCGCTCTACATAGTGCAATGTGTGCAATGAGCTGATATCTTACCTTTGCAATATCATGGCTCATGTGTATGTTAAATGACATAGTTAAGTGCAGCCCAAGAATAGTGCAGCCCAAGAATAGTGTAACTCGAACAGAAATTTCTAAATTGACCCTGGAGTTACTAAATTACTGGGAGAATTTATGTTGGATTGGCAGGTGGAGAATGTCTGTAAGATGCATATTTCATCAACTGTTTAAATACAATTTTGGTTTGATGCATTTGTTGTGAGCTTTTTAAGAACATGACTAGTTGAACAACAGTGACTAACACTGAGCACAATTTTTTATTATCTAGGATCTTACTGCAGCAGAGCGTGCCAGGCGGCAGATTCAGCAGGAGAGAGATGAGCTGGCTGAGGAGATTGCCAGCAATTGTTCAGGAAAGTATGTACTTCTCATAAATGGGGCCTTGGTTTCATTTTCAAGTTTTGTACCATTCACACAATCGTTGTTCAGTGACTGCCCCTTCTAAGCGAAGAGAGTTAAGCAGGATCTCCTTAGAAACAGATTAGATAGATTAGAACGCAATTGATATTCTGTAGCAGATTCAGTAATCCAATATCTGGGCCCATTGGTGTGCAGTACTCCAGGGCATTGATTTAACTTGACTAGTTGATTAACCCCAGAGAGGTAAACATGTCACTAAAGGTTTGGTTTCACCCCACTTGACTACAGATAACCCTTAATGCCAAGTACCTATGGCATTGGGTGGTCTTGACTGATAAAACAGTGGAAAGCTTATGAATAGTCATTTGGTAGTATAGAACTTAAGTATTGCTGAAAAAAGAAACATGTCTCTTACCTTGCACTCTTCAGAACACTTCACAAGAATATCAATATAAGGGGATAACAATTTATACTGTATGTGAAAAGAGTGCTGATTGGTTGGCAAGTGGACTCAAGTAGATGCATTGCCATGGAGAATGCACCAGTGATGGTGACTGACAGTTAACTGCCACACATTGTTTGAAATTTAAACCAGGCAACTTGACCCTGATTGGCCAAGGCATTGCCCTGAGGAATAGGTCAGCGAATGGCTGTCACTTATTTTGTTTAGCTGAAATAGGCACAACGTCTGTACATGTTCTTTGCAAAGAACAGGGCCCTGTGTATTAATATATGTAGCTTCCAATACACGCGAATGCATGACACTACGAGCTGGACTGTCAATCTTAAATTGGTTGTCAGTGTAATTTTTAGCACATGGAGGATTATTTAGCAAATGTTGTCCAATCACAGAATCTCATCTAATGTTGGGCACTATGTTTTGAGTTTTGCAAGCACGGTCTGGTTAGATATGGTCTGTACCCTGCCCATGCAAACAGCAGCTGGGAGCATGCTGTTTGATATGATCTGCCAGTCTTTGGGACATACAGCCTACATATCTAGCATCACACTGGCACTGAACTTCATATGCCACATTACTCATTAGCGTGATAGAAAAAACATGTACACACATTGCACCTGTTTCAGCTAAACAACATAAGTGACAGTCATTCACTGACTGGTCAAGGCATTGCCCTGAGGAATCAATTGACCTGGTTAATTTGACAGTTAACTGTCAGTCACCATCACTGGTGTATTCTCCACGGCAATACCTCTATCAATCAGAGTCCACTTGCCAACCAATCAGCACTCTTTTCACATACAGTATAAATTATTGTTTTCCCCCTGATGTTGGTATTGTGAAGTGTCCAGATGAGTGCAAGACAAAAAAACTTCAACATGTCTCTTTTTTTCAGCAATGCTCAAGAAAACCTACTAGAGCTTTATCTTAGTAAGTTATATGATTTTGGCTGGATACACTCCAGAATTTCTTTACTTTGGCCAATCTATGTTTAAAATCTTTGAACTTGGAAAAATGTGATTTGCCCACATACAGGAAGGGAGTGCACTCTCTTTGAGACATTCTCTTAGGTACAGTGGTACAAGCCACTTGCATAAGTGGTTTAAACATAGTGTTTCAGAATGTCTTCATGCTACCCAAGGAGAGCCTTTGTGATGAAATCACTTAAAGCTTGGACATACTTGATCAACGAGGGGTCTACCACAATACTGACCGATATGTATATCTAACCTGGGGATGTAATAGCTGTATCCCCTTGTGGTTTGGAAGTGTATACTCATGTTTTTCATGTATGCCACTTTGACCTTGTCAAAAGCCAACACGTGGTGAGATGAGGTAGCACAGGAACATTTGTGATTGTAATCACTTACAAGTGCACTTATCACAAATAAGTGCAACTTGTCTTTGTCATATGAAATAATGAACAAACTACTGTTATGACGCGGCAGATGATGTGTGCCAGGCAGATCAAATCCACAAGGGAAACTTCATCACGCGGTCACAATGGTTTTGCAATTTGTATTTTATTTCAAGGTGCGTGCCCTGAATCTGGAAGTAATAAGTCTACCAAGACTTCAGAGATTTTTAGACAACTAAATTAAACATTTATTAACAAAAGATAGGATTTCAAGCACATGCATAGGTCTACAAATAATTACTACAATAATTCTTAAAACCCCTAATTAATCTGGCTTCCAGTTGCACCCCCGTTAAGGCAACAGTAAATAAGTTTTAACAAATAGGTTTTAAACAGATCCAGGCAAGTCAACAAAATGCCATGGACTGTTGAATTCAAAATGGCTGTTCCAGCTTTGGTTTCTGTAGACAGGCTTAATGAACAAATAATGGAGGCTTCTCACACTTCTGTTCGATCTTACAATGCCTTCCCTGACACACAGCCTCATTCCATTCCATTGTTCCATATGTCTTTGGAACTTTACCTTTCTCATAATATAAATCTCTTCATGGTGCTAGTAACCTTTGGGAAAAATAAACACTCTGCTTGGCCTAGCTTCTCTGGCTAGGTGTAACATCCTACTATCCCTTTGAAGTTCAAACTACCCTGATTTATCTAAAAATGCAAATTCCCCATACCTCACATTCTAAGACTTCAGCCATGTTTACATATTTAGCATTTCAAACCTAGCTTCTTTTGATGAGTCAAAGCCTCCAGACCAGCTGTCTCCAATTCAATTAAGTCCCATGCATATACAAAGTATCCAAACTCCACTATTAGCCTACTTTTATAATAAATCACAATTATATGAGAATTATTATACTTTTGTGACGCTACACTTCCCACAACAGTGCTTCATTTTGTTTGACATAATATGCTTCCTTGCTGTCATCTGTAAACTAACCTCTTGCAGCTTTTTGTTGGACACGACTGTATCACAGCTTTGTTACAAAAACTTGATTGATTGCCTGTGTCTCTTTGAATAGCTCGAGACCAAATATAAGAGATGCTTATTCTCTTCCAGAAATGGATGAAAAATTTTCCAATGTAATGTGTCTGGAGTGTTTTCCAATTACTAGAACAGGCTGACAAACTACTACTACTCAGCCTCACTGTGGAGATGGATAATGTCACCAGATATACAGAGCTTAATGATGCTTTAGTGAAATAAGTGATTTTTGAAGGCGTTTAAAGCAATGCATTACTCTCTTTGGAACTGGCTAGATGGTCTTCAATGTTTTTTCTCTGGCTTGATGTGTCCTTATGTTTGTGCATGTCAGGCAGCAATAGGATTAGTACTGCTGTGTTTGAGGAGCCTATCTATAACTTGCTGACCAGGCTCATGGCAGGGCTTGGAAGACTGCCACCCTGGTTGAGGTGACATTACTGCTGGCACTTTTACTACTCTAAGTGCATGCATGAGAAAGTAAGTAAGTTTAGAATAGGGTAAATGGAACTTTCAGCATTTTCCAAGTAGGGATTGGCTCTTGTTGTAGTAGCTGTCCTAACTAAGGCAGGGAACCAGTTGCAATTAAGGACTTTATTTTGACTAATGTCATTGACTCTTTTGTAGGTCTTTGGCCCTGGAAGAGAAGAGGCGCCTTGAGGCCAGGATTGCTCAGCTGGAGGAGGAGGTAGAGGAGGAGCAGACCAATGCTGAAATGGCCAATGATCGTCTCAGAAAAGCCAATCTCCAGGTATGTGCCCCATCAGTTATCACTTTGTTACTGTGAATTGCAATGAGAACATTTTTTAAAAATGCAGCCTGTGGACAATGAGAGATTCCATAAAATATTCCAGTTCCTTGACCAAATAACTCAATTGACTTGATCAATGGTGGCATCTTATGGTTGGGTCAGAAAACATTGGACTTAATTTTTTACTGGACAATCGCTGATGTGCAGAGTCATTAAACATCAGCACAGGTTGAAAATAGGTTGTGTTTATTTGTGTCACAACATTAGACGGGGAGCTCTTTTTGCACATGCTCATTTGCAGTATCAGTATCAGCTGGCACATTGGAAGCTGCAATGTAACTTGTTTGTTTCAATTCAGTGTGAGATTACATAGCCTTTGACAGATCCAGACTCCTGTTGCTAACCAGAAAGATGTCAGAAGCAGCTGCATATGCACCATCAGTTGCAATGTGGGCCAAGCGTGCAAGCACAACTATTCCTGATGCCTTTCCACTTGGCTGCAGGAGTTAGTATCGAAAATACGGCTCTAAAAATAGTATAGCTTTGATTCTTTGGCACATATGTATGCACGCACATGCTCTTGTCAAAGTGGCATTGAACCCAATGAAATTACTTTACTGTGTATATTTTATAGTTTGCCAGCCAGTCAGAATCTTGGAGTGCCTAAACTTTCATTCTCATTGTAACCTGGAAACAGTTCTTCAATAAAAGCCAGTGTATGATTAGGGCTTTGTGTGTGTGGCACAGAGTCTAAATGCTCAGGCAGATAATATGAAATTCATTTTTTTTTGTAATGGATGATTTCA
This sequence comes from Cetorhinus maximus, assembly GCF_964194155.1. NCBI lineage: Eukaryota > Metazoa > Chordata > Chondrichthyes > Lamniformes > Cetorhinidae > Cetorhinus > Cetorhinus maximus. Next base: position 7,805,704 of record NC_135907.1, on the reverse strand, counting down.
TTCTGCAAGTTTTGAGTTGCCTGTTGGATTTTTTTATTTAAAAACAATTGTTCTGAAGCCCTCACTAGGGGACTGACTTTGTGGACTCTGAATTCATATTGCTGAAGTACCCTTGTAATCCACTGTACTTTGGTGGGGATAACTTAATAGGGAAGTCGGTTTGTAGGAACTGCAATATGCAGGACAAATCCAACCTGCCCAATTGCCGCCCCATTAGTCTACTCTCGATCATCAATAAAGTGATGGAAGCAGTCATCGACAGTGCTATCAAGCAGCACTTGCTTAGCAATAACCTGCTCACTGACAGTTAGTTTGGGTTCCGCCATGGTCACTCAGTTTCTAACCTCATTACAGCCTTGGTTCAAACACAGACAAAAGAGTTGTACTACAGAGGTGAGGTGAGAGTGACTACCCGTGACATCAAGGCAGCATTTGACTGAGTATGGCATCAAGGAGCCCTAGCAAAACTGGAGTCAGTGGGAATCGGGGAAAACACTCTGCTGGTTGGAATCATACCTAGCACAAAGGAAGATGGTTGTGGCTGTCGGAGGTCAATCATCTCAGTTCCAGGAAATCACTGCAGAAGTTCCTCAGGGTAGTGTCCTCGGCGCAACCATCATCTTCAGCTGCTTCATCGATGATTACACCATGTTCAGCATCATTTATGACTACTCAGATGCCATGTCCAAATGTGGCAAGACCTGGACAAAATCCAGGCCTGAGCTGACAAGTGGCAAGTAACATTCGAGTCACACAAGTGCCAGGCAATGACCATCTCCAACAAGAGAGAATCTAACCATCGCTCCTTGACATTCAATGACACTACCATGGCTGAATCCCCCACTATCAACATCTGGGGGTTACCATTGACCAGAAACTGATCTGGACTAGCCATAGAAATACTGGGGCTACAACAGCAGGTGAGAAGCTAGGACTTCTGTGGCGAGTAACTCGCCTCCTGACTCCGCAAAGCCTGTCCACCATCTATAAGGCACAAGATGGAGTATGATGGAATACTCTCCTCTTGCCTAGATGAGCACAGCTCCAACAACATTCAAGGATCTCAACACCATCCAGGACAAAGCAGCCACTTGTTTGGCACCCCATCCACAAATCTTCACTCCCTTCACCAGTGTGTACCATCTACAAGATGCACTGCAGGATCTCACCAAGGCTCCTTAGACAGCACTTTCCAAATCCATGAATGCTACCATCTGGAAGGGCAAAGGCAGCAGACGCATGGGAACACCACCACTTTCCTGATTTGGAAATATATCGCCATTCCTTCACTGTCGCTGGGTCAAAATCCTGGAACTCCCTCCCTAACAGCACTGTGGGTGTACCTACACCACATGAACTGCGGCAGTTCAAGAAGGCAGCTCACCACCACCTTTTTTCAAGGGCCATTAGTGATGGGCAATAAATGCTAGCCTAGCCAGCAACACCCACATCCCAGGAAAGAAAAAAAGCCACTCTAGGGTAGTGGGGGGTGTTGTCCAAAGTGTTTCACTTCATACTCTTAGAAAAAGGTGCGAGAGTTAAAGCTGATAATGTTTTATATCTCCTAATGATTCTGTTAAACAGGTTGACCAGATAAATGCTGATCTTTCTGCTGAACGCAGCAATGCCCAGAAGTCTGAAAATGCTCGCCAGCAACTAGATCGTCAGAACAAGGAGCTGAAAGCCAAGCTGCAGGAGTCGGAGAATGTTGTCAGATCTAAATATAAGGCAAACATCACAGCATTGGAGGCCAAAATTGCTCAGCTGGAGGAACAACTTGATGCGGAGACTCGGTACAAATAGATCAGAACTATAGATTAAATATGCCAGGAACAGATATTTTGGGAAGGAGGTGGGGAAACACTTGTTTTTAAAATGATTGGAAGCCAAGTACCCAAAACAAATAAGGTCCATAATTTGACCCAAGGAGTGTCACTTAGCCTGCATAAATGGTGGATTTGGGAAATGTAAATGCTGCAGTTTAACGTTAGTGCTGTTTCAAAGTTATAGACTCGTAGACGTCTACAGCACAGAAGAAGGCCATTCGGCTCATCGTGTCTGCGCTGGTCAACAAAGATCTGACTACACATCCCATTTTCTAGTGCTTGGGCCATAGCCCTGGAGGCTATGGCAACACAAGTGAATATTTAAATACTACTTAAATGTTACGAGAGTTTCTGACTCAACCACCCTTTCAGGCAGAGAGTTCCAGACTCCCACCACCCTCTGGGTGAAAAAATTCCTCCTCAATTTCCCTCTTAGCCTTCTACCTCTTACCTTTAAATCTATGCCCCCTGGTTATTGACCCTTCTACTAATGGAAGAAGTGCCTTCCTATCTATGCCCCTCATAATCTTTTACACCTCTATCAGGTCCCCTCTGAACCTTCGCTGCTCCAAGGAAAACAACCCCAGCCTATCCAATCTTTCCTCATAGCTCAGACCCTCCAGCCCAGGCAGCATCCTGGTAAATCTCCTCTGCGCCCTCTCCAGTACAATCACATCCTTCCTGTAATGTGGTGACCAGAACTGCACGCAGCACTCCAGTTCAATTTGCAATTGCAAGTTGCAATTGAGACATATTTTTACACTGAAGGATAGCCCAAGATAGGGCAGAGTTCCCTTGTGATCTGGTAGTGCTTTGGTATCAATTCCGCTGTGCACCACTTCTTCAGTGATAACACAAATTTAAAAAACACAAATTATAGAATGGCTACAGTACAGTAGGAGGCCATTTGGTCTGTTGCATCCATGCTGACTCTGTGCAGAGAATTCACTTCCCTGCCCTTCCTGAAACCCTGAAAATTCTTTCCCTTCAGGTGCTTAATCGATTCCCTTTTGAAAATCATGATCGAATCTGTTTCAACCACAGTCTCAGGCAGTACGTTCCAGATCCTACATTCGTATTTTTTAAAAAAGATTTCCTCATGTCACCATTGGTTCTGTTATCATGTCCTCTGGTTCTCAACCTTTCCACTAACGGAAACCATTTCCCCTTATCTGCCCCATCTAAACCCCTCATGATTTTGAATACATTTATCAAATCCCTCCTCAACCTTCTCTTTAAAGCGAGCAACCCCAGCTGTTTTGATCTATCCACAAAACTGAGGTCCCTCATCCCTGTAACCATCCTTGGACTCTTTTCTACCCCCCCTCAAATGTCTTTACATCCTTCCTAGTGTGCCCAGAATTAGACACAATCTTCCAGTTGAGCCCAAACCAGTGTTTTATAAAGATTGTTCATAACTTCTTTGCTTTTATACTCTGCCTCTATTTCTAAAGCCCAGGATAGGATCCCCAATGCTTTTTTAACCACTTTCTCAACCTGCGCTGTCACCTTCAATGATTTGTACACATATACCTCCAGGTTTCCCTGTTCCTGCACCCTTTTTACAATTATCCTTGATTTTATATTGCCTCCCTTTGTTCTTCCTACCAAAATGTATACTTTACACATCCCTGTCTGAAATTTTCATCTGCCATGTGACTGCCCATGCCAATGTCTATGCCCTCTTGAAATCTGTCGCTATCCTGCTCACGGTTCACAATGTTTCCAAAGTTTGTGTTATCTGCAGATTTTGAAATTGTGTCCTGTACAAGTCTAGGCCCATGTTATTAATATATATCAAGAAAAGTAGTGGCCCAGGTAACAATCCCTGGGGAACCCCACTGTATACCTTCCTCCAGTCCAAAAAACAACTGTTCACCACTAATCGCATTTCCTGTCACTCAGCCAACTTGGTATCCAGGCTGCTGCTGTCACTTTTATTTGATTTGCTTCAACTTTGCTAGCCTATTATAGGGCACTTTGTCAAACACCTTTTTGAAGTTCCATGTACACTACATCAAATGTATTACCCTCATCAACCTTTGCTGTTAATTCATCAAAAAACTCAATCAAGTTAGTTAAACAGTTTGCCTTTAACAAATCTCTGCTGGCTCCCCTTAATCACTTGGACAATTGTGGATTAATTCTTAATTTTTGTCCCGGATTATTGTTTCTAAAAGTTTTCCCACTACCAAAATTAAACTGACTGACCTGTAGTCGCTGGGTTTGTCCTTACACCCTTTTTTGCATAAAGGTATAATATTTGCAATTCTCCAGTTTCTTGTATTACCCCTGTATCCAAGGAGCATTGGAAGATTATGCTGATGTCTCCATAATTTCCACTCCTGCTTTCCTTCATCCTGAGGTGCATCCCACACTGTCCTGGTGACCTATCAACTTTAAGTGCAACTAGCCTTTCTAATACCCCCTCCATCAATTTTTTAGCCCATCCAGGATCCCAACTACTTTCTCTTTCACTTTACTATCCCAGTTTAAAGTAGGATAATTGAAGGCCCCCATTAGTTTTTGCATCTCTCTGTAATTTCCCTGCAAATTTGTTCCTCTATATCTTGTCTGCTAGTTGACGACCTATTGCATACGTCAGTAGCGTAGTGGTACCTCTATTTTTTCTTCACTCTAACCAAATAAATTCTATCCTTGACCCTTTATAGAATGCCCTCTCTCTAGCACTGTAATATTATCCTTGATCAACACTGTCATCTCTCATCTTTTCTGTCTTTCCTGAACACTTTGTATCCAGGAATATTTATTACCCAATCCTGCTCATTTTCTTGAGCCAGGCCTCCCATTATCATCGCACCATCAAATTTCCATGTGGCTACCTGCACCTCACTAACCTTGTTTACTGTCCTTTGTGTGCTTGCGTACATGAACTGTAAACCTAATTTAGACCTTATTGCGTTTCCTTTTACTCTGACCCCATCTAATAGCTTATTATTTCTTACTCTAGGTTCTATCTGTCCCAATCCTTTATGTACCATGTTTTTCCTTTCTAATGCTACAACCTGGTTCCAATCCCCCCCTGCCTAGTTAATTTAAATCCTCAATAATAGCACAAGAAAACCGCCCTGCCAGGACATTGGTCCCAGTTCTGTTGAAGTGTAACCCATATAAATTCCACCTCCCCTGCCACCAGCCCCAATGACCCTTGAATTTAAAGCACTCCTTCCATCTATTCAGCTTTGCATTCACCTGTGTCATCCTATTTCTGTATTCATTAAATTGTGGCACTGGAAGTAATCTGGAGATTAGTATCTTTTGAGTTACTGTTCGCTCACCACCATCTTCACTCCCTGCACCACCACATACAGTGGCAGCAGTGTGTGCCATCTACAAGGTGCACTGCAGCAACTCACCACGGCTCTTTCAGCGGCACCTTCCAAACCTGCGACCTCTACCACCTAGAAGAACAAGGGCAGCAGATGCATGGGAACTCCAACACCTGCAAGTTCCCCTCCAAGCCACATACCATCCTGACTTGGAATTATATCGCTGTTCCTTCACTCTCGCTGGGTCAAAATCCTGGAACTCCCTCCCTAACAGCACTGTGGGTGTACCTGCAACACATGGACTGCAGTGGTTCAAGAAGGCAGCACACCACTTTTTCAAGGACAATTAGGGATAGACAATAAATGCTGGCATAGCCAGCAAAGCCCATATCCCATGAACAAATTTTTAAAATCTCTTCACTGCTCAAGGAAAAGCAATACTGACTGACTTTCTGTATTGACTTTAATTTGGGAGGGTATGCATGGGACAGTCAAGTTTTAAATACCATTGATCAGTTTCCCACTTCCAAATACCTTTTAACCTTGCAAAAAATAAGACTAAGCTTTCACCAACTAGGTTAGTAAATACCCTACACAATGTGAAGATGCACCATGAGTTGCAGGAAGGTCCCAGGTTTGATCCTTGGTCTGTGGTTAGTTAACTGATCTTAGTTGGGGCAGGTTTAGGCCATAACCTCTGAGCTTGGGAAGGGAGAATATTAGTTAGTGATGACCCTCTGATTAAATAGCCATTTGGTAGTACAGAACTTGAGTATTACTGAAAAAAGACCAATGCTTTTTGTCTTGCACTCATCAGGACAATTCGCCAGAATACCAAATTGCAAAGGGAACAATTTACACTGCATGAGAAGAGAATGCTGATTGGTTGGTTGGCAAGTGGACTGTGTTTGGTAGAGGTGTGGCCATGGAGAATGCACCAGTTAACTGATAACTGACAGTTAACTGCCAAGCTTTGTTTACATTCAAACCAGGCAGCTTGACTGGTCAAGGCATTGCGCTAGAGAATGAACCAGGGAATGACTGTTGCCTGTTTTCAATTGATAAAGGTGCAATGTTCCTCCTGTCTGCAAAAACATGGCCCTATGTATTAATATTTGTAGCTTCTAGCACATGTAAATGAACCTGACTGATGATCTTAAATTGGTTGTCAGTGTAATTCTTAGCACAGTCAGGATTGTTTAGGCAAATGTTGTCCAATTGTGGAATCGCATCTACTGTTGAACACTCTTTTTTGAGCTTTGCAAGCACGAGCTGCTTGGCTAGGGTCAGTACTTTGCCTGTTGTGAACAGCCGAAGGGACATGCTGTTTGACCCACCAGTCTTTGGGACATACGGCCCATATACCTAGCATCACACCAGAACTGAAATTCTATACCACATTACTCATTTGTGTCCACTGTACTCACTGCTCCCAATGCGGTCTCCACTACATTGGGAAGACTAATCACAGACTGCGTGATCCGTTTGTGGAACACCTTTGTTCAGTCCGCAAGCATGACCCAGACCACCTTGTCGCTTGCTATTTCAATGCACCACCTTGCTCCCATGTCTACATGTCCACCTTGGCCTGCAATGTTCCAGTGAAGCCCAACGCAAACTGAAGGAACAGCATCTTATTTTCCGATTAGACACTTTACAGCCTTCCGGATTTAACAATGATTTCAAAAACTTTAGCCTATTGAATCATTAACCCTTACCATCTTTACCACTTTTTTTACTTTTGTTTATCTATTTAATTATTTTCGTTTTTTATTATTATTTTATTGTTTTTATCCTTTTTCCCCAATCCCCCCACTTTCCTCCTTACCCCCACCCTCCTCAACTCCCACACAGGGCTATCTGTCACTTGTTTCTATGTTGCGCTTTCACAGAGCGCTAACCCTTGTTCGGCTATTAACGCATTCTGCTATCTTACCTTGATGCCACTATCAGAACTTTCTTCAGTTTTTAACACTGCCGTTAATACTCCCTTTGTCTTGTGTCCATGACATCTTTCAGTCTCTCCTGAGCTCCCACCTGTCCCTGACCTATTTTTCTCAACCTGCTCCACCCCCTCTTAAACAGTATAATATCCATCACATTTCTACTGCCCTTTAGCTCTGAGGAAGAGTGATATGGACTCGAAACATTAACTCTCTCTGTCTCTCCACCGATGCTGTCAGGCCTGCTTAGTTTTTCCAGCATTTTCTGTTTTTATTTCAGATTTTCAGCATCTGCCATCTTTTGCTTTTACTCATTTGTGTTTTAGACAGTATGTCGTTTTGGCTTGACGGCAGCATCCTGTTAGTGGAGAATACCACTCGTTTTGCTATTGCACAGTAGCAGCTTGAAATGGCTAGCTTCACCTGTTGCTCAAACTTTTGAGATAGCTTATTTTTTCAGGGTACTCTGAGGTAGACTGGGCACTTTTCAGGAACAAAAGTGGCAGCCTTAGGTCCATTCATGAGTTTGCACAATATGCAGCGTGCAATGCCCTGATAAGGGCAGCCATTATCCTGTAGGATGGCTTTGACGTACCCTATTGCAGCATCAAGCTTGCACAGTGAACAAATGGCCTTATTTACGAGCCTGTCAATAAAGCCAATCTTTTAGCGCGTGGAACTGTAGGAATCCCAATGTGTATATTGACCAGTGAAGGTAGGCTTGCAGTAGACGGTAGTGAACCCACTGGGAGATTTCCCAACTAGCACTTCAAGGAAAGGGAGCTCGTTTGACTTCCATTTCAAATGTAAATTTGAGCACAGGATGGAGCCCATTAAAGTGTGTAAGAAAATTCTTACGTGCAGCTGCAGATTCAAATATAGTAAAGGTATCATCCATATATCGGAAATATGTAAGGGGTAGGAGGTTAGTTGTCATTCCATCGAAGATGCATTTGCAAGGGCTGGGCCTAGAGGGGATCCTATGGCAATGCCATCTATTTGGCCATAAATAATGTCATTAAAACTGAACTCAACTGCATGAGTTGCTAAGTTCATAAGTTCAATGAATACTGATTCAGACAATGGCAGCAGGTCATACATTGGTGAATAGGCTAACAATGTCGAATGAACACATGGTTTAGCTGAATGAATACTTGGTTTAGGAGAGGATGGGGCTACCTGTAATGTTCCAAAACATCAAATAGCCTGTAATGTTGGCTTAGCCTCATAAATAAAGAAGTACAGGAGGCTATCACACATCTGTCTTCAGTAAGTGTTATCACTTTGAGAAAATTTGCAAACTAACTTTACTGTCCTTATCAAACTAGCGATAAACAAGCTGCCAGTAAGATGGTGCGTCGCTCTGACAAGAGGCTGAAGGAGTTGATGCTGCAGATGGAGGATGAAAGACGCAATTCTGATCAATACAAAGACCAGGTCAGTCGCAGCTTTTGATGCTGTCTATTGCACGATATGCTTTTGAAACGTGAGCCACACAAGTTCGTAGGCAGAACAAAGAAGGTGGTTCTGCACAGCCAATATGAGGACCTAGGCATCAAATTAAGAAGCAGAACCTCAAAGGTCATAATCTCTGGATTATTACCTGAGCCACATGCAAGTTGGCATAGGACAAATCAGGGAGATGAATGTGTGCCTCAAAGACTGGTGTGGGAGAAGTGGGTTCCAGTCTGTGGGGCACTGGCACCAGTACTGGGGAAAGGAGGATCTGTACAGTCAGGACAGTCTACACCTGAACTGTGCTGGGACCGGTGTTCTTGCAAGCACATAACAAAGGAAGTGGAGAGGGTTTAAACTAAATAGTGGGGGCAAGTGATCAAATTTGGAAAGATGTGGTAAACCAAAGAATAGAGACAAGGCAAAGGAGAAAGGTACTATTACGGGAAATGAAGAACAGAATGCGACAGGAAGGGAGAGTAAATCAACGGATTAAATTAGAGGCTATATATTTTTTTTAAAAACTGAAATGCACGTAGCATTCAAAACAAAACAAAATGATGAACTGAGAGACCACATAGAAATAAATAATTATGATTTGATAGCCATCACGGAGACATGGCTGCAAGAGGACATGGATTGGGACCTGAATTTTGAAGGGTACAGGATACTTAGGAAGAAAAGGAAGCGAAGAAAAGGTGGAGCGGTGGCTCTGTTAATGATGGTATTAGCACAATAGAGAGGGATGACCCTAGTTCAGGAAACCAGGGTGTAGAAACGATTTGGGTAAAGGCAAGAAGTCACTTGTGAGAGTTGTGTACAGGCCCCCTAACAGTAGCCATGCTAAGGTTGAACATAAAGGAAGAAATAATTGGAGCTTGTCAGAAAGGCATGGCGATAATCATGGGAGATTTTAATTTACATATAGACTAGAAAAGTCAGATGGGCATAGATAGCCTAGATGAGGAGTACATTGAATATTTTCAGGATAGTTTCTTGGAATAACATGTTCTGGAGCCAACCAGAGAGCAGGCTATACTACACCTGGTATTTTGCAATGAGATGGGAGTAATTAATTAACTTATAGTGAAGGCACCCCTAGGTAGCAGTGACCATAATATGATTGAATTTTACATTCAGTTTAAGGGAGAGGGGAGTGGGTCTGAGACTAAGTTTTTAAACTTTTAAGGGCAACTATGAGGGCATGAAAGCTGAACTGGCAAATTAGAATAAGGGATATGTCAATAGAGATGCAGTGGCTAATATTTAAGGGGATGTTTCAGAATACACAGAACAGATACATTCCAACGAGTAAGAAAAAGTCCAAGGGACAGCCACACCGTCCGTGGTTAACTAGAAAAGTTAAAGATAGTATCAAGCTTAAAGAAAAAGTATATAATTGTGCAAAGACAGGCAGAAGGCCAGAAGATTGGACAGAATGTAAGGAACAGCAAAGAATAACTAAAAGACTAATCAGGAGGGAAAAATTAGAGTATGAGAGAAAGCTGGCTAGCAATATAAAATCAGATCGATAGAGTTTTTATACATATTTTAAAAAGAAAAGTTAACAAAGTGAGCATTGGTCCCATAGAAAGTGAGTCTGGAGAATTGATAATTGAAAACAAGGAGATGGCAGATGAATTGAACAGGTATTTTGCATCAGTTTTCACTATAGAGGATATAAGCAACATCCCAGAAGCAGCTATAAACCAGGAAATGGAAGTGGGGAAGGAAGTCAAGAAAATTACAGTCACCAGAGAAGTGGTCCTGAGTAAATTGTTGGAGCTGTGGGCTGACAAGAGCCTGGGTCCTGATGAACCCCATCCTAGGGGTTTAAAAAAAGTGTCCAGTGAGATAGTTGACGTATTGGTTTTAATTTTCCAAAACTCGCTAGATTGAAAGATAGCAAATGTAACTCCATTATTCAAAAAGGGAGGGAGACAGAAAGTGGGAAACTGCAGGCCAGTTAGCTTAACATTTGTCGTAGGGAAAATGTCAGAAGCTATCATTAAAAAGTTAGAGCAGGGCACTTGGATAAGCTCAAGATCATCAGGCAGAGTCAACATGGTTTTGTGAAAGGGAAATTGTGTTTAACCAGCTTATTGGAGTTCTTTGAGGAAGTAACATGTGCTGTGGATAAAGGGGTACAGGTGGATATACTGTACTTAGATTTCCAGAACGTATTGATAAAGTGCCACATCAAAGGTTATTGTGGAAAATAGAAGCTCATGGTATAGGGGGTAATATATTGACATGGATAGAAGATTGGCTGGCTAACAGGAAGCAGAGAGTAGGCATAAATGGGTCTTTTTCAGGTTGGCAAGATGTATCGAGTGGTGTGCCACAGGGATCAGTCCTGGGACCTTAACTGTTTACAATTTATATAAATGACTTGGATGAAGGGATGGTTGTCAAATTTGCTTGTCAAAGATGACACAAAGATAGGTAGGAAAGTAAGTTGTGAAGAGGACATAAGGAGGCTACAAACAGATATAGATAGGTTAAGTTAGGGGGCAAGGATCTGGCAAATGAAGTATGATGTGGGGAAATGTGAAATTGTCCACTTTAGCAGGAAGAATGAAAGAGAAGCATATTATCTAAATGGTGAGAGATTGCAGAGGGATCTGGGTGTTTTAGTGCATGAATCACAAAAGGCTAGTATGCAAGTACAGCAAATAATTAGGAAAGCTAATAGAATGTTATCATTTATTGCATGGGGAATTGAATACAAAGGTAGGGAGGTTTTGCTTCAGTTGTACAGGACACTAGTAAAACCACATTTTGAGTACTGTGTACAGTATTGGTCACCTTAATTAAGGAAGGATGTAAATGTGTTGGAAGCAGTTCAGAGAAGGTTTACCTGACTAATACCTGGAATGGGGGAGTTGTTTTATGAGGAAAGGTTGGACAGACTAGGCTTGTATCCGCTGGAGTTTAGAAGAGTAAGAGCTGACTTGATTGAAACATATAAGATCCTGAGGGGTCTTGACAGGTGGATGTGGAGAGAATGTTTCCCCTTGTGGGAGGGTCTAGAACTAGGAGTCACTGTTTATAAATAAGGGATCACCCACTTAAAACAGAGAGGAGGCGAAGTTTTTTCACTCTCTTCCTGAAAAGGTGGTGGAAGCAGAGTCTTTGAATATTTTTAAGGCAGAGGCAGATAGATTCTTGGTAAGCTGGGGGTTGATAGGTCATTGGTGGAATGCAGATTTCAGGTTACTGTTAGATCAGCCATGATCTTATTAAATGGCGGAGCAGGCTCAAGGGGCTGAATGGCCTACTCCTTGTTCGTATATTCCTTTTACCCTGAAACACTTTCTAAGCCATACAAAACATTTGCCTTGAGATTGATGATGTATAGTTTCATGCTGTGATATGTCTTCTGACAAGCCAATTTCTTCTCACTGAGAAACCTATCTGCAAAATTTGTAAATTGCAGTAAAGGTGTGTGCATATTTTCTTCCACATTATAACATATACAGCAGCCCAGATTATTAAATCAAGAACAGAAGTATTTATCTTCCTATTATAGCCAGCATTTTTTCTGTTCTATGACTCCTGCTGGAGCTTGTGACCTTCTGCTCATCCTCTGGTGGTACTACTTTCAAACTGACTGCTGGGAGGAGCAGTCTGAGGATAACTCTGAATTCCCTCCCACTCTGGGAGAAACTACTTGAACTCCGTTTAATACTTCCTGCCAGCAGCATAACTCATATCACATGCCATGAGCGTCAACTTTAACCATTTGGTCTTGAGTCCTTCTGACATCAACTTTTCAATCACCTGGCTCTGAAACAGCAGCTTTAAATTTTTTGCCAAATGTCGCAGTTCCTTTGTACTGCAATGCCCATGATGCACGTCATCCATAGCTTTGTCATCTCAGCCTCTTGCAGGTGTGAAGCCTGTTCCAGGCTAGGCTACACCAAATTCACCCAGTCATTTCTGCCTGGACTTGATGGGCCAACTGGCTTCCTTTTGTGCCGTTGTGACTCTGTCTTACTGGAAGAGAACCCTGGGGGTCTCCAGAATATCAATGTTTGATTTATCCAGTGGAATGTTGAATAAAATGGACAAGTAGTAGAATACAAGTCAGAGAAAGTCTTAATTAAATTGCATAGTGTTCTGGTGAGAACTCATTGTGAGCACTGTGTGCTTTCCAAGTCACTATGGACACAAGGGAGACATTCAAGTTGTAGATACAGTGCAGGGAAATGCCATTTGTCTAAATGATCCTTCTGCGTCATTTCCATTTTCATTTAATGTCCAGCTAATGAGATTGTTTCTTCATGCAGAATTCAGCTTGGTCTTAAGCAACCTCAGCCCCCGAAATGGTGTCACCTGTGACACAGCTGGTAGTGCTGTTGCCTCTTGAGTCAGAAGTGAGTATAGGGAACAGAAGGATGGAGCAGATGAATTCAAGCCCCATTCCAGAAATCTGAGCACAGTTGAGGATTGAGGGAGTGCGGCACTGTTGGAAGAGACTGTGTCTGCTCTTTCACGTGGAAGTAAAAGATCCCACAATGCTGAAGAGCAGGGAAATTCTCCCTAGTGTCCTCGCCAGCATTTATCCCTTAACCAATAGCACTAAAACAGATTATTTGGTCATTATGTCATTGCTGTTTGTGGGAGCTTGCTGTGCCATGTTTCCCACATGAAACAGTGACTACACCTCAAAAGTATCAGCTGTAATGATCCGAGTGTCTGAAAGTTGCTATATAAATACCATGTTTTCTTTAACTCTGACACTATGCTTCAGCCAGAAACTAACACTCTGTTTATAAAGCAAAAAAAACCCATGTCAGATCAGAGGTGCAAAAATAATACATGCCAAAGAAAATATTAGGAGAGTGGGCCAAAAGCTTAGGCAAAGAGGTGAATTTTAAGAGGAGAGAGAGATGGAGGTACCTAGGAAGGGAATCCAGAACATAGACTGCTGAGAGCTGCAGGAAATCATAACATTACATGAAATATAACTGGTGGCTGAAGTTGACATATACCCAGCACAAGCCCATTAGGTTTAAGGTAGTAATCTCCAGATTACTCCTGGTGCCACACAGTAGTGAGTATAGGAACAGAAGGATAGAGCAGATGAATGCATGGCTGGAGAGATGGTACAGGAGGGAGAGCTTTAGATTCCTGGGGCATTGGGACCGTTTCTGGGGGAGGTGGGACCTCTACAAGTTGGATCGGTTCCATCTGAACAGGAATGGGACCAACATCCTCACAGGGAGATTTATAAGATTGAGGGGCATAGATAGGGTGGATAGGAAGGCACTTTTCCCTTTAGTAGGGGAATCAATAACCAGCGGGCATAGATTTAAGGTAAGAGGTAGAAGGCCAAGAGGGGAGTTGAGAATTTTTTTCACCCAGAGGATGGTGGGAGCCTGGAACTCACTGCTTGAAAGGGTGGTTGAGTCAAAAACTCTTGTAACATTTAAGTATTTAGATATTCACTTGCGTTGCCATAGCCTCCAGGGCTATGGGCCAAATGCTGGAAAATGGGATTAGTGTAGTCAGAACTTTGTTGACCCGCATGGATGAGATAGGCCGAATGGCCTCCTTCTGTGCTGTAGACCTGTATGAGTCTGAGGTTTACTTTAGCCATGTTTCTCTCTGAAGAAAACAAGGCCATGGTAAAAGCCGCTGCCTAGCAGCGATTGGCTATCTGGAGAAATGGAGGTTATCCCCTCATGTCTGTCTTGCAGGTTGAGAAAGCCAATTCCCGTTTGAAGCAGTTGAAACGGCAGCTGGAGGAGGCAGAAGAGGAAGCCCAGCGTGCCAATGCTTCCCGCAGAAAACTGCAGCGAGAACTTGAAGATACTACTGAAACTGCAGATGCAATGACCCGTGAAGTCAGCGCACTCAAGAGCAAGCTCAGGTAAGAGGGTGACAAAGTACTAATCCTCGAATAATCCTGCTTTGAGCACATTGAAAAAGCAATGTATTTATGCATTTAAGTTAACTGGGCCTGTCCAACTCTTGTTTATATTCTGGTCACATTTTATGGTGCTGCTTTCACTTTGTTATAGTTAACACCTTGGAAGGAGGAGAAGCTCAGGATGTGTATGTTGAAGCCTCTGCCCAAGCAATGAAACAACATTCAATTATGAAGTAGCAGAAGTAAAATATATTTAATTTACTGGGACAAGTCCAAAGCGCTGCTTTAAATCAAGATACAGGGGGTGGAAAAGGAGAGGAATACAAAGAAAATTAGAAAGGGACAACCAGGTGGTAAATTTGTAAAACTTAATTAATGAAACGGGAATGAGAGAGAAGTGTTTCATTTGACCTGGAAATTTAAACTGAAAAGGAAAACTAAGGATATGGAAACTGAACAGTTTTTTTTTTCAATTACAGCTTTCTAAAAGGGCTTGTCAGTTTTTTAGTTTTCTAGTCATTGTGCCAGTCAGCAGAAAGGGTTTGTGATTTTCAGCAGGTATATTAAGCCAGTTTGATGAAGCTGAAGCAAGTTTCACAGTGGAAAAAATAAAGTCTGCGTATAGAGTGTAAATGCACGTCCTCTTTTTGAGTATAGTGTCATGATAACAATGTTTTACTTAACTCAAACAACAGATGGTTGATTCTGCATATTCAGTCTGCTGCCTGAGGGGAGAGAATCAAGTGGTGGAGCTGCTTCACAGAATACAAGTTTTCTGTTATGATCTCTGGGTCTCTCCATCATTTGTTTGGACATAGAACAGGTTAAAGCACTCTCCAAATTGTAGCGATTTCAAGGTCCACTTACTGAAATGGCTAGGAAAATGTCTAGCACAAAAAGCCCACCAGCTTGATATTTTAGTCAGCGCTGAATCATTCCAATCCTTTTGAAGATGGGTTGCATAAACTTGGTTTGTATCTCCTAGAACTTAGAAATTTAAGAGGTGATCCAATTGAGATGCTTAAACCTAGAATGGAATTTGACAAGTCAGGGTAAATGGCCTACTGTGTTGTTATGAGATATTAGCCAAAACATGGCCTCGAGTCCAGGTAATACACAACTGCAAGGAAATGTGGGTACATGTGAATGGTGATAAGATGCTAGTTTATTTAAATAGGGCTACGAGTCAACCTGTTCAAGCATAGTCCTTTGGAATTGGCTTTGACTTCAGTCTGTGCTATTGGTTAAAAAAATTGCCAGTTTTAAGGCTCCCAATTAGAGTTTGTTGAGTCCTAAGCTAAATGCTGGTGGGCACAACTTGAATTGTAATCTGTCTGGAAATGGGTGACTGGAGGGGAAGCTCTGACCTCCATCTGATCTGTCCCATCATTGAACTGAAACTACTGCATATTGAAAAAGACTAATCTGCCATTCACAAAACTGCTTGACATAAAATTCAATGAGAAATATTTAAATATTTTTCTTTGTAGGCGCGGGGATGTGGGATTCACTGTGCGCCGTACCGCAGGCAGAAAACTGGATGAAATCTCGGATGATGATGTTGAAGGTCGTGGTGATGCAGGAGATCCCAAAGCTGCTGAATAAATGCCAAAACTCCAACCTACACTCAGTGTAAACACCATCATTGGGCCAATTGTTAAGATATTTTAAAATGCATAGCTGTGTATTTTATTCTGCAGCAGGTAACATCAGGGCACAATCCCCCTCTCCTTTCCCCCTCCGCTTTATATTACTTCTTTCTGAATAATTTTGTAATGTGCTAATAGCATAGAACAGTTATTATGTATCAGGAAGAACAAGGCTCTCATATGTGCAGCAGCGCACCCAGTGAAGAAGGGTTAAGGTTTAACCCCAATGTAGAATTATATTTCTTCAAATAATCGCAACTCTGCAATTCTCAGCTTGTGACCTGACTTGGCCTGGAATTGAGCCTGTGGAGCAGTCCTTTTCATTTTCCTTTGATTTTTTTGTCTTTGTTTTACTTTGGGTTAGGATTTTAGTATTGTGATTCAGGAATGTAGCATTTTGTTGGGCAGGAGGCTCTTGGAACTAGTGTCTAGTTTTAGACAACAAAACTGTTATGTTGTTTTGACAATCCTTTAAAACCATTTTGTGGGGCTCACACAGCGTAAATTGACAATTCAGTGGCTTAGAAACATCAATGGGTGTTGTAAATATGGCACAATGATCTAAAAACTCAATTACAGAGGAATGCCTTAACATGTGCTAACAGCAGTTCTGTCTCATGTGGAAATATCTCATTTCATATTTGAAGTCTTGCTGCTTGGTGTTGGTTCCTAGTTGGAGCAGGCTACCCAATCACTGCCCGAGAGATTTCAGTGTATTCGAGAACAGAATTTTGAAGTTTCCCTTTCCCTATTGATGTGAATTGGCTCAGGTGGCAACAGAGAACATTAACTTCTAACTGGAAGCCCAACTGTTCAGTTTGCCTTTGTGTTTGTTGATGCTCAGCCAGCCAGTGTGCTTTCTCCAACACCCGTTTATTTTCTGTGAACTTAATTGTGACAATCCTTCTTTTCTAGCTTTAGTTATTGGGATATACCTATTTCCATTTTCATGGGAAAGGAGAGAAGGGAGTATACCATTTTTCTCCAGTTGTTGCCAATTAATGTTTTCAGGTAATGACCTAGTTTGGAATGTCAGTTTCCAGAACATGCAGTTAGCATGGGCATTCCTCCTATTCTAAAAGCAAGGCTTATAACCGGTACTGCCAGTTCTCTGTGACACCTTCCTGTGGTGCAAAATGCAAGCATTACAACTCCCACCTAAGCCAGTTATTTATGAAGTGTTCTGCTTGGTTCAGAATGTCTGTTGTCAGATCCCTGTGCAAGAGGGTTACAGTACTGGCCCTGGGAGAAGAGATGCATGCTCATCTAACACTGCAGACAGTAAAAGTCAAACCTGGCCAGTTCCAAGATTTCTCTGCAAATGTTTTAATGTGCAATGACATCTAAGAAGACTGTTGAAAGGAAACGCCTAGATATATATATTCATTTTTATCCAAATGAGTATTGCTTCATAGTTGTATTGGAAACAGTTTTTGATAATCTGTTGGCTTTACTGGATTTGTAAAATGACTTCATTTCCTGTGATTCTTTTAAGGACCAAATATATATTTAAAACAGGAAAAATATAATCAAGAAAAATTTGTTAATGGATTCTCATTTTTTTATATATATATATGTATAATGTAACCATTTGCTCTGGCCAATCATGACCTTTTTTCTGAGCGCTGGCCTCCAATTAAAAGAAAAATAAAACTGGAAAATGTGTTAAAACTTAAACTGCACAGTTTTAAGTTCAGTGGCCATGTTTGGTGAGGGATGCAGTATGCACTGGGTGCATCAGGAGATCCCACATGCATTTTCCCTTATTTACTGAATTTTTTGGGACCTTGGTTTAATGTGTTTTACATACACAACACAGAAGTATTGGGCTAAGAGAGTAAAAAGTGTCTCACTTTCCTGTATGCTGCAACATGTTTCGCACAAGAGAAGTTGCTCCATTTTTCTTTCTGTCAGGGTTGCTATAGAAACTGGTTAAATTCACAACAGACACACACGCACTCTCATATATTTTTATAAAAGTGCCTTAAGCATGTGTCACACCAGTGCCGCTAAACTGAATTGTAACTGTGGTTTACAGATGTTGCCACAAATGTGTTACAAATAAAGTTTATTGAAAAAGCATGGTTGGTGTGGAATGTTTGTCAGCTTTGCCATTTTGTGTTGTTCATGAGAAATAACTCCATTTTTTATGATGTTCCTTGCTGTGCTATCCTGCAATAGTGAAGGGCTGCTCCCTGATTGCTAGCAGTGTACCTGTTCAGACACATTTGCTTTTCAACTTTGTACAGTTTGAAGCTCCACATCCATCTCTCTGTCTCATGTTCTGACCTACGAGCCCTTGGGATATCAGTTCTCTGCATGCGTATGGAGTGTCCTGATTTTTATTTAGCAGTGAGCCTCTCATTTCCCAAATGAAATTCAATTTAAGCAGTAAAGTTGACTTTTTCTCATTCCCAACTGCTATTTAAATGTTGGTTTATACCTTACTCCATCCTCCAGATACTACTGGGTTACACTTTTTCTCTACCACCTGCTGTAGGTGTAAGTCTCTGCTCATTCTCTACCTGCTGCATACGCTTACTTGACAGGTTCTGAGGATACCACACTGAATGCACTCATGAAATTTGTGCTGTTACAGATATTTCTACATGTCAGAAAATGCTAGGAACCTTTCTGTTTGGGCCATTTATTTTTCTTGGATTAGAGGTTCTTCACTGCTATTAGACATCTTATTGACCCAAAATTTGGAACAAAATCTTCAGCAACTATACAGGATCTTGTTGGACTGTGTATCAGACTTTGAGTGCTTGGCAGACCTAGGATTGTTCTCAAGATTCAGAGGACTGTCAGAACAAGTCCATAGTGGGTGATAAAACTCTGAGAAATATAGAAACTGTTTCCAGCATAGAACGGTTCTTTACCCTGTTCTGTAATTACCCCCAGGGAACAAGTGAAGTGACACAAAAAAAAAAACAGCTGGCATGTGTGTGCTGAGGACAAACTAGAATTTTCCAGTCCACAGCCAATGCTTCAGGGCACTTGGTCATACGGTGCATCCTTCAGCACTGATCTAAGTAGTTGCTTCAAAAATAGTGCCTCCATAGTAGATTTTGTGTTGCAGAAGGCTTTTAATATATTGAAGTCATTTATCCTACAGTCCCTCATTATCCACAGCAAGGTTGATAACCTGAAGAGGCCTAAGTGATCCAGGCCAGTGACAGCCTTAGTGCTTCAAGTCCTGTCCAGGTATGGAAGATTTACCATTTAGGAGACTAACTTACAAGTCAGAGTTAATTGACGAATGACCAATTAGAGTCTAATCCAGTTAGGATGGAATAGCATCATGCCAAGCAGTGGGTACTAAATCAGATTAGAGCATTTTTTTTGAAGTCTATTTCTGCCCAAAATATAGGCTGCCATTCCAAAGCCAGAAGTAATGATTAATCCCTGGAGTTGGCAGCACGATTCTTAGTTTTCAGTATGTTTTACATTTTGGCAGTTGTTCCCATGAAACTGTTGTTAGCAATTACGTAACTTTGTTCGCAATGACACATTTTTGAAGAAGAGTCATATGGACTCAAAACTTTAACTGCCTTTCCACAGATGCTGCCAGACCTGCTGAGTTTTTCCAGTATTTTTTGTTTTTGTTTCAGACTTCCAGCATCAGCAGCATTTTGCCTTTATCTTAATGACATAACTATCCTGTCTCAGGAAAGTTGGGCAGGTAGAGGAAAGAACTTGCATTATGTGCTGAGGTTTGAGAGTTGCATGTAAAGTGGGCAAAGATTTGAGAGCAAACAATACATTCAGGCACTAGAGATCTCAAAGTTCTATCAAAAGTTTCTCCAGTTCACTTCCAGTGGCAAACTGTCAAATCAAAATACTCATTTTTTTTGCCTTTGCTTTAACAACTACAATTTGCATAAAGTGCCTGTTAATGGTAATGGTGAATTTCGGGATCCTACGTCTGTGTAGATCTATACCTGAACAATTTCCTCATCAGCTCTTTGCCTTGGGTCTGTCGGGATAGCTGTGTGGTAGATACTTGACAGGTTCCAATGGTTTGGATTCAGTTCAGTAGTGTCAGGGGCACTCTTCTGATTAGGCACTTGGACGAATTGATCATATTGATCAGAGAGAGCAGCAAGGATTTGTAAAGAATAAGTCATTCTAACAAGCCTCTTTGAATTTGAGGTGGTTAAGGAAATAAAGATACTATTTATATGGACTTCAGAAGGCACTTGATAAGGTTCCACAGAAGACATTGTTAACAAAAATGAAGGCATGTGGCATTAGAGACAACCTCTTGCTATGGGTATGACATTGGTCAGGAGGTAGATGAAGAGTAGGGATAGGAGTAGATGCAATTGGCAAGATGTGACAAATGGGTCCCCAGGGATTTTCACTGGGACCTCAGCTTTTCAATATATGAATGACTTAATATAGAAAATTATATGGAAGTAATGGCACCAAGTTAGGTGGTAGAGTGAAGGGTATAGATGGGACATTGATGAACATAGTGAGCAAGGGAAAACTGGCAAATGGAGTTCAATGTCCGATCATCCACTTTGAAGGAGCAGAGAAACATAGGAGGCCAAGCACAGAAATCACGAAGTTAGTGTGAACAGGTACAAAGAAAAATTAAAATGGCTGATGAAATGTTGGCCTTTGTCTTAAGGAGGTTGGATTACAAAATGTGTGAATTGTGATACATAAGAATATAGGAGGAGTAGACGATGTGGCTTCTCAAGTCTGCCCTGCCAGTTAATAAGATCATGGCTGATCTACCTCAACTCCATTGTCCCACCTTTTCACCAAATCCCTTGCTTCCCTTAGTTTCCAAGAATCTACCAATTTCTGTCTTGAATATACTCAGTGACTGAGTGTCCACGGCCTCCTGGAGTAGAGAATTCTAAAGATTCACAGCCCTCTAAGTGAAGAATTGTCTTCTCATCTCAGTCCTATATGGCCAACTGCGTCGTGAGACTTATGATCGTTAGTTTTTGACCAGACCTGGAGTACTATAGTTCTGGGCATTGCACTTCAGGGAGGATTTATTGGCCTTGGCGGGATTGTATCACAGATTTACTAGAATGGCACTCTAGTTAAGAGTTAAATAATGAAGACAGGTTTCACGGTCTAGGCTTGGATTTCCTTGAGTATGGAAGATTAAGAGGTGTGATCTATTTGAGGTGTTTAAGAGTGATTAAAGAATTTGGTAGAGGAGATAGGAACTATTTCTTCTGGTGACGGGAGTCCAAAACAAAGCAAAACCTTGAAATCAGAGTTGGGTTGTTCAGAAGCGATGTCAGAATGAACTACACACAAAAGCTAGTGGAAATCTGGAACTCTTTCCACCCCAAAAAAAACTTGAGGCTGGGTCAATTTATTTCTGATGCAGAAAGCATAGCAGCCAATTTACACAAAAAGATCCCATAAGCAGTAATGTGATAATGATCAGATCATTTATTTCAGTTTGAGAAAGCAAATGGTTTCCATCAGCAAGATGGAACCGAGGTCTGTGCAGCAACCCCTCAGCACTGCACTGAAGTGGCAGCCTGTGTTAAGTGCTCAAGAGAACAATAGACCCCTGAGCTGTAATTTCATTGGTCTGATATAGGATAACATTTTAATGGAACTGACCTTGCAGTGAGGTCATAAAACTGATCATTGAAGCAGTGGGCTTTGCATCCAGCCTCCTGGATTGCCTGACCAGCCTTAAGTGTGGGCACAACCAGCACCTGTCAATAGAAGGATCTTTATTTAAACAGATTCCAGCAGGATCCGAATGATTGCACCTGAACGTTTCAGCAAGGAAAACAATGGAAATGAGACATGAGAAGGCTAACCTCCCAACTCTCTGACCCTACCATGGAAATGATGCTGGAGGCTGTGAGGGGCCCCACAGGGAAATGATGTTTCCCATGGCTTGGGAGGTAGAGGCCAACCACGGAAACTAAATAGGTGTGGCTGGAAGTTGCAGAGGCAGTCAACAGCAGAAATGTGGCTCCTGGAACATGGATACAGTGTCACAAGAGGTTCAATGACCTCATAAAGGGTGGGAATGGTAAGTGGCTTCCCACTTTCAGGAGGCAACCTCCGCACTGAT
Organism: Cetorhinus maximus; assembly: GCF_964194155.1. Taxonomy (NCBI): domain Eukaryota; kingdom Metazoa; phylum Chordata; class Chondrichthyes; order Lamniformes; family Cetorhinidae; genus Cetorhinus; species Cetorhinus maximus. Next base: position 7,783,593 of record NC_135907.1, on the reverse strand, counting down.
TTCCCCAGCATTCTCCTGCGCAATACACCTTGAATAAGCTCTACTCATTCTCTCAAGGCACATCCTCACTGCACAGCCAACACTCTCACTTACCCTTATCTCAGTGCCATCTCATACCCATTCCTCACAGTCACCCTGCGCAAATGTTATCATTCCCTCTACTCCAATTCTCTCATGCATAATCCTCTGTCTTGATGTTCTTGCTGAACAAGAGAACATACAACTCCAAGGAAAGACTGAAAATCGGGGAGATGGGGCCTCCAGTAATCACCACACTGACAACTGTGGAGGAGGCAGCCAATGAGATTGGCAGGATGGCAGAGTTCATGGGCATAGGCTATGGAGAGACAGCAAGGAAATAGGATTAGTTTTGGATTGTTTTATCAAAGTACCAGCACAGATACAATGAGCTGAGTTTCCTCCTTTCTTGCTGTAGAGGTCCATGCTCATACATTTAGTACCCCTATGTATAGAGTAATTGTGCTCTTTGGGATGATGTTGACACTGGGGAAAACCTGGGAACAGCATGAGACTTCTTGCATATAGCATCATTAAAGAAAACTTTCATATTTAGGATGCAGTGATGCATTTTGATCTCAGCCAGAGCCTTTGGTCAAGATTACTTTCCAGTGACTCCAGCTAGAAAGTGTACATGAGTCAACAGCAGGATCAGGTTGTGTTTCCCAGAAGATTTGGGGAAAAAACTGGGATTGCCAGCTGTTGGTGGATGTGTTACAAGAGGTTTTTTACTTTGTTCTTGGAAAATGTGTGTTACAGACAAGATTGGCAGTTATCAAGTCTCACCCTTGATGTCCCTGAGAAGGTGATGTTGGGCTGCCTTTTTTAATCATTTCAGTACAGGTGGTGAAGGTGCTCTTACAGCACTGTTAAGTACACAGTTGGTAGTGTTCCCATGCGTCTGCTCCCTTTGTCCTAGGTGGTAGTGATTGTGGGTTTGGAAGATGCTATTGAAGGAACTTTGGCCAGTTGCTGCAGTGCATTTTATGGATGGTACACATTGTTGCCACTGTACACTGGTGGTGGAGGGACTGAATGTTTAAGATGGTGGTTAGGGTGCCAATTAAGTGGTCTGTTTTGTCCTGGATGCTGTTGAGCTTCTTGAGTGTCGTTGGAGCTGCACCCGTTCAGACAAGTAGAGAATATTCCATCACACTCCTGACTTGTACTCTTTTGGTGGTTCCATCACATGACATCTGGCTTCCAATGGTTCCAGACCCAAGCCCCCACCACTAAAATGTAAAAAGGATTTCTAGGATAGAAATCAGAAATTAATTCCTCTGGTGAAGGAATCAAGAACAAGAGGATAGAATCTTAAAATTAGAGCTAGGCATTCAGGAGTGACATCAAGAAACACTTGAAAACAAACCGTAGTAGAAATCTGGAATCTCTCCCAAAAAGGCTGTGGATGGTGGGTGTGAATTTGAGCTTTCAAGGCTGTGATTAATAGATTTTAGTCTCACAAAGATATTAAGGAATATGCGCAAAGGTGGGTAAATTGGGTTGAGGTACAGATCTAACTGAATGACAGAAAAGACTTGAGAAGCTAAATGACCTCCTAAGAACATAGGAAATAGGAGCAGGAGTAGACCATTCAGCCTCTCGAGCCTACCCTGCCATTCATAGGATCATGGTTGATCTTCTGCCCCAACTCCTCTTTCCCACTACCCATCCACTCCAGTTCCCCATATCCCTTGATTCCTTGAGAGACAAAAATATAACAACATAAATATTATTCCTAAGCTAATGGAATCCATTATTTTGGGTAGAGAATTTTAAGAAATGACTTTTTTGATATTAATGGTGTTAGAATCATATCTCCCAAGACTTGATTTTTCTCTTATACAAAATGGAAGGGCTTGGCATTATCTGTATCTCTGGATGCTGACAACAAACAGGCCTCTTCCAAGAAATCACCTGACCTTTATGGTACTTGAGGAACTGCAATCACTTTAATTGATGGGGATAAAACTGAAACGGCAAATGTTGGTAACTTGCTGGAAATCACATGGGGGAGAAAAACTTAAGTTGTGAACCTGCTGGTTTTGAAGGTAGTCTTGTTGGGGAACAAGCTGAGGAAGGAAGGCTACCCTAACTGGCTCCCCCTCTCTCTGCAATTGTGTGCGGCTATCAACCTGTAGCCAGAGAACCCACATTTGAATGTTTATCCTTTTTTATAATGCTCATCCTCTAAAGCCCATCTCTGCAGAGAGACTCTATCTGTTTGTCCTTTTTTTGTCTGTGTGTGTGTGTGTGTGCAGGGGGAATTCTTTAGGAAGAGATAGTTATACTTCTGGATTACAATAGTGTTAACCAGTAGTTGCAACTTGTTAAAAAGAAGTTCTGTTTTATAATAAACAATTGTTCTGAGATAATTGAAAGAGACCTGATTAAAGTCTTTTTATTCTGGCACCAATAGGGGAAATATATGATTGACTATTTTGGTGAGAAAATTAAACTTTTAAATAAATGGTACAGCCTGCGGAGTAGTGGAGCTAGATCAGCACTCTTCCCATCCAGTCATAACAATGGTTATTTTTTTTGCAAAAATATACTTTATTCACAAAATATCTTCAACGTTTCAAACCATTTCAAAATCACCATCACAAAAATACAATCCGGTTCAACTTTTACAACATGTATCACGAAATGCAAAATATACAAACAATGAATATTACAATCATTTGCAGACATTCATTTTGAGCTGTACAGCCCGAGGGGCTCTCAACAGTTCCCAGCCCCTCGGTGCACTGTGGCAGAAAGGTCTTAGACAGCGACCCTTCCCCATTGCGCCTTTGCGGTGGCTGCCCCAAGCTTTAGTGCGTCCCTCAGCACGTAGTCCTGGACTTTGGAATGTGTCAGTCTGCAACACTCGGTCGGGGACAACTCTTTGCGCTGGAAGACCAACAAGTTTCGGGCAGACCAAAGAGCGTCTTTCACCGAGTTGATGATCCTCCAGCTGCAGTTGATGTTTGTCTCGGTGTGTGTCCCCGGGAACAGCCCATAGAGCACAGAGTCCTGTGTCACAGAACTGCTCGGGGTGAACCTCGACAGAAACCACTGCATCTCTCTCCAGACCTTCTTTGCAAAGGCACAATCCACCAGGCGGTGAACAATGGTCTCTTCCCAACCACAGCCACCTCGAGGGCAACATGCAGAGGGGGTGAGACTCCTGGCATGTTGGAAGGATCTGACGGGGAGGGCCTTTCTCACCACCAGCCAAGCTACATCTTGGTGCTTGTTGGAAAGTTCTGGTGATGAGGCATTCTGCCAAATGACTTTGACAGTCTGCTCGGGGAACCATCCCACCGGATCCACCCTCTCCTTTTCCCTCAGGGCCTCTAGGACGTTACGTGCCGACCACTGCCTGATGGACTTGTGGTCAAAGGTGTTTCTCTGCATAAATTTTTCCACGAGGGACAGGTGGTACGGCACGGTCCAACTACTTGGAGCGTTCCGCGGCAGCGTGGCCAGACCCATCCTTCACAACACCGGGGACAGGTAGAACCTCAGCACATAATGACACTTGGTGTTTGCGTACTGAGGGTCTACACACAGCTTGATGCAGCCACACACAAAAGTGGCCATCAGTATGAGGGTGATGTTGGGCACATTTTTTCCCCCTTTATCTAGAGGCTTGTACATCGCGTCCCTGCGGACGCAATCCATTTTCGACCTCCAGATAAAGCGGAAATGGCTCGGGTGATCGCCATCGCGCAGGAGTGTGGAATGGGCCAGATCTGCGCCACGTACAGCAACAGCAAGAGTGTCTCACACCTGATGACCAGGTTCTTACCCGCAATGGAGAGGGAGCGTCACTCCCACATGCCCAGTTTCCTTTTCACCATAGACACTCGCTCCTTCCAGTTTCTAACGCATGCTCTGGTCCCTCCGAACCATATCCCCAGCACCTTCAGGCCGTCAGCCCTGACAGTGAAGGGGACAAAGGATCGGTCAGCCTAGTTCCCAAAGAACATGGCCTTGCTCTTCCCACAATTTACCTTGGCTCCCGAGGCCAGTTTGAACTGGTCGCAGATGTGGATCAGTCTGCGCACCGACAGCGGATCCGAGCAGAAGACGGCGACGTCGTCCATGTACAGGGAGGCTTTGACCTGAGTGCCTCCACTGCCCGGGATCGTCACTCCTCTTATGCCCGGATCCTCCCTGATGGACTCAGCAAAGGGTTCTATGCAACACACGAAAAGAACAGGCGAGAGAGGACAGCCCTGCCTGACTCCAGATTTAATCGGAAAGCTATCTGATTCCCACCCATTGATTGAGACTGCGCTATTGATGTTAGTGTAGAGCAGTTGGATCCAATTGCGAATTCCCTCCCCAAACCCCATTTTGGAGAGCACATCCACCATGTAGGTGTGCGATATTCTGTCAAAGGCCTTGTCCTGATCCAGGCTGATGAGGCAGGTGTCCACACCCCTGTCCTGTACATAGGCAATCGTATCCCTGAGCAGCGCGAGGCTGTCAGAGATCTTCCTGCCCGGCACAGCGCAGGTCTGGTCAGGGTTGGATCACCAATTCCAGAGCGGATTTGACCCGATTGGCGATGACCTTGGACAAAATCTTATAGTCCACATTCAACAGTGAAATGGGTCGCCGATTTCTAATTCCCTCCCTTTCCCCCTTGTGCTTGTAGATGAGGGTGATGATGCCTTTCCTCATGGATTCTGACATACTGCCGGCCAGGAGCATACTCTCGTACACTTCTAGCAGGTCCTTTAATTTGTTGTATAAATCAGTTAAGGTCAGACCCTGTGAACACTCCACACTTTTTTTTGGATAGATATGTACGCTATCTCACATTACAACAAAAGAGGACAGTTCCTTTGAATGAAAGGTGATTTCTTGGAAGAGGCCTGTTTGTTGACAGCATCCAAATGTACGGATAATGCCAAGCCCTTCCATTTTGTAAAAGAGAAAAGTCAAGTCTTGAGAGATATGATTCTAACACCATTAAATGTCAATGAAGAAACATTTCATTGGCTGTAAGGTGATTGGGAATGTCCTGCTTTATAAATGCAGGTCTTTTTCAGACTTGTCTGGGGGTTTCTGGCTTAGCTGGTCCTTGACCTGAAACGTTAACGCTGCTTCTCTCTTCGCAGATGCCGCTATTTCTGCTCAGCATTGCCAGCAATTTCTGTTTTTATTTCAGATTTCCAGCATCCGCAATATTCTCCTTTTATATTAGCTGCAGTGCAACATATTGCCGCTGGATGTCGCCGCTGCACCAGGCTGCGGTTTTCAAGTTGTCTTCGCCTGGAGCCGGCAGGTGGCGGTCGCGGCCCATGGTTCCCGACCCCCTTGTCGTCACCGCCTGGAGCCGCCGGCAGGTGGCGGTCGCGGCCCATGGGTCAACGGCCCCCTTGTCGTCACCGCCTGGAGCCGCCGGCAGGTGGCGATCGCAGCCCATGGGTCCCGGCCCCCTTTGTTGTCACCGCCTGGAGCCGCCGGCAGGTGGCGGTCGCGGCCCAAGGGTGCCCCACTTTGTCGTCACCTCCTGGAGCCGCCGGCAGGTGGCGGTCGCGGCCCAAGGGTCCCGGCCCCCTTTGTCGTCACCGCCTGGAGCCGGCAGGTGGCGGTCGCGGCCCACGTGCGCGGTCCAGGAGCAGAAGCAGCTGAAACCGGTTTAGATCGAGCGAGCGAGCGAGCGGTGGGGGTCCCGGAGCCGGAGTTTAGACCCGGAGCCGCGGGGGGAAAGGAGCAGATTCACGGCCTCTCAGAGGGAAAGTGGAAGATGAAGTGGAGTCAGACCCCCCAGTGACCGGGAATCTGGGATTAGGAACTGACAGGATTTAGAGATTCCACCGGGATCGATTATTGATCCCAATTCAGGATCAGGGGAAACTGGATCAAACCCCCCCCCGCCCCCCTAAAAAAAACCCACTGGATCCCAGAGGCAGGGACTGGATCCCAGAGGCAGATCTGAAAACACCCTTTTGGATCCCAAACCCAGGAACTGATCCCCCAAGACTGGATCCCAAGGTCAGGCACTGAATCCAGTCTCTGGGAGACTCGGAATTGATCCCAGCCCAGGACACCAGGTAAACACTGAGCTCAGCCCCTCCCCCCCTCAGCTTTTATTACTTTTAAATCTTTAATTTTAGACACAAAAAAGGGACCAATTTGCTCCTGTCCAGTTTTGATCCCAGGAATCTCCCACCGGGGGGGGGGATCATGTTTTATTTTTTAAGGGATGATGTCCCATTTCCATCCTCCTTCCAATATTGGATTAAATTTTAATTATTGTTTCTCTGACCCCCCCCCCCCCCCCCCCCTCATGTGACAAGTTTAATTTCTAAAGAGGGATCATCTCCCCCCCAACCTCTTGACAAGCTTGCGGAGATTCCTGGGGGGGATTTGACAGTCTGGACCTTCGGGGAGGGAGGGAGGGTGTCGTTGGGAGGGTGTCGTTTCTCCCGGCTTAAAAATCGAAAGGATTTTGTAATTTTATTTTATTTATTTTTTTGGTTTGTTTCAATGAATGAAGAGTTGAGGTCGTTAATCCAGGATTGTACCCTGAAGAAGAAAGAGAAGATGGAAGTGTTCCTGGTAAGTGAAATGCCTTTGGTTTAACGCGGGGGGGGTTGTTGGTGATTTTGGGGGTTAGGAACATAAGACTTAGGAGCAGGAGTGGGCCATTTGGCCCTTCCAGCCCGCTCCGCCATTCCATTAGATCATGGCTGACCTTGTTGGGGGGTCTCAACTCCCGTTTTCCTGTCTGACCCCCCCCCATAGCCCTCAACTCCCTAGTCAGTCAAAAACCTGTCTAACTCAGCCTAAAATAAATTCCATGACCCAGCCTCCACCGCTTTCCCCTGGCGACCCGCTGAGAGAGAAAAAATTCTCCTCATCCCCGTCTTAAAAGGGAGACCTCTCATTCTTGAACTGTGTCCCCTAATTCTTGTCCCTTCCACAAGTGGAAACATTCCCCCGATATCCACCCGATCAAGTGCCCTCAGGATCTTATATGTTTCAATAAGATCACCTCTCTCCAACGGGTATAAGCCTAACCTGCTCAACCTTTCTTCATAAGATAAGCCCCTCATCCCAGGAATGAGTCGAGTGAACCTTCTCTGAACTATTTCTAATGCAGCTGTATCCTTTTCTAAATAAGGAGACCAAAACTGTGCACTGTATTCCAGATGTGGTCTTGCCAAGGCCCTGTACAGTAAAACTTCCCTACTATTTTATTCCATTCCTCTTGCAGTAAAGGCCAACATTCCATTTGCCTTCCTAATCATTTGCTGTGCCTGGATACTAACTTTCTGTGATTCATGTACCAGGACACCCAGATCCCTCTGTAACTCAGAGTTCTGCAATCTCTCTCCATTGAAGCTGTCTGCTGCTTTTCTGTTCTTCTTGTTCGGGGGACATTCACCAGAACATGAGGCCATTCAGCCCCTTGAGCCTGTTCCATCATTTAATCAGATCATAGATGATTTGTAACTTCTCTCTATCTGCCTGTCTGAGTTCCCATACCATTACCTCTTCAAAATTTGTCAATCTCAATTTTGAGATTTTCAATTCACCCGCCCCCCCCACCCCCCCTGCCCCAGCCCCAGCCTCAAGGGTTTTTCGCGGGGGGGTGGGGGAGAATGACTTTCCGATTTCCTCTACCCTTTGTGTTGAGAAACGCTTCCTGAGATCACCCCTGAATGGCCTGGCTCTGATTTTAATGTTGTGCAGCCCACCCCTAACCACACTCCCCACCCCCTTGTTCTGGATTCACCCACCAGAAGAATTTGTTTCTCTCTATTGACCCTGTCAAAACCTTAGATCATCATCAACACCTCAGTTCGGACCCCTCAATCTTCTATACTCAAGGAAACACAAGCCTAGTCTATGCAATCTGGCCTCGTAATTTAACCCCTTTAGCCCAGGGTTTGGGGAGGGGGGGGGGTTAATATCCAGTTTGTTACCGTGGGTTCCCTGCACCGATACCCGCCCCTGGAAGGTGGGGTTGCTGCCTGGCCCAAGGGGGCAAAATGTGTTTCGGAATAAAAACAGGTGCGGCATTTGCCCCCCCTTCCAGCACACGCTGAGCATCCACAGCAAGGTTCCCCCAGCTTTGAACCCCAGTCTCAGATACACCGGCTAATGTCAGCCAGCGGGACAGTGGAGTCAGACTCTGCAGCCCGCCCCCCCCCCCAGACCCCCCATGTCCCCAGCCTCCTCCTCCATCCCGCTCTCTGGGATTAGGAAGGGGATTCCCAGCCAGGAGGAACTGACAGACCGGCTGAACTCCCTGGATTAGTTGCGCAAGGAGTAGGTGAGTCAGATGACTGGGCTGGACCCACATTCCAGTTGCTGCTCACAAACCCCTCACCCCAGTTAGAGGCTCCCGATGGGCAAATAGACCAAGTTCACATGCGGAGAGTGGTCACAGGATTAAGTACCAGAGTGGGGTGGGGGAGTGTGTCCTCCATTGATCTGAAGGGCTGTCGGAGATTGGGGGGGGGGCACGTTTTGTCTTGATGGTGCTGGGTCTTCTCTGCCTCCCTGAGGGGCTAGGATTCACCCCGAGGGCAGGTCAGATATGGGTTTGTGTTCAACCCGACTGCTTGGCGTGACCTTCCTGCGTTTTTCTGAGCCTGGTCCGTTGCAGAGTGTGTTGCACACACAAGGACAAGAGCAACAGGAGAGTGAGGATGGGGGATGGGGTCTGTTTGAACTGCAAAACAGCAAATGAAAGGATCATAACTGTGTCACTGTGGGTGAGGTGAGTGAAATATTCACAGCCTCAAACTGCTCAAAGCTATGCAGTTATCAGCTACATAGAGAGACTGACAGAGAGAGAGAGAGAGACTGACAGAGACTGAGAGAGACAGACAGAGAGAGAGAGAGACTGAGAGAGAGAGACTGACAGAGAGAGAGAGAGACTGACAGAGAGAGAGAGAGACTGACAGAGAGAGAGAGAGACTGACAGAGAGAGAGAGACTGACAGAGAGAGAGAGGGAGAAAATGAGAGACGGGGAGAGAGGGAGGGAGACGTAGTGAGAGAGGGAGAGGTGGACGGACGGTATGAGAAAGAGAGAGACGGTGTGTCTCTCTCTCTCTCTCTCTCCCTCTCTCTCTCTCTCTCCCCCTGTCTCTGTCTCTCTCTCTCTGTTTCTGTCTTTGTCGCTCTTTCTCTCTCTCTCTCTCTCTGTCTCTCTTTCTCTCTCTCTCCGCCTCACATAAACACAGATGCCAGACGTGCCCCTGCCACACCCTCTGTTCTTTGCTGTGTGATTGGCTCCCTTTTCCTGGCTCCCTCTGTGTTCAGGAAACACTGAGCTGGGTTTCCTGTTGCTGGGCCAGGCATATAGCTGACAGATTAAATAGGACAGCGTGAAGTTCTGCAGTCGATACCTGTAATGGTTATGGGCCTGAACTAGCAGCCAGAGTCCATAAATTCAGTTCGTCAACCTTTTGTGAAACTGAGTTAAATGGATATGTAATTTTGTGAGATGTCAGATTATCAGAAGAAACTTAACCACTTCCCCAACTCCATCAGAGTAAAGAGATTGACACCCTTTCTGGTCCGACCTATAGTTACAGAGTCAGACGTGACAGACTCAGCCCCCTCTTGGGGTAACAATGGGCGTGTGCAGTAAATGCCAGCCTTGCCAATGATGCCCACACCCCAGTACGAGTCCCAGTGTAGTGCATTCCGCTTGCTTGAGTTTCGATGACTGGTTTCACCTCAATGCCCAGGGCGATGATGGATTTAACAGACATGGAAACTCGCAGAGTCAGGGTTCATGGGTCAGAGGTTGGGGTGAAGAGCTAAGCTCTTCCCTGGACACAAATAGTTGTCGGGTGAGAACAGGGACGAGCTCATTCGTAATGGCTCCAATAGGTGAATAGCTGGTGCCTGACTATTCACGCAAGAAACAGCCACCTTGCTGAGGAATAATTGTTTCCCGTGGGATTTCAGACAACTGAGGGTGGAGTGGCGTCGGGGGTGAGTCTCAGTGGGTTTGATGTTAGCCAATCTGAGTGATCTCCGAAAGCTGCTGTCCACGTCCTGAATCGCCCCCTGTAGTGCATGGCATGTTGGGAAGAAGGGTCCGCGAGCTGCTGCCCTTTGACCCTGGCCAGGAGCCCTGATGCTGTAACTCTGGGTTAGTTACTGCTGCAGTCAGGCTTTCAAAATTAAGACAGCTTCCCACTGTGTCAACTTCCATCCAATGCAGACGGCATCTGCTGTTCCACTGCTTTCTGGAATTCCTGCTCTACCTCATTCCAGTTCTATGTGTGTCATGGATTATTGAACTGTGGAAGGCCTCACAGAATACCCATAGCAATCCTGAACGCCCGTACACATGCATTTTTCCATTAGGGATGCTAAGACAACATTCAAAGGTTGAATGAGCCTGTCCCTGTTGATTTGCCCCCAGTTATCAGCCTTGGATCCATCACAGCCCCCTCAGAGCAGATCAGCTGACAGACTGCGTATTGAGCTACTTTTTTATTCTTTCACAGGATGTGGGCATCCCTGGCTAGACCAGCAATTAATCCCCATCCCTAATTACCCTTGAGAAGGTGGTGGTGAACTGTCTTCTTGAACCACTGCAGTCCGAGTGGTGTAGGTAGATCCACAGTGCTGTTAGGGAGGGAGTTCCAGGATTTTGACCTAGTGACAGTGAAGTAATGGTGATATATTTCCAAGTCAGGATGGTGAGTGGCTTGGAGGGGAACTTGCAGGTGGTGGTGTTCCCATGCATCTACTGCCCTTGTCCTTCTAGGTGGTAGAGTTAGTGGGTTTGGAAGGTGCTGTTGAAGGAGCCTTGGTGAGTCCCTGCGGAGGAGGTACTGGGGAAGGTGCAAGAAAGATTTACCATCATGATATACCTGAGAGGTTATACCTATCAGGATAGGATGAACAGGCTGGGGCTCTCTTCTTTAGAAAAGAGAAGGCCAAGGTGTGACCTGACAGAGGTCTTTAGGATCATGAAAGGGTTTGAAAGGGTAAACACAGAGAATATGTTTCCACTTGTAGAAGAGACTAGAACTAGGGGCCATAAATATAAGATAATCACTGACAAATTAATAGGGAATTCAGGAGAAATGTGTTTATCCAGAGAGTGGTTAGAATGTGTACCAGAAGGAGTACATAGGAACAGGAGGAGGCCATTTAGCTCCTTGAGACTGATTCACCATTCAACAAGCTCATGGCTGATCTGTGACCTTACTCCATGTGTGCCACCTTTTTTCCCCATAACCCTTAACATCTTACGGTAACAAAGATCTGTCAGTTTTGGATTTAATTTAACAATTGATCTTGAATCAGTTGCTGTTTATGGAAGGAAGTTCCAAACTTCTGCCACCCTTTGTGTGTAGAGGTGTTTCCGAAGCTCACTCTGAAAGGTCTGACTCTAATCTTTAGACTCTGCCCCCTCGGTCGTAAACTCTCCAGCCAGTTTTCTCTCTCTAATCTATCTGTTCCCAATAATATCACCCCATAAACATCGAAATTCCAGGGAATACAACCCTGGTTTGTGTAATTCTTAAAGTTCAGGTATCGTTCTGGTAAATCCACACTGTACTCCCTTCAAGGGCAATATATCCTTTCAATGGTGTGGTGCCCAGAACTGCTCATAGTTACTCCAGGTGTAGCCTAACCAGGGCTTCTACCCTCTTGTATTCTAGTCCTCCTGACTGATTATGTTCAATTTGACATTTTAATGATCTATATACGTGGACCTCTAAGTTTCTTTAGACTTTCCACTGTGAGTAGATTTTCACTGTTTATGAAGTCCCCTGTTGTATTTTTCTGGGTTCAAAGTGAATGACCTCACATTTGCCTACATCGAAATCCATTTGAAACAGCTTTGCCCATTCACTCGATCTTTGTTATTTAATATTTCCATCTGCACTACTTACGATGCCGCCTATCATGGTATCATCAGCAAACTTGGATGTGTGACCTTTTATCCTGACAGCTCAGTTGTTGATAGATATGGTGACCAGACGAAGGCCCCAAGACACATCCCTGTGGCTACCACGAATCACATCCTGCCAATTAGCTTGTCAATAATCTCTACTCTCTGTGTCCCGCCACTCAGTCTCCTAGCCCGGTCAATAATTTGTCCTCGATTCCATGGACTTCAACTTTAGTTTACTATAGTGGGAAGATGGTGGCATAGTGGTAATGTCACTGGACTAATAATCCAAAGGACCAGGCTAATTCTCTAGGGGGGGACATGGGGTCAAATCCCACCATGGCAGCAACTTAAATTTAACTAATAGATCTGGGATTGAAAGCCAGTCTCAGTAATGGGGCCATAACATCCATCATCGATTGTTGTAAAAATCCATCTGGTTTACTAATGTCCTTCAGGAAAGGAAGTCTGTCTTCCTTGCCTTATCTGGCCTACATGTAACTCCAGACCTACAGCAATGTGGTTGACTTAACTGCCCTCGGAGATGTCCTAGCAAACCAAAAAGGACAAGTAAGGATGGGCAACAAATGCTGACCTTGTCAATGAAGCCCCCATCCTGTGAAAGAATGAAGAAATGAAGTTTTGAGGGACTTGATAAAGTGCCTTCTGCGATTCCACATAGATGACATCCAGAGACATTCCCCTGACCAGTACTTTCATCACCTCTTCAAAACCTTCAAACAGGTTGGTTAAGCGCGACTTAGGCTTTACAAATCCATGCCAGCTCTCTCTGATCAGCTGAGTATTTTCAAGATGTACAGTTACTCCACCCTTAATTGTAGACTCTCCCAACAGCACATGTTAGAATAACTGGTCTATCATTTTCTGTCATCTCTCGCACACCTTTCTTAATAATGGAGTGATGTGTATAATTTTCCAATCTAAAGGAATAGTCCCTGAAGAGGGAGAACTTGGAAGATTATGGTTAGGTGATTTGCAATGTTCTCATTTACTGCCTTTTAAAACCCTGGCATGAAAACCATCTGATGCTGGGGGTTTGTCACTCTTTAGTTATTACTGTTACTTTGCTTACGTTAATTTTTGTGAGTCCCTGTCTCTTATTCAATATTAGTTTCCTTGGGATGGCCGTCATGATATCCTGTTGCTCTTCTGCAAACACTACCGCACATATTTATTTAACATGTCTTCCGTTTCTTTATTTTCATTTACAGTACCACTGTTACCAGTTTTCAAGGCATCCACACTGTTCCTAACCATCTTTATGTAATTGTAAAAGTTTTTATGTTAATTTTGATAATCCTTGGAAGTTTCCTTTCATTCTCCCTTTTTGTTGCTTTGTCACCCTTTATCCATTCCTATTTTTAATTCATGGGATGTGGGCGTCGCTGGCTAGACCAGCTTTTATTGCCCATCCCTAATTGCCCTTGTTCAGAGGGCATTTAAGAGTCAACCACATTGTTGTGGGTCTGGAGTCACGTGTAGGCCAGGCAAGGTAATATCAGCAGATTCCCTTCCCTAAAGGACATTAGTGAACCAGGTGGGTTTTTACAACAATCGACAATGGTTTCATGGTCATCATTAGATTTTTAATTCCAGATTTTTATTTAATTCAAATTCCACCATCTGCCGTGGTGGGATTCGAACCCCGAGAGCATTCGAACTCCCCCGAGCATTACCGTGGGTCCCTGGATTAAGAGTCCAGCGACAATACCACTACGCCATTGCCTCCCCGTTCGCCGGGCCCTATGTTATTTTTGTATTTTTATATGCTTTTTCTTTTAGTTTTCAGTTGTCCTTTCAGTTGTTCGTGGTTGTTTTCCTTGCCAAGTAAAACTCTTGTCCCTTAAGGGGTGTAAACTGGTTCTGTATCACATTAAAGGGAGTTCTTGTGGTGCAGTGGGTAGTGTCCCTGTCTTTGAGCTAGAAGCTCCAGGTTCGAGTCCCAGCCCAGGAATTGATGGCCCGGGAAAGTGTGTTCATAGTGCGACCAAATGTGTTGAGTGTTAACCTGTAAATCCTTCCAGCGCACGCCAGTAGCAGGCGGTAACGGCAGGAGAGACTTCGGGTCATGTGTGCTTGATGTGGAGTGGTGCCCCTCAAGCTGTAGCCTCTGGCATTTCTTCCTCTGCCCAGTCGATGCATGTTTAATGTTTTCCTCTCTCTGCCTTCCCCCCCTCCCAGTGTCACCCTGTGCTGAAAGCTTTCATGTGTGGCTCTCTGAGTGGGACCTGCTCAACGCTGCTCTTCCAGCCCCTCGACCTGGTGAAGACTCGCCTCCAGACTGTGCAGGGTTCTGTAAATGGGTACGTGTTCACAGCGGTGGGGCAGTCCCGGGGACTTTGGGAGTGGGGGTTCCTAGGGACCATTAGAGTGGGTACTCTCAGAGAGTGTGTGGTTCCGGGTACTGGGGGAGTAGGTGGTCTCGGGGTCACAGGTCAGTAACAAAGCCTATGAATAGTGATCACACAAGGAGCAATGTCAGTTGAATTCACTCCCAGTCCTACACGGTTCTGAGGGCAGTGAGTTTACTGTGCAGTGTTTCTGCAGTGTTGTCCTGCTGAAACAGTCTGTCTAGCTCATTGCTTGCACCCCTCACATAGCTGACACCCCCACCACTCCTCCTCCCACCTTCAGACTTAAAGCCCTGGGGCTTGAGGCTGTCTGCTGGTCCACAGCTGGAGAGACAGATTTTGTTTTCCATGTCCCTGGGGGAGTAGTCCCGCAAACCCTGCTGGAAAGTGTCAGTGTGTGAACACTGGAACTTGACTGTGATGCCCTATGCAGTCGAATAGCCTTGAATGGTGTGTGGGTGTCTCTGGCCCTGTAAGCCCACCACATGGGCATCTCCAAGAGTGAGGAGACAGTTAGGAACAGAAGGGACAGAGAGTATTATACCATCCAGACCATCTCCTAACCCAATATTGGAGACGCACAACAGAATGGAGGGGGCGGGGTAGACATCACACATCACCCCAACCCTTCTCTTCGATAGCCCTCTTGCCCAACAGGCTTATATGTTATCTGGGGGAAAAGGGACAATGTGATGAAGTACAATATGTTTTTGAAATCTGAAATGCATTTAAGAATTTGCACATGTCGCCTTTCACACTCCCAATATCACAAAATGGTTCTCACTGCCAGATTATTTTTGACGTGTAGTCAGTCTTTTAAAGTGGATGCTGGCAGCCAATTTGCACGCAGCAAGATTCCACAAATAGCAATGTGATGTTGACCAGATAATCTCTTTTGATGATGTCGATTGAAGTGTAAATGTTTGGCCAGGACACCAGGGAGATCTCCCTGGCTTCTGGACAAGTGCCATGGGGTCTTAGGCATCCACCTGAGAGGGAGGACGGGGCCTCGGTTTTAACATCTCATCCAAAAGATGACACCTGTGACAGTGCAGCACTCCCCCAATCTGGATTATGGGCTCAAGTCTCTGGAGTGGGACTTAAACCCATAAGCGTGTCACCCAAAAGCCACAACGAATGCTCGTTACAGACACAGCAGGTTAACCTTTTGTAGTCCAGGAGATTTTATTTGGGGATTTTTATGTATTTTAGATCAGGGCGAGTTGGAATGATTGCCATCTTGCTGAATGTTATTCGCACCGAGCGAATAATTGGACTGTGGAAAGGAGTCTCTCCGGTACGTGAGTGATGGATTCAGCATCTGCGTGTGTTTACCCTGTGTTCTACCTCTTTGTGGAAAATGTAGTTTAAATGTAGTACCTGCTGCTCAGGCAGCTGTGGGAATGCCTCACTCAACCTGAGTGTCCCTGACTAAGGTGATAGGGCCTTGGGGTGGGGTGAGATCTAACCTCAGTCTTATCTCTGTCCTGACAGTTCCTCTGGAGTGTCCACATGTGCACAGGATCAAGTTTGATGATGGGGTTCTTCATAGTTGAATAGCCACTTTGGGTGTGTAGAGTGAGGTGCCACAAGAACCATTCAGCAGAAAAGAAGGTTGCGGGGTGGAGATAAACTGGGGGTGCAGAGGGAAATGGAGCAAAGGCAGGTAATGGACTTAAGATATGGTTTGGCCATGGCAAAACAGGCTCAAGGGGCTGAATGGCCTCCTTCTGCTCCGGTGCAATCAAACGAATCTCTCATAAAGAGACCCCGGGATGTTCCATGGGTTGGAGTTGAGACAGAGAAACTGAATTGGCAAAGGAAGCCATTCGGCCCATTGAACCTGTCCTGGTGCTAGCTGCCGAAGTGCTGCCCTATTCCCCTGTCCTTTCCCTATCCCTAGAGGTGTACCACAGTTGTGTTTCTCCCCTTACCCCGCTTTCCCCAGCCTATATGTTTTATCCCCCTGACCCAAGGCCACTGGGACCAGCCGATGTCCCTTGACTGGAACCAGCACAGACCGGGGATTGAACCTGGAATCTTCTGTGTCTGTGTGATGTAGGTGTAAACTGGTCAGTGGCAGCAGCAGCTTTACCCATTGCCCATCAGCAGGCCTGACCTGCCATGTACCCATTACCCACCTGCACTCCGGGAGGGGACCAAAGCTGCCTTTTCCTACAACGTTTAGCATGTTTTACAAGCTGTGTTGTGACTGTATATGATGACCCACAAGTTATGAGCCTCACATCCAATTCCTCCTTTTGTCTCTATCTCCCTCGGTCCAGTCGTTTGTCCGATGCATTCCCGGAGTTGGGATTTACTTCAGCATGCTCTACTCCATGAAGCAGCATTTCTTCAGGTGAGAAGGAGAGACCTCAGGATGTTTCGTCACGCTGATCTTTTAGCTCCAAACCTGGGTTCAAAATCCACTCCAGGATGTTGCCTGTCTCTCTCTGCTCAATGTGAAATTGTGGGCTGTAATTTCTGAGCTCCAGAGTGTTTTATCTGGGGATACCCCAAAGATGAGCTGGGGAACCACTGCCCCCCCCAAAAATTCCCAGGTAAGGTTTGCACGGCAATTGCCTGGGAAGTGCAGACTTCCCCTGGGCAATTGTCCTACACTGGGAACCATCCGAAAATGTGATTTAAATCACAAACTTTGAGTGGTTCTGACTGTGTTACATCAATAGTTACCCAGAAAAAGTTAGAAGGATTAAAACCACTTCTAACTTCTGGGTAACTATTGTACAGACCCACACTGACCCTCCATGGGACTCCTCCCACATCCCCGAATGCCCACTGGACTCCCCCACCCCCAACTACCCCTCCCACTGGGACTCTGCACCCCTTACAATTCCGGGATTCCACCCCCCCCATGGGATTCCCCCTACAATCAGGACTCCTGCCCCCGCGGCCCGACTCCTGACTTTCGCTGCCCCCCACCCCCCTGCCCTGAGATCCAACCCGACCGACACCCCCCCCCCACACCACCACCCACCACCACCGAGGCCATGCCCGGCCGAGTCCGACTTCCCCAAGGCTCGACCTGACCTGACCTGACCTGACCACCCCTCCCCCTGCCACCCAAATCTGAGGCCCAACCCGACACTCGCTTGAGACCTGACTCCCCCATCCCCAAATCCTACCCACTTACCGTAAACACTTACCTTCTCCCTGGCCTGTCGAGACATGTAAACTTGGCTGAACCTTAAACTTTCCTGGTTTATGGCTGCTAGTTCCATTTAAAAAAAGGGGGGCGTGACCTCCTTGTATCTGACTGAGCTGCCCTCGATGCTAGGCCCTGGGGACACGCTGCACTCCGGGGATCACACCCGGCCTGAGTTGGAAGGTCAGGCAAGACAAGATCAAAAAAAATTTCAAGTAAGAAAGTAGGAGCGGAATGGCAATCCAACTCTGATTGCCTCGCCAGTTCAGGCCCTGTATCTTGGCAGTTTCCTAACTAGCACGGATTGAATGTTCAATTCAGCACCAAACCTTGGGGAGGGGAGCAGTCATTGGAGCCACAGGATGGTGCTTATTGCAGGATGGGCTCTTTTTTGGGAGCTGGGGCAGTGTAGAGGGTAGTTTTGTGCATCAACCCCATGATGTACCTGCCTTGAGAGTATTTGTAGGGGATAGCATTGAGCGAGGTTTACTCTGTATCTAACCCTGTGCTTTATCAGCCCTGGGAGTGTTTGATGGGACAGTGTAGAGGGAGCTTTACTCTGTATCTTGCCCTGTGCTTTAACTACCCTAGGAGTGTTTGATGGGGACAGTGAGAGGGAGCTTTACTTTATATCTAACACGTGCTATATGTGCTCTGAGAGTGTTTGGAGCATTTATAAAAGAGGGAGCCCTATAAGAAAGGGGAGGGCATCTCCAGACTCTTTGGGGGAGTGGGTCTCCAGGTCTTTAGTTTCTTCAGAAGTACAGAGGGACAGTTGGAAAATGGAAAATTTGAAGCTCCCACAAAGTCTAGGCTGACACCAGGACAGTTCCGGTGAATCTTTGAAGGTCCAACTCCTGCTTTTGATTGGTTTGTTTTTAAGACGTCATGTATGCAGCTGGTGTAACTGGGAGTGAAGCCTTGAACGTAAAGAGGTGTACTCCAAAGGAATGTCGAGGGAGGGATGTGGGTCCCTGTGGGGTGGAGGGGGTGGGGGTGGTATATACGACGCTGGAGCTCCGCCCTGAGCCTGAAACCCCCCCCCCCCTCTCCTCCCCTGAAGCATCAATCAGGCTGCAGAGTCCATTCAGAATAAACGTCAAGAGTAACCAATCGCAGGGACAGTCAGTTGGCTGTGGTGGGAAGAGGGTGGAGAGTGTTCTGGATCATAGGGTGGAAGCCTTTGCTTTCCCCACACCCCTGAGCCGTCCCGTCCCCTCCCCGCCCCGCCGCCATCCGGCCCACGAGAGGCTGACCCTCCGCCCAGTGATGATTTCTTAAAAACTGTTTTTCCTCTCCAGCGAGAGAAGCCCAACGGCGCTGGAGTCGGTGGGTTTGGGCGCCAGCGCTCGCACAGTGGCGGGCATCTGCATGCTGCCCGTAACCGTGGTGAAGACTCGATACGAGGTGAGTTTTGACGCCACGTCCTGACTGCAGGGTTTTTAAAAGCTGTTCAGGTGGATGTGTACCAGGCACTGGCGGGGCGGTGGGTGGGGGTGCTGGTATTTAACATGCAGGCCCTTTCCTTGGATAGATCAGTGCTGTAAATATTATACCCCACTCACACTGCACATTGACATGGCTTGAAACTGAAAGCAGAATAATTAAGTGGTGGGAACAGGACTTTTTTAAAGAAGGCTGTGGAAGGCCAGGCGGAAGGGAGGGAACCAACTACTCTTGTGGCTGGCTATCTCCAGCGTGAAGTGAGAATGTGTGGCCCCCAGTTCCAGTGGGTCTGGCCTGCAAAGCACTAAACCGCCTCTGAGTGGACACTGCAGCTCATTGTAGGAAATGGAAAGGCTGTTCCGACTTTCTGGGATAGGGCTGGAGTTCATTCTTTTTATACACCAATACCTGGCTTGTTTAATTCTGCTTTCAGCCTCTACACCTTGACCTCTAGATCCCTCTTCCAAATGGTTTATAATCTCACCACCCCCACTGCCCCCTCACCACCTTCCCTTTCTAAAGTCCCCTGTAAACCCAGCTCTTTGGCTATGTCCTCAGTCTCTCACACACCCTCTCCCCAAGACGTTCTCCTTCCTGCTAATGTGCCCCTGAGCTGTGTTGCGATTAATAAGTTGCGAATGAGCTGGTGGCCCAGTCAGGAGATTGCAAGCAGGACTTCCGCTTGTGATGTGTTTGCTGGGGCTGGCCCAATGCTAACAGTACCAGGGAGCCAGAGAAAGGCACAGACAGGACCCCACCCTCTAACAACCTTCACTCCGCTCGGCCCCTTCCCTAAGCACCCAGCAATGTCCCAAAGCCAAACAGGCTGCAACTGGGACTGCCAGGGACATCAAGATCGGAATCTGCCCAGGTTCCCTTGTTGGCGTGCGTGATTACATTAACTAGGATTGCGCATTCAGGCAGGTGTTGAAGATCACTGGTACTGTTTGAAAAAGAACAGCATGTGTCCTCATTTGTCCCTGGACAATGTTTCCCCTTCGGCCAAAATCAACTTGACGGGTTGTTCATTGTGCAACAAAATGGCTGCCGCCTTTGCTGGGCTTTGAACACCTGAACAATGAGATTCCTGGAGATGTTGGAAAGAAAGACCTTACACCTGTAATAGAGCCTTTGATATCCTCTGGATCTCCCAAAGCACTTCACAGCCAATGAATTCACAGCCTGATGAGCTGTGAGGCGTTTGGTGGGCAAATGTGGCAGCCAGGCAGTGCAGAGCAAGATCACTCAAATAGCAATACTGTGATAACTGGATAATTTGTTACTACATGTTGGTTGAGGGATAAATGCTGACCTGGAAACTCCCCTGCATGAAATCATCACTTCTTTAACTAGATGTGTGTGTGGACGGGGAGATGGGAAATCAGGACATGGGAAGAGAAAATGAATGTGCATGTGTCTATGTCTGCAGAGTGGGAAGTATCGGTATGAAAGTGTGTTTGGTGCTTTGAGAAATATCTACAAGACAGAGGGCACGCGAGCACTGTTCAGCGGACTGACGGCTACACTCCTGCGTGATGCCCCTTTCTCTGGGGTTTACCTGATGTTTTACACACAGACCAAGAAAGCAATGCCTGAAGGTGGGTGTGGTCTTGATAGTGCCTTAAAGAAAGTACTTTATGGGAGGTGGGGTGGTGTTTGGCACAGATAGTCCTTACAGCGCACCTATTTTTTAAAAATTCTTTCACGGGATATGAGCTAGGCCAGCATTTATTGCCCATCTCTACTCGCCCTGTACAACATGTGATATTCTAGCACTGTGGCAAAGGCAAGGATCCACTTCTCTCCATTGTACCTTAAAAATTCCCCCAATCTCATAATAAATTCCAATGTAAACTCATCATGTTGTAATTACACCATCCCATCAGGGAGGTGCTGCAGAACCAACATCGGTTAACAGGTGTAACTACACTGACAGGTTTTCTTGGTTTTACTGTAACTGTGGACACAGGAATTTATCACAGAAGTATAAACATAAGGAACAGAATTTCTGACTTTAAAATAGGTCTGAAGTTGGTCAGCACTCCTTGCCTGCTGTCAAACCTTGGTGTTCATTGTGTCTGTGCATTCCCAAGGAAGACCAACCAAGAGTGATTTCCAATTTTCTCCTTGCATCTCCCAGAGAATCTGCCAGGTACCTGGGAGAGTGGGGAACCATCACTGGGTTTGACCACATTCACGATCTTGCCCTTTATGGAGTCCTGGCACTGAATGTCAGTGGGATGTTCCACTATGAAGAGCGCACAGCCTGGTAGCACAGATTACTGAGTAGAACAGGACGTTGTTAAGGTGGAGGAGGTGGTGCTTAGCCTGCTTGGCGCTCCGGAGCAGCTTTGTGGCTGTACCTACACCACATGGGCTGCAGTGGCTCAAGAAGCAAGCTCACCGCCACCTTCACAAGGGCAATTAGGGATGGGTAATAAAATGTTGGTTTGCCAGCAACATCCACACCCCATGAATGAATAAAAAAAAAGTCATGCTGTGTGAAAAATTCACACTACTGATACCTCCCCTCTAACAACTGGTCCAATCTAGCTGACTGTTCAGGCTGAAGTTTATCTATTACAAACCCTAAGCTGCCCACTGCCAGATGACATACTATTTTTTTTCCACATGCAAGATGGCAACACTTGGAATTCACTGTTTGAAAGGGCAGTGGAATGAATGGTAGATCCAATATTAACTTGCAAAAGGGAATTGCTTAAATACTTAAAAAGAGAAAAATTACAAAGCTATGGGACTGTGGAGGAATAAAATACGTGTATAATTGTGAATGAAATAAAATACGTGTATAATTGTGAATGAAATAAAATACACGTACAATTGTGAAATAAATAAAATACACCTATACTTGTGAGAGAAATAAACTTAAAATACATGTATAATGAAATTACTGTTGAATGTCCCCAAACAGTCACGCAGCCAGCACATAAATTAGCAAATCAAAGGGCCAGAGCTACCTTCCCAGACTAAAGGGCTCCGGATGTCAGATACGGTGGCAAAACCAAAAAAAAAACTATTGTGGTGTCATTTTATCCTCCTCCTCTACAGCCTTGTTGTAGTTCTTGGCCAATTCCAGCATTTCTTTGACAACAGTTTCATTAAGTTTACAATGCTCACTGTAGTCCTGAAGTGTCAGGCCGCATTGCCCAGGATATGTAACCAATTAGCACTTGTCTATTTGCTAAACCATCGGCATTGTCCTGTCTATTTGCTAAACCATTGACATTGTCCTGTCTAATTGCTAAACCATTGACATTGTCCTGTCTAATCGTTAAATCATTAACACTGATCGCTATCCTTTGAAGCCATTTGAAACTATTGTAATTGCCCAAGTTTCTGTCACGAACCTTTTGCTTTATCTATGTGTGTAAAGAGGTGTTAGGCAGAGGCTGGTTCGCTCCCTTGTATGCGACTAGGCTCTCCGTGATATCACGACTTTAATAAAGACTTCCTAGACAAGCCTCCAGGGTCTGAGTGTTCACTCCGTTTTTTCCGCGACAGGGACAGAGCAGAGAGGAGCGAGTCTGATCTTGACAGCTCTTCAAATGGCCTCCATTTGTGTTGTAATATTCTATGACCTGCTCCAAATAGGCACTTAGTGGTTGTGATTGCAACTACATTGTGACAATTGACAGAATGAAATGGAAAGGGTAACGTCTACATAGTATATAATGGGAAAACCATGACCACAAGTCAAGTCTGTGAATAGTAGTGTGCATTCTACACAAAATGGTTCATGGAGAGATAGACAAGTGTGTTAATTGACTGGAGGTGATTGGGATCTCAAAAGGGGATGTCTGGATTGCTTTGTATGGCCAAAGCTGATTTTTGCTTCTATCTTTCAGAACGGTTTGACACACCGGTTGTCCCTCTGATCAACTTCAGCTGTGGCATCTTCGCAGGCATTTTGGCATCTTTGGCTACGCAGCCAGCTGATGTCATAAAAACGCATATGCAGCTCTCTCCCCAGAAGTACCGACATGTCAGACACACCATCATCTTCATCTTCGAGGTACAGCCATTTGGCGCCATTCATTTTCCGCTGTGTTTTCCGACTGATACCTTATCTTCAACCAACCATTCCTCTTCAAATGTAGATGAAAATCTTGTTGTTATCCAATACCATCCACAGCCCCTTCTGCTCTCTCTATTCTGGCTTCTACTATAAACTTGGTCCTGTACTGGCCCAGGGTAAAGTCTCTCAACACCTCTTTTGAGATGTTCCTGTCACCACCTAGCCCTCGTCCCTTTGACCACTTGCCTTTAACCTCTGACCTGTGACAATCCCATCTCCTCCGTTAGCTCCCTTCTATATTCCTGTGGCCCTGCTCCTACCTATCCCCAGTAACCACCCATACTTACAGATCATTGCTGGAGTACCTCTGGGCTTCAACCTTAGCCCCTCTGTTCTTCCTTATTTACATGTTATCCCTCAGCAATAACATCTACAAGTCTGGAGCTGGCTTCCCTGTGTTCCTGATATTCCAGATTTCATGACTGATGTCTACTTTCCAATTGTCTGTCTGACAAGAGCATGAGAAATAGAAGCTGGAGGAGGCCATTTGGCCCCTCAAACCTACTCTGCCATTCAATGGCTGATGATCTATATCAGCTGTACTTTTCCAGCCTTACCCCAAATCCCTTGATTCCTTTGAGTGTTCAAAAATCTGTCGATCTCAGACTTGAATATACTCAATTTCAAAGATTCACAACCCATATGTTTCAGTAAGATTGCCTGTCTTCTAAATTTCAGAGAATACAGACCCATTCCATTTCAATCTAATCTAATTTAATAAATGAAATCAAAAACCAATTCAAATCTTCTTCACCAATAAAAGTGGAACTGCTCTTCTTGGTTCCTGTCAAAACCAAAATGCCTTTGGTCCCACCTCAATCAGTCTCGCCAGTCACCCACTTGTACAAAATTTGAAGATACCCAACCTCTGTGTGCTGCTCCATAGAAAGATTGGAGCAGCATTGGGCCTGCTACTCCATTGAAACAGATTATGGCCGATCATCTACCTCTACGCCATTTTCCCCACTGTCCTCATATCTCTTGATGTCATTAGTATCTAGAAATCTTAGCGATTTCTGTCTTGAACATGCTCAATGATTGAGCTTCCACCACCCTCTGAGTGAAGAAATTCCTCCTCACCTTAGTCTTAAATGGCCTACCCCTTATTCTGAGACTGTGTTCCTGATTCTAAACTCACAGCTAGGGGAAACATCCTATCTACATCCACCTTGTCATGCCCTGTAAAAATGTTGTAAGTTTCAGTGAGATTACCTCTCATTCTTCGAAACCTGAAAGAATACAAGCCCAGTTTCTTCAGTCTCTCCTCATAAGACAACCCTGCCATCTCAGGGTGAAACTCCTGTTGCACTCCCTCTACGGCAAGTATATCCTTCCTTAGATAAAGAGATCAAAACTGCACACAGTGCTCCAGGTGCTATTTTACCAAGACTCTATACAATTGCTGCAAAACATCTTTACTTCTGTACTCAAATCCCCTTGTGATGAAGGCCAACATACCATTTGCCTTCCTTATTGCTTGCTGCACCTGCATGCTAACTTTTAGTGACTTATGAACAAGGACGCCCAGGTCCCTTTGGACACCAACACTTCCCAACTTCTCACCTTTTAAGAAATACGCTGCCTTTCTGTTTTTTCTGCCAAAGTTGATAACTTCACGCTCATTCACATTATATTCTATCTATCATGTTCTTGCCCATTTACTTAGCCTGTCTAAATCCCCATGATTTTCCTTTCAGAAATCCATGTTGACTCAGCCCAATCAAATCATTATTTTCTAAGTGTCCAGTTATCACATCCTTTATAATAGACTCTAACATTTTCCCTACTACTGACGTCCAACTCCCTCCCTCCCTTTTTAAATAGTGAGGTTATATTTGCCACTTTCCAGTCTGCGGGAATCTTTCCATAATCTATCATATTTGGAAAGATAACCACCAATGCATCTACGATCCATATAGCCACCTCCTTCAACACTCTGGGATGTAGCTCAACACTCTGGGATGTAGCTCATCTGGTTCTGGCAATTTATCAACCTTCAATCCAATTAATTTTTTGCATACTACTCCTCATTTTCACAAGCCCCTTAGTTCCCTAGTATTTCTGGTAGATTTTTTGTATCTTCCTCCGTGAGACAGACACAAAGTAATTGTTGAGTTTCTCCATTATAAATTCTTCTGTCTCCGCCTATAATGGACCCACATTTGTCCTTGCTAATCCTTTCCTTTTCACAAATCTAAAGAAGCTTTTACAATTAGTGTTTCTCGCTAGTTTGCATTCATATTCTCTTTTCCCTTTATCAGTTTCTTGGTTCTCCTTTGCTGAATTCTAAAATGCTCCCAATCCTCGGGCTTACCACTTAATTTGGCAACTTTATAAGTCACTCCCTTTGATCTAATGAAATCTTTAACTTATTTTGTTAGCCATGGTTCATTTACCTTTCCTATTGGGTTTTGTGTCTTAGAGATAACTACATTTGACGTAGAGCATGTAACGCTTCTTTAAATACTATCCATTGCCTGTCTACCATCAAATCTTTTAATGTACTTTCCCAATCCACCATTGCCAACTCCATTTCATTCTGTGCTCCTACACCACACTCGCTTTCCCTATTTAGGACATTGCCAGCCTGCTTGGCCCATCCCCACCTCTACTGAAGCTCTACCAGTCTCCCCAACATCTTGAGGTTTGACTTTTCCAATGTTCTCATCTCCACCCTCCCAACTCCTTTCTCATGTGACCATTCTTCCCATTCACACCAAGCTCTGTTGGCCCTCTGTACCCCTGCAGATCCACTTCAAAATTCTCACGTACCTTTCCAAACTCTCTCTGGTCAGAACCCTGTTAGTGATCTTCAGCCAGAGGCCTCCGTGCATATCGATTTCTGCTTATTCTCCCTCAACCCCACCCCCAAACCTCCAATAAGTACTTTGCTTCGCTTCCTCCCTCCACCCCTCTAAACAGTCTCTCAGTCCTCTGTATTTCCAAATGATCTCTTCCTCTCTGTCCACCTAATCCTGAGAGATGTCTGAACTGGAGCGAAAGGAGGTGTAATGGGAGCTAGCTGTGGGAGGAGACAAGTACAAGAGCAGTGGACGTAACTCAGATAAATGTACAGGTACCATTGCATTAAATGAGATCTCAGTTGCTGGTAGGTGGGTGGGAATAAAGGTGAAGGGAGCAGGGGAAAATGATGATGTCTCATTTCATCAGAAGAGGAAACCATTTTGGAGCCTTCCAATGGTCAGCGCTGGTATTGCTAGTGAACTAAGAGCCGGTTATCTGCCAACAACATTTATATAGCGCCTTTAAAGTACTAAACCGACCGAAGCCACTCCATAGAAGTGTTATCAAACAGAAGACCAACATTGAGCCACATATGGAGATATTAGGGCAAGCGGCCAAAAGCTTGGTGAAAGATGTTCGCTTTAAGAAGGGGAGAGAGGAGGAGAGTTTAGGGAGGGAATTCCAGAGCTTAGGGCCCAGGCAGCTGAAGGCACAGCCATCATTGGTGGGATGAAGAAAGGGTGGGGAGTAGGGGGAATGGATGAACAAGAGGGCAGAGTTAAAAGAATGCAGGAATCTCAGAGGGTTGTAAGAATGGATGAATTTGCAGAGATGAGAGAGGAAATGCCATGGAGTGATTTTTAGCAGGGGGATGAGAATTTTAAAATGAAAGCCTTTGAGGAACAGGAGCCAATATAGGTCAGCAAGCATACAGCTGATGAGCTTTTGGAGGTTGCAAGGTGGGAAGGCAGCCATGAGAGTATTGGAATAGTCCTCCACCATGGCGAAGGGGAAGAATTAAACTGAGCACTTTCTCAATGGACTCTTGACATGATTCATTAGCAGCATAACAATGTTCCTCTCCCTTTCCCTCCTCAGAACCACGGCATGGTGGGCTTTTTCCGGGGTGCTGTTCCTCGGTCATTGCGTCGGTCACTAATGGCAGCCATGGCATGGACAGTTTATGAACAGATGATGACCAAGTTGGGCCTCAAGTCATGAAAACCTGGGCAGTTGAATGAAGGACTGTTGGGTAATGGAGGGGAGAGTGAAGTTTTTGCTTGTCAAGACTTCAGTGGGCCTGGAGTCTTTGAAAGTGAATTATGGTACTTTTTATTTTGGTTTAAAGAATTTGCTTCGTAGCGGAGTGGAGTTTACACTGTTTGAATCTGTGCCAGAGAATTCCTGGTAAATGTACGCACATGTATACAGATGCCAAGTGTTTTGTAACCTGTTGATCTCTATTTGCTGTTTCCCGAGGTTATGTAACAGGCAGAGGCCAGCTGTTTGTAACTCTGGACCCAGACCTGACCTTTTCCTGATTGGTTATCACTTTTCAGAGCTTCTGGCCCCGAACCAAGTGGAATCTGAGCAGCGAGGCAGAGGTTATTAAAATAATCCAACTGTAGCCACTCAACAGGAGCTGAGCACAACTCCTGGTCATGTTGTATCGAGGGGACTAAGTCTGGTTAACTAACAGGCTGGGGAAAGATTACTGTCAGCCCCCTTGGCATGAGGTACAAGAACCCAGAGCTGCCCATGTCTGTTAACAATTGTGACCCTCACAACCTCAGCCACATTTAACACGTTAGTAATTCCTGAAAGGAGTGTGGGTGAGTGCATCACCCTTTGCCATGTTGTACAGGCAAGGAAGTCCGTTGTCTAAGCTGGGTCAGCAGTAGGGGTCTGCAATTGGTCTCAGCATGTCTGAGTTGTGTGGAGGGGAAGTCACCCCCAACTCCATCCAGGCATATGGGTGACAGCAGAGGGCAGGAGAAGCTGCAATGCCTTCTGAGGTTGAATAACCAGTCAGTACTCAACAATGAAAGAATGGCCTCTTAAGTGTCCAATAACACAAGGACGAGGCAGTGTCTTCAATGACAAATCAGGAAGACCAGTTAGAGTAGAAATTGTCTGCCCATTGGGTGAGTTAGTCCTTTGTACATTGGACTGGAGACATCAGAGCTTCAGTCAGCCTCCTGCTGTACCAACCACAGTCTGAGGACACTCACTGATTTATTTCATGAAATTGTGGAAACCAATCTCATGTGACCCGTTTCATTTCCCAGGATGCTGTTAGTATTTATGGGGTCAAAGGTCATGGTGAGCTGTTAAGAGTAACTGCTGTGCTCGTGGAGGCCGCATGTATTTGTCATTGTGGCAGCCAATCTGATGCTTAGGCCTTTGCCCTATCACTCCTGGAGCACATCTCATGGCAGCCTCGTGTTCAGCTTTCTGCATTTCCAATTGGCCTGAGCCCAATTAGCTGAAGCACAAGCGCAGGTTGAATACTTGTGGCTCTGCACCATACTAACTCAATTCTCCGACCATCAACCCCCAGCCCCTCCCACCCCCAGCCCTCACACCACTTTCGCCCTGCAGCTTGGTCTTCAGTGAAGAACCTGCTCGTTAAAACTATACGTCCCACTCTTTGCCCACACATCCTCATCCTTTTACAGCTGCAAGCAGAAGCTGATTGAGCCACTGCAGGGCAGGGCCCCAGGTGGGCCTTTTGCCTGGAGATTGGGAAGGGAGAAAGAATTGTTTAGAATCGATCTGCTTAGTTAGATTGGGACAAGAGCTGGAGAACACCCAGTGGGCAGAGTTTGCAGGTAGCAAAGAGGCAGGAGGAGACAGTTTCATTGGAAATTGGATCATATACTTTTCAATAATGAGGCAGAATTCATCTCAATATCACACAGTTGCTGAATTGTAAGAGGGTATTTTTTATCTCCATAATGTCCAGCTGAAATCCATCTAAATTACCTTTGTATCTGGCCAATAGCTGTGTGCAGCTTAGAGGGAACACTGCTGTCCAGGAAAGGGTTAAAATTAGTTACATCTTTTCAGAGAGGAAGGATGGAACTGTAATTATTTATTTGCATGTGAGTCACACTGCAGTTACTGAACTTTGGAGTATTCTGAAATCCAGTGGTTTAATTGTGTAAGGCTTCCAGTTTGACGCAGACTGGAAATTTCTACTGACTCAGGATCTGGAATCTGCTTTACTCGGGCATGATGTCAGCACAGGGAGAGTGGATTTGGTGCTGGCACTGTAGCATCTCTCTGATGTCTAAGCTGGTATCAAGAGCAGTCCGGTTGAGACAAAACAGAGCCCATTAAAGCTGAGATCTCCCAGCCAAGAGCACATTATCCCCAGCCAGTCCTTCCACAGAAGCATGAACATCGCATTCCACCCCTCACCCAATTGTATTTCTTGCCCTCTGTGTGAAGCTATGAGCCTGAATGTTTGGAAAGTGTTGTCTCGGTGCTGATGTGTCATGGGTGGGTAAATCCTAAATCAGAACTGCAAATTGTGGAAGCTGGAAGTTAATGGGAAAATTGGATTTCCCTTTTTTTTTTACATGGATATGAAGCTCTTGAAGACAACTACATGAACGATCTAATCTTGACGGTGGCAACAGTGCAGACCCATAGGTTTTGATGCTATTGGATCCTTCACATATGGTGCCTGTGAAATGGTTCCATCGTCCCCTCCCTTGAGATTGTGTTACACTGGGGTCGGAATGTTTGGTTTATTCTGAGGCTGTTTTGAATCTTCAGTTCTTGATTTGAAATTATTGAAATTAACCCCTCCCCCCCCCCCTTCCCCAAACACTCATTCTTCCCACACACGCATTGTGCAGATGCTGTGGGGCCAGTTTGATTGGGGTTAACGTGTGAGGTTCCCCCCCACCTCCGATGTCCGTGAAGTTGCAGCAGAGATCATTGCCGTAACACACTCGCACGATTCCTCATACAGACGCTCCCAAACACACCTCTCGCTCTGTGATTTTTTTTTATGATTAATTCTAGTGTTTGATGCTAATGTTTGAATAATACAATAGCAGTAATTGTTGGTTTACAAATATTGAATGCAAATTAAATGTGCAATAAGTGTCTCTAGGCCAATATAGAGAGCTGTATGAATTGTTTATTGCGAATGGATGAAAGTTAAGAGACACCCTGCCATTTTTATACTGTTGGGTTTTAGAAAGACAACTTGCTTTTTGTAAAGCTCCTGATGGTTGTACTCATCTCCTGCCTATTTAGATCGAGACCAAGCCTCAGGACCTGTGCTGCCTTGCCTCAAAAACTCCATTGGTGAAACTCACCTACATCAGTCACAAGTGCAGCAGGGCATTGAGTGTCCTGGGAGCAGGGAGGAAAATATAACAATGTCTGTCCATTGCCCCTGCCACACCCTATGATGACAGTGGAATGGTGTTGGCAGTGCCAAACCATCTCTGTTTAAAGTTGGTCTGTAGTCTGGTGAACAGTCTGTGCTGGACTGGGTGGGAGAGGAGAGATCAGAATTGCTGGAGGCAGTTTTGTGCAATGCCCCAGCCTTTGCCTTGCTGGATAAAAGCACTAGGTTGCACAGGGCAGGGTGTTCCAAGATTCATTCCTTCAGCTGGGCCAATGAAGGGGAAGAATAAGGGCCAGAGTTCTGTACTTATCACCAGTCAGATAAACTGTTGCTGGAGAGTGCAGCTCTGTGTGTGCCTTCTAAACATTAGGTTGGAACCTCTTTGTGCTGACTCAAGGGTTCCAGCACCCACTCGTCAGGCTGACTCTTGAATGGTCTGTTGGATATGAAATTTGAGGGCTTTTAGGGAGCTGTTAAGCTGGAGTCTCAGTAAGAGACTCTCAGTAGAGGAAGCGAGTGAAAATTGAGCCAGTCCGGTGGCAGTTTATATGCCCCAGTGTGATCGGACTAACTAGCCCCTTTCAAAAGAAAGAAGTTGGACTGAGCGCGGTGGAACATGAGCTTGATTTGTTTTTAATCTTTTGTTCTCCTGTTGAAAGCCTGAGGGACTAGGCACTGATGCCCTTCAGACTTTGCCAAAGCTACCCTTTTACCAGCTGGTACAAGGTGGCATGAAGTGACCTCCTCATTATTTTCTTCCCTTCCTCTATGGAAAAGTATCTCCTATGGTGGCATGGCACCACAATGGGAGATGGAGCAAAATCAAGGAACAAAAGATCACGATTTTAAACTGTTGCTGCTTTCTGCCAGAATGTTTGGAATTAATTTTTACAAAGCGGGTCTTCTGATTGCAGTCAGTTGGTAAATGAGTCTGATTCAGTGCAGGGATAGAGGGATGCTGACGGGCCACGCTGAGATTTCTTGAAAGCATTTTTTTTAGTATGGCTTATGCCCAACTCCCCCACCCCAAACCCTGGGATCGTCCCTGCTCTCCGACAACTCTTCAAAAATCTGGCTACATCACACGTCCCGTGTCATTCCGATGGGAGCTCTACTGATTTCCAGAGGAAGAAACCGTCTGTATTGGATAAGCTGAGTGATCATAAGCTGAATAATATGCACTTTTAAATAATTCTAACAGTGTAAAAATGGAGCATTACGTTGATACTGATTGACATTGAATATGAAATGGTGCTGTACAATGCTCACATTCATGTTATTGACACAACTAAAAACTTGTAACTAAAATTTATTTAATAGGGATCAATAAAGATTGATTTGTTTTGAATGTAGATTTTTATGTTTGGTTTTGAAGTGGAATATCTGAGGTCATTATTCAATTTATTTTTAGCACTCAAAAATCATGGAATGGAACACTTTCCGCTAGTTATTTTTAATTCATTCTCAGGAAGTGGGCATGGCTGACAAGGCTGATATTTATTGCCCATCGTGAGTTGCCCTGAAGAAGATGGTGGTGGGCCACCTTCTTGAGCCACTGAAAGCAGTGCTGGGTCACTTGGGAGGGCAGTTAAGAGTCAAACACATTGGTCTGGGACTGGAGTCTGTATAGGCTAGACTGGGTAAGGATAAGGTAGGCCTGTTTGTTACTCAGAACTTGTGCCTCACTGAAGTGCCAGTACTGAGGGAGTGCTGGACTGTTGCAAGGTGCTGTCTTTCGGATAATACTTCAAACTGAACCCCTGCTTGCTCCCTCAGGTGCACCGAAAGGAGCTCTACACTATTTCAAAGAAGACCTAGTTTTCTAGCCAATATTTATCCCTCAATCAATGTCACTAAAATAATTATCTAGTCATTATCACATTACTTTTTCTAGGAGCTTGCTGTGTGCAATTGGGTTGAGGGGCTTCCAACTTCACAAAAACAACTACGTCTCAAAAATACTTCATTAGTTGTAAAACGCTTTTGTATTATCCTGAGGTGATGAATAGAGCTATGGAAATGCAAGACTTTTCTGATCTAGAAGCAAGACATTTCATTGTACTGGTATGTTTTTATGTAATTGCTACATGTCAGCAATAAGCCAAACTTTTGAAAATAGAACTTTTAAAGCTTTCCCTCTGAATTTACGAAAAGACAATAAACTCACGCTTTTAACAATGTGCAGTACAGATTCGCAACCGGTCAGCAAGTTTGTAGCTGTGATTCAGTCTGAACTGTGATCAGTTCTAGCTGACCGAACAGCTCCTTGAACTTAACAGCAGGGCGCTATGGAAGTTGGCCAAGAACATGTTTACTATGCTAATCCTTTCAGGATCACTGAGGCAAGGAGGAAAAACACTTCTGAGCAAAACAAGCACTGAACCATGCCAATTTTATTTTTTGTTCCCTCTACCCCTCAATGCACTGACTCATGCTGGTGTTTGGTTCGTTGGGCATTGACACACTACCTAAGTGGCTACTTTTCATCTTTGAGAGACGGAGAGGGTGG
Organism: Cetorhinus maximus; assembly: GCF_964194155.1. Lineage (NCBI taxonomy): Eukaryota > Metazoa > Chordata > Chondrichthyes > Lamniformes > Cetorhinidae > Cetorhinus > Cetorhinus maximus. Next base: position 7,750,990 of record NC_135907.1, on the reverse strand, counting down.
GGAGGGTGAATTGTCGGCCATGGCTCAGCGTGTTGTGGGTTCAACTCCAACTCCGGAGACTTTAGCTTGTAATCTAGGCTGATGCGCCTAGTGCAGTACTGAAGGAGCCTTCTTTTGGGTGAGACTTTAAACCGAGATCCTGTAAGCCCCCTCGGGTGGATGTAAAAAAAGATCCAGCGGCACTATTGGAAGAAGAGCAGGGGAGTTCTCCCTGATGTGCTACAGTATTTATTCTTCATTCAACAACATTAAAACAGTTTGTGAAGTCATTATCACATTGCTGTTATTTGGAGCTTGCTGTGCTCAAATTGGCTGCCATGTTTCTTACATTCCAACAGTGACTAAACTTCGAAAGTACTTCACTGGCTGTAAGGCTCTTTGGGACATACTGAAGTTGTGCAGGGCACTATATAAATACAAGCTGTTCCCTTTTTTGGGATCACATCTGAATTCAATTCTGCCTTCACCACCTGTAAACTGTTTCCGGCAAGGGGTTCATTGAATCAAATCAAGAGAGAGAACTGGGCCGAACTTTCATCCTCTCCCCAGACTGCAGCATTGAGCCCAAATAAAATGCCCCACTGTCACCCAGCTAGTATTTCCTTACTCAGCACTGGGTAGGCGTGATTTTTTTGAGCCTTTATGATCCGACTGATTTGGGATCACATAACACAATACTGTTCTCTGTTACCCTAAGTACTGAATTAGTGAAGTCCTGGGAAAAAGGTTTATAGAACCAAAATGCTTCTTAAGCCAGAACTAATAGTTCGAAGATCAAACTTCTGTTGTTGAGCCTGCAGAAATAAACAGAAGCAGATGTTCCTGAAGGGAGTTTGTGTAGTTCAGCTTTTAAAGGTGTATTTTTCAAAATGTCATTGCAATGGCGTTTGTTCACTCTGGAATTTGGGTCTAAATCTGGAATGATGAAATAAACATTTCCTCCTTGCTGCCTGAGGTTGTTGATGAAATGACTGATCAATGTTGTCACATCCCTTATGTGTGTACAAGCCAATGACCCAGAATGTCACATGATGAGGAGAAAATTTGGAAATCCTGCTCCGAAAGACAATGATACTACTGTAGGAAGTGGAACACTCACATAAAACGAGCAAATCAATGCTACAAATACAGCAGGAAGGAAGGGGCAGCCAGGATAACTATATGAAATCACAGAAATAAATGAAAAGGAACAAAGACTGGCCACAAACATAAAACATAAGAAGAAGAAATTCTTTCAGTACAGTACTTAAAAAGTATAAGGGCATGAGACTGAAAGTGGGAAGCATATGTCCTTGGTTAGACCTCATTAAAAGTACTGTGCCCAGTTCTGGTCTCCATATTCAAAAATGATATAGACTCTGGAGAAGGTGGAAAGAAGATTTACATAGATAATGTCAGAACTGAGAATCTGAAACTATCAGAAAAGATTGAACAGGCTGGGGCTGTAGTTTCTATAAGGCTGCAGAAGGATTTGGACAGGTTGGGAGATGGGCAAAGAAGTGGCAGATGGAATACAACGTGGGGAAGTGTGAGGTCATGCACTTTGGTAGGAAGAATAGAGGCATAGATTATTTTCTAAATGGGGAGAGAATTCAGAAATCTGGAGTGCAAAGGGACTTGGGAGTCCTGGTCCAGGATTCTCTTAAAGTTAACTTGCAGGCTGGGTCGGTAGTTAGGAAGGCAAATGCAATGTTGGCATTTATTCCGAGAGGACTAGAATATAAACGCAGGGATGTGCTGCTGAGGCTTCATAAGGCTCTGGTCAGACCACATTTAGAATATTGTGAGCAATTTTGGGCCCCGTATCTCAGGAAGGATGTGCTGGCCCTGGAGAGGGTACAGAGGAGGTTCATGAGAATGATCCCAGGAATGAAAGGCTTAACATATGAGGAACGTTTGAGAACTCTGGGTTTATACTCGATAGAGCTTAGAAGGATGAGGGGGGATCTGATTGAAACTTACAGAATACTGAAAGGCCTGGATAGAGTGGACGTGGGGAAGATGTTTCCATTAGTAGGAGAGACTAGGACCCAAGGGCACAGCTTCAGAGTAAAGGGAAGACCTTTTAGAACAGAGATGAGGAGAAACTTCTTTAGCCAGAGAGTGGTGAATCTATGGAATTCATTGCCACAGAAGGCTGTGGAGGCCAGGTCATTGAGTGTATTTAAGACCGAGATAGATAGGTTCTTGATTGGTAAGGGGATCAAAGGTTACGGGGAGAAGGCAGGAGAATGGGGTTGAGAAACTTATCAGCCATGATTGAATGGCGGAGCAGACTCGATGGGCTGAATGGCCTAATTTCTGCTCCTATGTCTTATGGTTTAAAAGAGAAGGCTGAGAGGGTTACCTAATAAAAAAATTATGGGAGTGATTGACAGGGTAGATGTAGAGAAGATGTTGCAACTTGTGGAGAATCCAAAACTAAAAGACATAAATATGAGATAGTCACTAATAAGGAATTCAGGAGAAACATTTTTTACCTAGTGAGTGATGAGAATGTGGAACCACAAGGAGTGATTGCGCTTGAATAACATAAGGGAATACAGAGAGAAGGGAATGAAAGAATGTGATGATGGGATTAGGTGAAAAGGCTTGAAGCTTGTGTGGAGCATAAACAATGTTGGGCTGGTTTATACCAGCACTTTAAATTCTAGGTAAGGAGTCAATAAAACTAATGGAATATTGGCTGGAATACAAAGGTGTGGAACTAGTGATACTTCAGTTGTGCGGGATCCCTTGGTCAGAATCCCATCTCCATTACTGTATTCAGTTTTGTGCATTGCACCTCAGGAAGAATGTACAAGCTTTGTGGGGGGGTGTAGTGCGGGTTCACCAAAATGTTACCAGAGCTGAAAGGATTTCATTACTCAAGAAGAGATCAGGGAGAGTTGTCAAAGTACCTGACAAGCTCAACCTGTGACATTATAACTTTGGGGGGAGTTGACAGGAATGTAAATAGTTTAACAAAGCAATTTAACAGTTTTGAGATTATACTTGGGCTGGTAGGGGTGGGGGGGAGGGGGAAGAGTGGAAATATAGCATAATGGGTTAATGGTTTTGTTAATGAGGCCATGATGACATTAATGTGTAACTGTGACATCAGATAACCAAGAGGGTGCTGAGTAGTCTGTGCCCCTGAAACCATGTACTTACTATGACGCCTTGTAAATAGTGTAAATAAATCACTTTTAGTAAAACTATACCGCCTATCTCAAGTCACTTGTAGACTTAAGTCAAACCTCCTTGAAACAATGAGAACAGGTTGTATAAACTAGATTTGTATTCTCTGGAGTTTCAAGAGTTGAGGGGTGATCTAATCAAGGTGTTTGAAATGATAAAAGATTTGGTAAGATAAAGAGAAATTATTTTCTCTGGTGGGGTATTACAGACAATGAGTACAATCTTAAACATAAAGCTAGGCTGCTCAGAAGTGAAATCAGGAAACACTTTTCACACAAAGGGTAGTGGAAAAGTGAGCCTCTCGTCCAACTGAACGCCGGAACATTAATGCCTTGAAGGGCAGAATGGCCTCCTCCTGTTCCTATGTAAGCATAAAATATGATAATGCAGTCAAAATTGAGAATGAAGATGATACTATTAATTTACTAAAATATAATTCACTGAATATCGATAAACCAAGTGAAATTAACAGCTTTGAAATGAATGAGGTGGAAATTCTAGATAATCTAGGTCCCAATGAATTAGCAACAGGAAAGCTTACTGTTCATTTTCTAAAAGAATGACAAAGCAGTAACCATACGAAATAGCAGAATTCATTGTCAGGAGCAACCTTGAGAACCTTAAATGAAAATAACCCATTATACAGTAATTCAGTTAGGCATTAACCTGCTTAGCTGTTTTGAATGACATCTCTAGTGAATGGAAAAACCCTATGACAGGATATAGCCTGACTTCCAAGAATCTATTTGACAAGAGCCCTCAGGAATGGCTGCTACTTAAGCTTAAAGCTGTTGAGATACTGTTAAAGGTTGTTTTTGGATCCCCACTGCTTGTACCTGACATTAGCCACTTGACTCAACACAAGCTCATCAAATTTGTAGACAATGACAAAGGAGAAGGGGAAACCAAATTTTCCAGGTGTTACAGTATAAATAGGAAGAGAGGGAGGATCAAAATGTGGCTGGAAGCATAGTGCAGGAAGGAGGGCTTTTGATTCTTTTGACATTGGGACCAGTCCTGGGGCAGGAGGCATCTATTCAAAAGAACTGGGATAATGTCCTCATGGGGAGGTTCACTGGCGTAGTTGGGGAGGGTTTAAACGAAATTGGCAGGGGTGTGGGCACCAGCGTAGAAAAGAGTAATAAGATGGATAAACGATTGAGACTGTTAGATAGTATTAGAAAAGGAAGTACTACAGTAGACAGGAGTAGACTAAGAAGGTCTACGGGGAATACAAAGACAGGTTTAGAACACATGTATGTAAATGGACAATGTCTAGTGAATAAGATTGCTGAGCTACAAGCACAAATGGCAGTGTGGGAATATGATGTATTGGGAATATGGTTTAAAAATGGTGAGCATTGGGCACTTGATATTCAAGCTTACAAAATGTTCAGAAAAAATAGGGAAGGTAAAAAGGGAGGTAGGGTGGCAGTATTGATTGGGAAAACATTGTAGTGCTGGAAAGAGATTATGTACTTGAGGGACAAAGATACAATCCATTTGATCAGAACTGAGAAACAAAAAGGGAATGAGCAAGCTGCTGGGGGTATTCTATAGACCTCCAAATAGTGACAGATGGAGGAGCAAATCTGCAGGGAAATCAGAGGGATGTGTAACAACTAAAGTGTGGTGATATTGGGGATTTTGATTACCCAAATATCGATTGGGATAATGTTAGAGTAAAGGGTAAGGAGAAGGAGGAATTTCTGAAATGTGTTCAGGAGAATTTCCTTGACCAGCATGTTCTCGGCCCAACTAGGGAGGAAGCATTGCTGAATCTAGTGCCAGGGAATGGAGTGGGCCAAGTGGACCAAGTGACTGTGGGAGAACACTTGGGTAAGAGTGATCATTATATCATAAGTTTAGATTAGTAATGGAGAAGAGCAAGGAACAGTCTAAGCAGAGGGCTAATTACAATGGGATGAAAGAGGATCTAGCCAGGGTAAAATGGAACAAAAGATTTACAAGAAACCCTATATAGATATTTATACAACCTGTGCAAACTTGTCAGAAGAAAGAACTTGCATTTATATAGCAACTTTGACATCCCAGGACATCCCAAAGCTTTACAGCTATTGAAATACCTCAAAGCCACAGTTCATGTTATTAGGTGCATGACTGCAGCAACCAATTTCTGCACAGCGAAGTCCCACAATCACAATGAAATAAAAACAGTTAATCTATTTTGATGAGGATTAAATGTTGGCCAGGACACCCAGACGAAGCTGCTCTTTGAGTCTGTGACATCCACCTGTATGGGCTGAACTGGCTTAATAACTGTTCTGAAAGATGGCACTTCTGACAATGCAGCACACCCTTAGTATTCCGCTGGTCTCATCACTACTTTCTTGCCTCTTCCCCACAAACCTTGACTCCCCTGTAGTTTACAAATCTATCCATAACTCAGCCTTGAATGTATTCAATGACCCTGCCTCTACTGTTCTCCAGGGAAGAGAATTTCAAGGATTCATGAGAGAATTACTTCTCATCTCTGTCTTAAATGGGAGACCTCTTATTCTGAAACTATTCCCCCAAGTTCTAGGTTCCCTCACGAGCGGGAACATTCCTTCTGCATCTACCCTGTCAATCCCCCACAGAATTTCTTTTGTTTCAATTAGATAACCTCTCATTCTTCTAAACTCCAATGAGTAAAGGTCTAACCTGCTCAACTTTTAAGACAACCAATAAGACAACCACTTCATCTCTGAAATAAAAACAGAAAGTGCTAGAAAACCTCAGCAGGTCTGGCAGCATCTGTGGAGAAAGAAACAGAGTTAACATTTCATGTCCAATAGCACTCTTCTCCGGCTGTGTTTTTCCAGTACTTTCTGTTTTTATTTCAGATCTCCAGCATCTGCATTATTTTGATTTTACCCTTCATCTCTGAACTGCCTCCAATGCAATTAAATCCCATTTTAAGTAAGGAGATCAAAACTGCACACAGTACTCTAGGTGTGGTCTCACCAATGCCCTGTACAGTTGTAGCAAGATTTCCCTACTTTTATACCCTATCCCCCTCACAATAAAGGCCAACATTCCATTTGCCTTCAGAATTATTTACTGTACCTGCATGCTGACTTTTTATGATTCATGTACAAAGACACCCAGATCCCTCTGTACCGCAGTATTCTATAATCTCTCTCCATTTAAATAATATTATGCTTTTCTATTCTTTCTGCCAAAGTGGATAGATAACTGCACTTTTTTCCACATTATACTTCCAGGCTAATCCTCTGGGCCTCTGGATTGCTAGTCCAGTGACACTATCACTATGTTGCCTTTGCTGTACCCAGTGCCTTCAGCCGTTTCTTGGTATCATGTGGAATGTATTGAATTGTTTGAACACTGACATCTATGATGCTGGGGACCTCAGGTGGAGACGGAGATGGATCGCCCACTTGGCACCTCTGCCAGTGGTCAATCCTAACAATAATGTCATGTATTGATGTATCTGTGACAGGCGAGGTCAAGTAGATTTTTCCCTCTTGTTGTTTCTCTCACCACCTGTCGCAGGCCCAGTCTAGCAGATATGTCCTTCACGACCCAGCCAGCTTGGTCAGTAGTAGTGCTCCAACCAGAGTACCCTCAGTGCTTCTTCCTAGTGGCAGAGTGCAGATTGATCAGCTGTGAGGGGGAGGTAGGTGTAATCAGCAGGAGGTTTCTTTGCTCATGTTTGACCTGATGCCTATATGAGACTTCGTGGGGTCTGGAGTCAATGTTGAGGACTCCCAAGGCCACCGTCTCCCCACCGTATATCACTGTGCTGCCACCTGAGACAGGACATACAAAGGGATGGTATGGGGGCATTGGTTGTAAGGTATGATTTTGTGAGTATGGCTATGTCAGGCAGTTGCTTGACTAATCTGTTGGACTGCTCTCCCAATTTTGGCAAAAGCCTTCAAATGTTGGGAAGGAAATTTTGGAGGGTCAACTAGGCAGGGTGGGCCATTGTTGTTTCCAGTGTCTAGGTTGATTGCTGGATGGTGCCCCCAGTTTGAATCCTTTTCAACTTTTTTGCAACAGTTTGGTACAAAAAAAAGTGGCTCACTAGGCCATTTCCAATGGAAGTTAAGAGTCAACCACATTGTGTGCGTCTGGAGTCACATGTAGACCAGACCAGGTAAGCTCAACAGATTTCCTTCACTAAAGGAGCATTAGTGAACTAGATGGCTTTTTATGACAATCTGATAGTTTCATGGTCACCATTAGATTTATTAATTAATTGAATTTAAATTCCACCAGCTGCTGTGGGGAGATTTGGACCCATGTCCCCAGAGCTTTAGCCTGGGTCTCTGGATTACTATTCTGGTAATGTTGCCGCTATGCCAGCATCCCCTAGTTGGGCAATCCCTCAAATAATCATCCTCATGTTCAAATCCCTCCATTGCATCATTGCTCTCAACCTCTGAAGTCTCTTTCAGCCCTAGAATGCTCTGACATCTCTTCGCATTCCTCCAATTCTGTCCTATTGTGCACCCCAATGTCCTTTGCTCATTACTGGCAGTTGTGCCTTCAGCCATCTAGGTCTTAAGGTCTAGAAATCCCTCCCAATATACCTCTCTCTTCTCCTTAAAACCTACCTCATTGACTAAGCTGTTGGTTATCTCTCCTAATATCTCCTTCTTTGACTCGGGTCTTTTTTTTTTTGTCTGATTACATTCCTATGAAGCAACTTGGGAGGAATTACTATGCTAAAGGCACTACATAAATGCAGGTTGTTGCTGTTGAAGCTCCATGGTACATACCTAAGTGGCACGTGACGACAAAAAATTGGACTGTACTGGACTGATGGACTATTGAACCAGAGAGATCTAAAAGATCTTGAGTGTAATCCTGGGCTGTGCTGCGTTAGCTGATTTCAGCTAGGACTTCATCAGAGACAGAGGGCCTATAATTGATCTCGCTGTTGCCAGGTTAGTGATGGGAAAAATCACCCTGGTTTCTATCTGCTGGTTGCTATTCAAAGAAAGACTTGCATTTGTATCGCACCTTCCACATCCCAAAGCATTTTACAACCAATGAAGTATTTTCAAAGGGTACTCACTGTTACAGTGTAGGAAAAGTAGCAGCCAATTTGTGCACAGCAAAATCCCACAAGCAGCAATGTAATGATGATCAGGTTATCTGTTTTAGTGATGTTGATGGAGGGATAAATACTGACCAGGACACCAGGCATAACTTCCCCGCTTTTCTTCAAAATAGTGCCGTGGGATCTTGCTGCCCGAGAGCGCAGAAAGGTCTTGATTTAAAATGTCATCCGATAGATGCCAGTGAAGCATTGACAGTGAAGCACTCCCTAGGTACTGCACTAGAATGTCCACCTAGATTATGTGTTCAAGTCTTGCAACGAGGGGTCAAGACTATAATTTAGTCACCAATGAGGAGGAAAAGTGGTTAGGATGTGGAACTTGCTGCCACGAGGAGTTGGTGAGGTGAATAGCACAGATGCATTTAAGGGGAAGTTAGATAAACATATTAGGGAGAAAGGAGCAAAAATGTGTGCAGATAAGATTAGATGAAGCATGGTATGGAGGCTCAAATGGAGCATTAACACTGGCTTAGACCAGTTGGGCTGAATGGCCTGCTTCATTTAAAAAAATAATTAAAATACATTGTCAAGCCTAAAAAGCTGTGCTAAAAATAAAACCTGAAAACTGTAGGACTGTTGACTCTGACAATGCCAAAAGTAGCTATCAGGTACGGATATGAGTGGGGTCTGTTGTGATGCCAACCATGTGGGTATATCCTGTTGACACTGTGAGGTCTCACGCCCAAGAATGGCCAGCCAATTGGGCGAAGTTCCAAAAGACTCACAGAATGTTCCAGATGGAGTGTTTGGGGTGCTTCCTCTCCACTGGGTGTAACAACGAGTGTTGCAGCTGCAGGGGACAGAGAACAGTTTTTTTTGAGACACGGCTTGGTGCAAATAATCAAAGTGCAGACAAACAAGAATGAGAACTTCCCAAGCAGGTTTGCTGTCCCGTTAGGAGTAAAAGCAACCTTTCTGCTTCTGTGCAAGACCTCCTACACGCAGCTGTGCAAAAGCAGCTGAGTGTTGCTGGTCGATTAGATTATCAACTAGTCCCAAGGCACAGGCGTAGGATCAGGGGTTTGTAAAAGAAGCATATTTATAATCTTGGAACAGCCTTTGCTCAGTCCTGTAACTCAGTCCTCAGTAACTGTTGCGCAAGTTAAATAGGGGACTGAGAGAAGAAAAATGGAATCTCCTTACAATGTTCATGGGTATAGTTTAGCTGGTTTGGTGCAGGAAGTGGGATAAGCATAGAAAGAAAGGAAACTTGAACCTATATTTATTTAGAGGTTCCCATAAAGACTCAAGATGCCCCAAAGTACTTTGCAGCCAATGAAGTACTTTTTAACACAAAAACAGAATTACCTGGAAAAACTCAGCAGGTCTGGCAGCATCAGCGGAGAAGAAATCAGTTAACGTTTCGAGCCTTCATGGCCCTTCGGCAGAACTGAAGCATAGTTAGAAGAAGGGAGAAATATAAATTGGGTTAAGGTGGGGTGGGGGGGGGGGGGGGGGGTGGTGGGAGGAGAGAGAGACATTGAGGGTGTGGTGATTATGGAGATGAGCAGATAATCAAAAGATGTCACAGACAAAAGGGTCAAAGAGGTGTTTTGTCTGAGAAAAGTGCTAATTAAGAATGGAGGACAGGATATTCAAAGTACAGCTCTAGTGGGGGTGGGGTGGAAAGGCTAACAAGGTTTTAGTTTTAGATTTAAAAATAATGGAAATAGGTGGGGAAAGAAGAATCTATATAAATTATTCCAAAAAAAGCGGGGGGGGGGGGGGGGAGAAACGGGGTGGGGATGGGGGGAGGGGGAGTTTAAGATCTAAAGTTGTTGAATTCAATATTCAGCCCAGAGGGCTGTAAAGTGCCCAGTCCTACTCCGGCCCCCTCCCACAACTCTTTCTCCGGTACATCGATGATTACTTCGGTGCTGCTTCATGCTCTCATCGGGACCTGGAAAAATTTATTAATTTTGCTTCCAATCTCCACCCCTCCATCATCTTCACATGGTCCATCTCTGACACTTCTCTTCCCTTCCTTGACCTCTCTGTCTCAATTTCTGATGATAGACTGTCCACCAATATCCATTACAAGCCTACCGACTCCCACAGCTACCTCGACTACAGCTCCTCACACCCCGCTTCTTGTAAAGACTCCATCCCATTCTCTCAGTTCCTTCGCCTCCGTCGCATCTGTTCTGATGACGCTACCTTCAAAAACAGCTCCTCTGACATGTCCTCCTTCTTCCTTAACCGAGGTTTTCCATCCACGGTCGTTGACAGGGCCCTCAACCGTGTCCGGCCCATATCCCGCGCATCCTCCCTCACGCCTTCTCCTCCTTTCCAGAAACATGATAGGGTCCCCCTTGTCCTCACTTATCACCCCGCCAGCCTCCGCATTCAAAGGATCATCCTCCGCCATTTCCGCCAACTCCAGCATGATGCCACCACCAAACACATCTTCCCTTCACCCCCCCTGACGGCATTCCGTAGGGATCGTTCCCTCCGGGACACCCTGGTCCACTCCTCCATCACCCCCTACTCCTCAACCCCCACTTATGGCACCTCCCCATGCCCACGCAGAAGATGCAACACCTGCCCCTTCACTTCCTCTCTCCTCACCGTCCAAGGGCCCAAACACTCCTTTCAAGTGAAGCAGCATTTCACTTGCATTTCCCCTAACTTAGTCTACTGCATTCGTTGCTCCCAATGCGGTCTCCTCTACACTGGAGAGACCAAACGCAAACTGGGCAACCGTTTTGCGGAACACCTGCGGTCTGTCCGCAAGAAAGACCCAAACCTCCCTGTCGCTTGCCATTTTAACACTCCACCCTGTTCTCTTGCCCACATGTCTGTCCTTAGCTTGCTGCATTGTTCCAGTGAAGCCCAACGCAAACTGGAGGAACAGCACCTCATCTTCCGACTAGGCACTTCACAGCCTTCCGGGCTGAATATTGAATTCAACAACTTTAGATCTTAAACTCCCCCTCCCCCCATCCCCACCCCGTTTCTCCCCTCCCCCCCACCGCTTTTTTTTTCAATAATTTATATAGATTCTTCTTTCCCCACCTATTTCCATTATTTTTAAATCTAAAACTAAAACCTTGTTAGCCTTTCCACCCCACCCCCACTAGAGCTGTACTTTGAATATCCTGTCCTCCATTCTTAATTAGCACTTTTCTCAGACAAAACACCTCTTTGACCCTTTTGTCTGTGACATCTTTTGATTATCTGCTCATCTCCACAATCACCACACCCTCAATGTCTCTCTCTCCCCCCACCCACCCCACCTTAACCCAATTTATGTTTCTCCCTTCTTCTAACTATGCTTCAGTTCTGCCGAAGGGCCATGAAGGCTCGAAATGTTAACTGATTTCTTCTCCGCTGATGCTGCCAGACCTGCTGAGTTTTTCCAGGTAATTCTGTTTTTGTTTTGGATTTCCAGCATCCGTAGTAGCTTTTAGCTTTTTGTTTTTATCGAAGTACTTTTTAAAGTGGTCAATGTTGTAATGTAGGAAATGCAGCAGCCAATTTATGCACAGCAAGCTCCCACAAACAGCAAAGTGATGAAGACCAGATAATCTGTTCTTGTGAGGTTGATTCAGGGATAAGCATTGTCCGGGACAAATTCCCTGTTTTTCTTTGAAATAGGGTTAAGCAATCTTTTACACCACCAGGATCTTGGTTTTACATCTCATCTGAAAGATGACACCCCTGACGGTGCAGCACTCCATTGGGACTGCACTGGAGTATCAGCTTTCATTTTTGTACTCAAGACTCAGATGACTAAATTTTTGTTAGCTATAGGTTTCATGGGATGTAGAGAAAATGCAGGTATTTGGAGTTGAGGTACAGATCAGCCATGGTCTAATTGGATGGCAGAATAGGCTTGAGGGGCTGAACGACCTACTCTTGTTCCTACGTTCGCCTGACTTAAAAAGACAATGGAGCTCTGCCAGTTGGATACTGTGCTTAATTAAATAGAATATGGGAGGAATTCACAAACGAAGTGGAAAATTTAAAAGTTAACTACATTAGTAATTCAATAACTTACAAAATAATTAAAAACAGCAAGACATTCATTTCACAAAGCCGTTTCCAATACCTGGAAGATGATCGATGTTCATCACAACCAAAAGTTCACCGTACCTTAGCTATCAAGGAATGACAGTTTGTTTAACAGATTGTTTACGCAGTTGGCTGTTGCAACAGTAATAGGCTGTAGCTCTGATAATGACTGATTGCTCCGATTCCCAGGGTCAGCTGAAATGTCACAAGCTTAAGTGCAGTCAAGGAAGGCTATTCTGCACATCTTAGCTCATCCAACTCCATCTTAAATGACTCCTGGGATTTTGCCTCTGCCATTCAACCCCTAAGTTCTATTTCAAGGATTGGTCACTCTCTTTGTGTGAAGAATTTTCTGTTATCATGGCTAAAAGGGTCAAATTAGGGACAGCTTGCTTAGATTTGCTTGATTTTAGAAGATTAAGAAGTGAACTTATTGAGGTGTTGAAGATATTTAAAAGATTTAATAAGGTAGGTAGAAAGGTACTATTTCCACCAGTGGGGGAATCTAGAATAAGGGGGCTTAACCTTAAAATTAGATCTGTACCATTTAGGGGTGAAACCAAGAAGAACTTTTCACATAAAGAGTAATAGCAATCTGGAACTCTCTCCCCAAAGCGCTGTTGTATGTGAGGGCCAACTGAAAATGTCAAATCTAAGATTGATAGACTGTTAGACAAGGGTGTTAAGAATTATGGAACTCGTGTGGGTAGATGGAGTTAATATATAGATCGGCCATGATCTAATTGATTGGTGGTACAAGCTCGAAGGGCTGAATGATCTCCTCCTGTTCCTATCTGACCTAGGCTTCTATCGTTGTCAGACACCTGAGTGTTGTTGGGTTACTCAACAACAAAAGACCTCACAGCTGAGCCTGATCTTGGACGCGCATGTCCATTTTTTGACAAGGGTCATTGGATGGTGATCAGGAGCAGGAACCAAGGGCTGTGACCAGTTGTGGTGCCGAAATTCCTGCCCTGACTGAGATCAACAATAACCAGGGCTAGATGCTGGAAGGCTGGTGCTGCAGTGGAATGACCACAAAGGGGCCTGCACTGTAAGAGAATCGCTTAGGCATTCCCTCGGAATCGAGGATGACTTGCTTCCACTTTGATTTGTTGGGTTCTGAAATTAATATGTGGAAGATGACTGTGCATGATTTATTTTTAACGTGGGGCAGTTAAATGCCAACCATCACATGGTCTTGACAGAATGGCACCTTGGTCCATTGGCAAAGGGGTTCCAAGGCAATTGGAGGTCAGGCTGTGAAACATTAGTACTGTCATACGCAGTTCAAGAATTTCAAACAGGCATAAACAGGTTGGTGGAATGGGTGGACAAGTAGCAGATGTTTGAACCAAGGCTGTAATGAGGTCAGGAGTTGAGAGGCCCTGGCGGAACCCAACAGCACTGTTGACAACCATTTCCATCACTTTACTGATGAGGTAGAGTAGACAGATGGGGCATAAATTGGCTGGGTTGGATTTGTCCTGTTTTTTGTGTACAGGACATACATGGGCAATTTTCCACATTGCTGGGTAGATGCCAGTGTTGTAGCTGTACTGGAGCAGATTGGCTCGGGGTGCCGCCCAGGGTTGCCAAACCTCCAGGATTGCCCTGGGGTCTCCAGGAATTGAAGATTAATCTCCAGGACGCTGCTGCAACAGCAGCGCAGGAATAGGGAGGATTAAAAAGACTTTTCTTCAATTTCTTTTGAACATCGTTTTTCGTCGTTATAAAAATATCAGCAATAGCCAGGGGGTTGGGGGGGGGTGGCGGAGGGTGAAAAGACTGTTTGACTGGGCAAGGGAGCGGGGATGAAAATCTCCAGAGACACATCCAATAAGAGTTGGCAACCCAGGCACTGCCTGAGAGCACAGGGGAGGCAGGTTCAATTGAGGCATTCAAGAGGGAATTGGATTATTATCTGAAATGGAAAAAAAAATTGCAAGTCTAGGGAGGGGAGGCAGGGTGGGGCACCTTCAGAGGGCCAGCACAGACACGACAGGCCGAAAGGCTGATCCCTAAGCGTGTATCCAACCGCACCCCCCCGCGCACAGAGAGCCCGCAACCGCCGCCGTCCAGTTCCACGTGGCCCAGTCCCGGGAGACCTGGTACTGGGACAGGCCCAAGTCTGCACCATTTCCCTCACCCAGCCCGAGTCTGCCCTCTGCTGCCGGCCGCAGGGCCTAACTCCTCACCAGAAGCCTAATCCGCCCGCGTCGCCCCGGCAACGGCCCCGGAAGTGAACGGCCGGAGAGCTGCGAGCTGATTGGTGGGGGGGCGGGGCCGGGTCGCCTATAAAAAGCGTCACTTCCTGCGCACGCCCTCTTTGCCGCCGAGCTTCCACACGGCGTTGTACCGAGTGAGTGACTGGAGTGAAACGGGAACCAATCGAGCCTCGCTGCACACACCGGGCCTCCGCATTATAACAATAACAACACCTTACCGAGTGTCAGAAAGGAGGGGGGAGGGAGGATCATTGAAGCGCTTCAGTCACGGAGTGCGGGACGGGTTAGGCCTTAGGCCTCAGGCTTTAGGCCTCAGGCCCCAGGCCCTGAGCGCTCAGGCGGCCATCAACATGTGGTTGCTTTTACTCGCTGCTATGTCCTCGCTGTGGGGGGGTGGGGGTTTTCGAGAGAAGCGTCGGCCCTAGGCCGCAATCACGTGTCAGAGGGGCCACCAGACAGTAAAGTGGCACCACGTGACCCTGGATGGTCCTGAGGTCAATTATTCCAAGTCACGTGTCAGTGAGGGGCACGGTTCACAACTGGAGCTGACAACTTAAAGGTTGGCATTTATTACCCATCCCCAATTGCCCTTGAGAAGGTGGTGAGCTGCCTTCTTGAGATGCCTGTTGCCCCAGAATATGGTGTAGATACACCCACGGTGCTGTGAGGTAGGGAGTTCCAGGATTTTCACCCAGCAATATAGTTCCAAATCAGGATGGTGTGGAGGGGAACTTGGTTCCCATGCATCTGCTGCGTTTGTGCTTCTAGATGGTATATATTAACATCACCAGCACCTTGCCAAGAAGAAGCCTTGGCTAATTATGGCACCACCTCTTGTGGATTGTACACATTGTAGCCCTGGTAGACATTATTTTCATGCTGTGCCAAGCCACCATGGTCACCAACCATCTTGGCAGGTATGAGTCACACAGACTTGATCTAATTGCTGGTCTGTGCTGATTTGTTTGAGAGTTGGGGCAACAGTGGAAATGGTTGGACAAAAGCCAAATACTGCAGATGCTAGAAACCTGAAGTAAAGACTGAAGATGCTGGAAATTCTCAGTGCCTGTAGAGAGAAAGGGTTAACATGACCTTTCATCAGAAGCTCCTGATGAGATATTCTGACACTTCAATTGTGGAGTAGTAAATTTGTGTGCCTGTGTTCTATGTTTGGATCTGTTTAAAGTGCCGGACTCTTGTCCCTCAGGTTACCCATCGTTGCTTTTAACGGGAAACGTTCACAATGTCCGGAGGTCTCGATGTGCTGCAGATGAAGGAGGAGGATGTCCTCAAATTCCTTGCTGCTTCTACCCACCTGGGCAGCACCAACCTGGACTTCCAAATGGAGCAATATGTCTACAAGAGGAAAAGTGATGGTAGGCACCTGGCAACTGAGTCAAAGAGTGAAGCTTAAAGTACACCCGGAAAGATTACTTGTCATTATGTAGAGTTAGTGTCCAGTCCAAAGCTGAAGGTCCCAGAAAAACCCATTGTAATCTGTTCCAATCTGGTATTTTAGACAAAATTGGTTGCATTTCCTGTTGTAGTTGGGAACTGTTAAATCACTCCTGTTGTGGCTTCTTTAATATTTGGGCTGAAGTTAAGGGATGTCACTGCTGGGGAAAGGAGCTCTTCTATTCAAGCACCTGGTGTTGGTGTCCAGCTCCACTTCAGTAATGTGCTGCACTGCCGATCTCGGCAGAGATACTAAAGCTGTGATGTCAAGTCACTGTGATATCCCATTACCTCTGGCTGTCCTTAAAATGTGCTTCTTTATTTGAACCTATCTTAATTTTTTTTTGTCTGATTATGTGGCTGTGAAATGCCATGATGCGTTTTAATGGTACTGCAGGTGTACAGGTATCGGACCCCGTATCTGGGACACTCGGGATCTTCCGGAGTTGGGGATTTTACGGATTTTGGGTCCTGCATGATGCCCTGATAAAACATTTTAAAAAGTATAGAAATAAAACTAAAACTACAAAGTCTTTTACTTACATTTATTGTTTAAGCTTTTTACTTTTCATTTACATCTTCGTTGTTTTATTATTTCACATCTCAACCGAAGAAGAGTCCGCTGTTGTACAGACACAGGCTGCAGAAGTTGAAGGCTCAGGCTCCGTCTTACCTCTTTTTTTAAGTGGTTAAATATGTGGGCTTTTCTTTCCAAAACACCTTGTATTTTGTAGACCTACATAATATGCTACTCTGCAATGAAGCTCTTCTCCATCCCCTGAACCAATTCCTCCGTAATGTTTATTCGCCTGTTAAAGACACTTTTTCCTGTTCATCCAACACACCATTTTCATTATCATTCTCATTCTTTTCTTATTCATGACCATGTCGCATATTTCACTATCTGAACTGGAGCATCATTGTCAACATTCAGACAATTTTTGACAGTTTCCTTGTCCAATAACTTGGCTTCAGCAAACCTTGCACATAAAACTGCAATGACTTTTTCCTCAAGACACACGGAAGCCACTAAAATCAGGCTAATTTTCACAATCATTTAAGAATATGATAACGCCACAAATTATGCCATCCATTTATCAAAATATCCTGGGGTGCATTGGCCCAGGCCTTTGCAGCATTCCAGTGTGCATCTTTAACAATTCACTAAATCCCAAGCCTCTACTGCATGTAGTGAACATTTTGTGTGTGGATTCAGCCTTGTACCTGTATATATAAAGACAAGCATTTTTTCCACTTCTCATGCCTGGCTTCACTTGCTAGTTGTACTGTAGACTGTTGCAGCCAGCAATGCCCTTTAGGGAAGGAAATCTCCTCAGCAGGCTGAGGAGAGTTTATTCTGACAGTCTGGCCTCAATTTGAACTCTGGCCCGTTAAAATCACCCAGTTTCCCCAATTCCTTTGCTTTTTTTTTCGTTCACAGGATGTGGGCGTTCTTGGTGTGATCAGCATTATGGATGGCTTCTCGTCAGGCCATTTCAGAGGGCCGTGGACCACATTGCTGTTGGTCTGGAGTCACATGTAGGCCATACTGGGTAGGGACAGCAGATTTCCTTCCCTAAAGGGCATTAGTGAACCAGGTGGGTTTCAGTGGCAATCCAGTAGTTTCATAGTCGTCATTACTGAGACTGGCTTTTTATTCCAGAATTATTTAATGAACTAAATTTAAATTCTCCGGCTGCAGCCGTGGCATTTGGATTCGTGTCTTTGAATCTTTAGCCCAGGCCTCTGGATAACTAATTCATTATTTTACCGTAGCCTAAAATTAAACGGCTTAGTGACATACTTTCTTGTGATGAGAATGTTAGTTGTGAGCTTGCTGTGTTATCTCGCAAGTAGTAGTAAGGGTGTCCTGTCTACAGGGAGCCTCTTGTCTGGTGAGGTGTTAAGGGGGGTGAAATTTCAGCACATTGGTGCTGCACAGTGCACTGAGAAAGACAGAGCTATATTTTTTACCTCAGACCATATTATGTTAAAGCTGTATGCCTCTCTGTTGAGGCAGCATGCACCAGTCCCAAGAGGAAGATTCAGGTCCTGGAGACCGTGCAGAGAAGGGCTGAGGGACTGATGTGCACCATTGGGAAATTGACCAGGAAAAATTTGGCGTCAGCCTCCAAGGGATGTGGAGTGATTCTGTTTTTCATTTTCTTTCCGCACATTCTTAAAACTCAGTGCTGAGGTCAGTTCCTGGCCAATGAACTCTGAGTGTCGGAGATGTGCTACAGTAAATTGGCAGGAGTTTCGCTAACACCACTAGAGTCTGACTTAATGAGTGGAGTTTGATAGTAGTTCCTGCTACATCTGTACTGCCTAGTATTCCCTTGCACTAGGGAATGTCCAGGTTCCTGTGCACTAACCTAGAAATAATTGAAGTTAACGGATTTGGGTTAGGAAGGGGCGAACTGTTATCCTGTGCAGCCTTGTTATGTGGCTGGAGTTTGAGGCTCTGAGTAATGATTCAATGTTATCCAAAGAATCTTCTTCACCCTCCTCATCCCTGCCCTGGAATTGCACTGTCCTGTACAATGCAATCTGCTTGGCTAATTAGGTTGGTTCATGAGTTGTCTCCAGCCTCTGCTGTCTGTTGCCGGTAGTGGTGGTGGAGCATTTTCCTCCCTTCCTGTGAGGTTTCTCCTCTTGGGCTTCCCCAGCCCTGGGCTGCTGTTAGTTGGAGAGGAAGGAAGAACTTGCATTGATAAAATGCTTGACACATTCCCCCGGATGTCCAAAAGTGCTTTACAACCAATCAGTCCTGAAATCAAACTCTGATCTTAGCCCTGTGGGGATAAACTCAAACTCTGGAATTCTCTCCCTAAACCTCACTGCATCTTTCTCCTTAACACCCATCTCTGTGACCACTTACTTGTCTTAATAACTTCGTGTGGGTTCAGTGTCAAACTCTTTGATGTGGCTCGTTGAGGTGTATTGGGCCACCACTATGTTAAAAATGTGATTATAAATGCAAGTTGTTTGTAGGGTGACCAACCTTTTCATAGAATCTTGCAGCCCAAGAGGCCATTTGGCCCATTGCCCTGTGTTGGGCTGTTTGAAAGAGTTGTCCAATGAATTCCACCCTGTGTTTCCCCGTCACCCTGTAAATCTTTGAGAATCCAATTCATTTTCTGGATACTCGAGGTGCTTCAGAGACACTGGAGAGGCCGGGGGAAAGAGGGGATTATATAGAACGCTGGATAATAAACCCAGGATTAATTTTGATCCCCTACTTTATACGTTTGTGTTTTATTCTTTATACTCATATATGTTTGTATGTTTTGTTTATTAACAGGTATCTATATCATCAACCTGAAGAAGACATGGGAGAAATTGCTGCTTGCAGCTCGTGCCATTGTCTCTATCGAGAACCCAGCTGACGTCTGCGTCATCTCCTCCAGACCGTTTGGGCAGGTGTGTGCAGAAGCAATGACCTGTCTGTGCTCTGTATTCTCCATCAGCCGCTGTTATCATTGTGCCATGTTGTGTCTCGTAGAACTGCACGTTATTAAAACCTGGGGGTTAGGGCTAGTACCTTGGCCAGTGATCTCTCAGGTGTCGGAAATGTGCTACATTAATGCTGGCAGGTTTTTCGCTAACACCACAAGGGTCGGTGTGACTCGATGAGTGGGGTTTGATAGTAATCCTTGTCACAGTTTATCTCAAACTAGACTCAGAGTTTAATTAATGTTGATGCATCAGTATTACTGCGGAGTACCACTTATCATTTAGCTGGAGGTTTTTGGAAGCTGATAATGGAAACGTTAGAGGAGATTAAGACTGAAAGGGGATTTGAGAGATTTGCTTTGTTTTAAAATCCCTGCAGAAGTTTGAACATTGAAACCATGTTGGGAGTTATACATGTGTGTTGTCTGCTCTGGGAGGCACTCGACTGTAGCAGAGCTGTGTATGAAGGCTCGGCTGAGTTACCAATAAGTTCCTTTAACGTTTGTTTACCATGATTGCCTCTGCTCCCTCAGCGTGCTGTCCTGAAGTTTGCTGCTGCCACTGGCGCCACCCCCATTGCTGGAAGGTTTACCCCAGGTACATTCACCAATCAGATCCAGGCCGCCTTCAGGGAGCCCCGTCTGTTGGTGGTGACAGACCCTCGACAGGATCATCAGCCCTTAACTGAAGCATCATACGTTAACATCCCCACCATTGCCATGTGCAACACTGACTCGCCCCTGCGTTATGTGGACATCGCAGTCCCGTGCAACAACAAGGTACAGCTGTCTAACTGAATTCACCCGATGTTCTTTAATTGTTGTAACTTTAACTTTATTCTGAAGTTTCCGTTTTCTTTCTCCTCTCTTGATCCTCTAAATAGACGGGTAAGTTTCCTGTTCTTGGGCCTTTGCTGCCATGAAGGGTATCTTAGAACCATCCACTTTCTTTATTCATCCAATTAATATGAACAGTGGATGGAGTGGCCAGGATGGAGAGCCTGTTCCTGGGGACTCGAACATACGAAATAGGAACAGGAGTAGACCATTCGGCCCATCGAGCCTGCTCTGCCATTCAGTAAGATCATGGCTGATCTGTTTTTATTACTAATTCCACATTCCCATCTACCCCTGATAACCTTTGATCCCCTTGCCTAACAAGAATCTATCTACCTCCTTCTTAAAGATATTCAATGACCCTGCCTCCTGAAACAGAGCCTCAAAGTCACACAATCCTCAGAAAAAATTTCTTCTCCTCATCTGTCCTAAAAGTATGACCCCTAATTTTAAAACACTACCCCCTAACTCTGGACTCACCCACAAGGGGAAACACGTCCCACGTCCCCTTTTTCAGTACTATTCAGGACCTTGTATATTTCAATCAAGTCACCCCTCACTCTTCTAAACTCCGATGGAAACAAGCCCAGCCTGCTTAACCTTTCCTCATAAGGCAACCCACTCAATCCAGGTATTAACCTAGTAAACTGCCTCTAATGCATTAACATCCCTCGTTAAATAAAGAGACCAAAACTCCACAGAGTATTCAAGATGCGGTGTCACCAAAGCCCTGTATAACTGAAGCGTAACATCCTTACTTTTATGTTCAATTCCTCTTGTAATAAAGGATAGCCTCCATTAGCCTTCTTGATTACACGCTGTACCTGCCTACTGACTTTTTGAGTCATACACGAGAGCACCTAGATCCCCCTGCACCTCTGAATTCTGCAGTCGTTCTCCATTTAAGTAATACTCTGCTTTTTTTATTCTTCCTAACTTCACATTTCCCCACATTGTACTCCATCTGCCAGAATTTTGCCCACTCACTCAACCTATCTATATCCATCTGCAACCTCCTTATGTTCTCTTCACAACATACTTTCCTATTTACCTTTGTATCATCTGCAAATTTAGCTACCATGGCTTTGCTGCCCTCATCCATGTCAATGTATAAATTGTAAAATGTTGAGGCCCCAGTACAGACGTCTACGGGACTCCACGCTTTGCATCCTGCCAATCAGAAAAAGACCCATTTATGTATACTCTGTTTTCTCCCAGCCAGCCAATCTTCTATCCATGCTAATATGTTACCCTCTACACCAGGAGCTTTTATTTTCCGCAATAACCTTTGATCTGGCACCTTATCGAATGCATCCTGGAAATCCAAGTACAGCACATCTGTAGGCTCCCCTTTATCCACGGTGCAATGAACTCCAATAAGTTAAACATGATTTCCCTTTCACAAAACCATGGTGACTCTTCCCAATTACTGAGAGTTTTTTTCTAAGTGCCCAACTATAACCTCTTTAATGATTGATTCTAGCACCTTCCCCATGAGAGACATCAGGCTAACTGGTCTATAGTTTCCTGTTTTCTGCCTCCCTCCCTTCTTGAATAGAGAGATTATTTTGTTACTTTCCAGTCTGCTGGAACCTTTCCAGAATCTAATGATTTTGGGGAAAATTAACAGTGCATCTATGACCTTGTTAGCCACCTCTTTTAAGACCCTTGGATGAAGTCCATCAGGACCTGGAGACTTGTCAGCTGGCAGCTCCAGCAGTTTGCTCAGTGCCGCTTCCCTAGTGATTGTAATTTCACCAAGTTCCCCTCTCCCTTCCACCATTTGATTTACGGCTATTCGTGGAATGACTTTTGTATCCTCTATAGTGAAGACAGAAGCAAAATATTTGGTCATTTCATCTGCCATTTCCTTATTATCGACTTAACACCCCATTCTCACTCTCTAGAGGACCCAACACTCACTTTACTTAGTGTTTTCCTTTTTAAATACCTGAAGAAGCTCTTGCTATCCGTTCTTACATTTCTAGCTAGCTTCCTCTCATTCTCCAGTTCTTTCTCCTGATTAATCATTTAGTCATTCTTTGCCATTCTTTATATTCTGACCATTCGTCTGACCTGCCACTCATCTTTGTGCAGTTATATGGTTTTTCATTATGTTTGATGCTTTCCTTACTACTTTAGTTAATCACGGATGGTGGTTCCTCCCCTTAGAATATTTCTTTATAGAAGGAATGAACTTATTCTGAATAATCTGAAATATCCCCTTAAATGTCTCCCTCTGTTCCTCTATTGATTATCCTCTAGCTTAGTACCCAGTTCACTTCAGCTAGCTCAGCTCTCTTGCCCACGTAGTTGCCCTTTTTTAAGTTTAAAATATTAGCCTTAGACCCACGCTTTTCTCTTTCAAACTGGATGTAAAATTCAATCATTGTGGTCGCTGCTACCTCGGGGTGTCTTTACTCTGAGGTCACAGAGAGTCCCTCGTTCTGCTGAGGATGCTGCTCCAGACTAGTCGATGCCAAGAGAACAAAAACATTTTCCCTTGTCAAGTGCTTTGTTCCAGTGTGAGATTTTGAGAGGGACTAAATCCTGAATTGCTTCAAAATGAGATGGCAGGTAACAAATGGGAGCAAAGTTGAGCTGAGAGATTGAAGAGCTCGGAGAGTGGCCACTCTAATACCTCATTTCAGTAGGGATCTGGAGTCTAGTTTAATACTATATCTAGTTGTAAAGAAATTTAATTGGAATCAGCTAAAGCATCTTTCAGAAAGGCAGATCATGTCTGACATATTCAGGTGAAGTATGTGGTGGCTGGGGAAAGGCAATGGATGTGGTGTAAATGGACTTTCAGAACATTTTTGTCAAGATGCCACACAGGGGACTATAAAAGGATATAGAATTAGGGACAGGGTCAGAAATCTGATTAAAACCCGGTCTCACCCAATTTCTTGGTAGTGGTGGGTTTGCAATATATGAATGCACATTGCTAGAACTTGGAGCTGAGGCCAGTCAGTGGCCGATGAACTCTGAGAGTAGGAAATGTGCGACATTATTCTGCAGGAATCTCTAACACTGCTCGAGTCTCTGGCTCAAGTGAGCAAGGTCTGGTAGTAATTCCTGCTACATTGCCAGTGTAATGCCAACGGGTTCAGTAGCAAGCAATTAACTGAGACACTCTGACTGTTTAGGACTGCTCAACTGGTAGAATGAATAAATAAATAAATGGGTGTCATCATTTGTAGTCTGGAATTGTTTCAATAGAGTATTACAAACAACTCTTGGAATTATGATAGTTTATGATCTTAATCTTTCAGATGAGTCAATTGAGATTTACTTCAATAGAATATCTAACAAGGGGGGGTGGGGTGAAGTGGACGCTAAACAGGATTTTGTGTTGCAACAGTATTTACATTTCATGGCTTTGTGGTGTTCTGCGGTTGTATATAATTTCTTTGTAATGTGAGGTTTCAGGTGTTGCTCACTGCTGCCCTCAAGGATCACGTGAATGGAGCAGGAAGGCTTCTGATAGCTGTGGAACAGCACTGCCCCTGTGAGTTCTTGTCTTCTGGTGACATTGGTACTCATTGAGATGACATTGTCCATCTCTCGTAGCAAGCAGCATTTGGACATGTCCAATGAGTTGCTGTTACAAAGCACTGCTGACAATTGTTCTGTTTGCATTGTAGATCGAGGCATGTTGAAACGGTTAATGATACCACATTAAAGAGATGCAGTCAAATCCACTGCAAATGATGTGTTGGGTTTTGTAACCTTGTGTCTTTGCATGCAGTTCAGAAGACTCTAGAATTTATCTCAAATGCTGTTAGGATTTCAATCTTTCATTGCAGGTTTAAAGGATGGGAGCCGATGAGCATAACTGTTTGTCTTGTCTGTTAGGGTGCCCACTCCATTGGTCTGATGTGGTGGATGCTTGCCCGGGAAGTTCTGCGTATGCGTGGTACCATTAGCCGCGAACATCCGTGGGAGGTGATGCCTGATCTGTACTTCTACAGGGATCCTGATGAGGTGCGTTTGATAAATGGCTGATTAACTTGCTTTTGAAAGTTTCTCGGGTTGCCATGCGTTCTGGTAAACTACCTCTGAAATCTTCTTGTTCCGGGAGGTCTTTGTGTCGTGGTTTTGATTTTTTAATTTCAAAATTGAGGCTTCAAAACTGGAATTATTTTGTTGGGAGAGAATCAGGTTTGGTTGCGTGATTATGTCACTGATGCACCACTCCGGCATCCGGCTAAGATTGTCTTTGTAGGTGTAGGCATCTTTCCATTGGATTGATGAATGACTTGTGGCCGTTGCTTATAATTGTTTTTACCAATCCTGTTGTAGATTGAGAAGGAGGAACAAGCCGCTGCAGAGAAGGCTGCTGGTAAGGAGGAGTACCAGGGAGAATGGACTGCTCCCGTTGCAGAGTTCGTTCAACCTGAGGTTACCGACTGGCCTGAGGGAGTGCAGGTCCCTTCCGTGCCCATCCAGCAGTTTGCAGCTGCAACTGGTAAAAACCTGGCTGAGACACTGGAGGCAGCAAGTCCATACGCGAAGCCAGCAACGTTCACTCCTGAAACAGCTACAAGTGAGTTTAGGGATAAACAGCATTTTCTGAATGATTGAGGTCAGAGATGGAAGGTTGTGTTGGGGGAGGGCGGGGGTGGAGGTGACCTTTAAAGAGCTTTAGTTTTTTCTGTATCCCCCTCACCCGTGTGGTTAACATTTCCTTCTGGTGTACAGTTCCACTTACTGTGCAACATTCAAGAGACTTCCGAGCCCCATCTTCCACTTAATATCTGCTCACGTGCTGTGATCACCACAAGGGTTTTGATTTCCATTTCCAGACAAGCACAAAAGATTATTGTTGGAAAATGTTGACTGATTTCTGACTTCCCAAAGCCTTAATCTGTGCTAATGAGTATCCCATTTCCAGCTTGTCAGCTATCCACCTTGCATTCAATAGGAGTTATTTTCAGATTCGGGTGGGTGTATGATATTTCACTATATCACAAAGGGCAGAATTCACCGTTGCTGGTAGATTTTGTGGATTGCAAAATAAAACTGGTCCAGCATTTCTACCAGGCCAGAATTCAGCCACCAGAGACAGTCCAAAGCAGGATCCTGTAACCTGTGATAGTCCAGGACAGAGTCTGGTAGCCCAGTGAAAACTATTTTTAACAAAAATGAAACTGGCTGAATGCAATATTTGGTAGGATTATACAGTTCAAGTTTCAAGGTCTGCGATTTCTGGTTTGCTGAAGTATCTGGGAAACATCCGAATAGCTATTTGTGGAGAGGGAAAATGGGGATGTCAATTTGGCAACAAAGTGGAAGCTGGAGTAGGGGATACCCACTGCTAATTCTGAGATGCTTATGGAATAAATTTACAATTCTGAATCCTTTCCATGATAAACCCTTGTGAAGGTGCTCAAGTTGGAGTGTTTGACTCATCATTTGATTGCATTAGCACTTCAGGATCCAGTATTGGCTCCCTCTCCTCGTGACTGAGGATCTTCTGAGTGCAGGATTTCTCTAATGCTTTTCCCTCTCTTTCTTTTAACAGAGGACTGGAGTGCTCAGCCTGCTGCCGAAGACTGGTCTGCTGCTCCCACTGCACAGGCTCCAGAATGGGGTGGTGCTACCGCTGATTGGTCCTAAGACTGGGTTGGAATTGGCCAGAAAACTCACCTGCCTGTCTGCATTTGGTTGAAAAGGAAATAAAATGATTTGTTTTTAAACATTCTTGTTTGGTGTAATTAATTTAATCTTTCCTTTGATTCCAGTACTAAAGGAAAAACAATTGGAGCTCTGTCCCAAGTTAGTTTTTACTCTTCTGTTGCACCTGATCAGATGTTGAGGTTGATGTTTTCCTGGGCACCTGATACCCCCTCTCAAATGATTGGCACAAACTGACTGAGGTGGAGTCTGCTGTAATTGAGAAACTGGCTCGGAACCAGTCCCCTCAATCAGGCTCTTCAGCCTTGGTTTGTGTTTCTGTGCTCTTGCCCTTTATGAGGCTGGGCCTGCCACATTCGGGCTTGGTGACAGGGCTGTGTGGTGTTAGTGCAGGAAACAGTTTCTGCTCTGTGAGAGCAGCCTTTGACTGGAACATCTTGTTATCCCTGAGCATTTATAAAGTAAGAGGATAACTACAGTAGTAAATTAGGGACATGAGTTTCTTTGTCAAGAAGCAATATTAATTATTCATTAAAGGGATGTAGGTGCTACTTGTAAGGCCAGCATTTATTGCCCTTGAGAAGGTGGTGGTGATCCGCTGCAGTTCATGTGGTGTAGCAGTGCTGTAAGGGAGGGAGTTCCAGGATTTTGACCCAGCAACAGTGACAAAACGGTGATATATTTACAAGCCAGTGTGAAGCCAGGCTTGGACAAATTTCCATGACCCTTGAGCTTCTAGGTGGTAGAGGTCACATGTTTAGTGAGTTGCTGATGGTGCATCTTGCGGATGGTGCACTCTGCTGCCACTGTGCGTTGGTGGTGGAGGGTGTTAATATTTATGGTGGTGGATGAGGTGCTGATCAAGTGGTCTCCTTTATCCTACTTGGGTGTTGGAACTCATCCAGGCAAATGGAAAGTATTCCACGTGGACTGCAGTGGTTCAAGAAGGTGCTTCACCACTGCCTTCTCAAGGGCTATTGGGGATGGGCAATAAATGCTGGCCTGGCCAGCGATGCCCTCATCCCATGAATGAATACATTTTTAAAATTCCACCAGTATCTGAGTAGTTGTAAATGGTGCTGAACATTGTACAATTATCAGTGAACGTCCCCATT
The DNA here is from genome assembly GCF_964194155.1 of Cetorhinus maximus. Taxonomy (NCBI): domain Eukaryota; kingdom Metazoa; phylum Chordata; class Chondrichthyes; order Lamniformes; family Cetorhinidae; genus Cetorhinus; species Cetorhinus maximus. Next base: position 7,723,974 of record NC_135907.1, on the reverse strand, counting down.
TTTGATATCATGTTAGAGAGATGGTCATTGATGCAGTAGCTGATCAGATAGCCATGATCTTATCAAATTGCAGAGCAGACTTGAGGGCCCACATGGCCTACTGCTCTTCATTTGCATGTTCATATGAAGGTGATTGGGCTGACGAGCTCCTGCAGCAATGTCCTGGGACAGAGCAGTGGTTTGCAACAAGAGCCTTTGTGCTAGGTATGACTTCAATCAATGGAAAGTTTTCTCTCTGATTCCCATTGACTTCAGTTTTGCTAGGGCTCCTTGATGCTACTCTTGTCAGATGCTGCTTTGATGTCATGGGCAGTCACTTACCTCACCTGTATTATTTGCACACAATGGTTGCAGTTCAGTTCAGCACTGCGAAGCAATGTTAATTGTGTCTGGTGGGCATTGCTATATTTATGAATGATCTTTTGACTTATTACCCTGTGCTATCTGTTGGTGTAATTAAGACTGTCATTAGTGATGTTTTTATTCGGGTACTGGATGTGGAGTGCCCATATTTGTTTTGTTTGTTAGTTTGTGCCTGGCCCCAGACTTTGGTACTAGATCTAGCAGGTGCCTGACTGGCTTCACAGGAAAGCTCGCTGGGCTTGGCTAGTTTCTTAAGGGAAAAGTGAATGCTAAGATCTTTCTTCTGAGTGTTCTGTTTCAGGATGGAAGGTTATCTCCGGGCCTTGCTTCATGAACTCTATATCTAGTACCAAAATCTGGGACCTGTTCTTACCCACTAAGAATAGTTACAAGTTAACGTGCCAATTGCAATATATCTGCATATTGCATCCTACATCAAGAAATGCAAAGAGCCCTACTTAAGGACAGTCTCCATTACACTAACAGATGGTGTGGGGACTGAGTCAAAAGATCATTCATTGACAAAACAACATGTACCAGACATGATCCAAATAGCTTTGCAGCACTGAACTGAAATATTGCGTGCAAATGCAATCTCTTACATTGTCCAGAAATGTTGCTTCTTGGCTGCAGGTGTAAACACTGATGTCACTAATTCACAGTTTCTGTTGTCAAACAGTCCTCCCAGTGCTGTAGGATCTGATGGCTGTGAAACTTGGTGTGCACCAGGGGGTACTTCTAGGACCTCCCTGATTTGTGATGTTGCTGGTACTAACAAGCCAAGTAACTGAACATTGTTGAAAATTCTGCACTGGGTGGAATCTCTTTTCTCGATTTTTCAAAGTTAAGGGCTCTCTTGGCCTTGGCTGATTCATTGTATGAAGCATTGAGACATTTAAATGGGAAAGTGCTGTGCAAGTATTTAATGGACACAAGTAAAAATACCTGTGACATCATAACTCAATTGTATTAGGAATGATGCAACCGTAGACGGACCTGCATCTGGCTAATGCAGGACCGAACTGGTTGAAATTTCAAATGCGCTCTCCAGTAGTGTATTTGGCACCATTAACACAATGTGCAGCCCAAATGGCCATTGCCAGGGCTTTAATTCTTTCTTCTTTTCCAGCTCTGATCTTAGCTTCTGAAACCAATCTCCAAGCAATGTGTGCCCTCTTTGGTACCTTGTCCAACTGCTCATTCTTCCATTTGATCCTAGATTATCAACAGGATCTACCTGTGGGTGATCCCAATTCTGTACCTGGGGTACTGCACATGCCTGATTTTAATCTCTCCAACATTGATGGCAGTGCTTTCAGCTGCCAGCGTACTAAGCTCTGGAATTCTCTCCCTAAAGCTGCCTACCTCTCTTTACTCCTTTTAAGATGCTACTCAAAAACCAACCTCTTCGATCAACCTTTTACTCGTTTGTTCTAATATCTCCCATGGTTCAGTGCCAAATTTTGTTTGATGATACCAATGTGATGCACCTTCAGCCATTTGCTACGTCAAAGGTGCTTTATAAATGCAAGTTATTGTTGCAGTGGGTGTCACTATCCCTCCCATCCTAATGGCAACTGAGGGCCATGGTGAACTGAATTTGAATTGAACCTGGAATTTCTGTATAGCGCAAGGCCACACTGAGCTTTTGTCTAACCATGATCTTGACAAACTATGTTCACTCCTATGATCAAAGTGGGGCCTGCTAGGTAAGAAAGATCCATAGAGTGCCTGATATTGAATCATACAAACCAGGTCTTGTTGCATTTGGACATGGACTGCTTCAGTATCTGAGGAGCTGTGAATGGTGCTGAACATTGTGCAATCATCAATGAACATCTCCACTTCTGACCTTATGATGGAAGCTCCTCGGAGCCTGCTTCTTTAGAAGATTCCTACCATTGCCTGCTGAGCAGAGCAAGTCTCTGTATACCAACCTCATCTCACTGCGTCCCCATCAACGTTAAAGGAGTTCTGCAAATCCTGCTTCAGCTAGTTGAACTCACCTGAACCATAGCTCCTCTGTGAAGGAATCCCCACTGGACTCTTTCTGGATTCTGGCAATGACATGAACTGATATCCATATCTGGTGCTTTTTAATTATTCATTGTTGTAAAAACTCCTCTTTCCTATCTTCTTATTGCATGTTTGTGTGTGTGTATGAAGCAGCGACCATTTCCTGGGATTGAATGTTCGAATAAACTATACTTCTGATTTAATCCTAAAGAGAATTTGCTGCGAGTCATTTTAAAAACTGACCTCACAAACAGGAAGTTTTGCGAAACACACCACACCTATTTCAAAAATTAAAAACGCCTAGGCTTATGGACAGATAGCAAGAAAATAAAGGAGTTCCGTTTTGCCTCCCTCCCCTGTCCGTAACACTCCTCTAGCTCCACAAATCTCCAAGATATCTGCACTCATCTAATTCTCACCTCTTGAACATCTCTGATTTTGACTGCTCCACCATTGGTGGCTGTTCCTTAAGCTGCCTAGGCTCTAAGCTCTGAAATTCCCTCTGTAAACTGTCTTTCTCCCTTTAAAATACTCCTTATAGCCTACCTTGGGATTCACATTCCTCTTCCTCTGCCCCCACACAACTGTACTACAAATCATCTAACTGCAGACATAAGGCCAGTATATGGCCTCTTTGCTTCAACCTTAACTCCATCAGCTTCACCATTCCTTACCTCACTGCTCCCTCATGCCTCAAAAAATGAACAATTGGGGAGTAGCCCTCTCTCCTATCCCAGGTTGACTGCTCAAAAAAGACTGAAGTCCACAAGGATTGGACTAAAGGTGAGTAAATGAAGTTAAGGTATAGAGCAGCTATGATCCAATCCCTTGACTATAGAAGATTAAGGGGTGATTGAATTGAGGTATTTAGGATGATTACAGGATTTAATAGGGTAGATAGAAACAATGCTGTGGTGGGAGAGTCCAGAGCAAGGACGAACCTTAAAATGAGGACTAGGCCATTCAGGGGTGATGCCAGAAAGCACACAAAGGATAGTAAGAATCTGGAACACTCTCTCCCAGAAAAGTTGTTGAGGTTAGGATTCAAAATTGAGATTGACCCTGAGGGGTTTAAGGGTTATGGGACTAAAGTGAGTAGATGAAGTTAAGATACAGAATGGTGGAATGGACTCAAGGGCTGAATGACCTCCTCCTGTTCCTATGTTACTTAGAGTGAAAGAACCATACCAACCAGAAAGGTTAAACATTGAGTCCCTGCTCTGTGCTGAGGTAGCTATCTCAGTCAGCCCAATGGAATGGATGAAGCAATTACCCTCAATACCCTTCCATTAGGGAAGGGAAATATTGGCCAGGCCAGGGTTTCTCCACCTGATTGGCTTTTGGCAAATCCAGGTGAGAGACTGGAGCTTGGCTGTGATGGCCCATGTGGTTAGATAGCTCGGGTGATGTGGTGGCTACTTAGACAGAAGGGGATCCCAGCCACAAATTTAGAACCTGTAGAAGGCAATTTGGAGAGTAAGAAAGGGGGAAACAGGTGCAGAGATGGTGGGTTTTTAGACAACAAAACATTAGTTCAGAATTTGATCATCATTTACAATTTTATCTCTTTGTTACACACAATGTCACATCAAGAAAAAAAATTACAGTTATGGCAATAACAGTCAGATAACAACTGACAGAACAGGACGCCTCACGGGCAAATCACTGGTGTTTGCTCTTTTGTGAACAATCCCTCTTGAACAGATCAGATATCTCCTGTATTTCAGATACCAGGGTTAATGGGCAACAGGTTTCTCAAGCCTACATTCCTGTCTGAACAGATGAGGTTTTGCTCCAATATGTAGATTTGTTGGTTTACCTGTTTTGATAGATAACAGAAGTACAGTGACACTATCGCTCATCCAGGGTTCAAACGCCCGAGGTCCTGACACCAGTTCATTTAGAGGGTAAAAGGTGGATTAAGGCAGCCCAATAGATCCCTGCTATTAAGCACTAGAATGAATTTTTCAAACACGTGATAAAAATGGGTTAGTAGTTTCCATATCACCAGGGTTAGAAAGCAGGAGTCTCCCAAAGACTACAAACTTCCCTTCTATTTTACTGGGACACAAAAACCTATTAGAAATGATCATGGAGTGATACAGCACAGGAGGCTATTTGGCCCATTGTGCCTGTGCTGGCTCTTTGAAAAAGTTAATCCTGCTTCCCCCCCCCCCTGCAATTTTTTCCCTTCAATTATTTATCCAATTGCATTTTGAAATTACTGATTAAAATTACTTCCAGCCCCCTGTCAGGCAGTGCTGTCCAGATCACTACAACTCACTGTATAAAAATGTCTCCTTGTCTGCCATTAGCGCTTTCGCCAATTAACTAAGATCCGTCTCTGGTTCACGACTCTTCTGCCACCGGGAATAGTTTCTCCTTTATAAAGCCCTCCATTAAATCACAGAAGAGATTCTCGGTTAACAGTATTTAACAGGCTGAAGCTGCAGTTATTCAAATCCTGAGATTTAATCCTTTACAATTCTCCAGAACTGTCTAATAAATTATTCTAACATTCTAAGACAGACACACACACACATACACACAAGACTGTATAACACTTGCCTCCACCTGGGGTGTGGAGGGGACAGAGAGGGATGGAGGACGTTAACTGTCAAACGGGTTAAAATGCTGCAGTGACTTTACTGTGCATCTGGATTTTAAACTTGTCAAAGTTAAATATTTAGGACATGGGCGAAGTGGAGTAGGCAGGGATTTAACATTTAATTCAGCAGATTAAAGGTTTAAACCTCTTTTTAAAAAAAAGCTTCAGTTGGAGAGTGGGGCGGACTCCTGTGATGTTAATTCCCAGTGACCTGCTTCATGGTAGGGCAAGGTTGGGTCGCAAAAAAGTCAGTCATGAAGCAGGGCTGGGAGAAAACACACTGCAGTTTCCTCCACCCACCAGTCGCTGTGGGACCCAATCGCTCAGGTTCTCCGCAACTGGAATCCCTGATGTTGAAATGGTCAAAGTTTTGTGCAAGTTAAGGAAACAGAAAACAGACCAGTTCCCAATTTAGCCAACCGCTCCCCCACATCATCTCAGCGAAAGGTCAGTGTCGGAGAGGCGCAATCCAGCAACTCACTCCGGACTCTCCTCAATCTGGACACTCACAAGGAATATCCCGGCCTGGAATCCCACAAGTGATACTCTTGCAACTTGCCTTAGATCCAGAATTTCTATATTGTGCAGGGGCTGATGTAAAACACAACAGGGAGTAGTATCCTGTTGCGATGTAGTCCAGGGAGTGAGGGAAGATATCCAACAGCAGATTTTCTATCATTTACATTCAGGTCATCACTGAGGTGTGGGTGAAATTCGCACATTTGGAAGGCACTCAGCTGTCAGTATAGATTCTGTCCACCTCCTCGCTATGGGAGACTCGGCGAGCCACTGACAGGTGGGAACTGCATTCCGAATATCATGGGTTGTCATGACAGCCTCCAAATAGGCAACAGCTACTAAGTCCCCAACCAATCTTGATTGAAGAGAGGAGGTATCGCTTACATCATTACTCTCAGTGAATTCTAAATGGTTACTGCATATAGGAGCAAGTCACTGGGCTGAACCTGACAGTAAACCAGCTGGGATCTTGCCCACTGGCAGCTGCAGCAGTAAACGGGACCCAGCCTCCTCCCCGTCACCTTTTGGAAGGGAGACAGACAGCAAAACGGTCGGAGGTAGAATCAGCAGGGACAGAGCAACCTCCTTCCTTACCTCTTCTCCATCATTGAATATTCATTCTCAAGGCACTCGATAGTTTGGTTATTATTTACTGAGCAGGTGGGAACTGGAGGTCCCATCATCCAAAGCTGTAAACCAGCTTGAGGATAAGCTGGCAAGGAGTCTGATTGTCCAGGGATTTAGAGCTGTGGGTCACTCAGGAACTTATCAAGACTCGAGCGAGTCAGTGCTTGAATCACACTAGCCCGAATTGCAGTGGTATCTGCTGGAAGTGTGTGTGTGTGTGTGGGGATGGTTGCTGACAGAAGAGCAATGCAACCACCCCCCCACGACCCACATCCGTTAGCTTATGGCGGGGAGGGTGGGGGGCAGTGGTTGGTTGGGTGGGTCAGCCCACAGGATGATGGGGGGAAGCTTAGCCTAAAAATTATCACCCTACCTTCACCTGCACAAGAGCTCATGGTGTTGGTGGGGGGGGGGGGTCATATATTACCATGGATAGAGGATTGGCTAACAAACAGGAAAATGGGTCATTTTCAGATTGGCAAACTAACTAGTAGAGTGCCACAGCTACCAATGTTGGAGCCTTAACTATTTACAATCTATATCAATGACTGTATTAGAGTCAAATTTGCTGATGATACAAAGATAGATAGAAAAGCAAGTTGTGAGGATACAAAGAGACTACAAAAGATATAAATATGTTAAGTGAGTGGGCAAAAATTTAGCAGATGGAGTAGCATGAGCGAAAATGTGAGATTGTCCACTTTGGCAGGAATAACAGAGAAGCAGAATATTATTTAAAAGGGGAAACACTGCAGAATTCTACAGTACAGAGGGATCTGGGTGTTGGTGCACCTGAATCACCAAACGTTACCATTCAGGTATAGTAAATAATTAGGAAGGCAAATGGAATGTTGGCTTTTATTGCAAAGGGGATGGAATATAAAAGTAGGGAAGTTTTGTTACATCTGCACAAGGCATTGGTGAGACCGCATCTAGAGTACTATGCACAGTTTTGGTCTCCTTATTTAAGGATGGACATACTTGCATGGGAGACAGTTCAGAGAAGGCTCACTAGGCTAATTCCTGGGACAAAGGAGTTATCTTATTAAAGGTTGAACAGGTTGGACCTATACTCATTGGGGAAGCAAGGGAGGCAAGGCAGGAAAGTGCAGTTTAGGCCACAATCAGTGTGATCTTATTGGATGACAGCGCAGGCTCCTGCTCCTATTTCTTATGACTTGTCATGTGAATAAAGGTCTTTAAATATAAAGGAGTTTTTAATGTGTAAAAAGCTGTTCCCAGTTAGAAATCAGCCGCCAAGGCCAAACTACAGCAGATTTGGGGTGTGGGCTGTTTATGAACCAGCCCTTTCTCCACACACTTGAGTAGGGAACACAGTCTCACCTCACCAAAAGTGATTGAAGTTAGCCAGGCCAGAGGCTGCAGGTCAGCCCCAGAGTATCAGTACCCCAAACCCAGGCCACATACCATAGCACAGAAGTTCCAAGATCAGCAAGTCTGGAGAAATGAATGTTGTTATTTCAGAAATTAGCTGCTTTTAGAAAACTAACTTCACACTACCCACCCCTCAAAAAAAAGACAAATTGCCAGTTAAATTCATGTTTGCATGTTTATATATATTAGAAGTTCTCTGCTTGTCCCTGACAGACGCCTCATTCAGGTTGGCGGGATCTGGGTTCCATGGCTTCAGTAGGGGAGAATGCCTTTTTTCACCTGAGAATGCTGGCAAGTTAGTTGACCTGGTGGGGCATTGCAGCTCAGCACTGCCTGGTCTTCAGTGTACAGTGGCTGTTGTTTATCTATCCCCACTTCCTCCCTCAGGCCAAGAGCCCACTGTCAACTCCGAGCGCTGGAATATCTGAAAACTCAGAGAGCAGAAACTTTGGGGGAAAAAAATTAAACCAGCAGAGCCAGTTTGTCCTTACTGTGAGGTGGTGGTGCTCAGATCTGCTGCTCTCTGTGGTGTATAAGTCACTCCACCATATTTATAGATGTAAAACACTTGCACATAACCCAGGTGGGAAATGTTAATGTAACAGTCTGGGAGATGTCAACATTCTCTCGTTTGTTTCTCGAAGACAGGTGGAAGAGATGCAAGATTTGATTTAAAGAGCCCCAATAAATCCTTTAGTCAGACAATGATCAAGGACATCACCCATTTCCCTCCCTGTGTCTGATGTGACCTGGAATGCACTAAATCTCGCCATCTGTCCTCATGGCCCCAGTTCAGTGATGTGACCTTTAACAACTCCAGCATTTCCAACAGAGACTCGGGGGGAATTTGAAGCAACATTATTTTTAAGAAGGGGTGGACAAAATAAGTTCTTTAATCCCACAGGCTGGAGTTTAAAGGGAGATGGGAAGCTTGAAGGCTCCCCCTTCCCTGCATCTCCTCCCCTCCCTTGAAGGCGCCAACACTTAGAGTACTGTGTTCCAGGTGGCATTCAGCCTCTGGTACCTCACCCAAATGTGGGGAGGGGAGAGCTCACAAGCTATTCAACCAAAGAACGTTACAGACCAGTCCAATGTTGTCCTTCATATACATATGCACTCTGGCTCAGTCCAAGGGCAGGACCCAAGTTTATTCTTCCACTCTTTATTGCATAGGGCGCAGAGCTGACAGCGGCACTGCTCAAGCCGAGGTCAACTGACGCGGCAGTGACACTGAAAACCAAGCTGCCTCGACTCAGTCTCAAAACCCGGGGCACAGCTTTAACCAACTTGGGAAAAGCCTTGAGCTCGAACTCCAATTTCAGAGAAGGGCAGATGCTTTAAGCTGGCAGCAACATAGTTTAATGCTTCACCGGTGGGGGAGAATGTTAATCACCACACTGTACAATCTCAGGGCTTTTGCCAAGAAATGCAACTGCTTGGGTGCAAGTTAATTAAAGGCCCCCATCACGTTACACCAAGAATCCCAAACATTGCAGGTGTATATCACAACATGAATTAAGAATCCCCTGACACCCACTACGTGATCCTTCCATCCCCGAAGTTTGGCCAGAAGGAGTCCCCACAGTTACTGGTGGCCATCCAGCCAGCACAGTCCACGTGGCATAGACTGCCACAGCATAGAAAGGGTTGAATTACATTATAAGTTGATCCTGGGCTGCCAAAGATCTTCTCGAAGTAGCTTGTACAGGTCTTGTGACAAACCAATTTTTTACTTTCCCCCTGCCAATCAATAATTTCTGATCTGCAGCATTGTTAATTATGTGATAATAATCAAGTCCTGTTTTGAGGGTATTCCGGTCAAAGACTGACCTGCCTGAGGATGGGTTAGATATCATGACCTTGTGAGACTGTTTTACAGCCCTCTTAGCACCCCAAATTTTGCCCACTAGGTTAAGGTACCTCCCCACTCCCTCAAAACCATCACCCCTACCTTTCCTGTCCTTCATTCCAATGTCTCACCACCTTCTGTACATAAGGCCCACTGGGTATTGGATAAATAGAACATTAAAAAACAGTCACTTGGCTTGAACTCCTGACAGATCTTCAGCCTTACTCCTTACACAGCCTTGGGCCCCATACTTCACTCCCATTGGCCTCAGGCTCTGCTCAGCCTTGCTTCCTTGGCCCCAGGCCTCACTCCCCCAGGCCCCAGATTTCACTCTCTTGCTCCCCCTTGCCTCACTCCCACTAGCCCCAGGCTTCCTCTCTGCTCGGTGCTACTCCCATGGGACCCATGGCTGCTCTATACACATTTTTGTGATAAAAACTGTGCTTTTTTAAATGACCCCTGGCTTTCGAATCCCATTTAACCATTTCGATTAGTCTTTTAAACCATTGAACTGTTCCTCAGGCATGGCTGAAGTCCTCCCAGTTAGCGGATAAGCTAACGCACCCGTCAGACTCGGGTTCAATTAGGTCCCATTTGTAAATCAACTCAACTCAGTAAATTTTTCCCTTTTCCACAGTGTTCTGGGTCAGAAGTGTTATAAACGTAACAAAAGGAAAACACCCTCAGTCATGTACCCAGCAAGAGGCCTCCTAATTGGAGGAGGCAACTAGACCAATTGGGAAACTTCAGTCCAACAAATCCCATGTGATGCTGTCCATTGCGACCTTGTGGAGGATTCAGAAGTCATTATGATTTCCGTTGGACCTTTGAAGAGTCTCCCTGGCTTTGGTTGCCATCTGGGGAAGAGGAGAAAGTGGGAATATTAACAATAGGCAGAGTGTTCAATACTTTCGTTATGGTTAAGTATCATAGATTCATACAGCATAGGCGGGCATTTGGCCCAGTATACTTGTGCTGGCTTCTGAAGGAGTTATCCAGTTAGTCCCATTCCCCTACTCTTTTCCCATACTCCTCCAATTTTTTTTTCCCTTTTGTAAAATAAGAAGAGAGGGAAGCATAAAGCCCCTGGAGCCTGCTCTGCCATTCAATAAGATTCTGGCAGATGATCTATGTCAATATTTCCCTGCCCTATCCTGGATTCCCTCAGAACCCAAAAACCTATCTATCTCTGTCCTGAATATACCCAATGACTGAGCCTCTGGGGTAGAGAATTCCAAGGACTCATAAGCCTCTGAGTGAAGAAATTTCTCATCTCCATCCCAAATGTGAGATTATGATCCCTAATTCTAGATTCCCCCAGCCAGGGGAAACAAACTCTGTGTCTACTATGTTAAGCCCTCTCAGAACCTAGTATGTTTCTAATTATATTATCTCTCATTTTTATAAACTCTGGTGAACTTAGGCCCAATTTACTCAATCTCGCCAGCCACATAGGAAAACTCTTTCATGCCAGCAATCAATCTAGTGAACCTTCATTGCACCTCCTTTAAGCATATCTTTCCATAGGCAAGGAGTCCAAAACTGTACATAAATTGGTTTCACCAAAGCCCAACATAACTGCTACAAGACTTGCTTACTCTAATATGTCAACCCCCTTGTAATAAAGGCTAACATATCATTTGCCTTCCTAACTGCTTGATGTACCTGCTTGTTAACTTTTAAAGATTTATCCGATTCCCTTTTGAAGGTTACTATTGAATCTGCTGCCATCTCCCTTTCAGGCAGCACTTTCCAGAACTCATTGTGCAAAATTTACTCATCTCTCTCCCACCAATTTGCCAATTATCTTAAATCTGTGTCCTCTGGTTACCAATCCTTCTGCTACTGGAAACAGTTTCTCCCTATATACTCTATCAAAATCCCTCAATTTCAAACCTCTACTAAATCTTCCCTTAACTTTTTCTGCTAAGGAAAGCAATCCCAGCTTCTCCGGTCTTTCGACATAACTGAAGTCCTTCATCCCTTGTCCCATTCTGGTAAATCTCTCCAAGGCCTTGACATCCTGCCTTAAGTGTGGTGCTCAGAACTGCACACACTACTCCAGTACAGGTCTAACCATATTTTCTAAAGATTTCGCAAAACCTCCTTGCTAATGCATTCTATGCCTCTATTTATGAAGCCCAGGATTCTCCTTTTTTTTAAAACAGATGTCTCAATTTTTCCTGTCCCCTTCAAAGATCTGTTTGCAAACCCTAGGTCTCACTGTCCCTGCACCACTTTAAAATCTAGTTTATATTGCCTTGTCTCTTTTTGCTTTCCAAAGTGCATCACTTCGTACAGCGTAGTCCATTTCAGAACAGTTTGCTTAACACCAGTTTCACAGTTTAATGACTAATGACAGGACTTAGCAGCATCTAAACTCCTGGAACTCACTCCCTAACAGCACTGTGGGTGAACCGACGCCACATGGGCTGCGGTGGTCCAAGGCAGCGGCTCACCACCACCTTCTCAAGGGCAACTAGGGGTGGACAATAAATGCTGGCCTAGCCAGTTACGCCCACGTCCCATGAATGAATTTTAAAAAGCATCAAAGGAAGCCGTGACAGGGTATCAAATATCACAGTTGTTGCACTGCATTAAACAGCCAGAGGCTCCGGGTTCAAATCTCACTACGGCAATATGTGGAACTAAGTTAAATAACTCATTTTAATTCCAGTTTAATATATTCACTACTGCTTTTGCAATCCCACATTACATGAATGACCCTTCATGCCTTCTGAAATAGCCCAGCAAATCAGCCAGTTCACTGCTACTAGGGATGGGTGTTAAATGTCCCATATCCTGAGTACAAGTATAAAGCTCGCATTATCAGATTTTGGTATCTGACTGTTGGTGAAAGGCCGTTTCTGTTGCTCAGCATTAATGGCTGCCCAACTCTGTCCATTGGATTGTGGGTGTTGGCCCCGGGGCTGTATCAATACTTGCTTGGGAGTCTCCAGGCACTCTTGTGATGCAGCAGTTCACAGAGTAGTTTTTGGGTAAGATGCTGATTCTAATGCAGTTCTTGGTACAATGGTTGAGAAACTTAAAGTCATCATTCTCCACCACCCACATTGCAGTGAAACCCAAATACTAGACTGAAAGGAATAATTCTGGAGATTGATCCATAACTTGTTTATCAAGCAGCAGATACTGCTGCATTGGCCCAATAAAACACTCAAAATCACTATGCATGGCATGTGTACAAACAGAATGGTACCTGTGTAGGCCTGTTGTAAGTGGGCTGGCACACTTGATCGGGAAAGCTGTGTAGAACCAGACTGCAAACCTTTCAAAATACCTGTCAGGAAGAGGGAGAAAATTGAGAGGTTGAACAGCCCGTCCATCTCCTTTTTAGGAGAGCCAGGCTTCCATATCTTGCTAGCACAGGTCTTCAGGGAGTGATAAACCCGTAGAATCAGAGAATCATACAGCACCGAAGGCCGTGCAAAGCATTAAGCCTGGAGCCATCTCTTTGAAAAAGCTACAAATTAGTCCCACTCTCCTCCTTTTTCCCCCAAAGTCATGCAAATTTCTCCTTTTCAAGTATTAATCTAATTCCCTTTTTGTAAGTTATTATTAAATTTAATTCTACCACCTTGTCAGCCAGTGCATTTTAGATCATCAGAACTTACTGCAAAAAAGAAATTCCATCCCCCCATGTCTTTTGCCAAAAAGCCCATGTCCTTACGTTACCAACTGTCCTGCCAGGGCAAACAGTTTCTCCTTATTCTTTCTGGCAAAACTTCTCGTGATTTTGAACATCTGTATTAAATATCCTCTCATCTTTTCTAATCTTAAGGATAACAATTTTAGCCTCTCCAGTCTCTTCACTTCACTGAACTCCCTCATCCCTAATATCAATCTAGTAAATTTCCTCAGCAGCCTCTCCAAAGGCTTGACCATCCTTTCAAAACTGAACACAATACTCTAGCTGAGGCACAAGCAGCAACTTACAAAGGTTTAGAATACAAAACCAAGGAAGTTATGCCAAGTCTCTATGAAGCCAGGCACCTTCTATAATATTTTTAAAGCCTTCTTAACTTGCCTTGCCACCTTCAAACATTTGTGTATGTGAACCCCCAAGTCTCTGTTCTTCAACCATTTAAATTGTTTTAAAGCCATTAAAGAGGATTGCTTCCTCTCATTCTTCTTACCAAAATGCATCACTTTACAGAGTGCGGCCAATAACCATTTTTACATTCCATCATCCTCGAGTTTGCTCATTTCACCAGTCCATGTCCTCCTGAAATCTGCTACAAACCTCATCACTATTTTTTTTTATATTCCTGAGTTTTGTGCCATCAGAAAGCTTTGAAATTATGCCTTGTACAGTCAAGTCTAGGTTATTAATATCTCTCAAAAATAGCAGTGGTCCTGATATTTACTCCTGGAGGGGGCTGCTATATACTTCCCTCCAGTTTGCAAACCAACCATTCACCGTGACTCTGCTTTCTAGTCCCTTAACCAATTTTATACCCATGCTGCCACTGCCCATTTTACTCAATGGGCTTCACTTTTGCTAATGAGTCTATTATTTGACGCTTTCATCAAAGTCCATATATACACCATCAGTTACCCTTGCCAACCCTCTCTGTTACTTCATCAAGAACTCAAACTGCAATAAACATAGCAACCTCCTAAACACCAGGCATGAAGAATGGTTGTAGTTGTTGGTTAAACATAGTTTATAAATTATTAGCACGTTCCCATCTACACCCCAAGTTAGTTCAGGAGGTAAACCCATTGCACAATGTGCTTGTGAGCCTTAAATCCCCAGCTTGTATTCAGTTTGTTGATCTCCATTAACAAGGTGGTTGGGTCTTCAACCAGAGGTGAGTGGGTGGTGGGGGAGGCTAGACCCTGTAACATTAACCCAGAGATCACACTGGAAAGTCTCAAGTGTCAACCATGGGTCAGTGGGTAGCACTCTCACCTGAGTCAGAAGATTGAGAGTTCAATTTCCACTGTGGAGCATGAACCCAAAATCTAGACTGGAATTTCAGTGCCGTACTGAGGGAATGTTGCACTGTCAGAGATGCCGTCTGTCAGATGAGACATCAGACTGGGCCCTGTCTGCCCTCTTGGGTGGATGGAGAAGATCCCATGGCACTACTCTGAAGAGGAGGAAGTTCTCTCCGGTTCCTGGCCAACACTGGACCCTCAACCAAAACCTAAAACAGGTTACTCAATTCATTTATTTAATTACCTCTGCTACTGAAGGTGAGCAGAGGTAATGTTTTCACCTCTGTTTGTTTGTCTGTAAACAATAAATCTCAAAAACTAATGTGCGCATTTCAATGAAACTTGGTACACAGATAGGGTGTGGTACAAGGAAGAGCTGATTAGTTTTTGGCAAAGATGCAGATCTGGTTCCTGGAATTCTTTTAAAGGATCCGTTAACGTTGGGCGAATTGGCTTTTTTAAAGAAAGTTTTGAGTTGTATTATTTAGATTGTTGCTGATTGTTTTAGAATGTTGTGGATAATCTCAGTCGTCAAAACGTGAGCAGAGTTTTCAGAGCAGGTTGTTGGATGTGGAAGGGTTGAAGCCTCCAGTGTGAAATGAAGATCTTAATAAAAAAAAAATATTATTTCAGCTTGTAGTAACAGAGACTCAAGAGCTGTGTAATTGTAATAACGTTGAGTTAACAGAGTGTCAAGGAGGCATGCGGTCTTTTGAGTGAGCTCTTCACGTTTTGCTGCTTGTGGGAGCTTGCTGTGTACAAACTGGCTGCCATGTTTCCCTACATAACAACGCTGACTACACTTCAAAATGTTGGTTCATTGGTTGCAAAGTGCTTTGGAACATGGTAAGACTGTGAGAAGCTCTGTATAAATGCAAATCTTTCTTAATGTCAGGTGAGTGGGATTGGCTCTGATGGCCCCATAGTCGAATAGCCTGTTACTATGCACTGTCTAGGCCACTCAGTATATTGGGCACCCACAGAACCCGCACCCAGTGTGCGTCACTGCTTTTGGGAGGAAACTGAGTGAAGGGAACTTTAACTTTGTTGGAAGAAGTGAGAGACTTGATCCTGAAACTGGGATGTCGCTGATGTTATATACAAATAGCGAACCATCGGGAACAAAATGGCAGTACTTTCACAGTTTTTAGGATGCTTTTACAGGCGTGCTAACAGTATTTTTTGATGGCTTTATGATTATTTTGAGGTAACTGGGCTTCCACATCATTCAGGCCCCAGGGGGACTGGTGGAAAGTAGTTTTGTACAAATTTGCATGTCACACTTGTATCCTTTTGTCAGTCTGTCAGACTCTTCCTACAAGGGTGCTGTATAGGGGCTACTGCTCTCAGACTGTATGCGCGCAAGCTGCTGCCCAGGAAACACCCCCCCACCCCTTCCCTGAACCTCCTCTCGGTGACTACTGGCTCAGCCCAGCCCAATTCAGAAATGGGGTGTAGCAGGTCAGTGGATCTGCATCCTCTCATTCCATGGCATTGAGCACAGGCCAGTGAGCAGTGTGCCTCAGCACACTGACAATGAAAACCCTCCGGTCAGTCTCTGTTATAAAGACAGCCGACTTGATACTGCGCGCTGTTGAAACGTGAGTAAGCCCAGTGTAAACAAACATTCAGCTTATCAAACTTACGCCTCCATCATTCTATCATGGACTACCCCCAACCCCTCGACTGCACCCTTCAGCACCTAGTTTGGGAAACAAGGATTTTCCACAATTCTTGTTTATAAGACAACTGAAACAAGACTCTTAATCTGAGAGTGTGGTGGAGGTAGATTCAATTGTGGTTTTCAAAAGGGAATTGGATAATTATCTGAAGAGAAAAGATGCGCAGGGCTAAGGGGAAAAGACAGGGGGAGTGGGACTAACTGGGTTGCTCTTGCAGAGAGCTAGTACAAAGACGACAGGCCAAATGGCCTTCTTCTGTACCGGAACCATTCTATGAGCCTCAACTCTCCCTTCCCAATACACATCAATTCATTTCCTTACAGAATGGGTTGATTGAAACCAAATCATTACCTTTTATGTTTGTTCCACATCTACCACAGTCCTGGTGGGTGAGAGTTTTATTTCCCACACTGTGCTCCCACTCCCCACACTGTACTGAGGCTATCTGGAGCCTTCAGACATCACCCCAGATTTTACAAGTATATATTAATTCACAGGATATGGGCTAGTTGGCAAGGTTGGCATTTATTGTCCATCACTAATTGCCCTTGAGATGGCGGTGGTGAGCCACCTTCGTGATCTGCTACATTCCGTATGGTAAACAGCCTCCCACAGTCTTGTTGGGGAGGGAGTTCCAGGACTTTACTCAGTAACGGTGACACATTGGGATGATGGGGAGATGGTGGTGCAGTGGTGATGCCTCTGGACTAGTAATCCAGAGACCCAGGCTAATGCTCTGGGGGCACGGGTTCAAATCCCACCACAGCAGCTGATGGAACTTAAATTCAAGTAATAAATCTGGAATTCTAAAGCTAGTCCCAGTAATGGTGGCCATGACAATTATCACCGATTGCCGTAAAAACCCATCTGGTTCACTAATGTCCTTTCGGGAAGGACATCTGACATCCTTATCCAGTCTGGCCTCCATGCAACTCCAGGCCCACAGCAATGTGGTTGATTCTTAACTGCCCTCTGAAATGGCCTAGCAGGCCATCCAGATCAAGGGCAATTAGGGATGGGCAACAAATGCTGGTCTTGTCAGCAATGTCCACATCCCATGAATGAATATGTAAAAAAAACTTGGAGGCGATACTATTCCCACTCATTTGCTGCCCTTGCCCTTCTAGTGGCTGAAGGTTGCAGGTTTAGGAGGCCAACGTTTACTGTAGGAACCCAACGAAGATGAGGCAACATTGGGTATGGAACAGCAAGCCTGTCATCCAGCAAACTCTTTTTTAAAACCCATTGCTTTCTCTCTCTTCAGAACCTTCTCCGAGCCAAGCACCATGACTACCTATTCAAGAGCGGACATATGACTTAGAACAGGGCAGGAGAGCCGCTCAGGCACCTCGCCACCTGCATGACAATGTCTGATCTCAGTGCCCCTCTGGCTCATCCACGTGTCTGTGACAGGTTCCCTGCATCCCCAAAACCAGGCCCCCTCATCCCTCCAATCCCGAGGACTTACTTTGCGTTAAGTTGTGCTGGAACGTGACTGAGGTAGATCCAGTAGGCGCAGTGGTGGAGACATCCGATTCTGAAGCGAAGCTGAGCAGGTTGAGCGGGAGCTGGAAGGGCAGGGAAACGGGAACAAGACCGCCCAACATGCTGAACGCTGCTGCCGAGTTCAGAGACGCTGACGTAGCGTTCAGATTCGTTACATTCAGGGGCGATGTCATTAGAGTCAGAGGTGACGTGTTTGCCAATAAGGTCGATCCAGCAGTTGCCTGGAACAACAACAACAACTTGTACTTATGTAGTAAAACGTCCCAAGGTGCTTCACAGGAGCATTATCAAACAAAATGTGACACACACACATCGGAAGATACTAGGGTAATTGGCCAAAAGCTTGGTCAAAAATGTAGGTTTTAAGGAGCATCCTGAAGGAGGAGAGAGAGAGAGGCAGAGAGTTTAGGAAGGGAATTCCAAAGCTTAGGGTCTTGGAAGCTGAAAGCACAGTTGCTAATGTGGAGTGATTAAAATCAGGGATGCTCAAGAGGCAGGATTGCAAGAGCGTGGATATCAGGGAGAGTTTTGGGGCTGGAGATGATTACAGAGGTAGGGAGGGTGAGGCTATGGAGAGATTTGATTTTAAAATTCTCAGCCTTGTTTTCAAGATGTTGCTTGATCTGGAGCCAACACAGATCAGCGGGCATAGGGATGTTAGGGGAACAGGACATGGTGCGAGTTGAGGCAGCACAGTTTTGGATGACCTCCTGTTAACAAAGGATAGAATATGGGAGATTGGCCAGGAGTTCGTTGGCATAGTCAAGTCAAGAGGTAAGAAAGGCATGCATGAGGGTCTCAGCAGCAGATGAGCTGAGGCAGGTAATATTACATGAGTGGAAGTACACAGTCCCAGTGACGGCATGGGTGTGTAGTCAGAAGCTTATCTTGGGGTCAAAGATAACGCCAAGGTTGCAAACAGTCTCGTTCAGCCTCAAGGTGATTACCAGGGAAGGTAATGTAGTCAATGGCCAGGGAACAAAGTTTGTGGCAAGAACCAAAGTCAATGGCTTCAGTTTTCTCATTGTTTATTTGGAGGAAATTTCTGCTCATCCAGTATTGGATATCAGATAAATAGTCTGAAGATTTAGAGACAGTGGGGTTAGGTCAAGTGGTGAGGTAGAACTTGGTGCCGTCAGCGTATATGTGAAAACTAACACTGTGCTTTCAGATGATGGCGCCAAGGGATAGCATGTAGCTGTAAAAAAAAGTGGTCAAGTACAGATCCTCGGAGGCACACACACACACACACACACACCAGAGGCAATGGTACTCGAGTCGGAACAGAAATCATTGCCGGTGATTCTAGGTATTCTCTGCATAGATAACAATGGAACCAGGTGGGTGCAGTCCCACCCAGCTGGGTGAGGGTGGAGAAGTGGATGGTGTGATCAACCAGATCAGAAGCAGAAAATTAAGGCCAACTGCAGAGCCTTCAGGGTAAGACATAAGTATGAATAGGTGCCATACAAGACAAAAATGGAATGGAAAATTGTGGAGAGAAAAGAAATCGCATAACCGAAATAGTTTTTAAAAAATATTTAAAAAGTGAAAGCAAATTTTCTGTGAAAGGGAGACATCCTGTCTCCTCAATTCAATTTCTCACTCTGTTGCTGGGTTTGTCAGTGAACCGCCTATTAACAGGGCTGCAGTCCAGCCAATCTGTGGCAGTCACTGGGAGAAGCATAACAACTATCCAATACTCAGCCCAGGAGTAACTCTGCTCCTGGTCCTCCCTCCCCCACCAAGTGGGAAAGTTTGCTGATGATTGCGCAGTGATCAGATCCATTCACAATTCCTCAGATAATGAAGCAGTATGTGGTTGCATACAGCAAGGCCTGGGCAATATTCAGGTTTGGGGTGATAAGTGGCAAGTAATGGTTATGCCAGGCAATGACCATCTCCAACAAGAGGCAGTCTAGCACCTCCCCATGACATTCAATGGCATTTTCATTGTTGAATCCACCATCAACATCCTGGGGATCACTGAAATTTTATGGACAAGCCATAAAATGCTGTTAAGAGTAAGAGTAGGTCAGAGGCTGGGAATTCTGTGGTGAATAATTCACTTGCTGACTCCCCAAAGCCTGTCCATCTACAAGGCACAAGTCAGGAATGTGATGGAATACTCTCCACTTGCCCGGATGAGTGCAGCTCCAACAACACCGAAGAAGTTCGACACCATCCAGGGCAAAGCAGCCCAGTTGATCTGCAACTCGTCAACCAACATTAACTCCCTCCACCACCGACGCACAGCGGTTGCTGCGAGTACCATTTTACAAGGTGCACGGCAGCAACTCATGAAGACTTTTTCGACAGCACATTCCAAACATGGAACCTCTATCACCTAGAAGGGCACGGCCAGCAGACACATTGGAACATCACCGCCTACAATTTTCCCCCCCAAGTCCCATGCCACCCTAACTTGGTATTATATCGCTGTTTCTTTATTGTTGTGGATCAAAGTCCTGAAACTCCCTCTGTAACAGCACTGTGGGTGTACCTGCACCACATGGACTGCAGCAATTCAAGAAGGCAACTTACCACCAGCTTCTCAAAGGCAATGTGGATTGGGCAATAAATGCTGGCTTTGTCTGCACATCTCGTGAATGAATACATTTGAAAATCACGTTTGTGGGATCTTTCTGAGAGAAAACTGCCTGCTGTGTTACCTACAAAAGTGATGATGCCTTGAAAATGTCTAAAGACGACATTTCATTGGTTGTAAATGCTTTGGGCTGTCTGGAGGGTGTTGGGAAGTACCATTTAATGAAAATCTTTATTTGTGTCCCTAAGGTTGATGAACAAGAATATCTCCAGCCAGTACATGCAACAACACCCAATGTATTAATTAAATGCACAGTGGGGGGTTACTTGTAAACCCTCCTAAGACCAACTAGTAACAGAGAAGGGATCTTCTAATACTATAGAAACAAAGGTTACAACAGCCTTATAAAACTCCACTTAGTGAGGAGCAATTCAACAATTATCAAATGTTGGAAATTATGCATTTGCACCTCTTGTACAGTGCTTCTCTGTCTAGCTCTGTTTATTGTTCTGGGGACCTATACTCAATGCGGTGCAGCACTGAATTTCACAAACAGTAGAGAGCCCAGAGAAGAGGATCAGGGATTTAGTTGATACAGTCCACGCCTTGGGGCACTGCACCAGAGGAAGACAAAGGAGTTAAAAATAACTGGCCAGGTTGCTATCAACCTGCCTCTGATTCTGCTGTGAAGTTGGTGCATGTGCATCAAGAAATGACATGAAACACTTGGCTGTGATGCCTATCGGGGTCTAATAGTCCGCACATACCGTCAGGCTCAGCTTGATGAACGGTCACTGGGGTCAGGTATTGGAGATTGCTTGGCCACATCTCATTGAATCAAGATAATTGTTGTTTTGGAAAATGCAGCTATGGTCGTGGCATCGTGGGAAGGAATGAGAGTCGAGATTTTGCCCTGAGAGGAAAGTTCTCACATGAGGGGTTTGGGGCAGAATATGGGGTTCAGGAGGCAAAGCACACAATAGCCTATCAAAGTTCTCTGTGAAAAACTCCACCCTTTTTGTGCCTTTCCCTTCCCAAAGCCAAATTATTGTTCCTGAGGTTTGGTGTCCAAAACTAAAGATAACATAGGAAAATTGAAACAGGGCAATCAGTCCACTTACAGTAACGCAAATGGCATCTAACCAAGACTCTGAGCAAGTGGAGCATCACTTTCCCACTTTCCTATTCCAGCCCGCTTGAGAGAAACCTGTTTTCCCCGCCAAAAGTCTATTAAAACATGGGAACATAGAGAGCAATAATTTCAGCAAGTAGTTACCTGGATACCAGTTGATGATCCTGAGCCAGAGGGGGGCCTGTGTAGGGAGGGCAGCATTTTTATAGCAACCTGAGCACCACTTCCCGGCCCCCCACTCACATTAGTCCTACTGACAGTTCCGCTAGGGCTGCTCCTATTAGCAGCTGAATTGCTGAGAGACCCAGTCCGACTGACAGAGACATTCGGGCTCGTGGTGCTGCGGTTGGGGGTGCCGATGCCCACTGCCCCAGCGGCGCTACTCCTACCGACAGTCCCACTGCTCCTGACGGGCGCCCCGCTCACGCTCAAGCTGCCACGGCTGACAGTTCCGGCTGTGGTGCTTCTGCCAAGAGTCCCGGCACCCAGCGGGCTGGCCAGTTTCTGAGGCACTGAGGTTTTTTTTACAAGAGCTGCTGACTGCTGCTGACCAGCGGTTGATCCGGAAGGCGACTGCCTGCTGCCGGATGGGCTGCCGGAGTGTTTACCACTGCTTTGCCTGCTGGCTGGAGTCCCGGTCAGGCTACTTGACCCCGTCGACACATTCTGGTTCACGGTGCTTGAAGGGGCTGTGGGCTTGAGCGGGCCAGCCATGGAGAAGGGAGGTTTAAAGCCTTGGGCCGAGGTGCTCGAGGGCACTGTGGCTTTGGGCGTGTAATCGCTAGAGGTAGACGGGCTGGAACTGGTCCGAGACACTGCAGTGTGAGAAACCTGGGTGTTGCTGGTGGCCGAGGGAGAAAAGGACGTCGGGTAGGCAGTCGACTTCTCTGACAACTGTGGCATATGACTGGGGAGCAGGTGCTGCGGACAGGCGTTCAACTTTACTACCGGATTTTGGTGCGTTTTGATGGCAGAAATTTGGGGGTGTGACACGAGGCTGTTGGGGTGCATGCTGGACTGGGATTGCTGTTTGGCGGAGTGGGCCTGTGACTGGCTCAGCCTCTGCAATCCTGGCTGGTGCTGCTTGGCCGTGCAAGTCACTGGGGGGGGTTTGGGTGTCTGGGACGAAGGTGTGGTGTAGCCGGCGATCAAGCTGGTCATTCCTGGTCGGGACCCTTCCTGGGACTTCTTGGTGCCCGAACTGTGGCCAAATAAATGACTGAAGGTCAAAGGGACAGGAGAGAGCGTGGGCACTTTCGGAGACGGCGTGCCTGGTTTCGGAGACGGCGTGGCTGCTTTTGGGGACGGCACGACTGTTTTCGGAGACGGCAAGACTGCTTTTGGCTGGGGCGCAGTTGCTTTCGGTGACGGCGTGGCTGACTTTGGGGAAAAGGAGGCTGCTTTTGGGGAAAGTACTAGAGGTGTGACCTTGGCTATGGCCTTTTTATCTTCCTTCGCCACAGGCTGAGGTCGAGGTGCAGGGGGAACAGAGTTATTTACAATCCTGCCGATCTTGGCCGAATTGTTGAAGACAGACAATGCATCCGACACCGATTCGAGGGAAGGGGGCTTAAGGGACAGATCTTCATCCAGAGAGTCGTCCAGGTAAATAGTTTCCCGGTTTTGATTACAACTGGACCTTGAGATGCTGATAGGCGTGACGTTACTCATAGGCAGCACTTTCAGACCAGTGCTGCCTGCAGTAGTGAGCTTCTGCTCTTTCTTGGGGCTTGAGTCCTATTTAAAGGAAAAGTGAAAAAATAATTAAGAGTGAGGAATTGTAACAGCTGTCAGATCACCTCACATCCCACCTAAACAGCAATATCATCTGCCTACACAATAGATAAACTCCAGAAAAAGGGGGAAAGGGGGCGCAAGGGGGGCAGTGTGAGGGAAAAAGAGCAGAGGTGGGGGAGGGGGGTGAATTACTTAGGCCTCAGTTTTAGCGACACATTTTGCAGTCATAAACTTGCTCCACAGGCACCAGCTGAGACAAGCTATGTTTGGACTGGTCTTCCACTCTACTCCTGGAATGTAATTAGGAGTCTCAGTCTGTATAGGCAGGGGGCTGGGGCACAACAGATATACTGAGCAAGGCCAAAGAAACACAAGGCTTGCCTGCGTTAACACTGCTCCCAAAGCACTGTGTTTCTGATAGGGCACTATATCTTCCATTCCATTTTCTGGTTGTTACCTAGTTTAAATAAACCAACAATGTTTACTTGAGGGAAAAAGAGGAGAAGAGGAAAGGGAAAGACTCACCTTTACTTTAGGCTTTGGGGCTAATATCACCTTCTTCTTGGCCCTAGGAAAGAAAAGACAGTGAGATAAAGAAATCTTGGCTGCAACAACCTAAAGCGTATTGCTGAAAAAAGAGACATATCAAAGTTTTTTGTCTTGCACTCTTCAGGACACCCGCAAGAATACCGATATAAGGGGGAAAACAACAATTTACACTGCATGTGAAAAGAGTGCTGATTGGTTGGCAAGTGGTGTTGCATGGGGAATGCACCACTGATGGTGACTGATAGTAAACTGTGAAGCATTGCTTGAAATTTAAACCTGGCAGCTTGACCCTGATTGGTCAAGGCATTGCCCTGAGAAATGAATCACTGAATGGCTGTCACTTATTTTGTTTAGCTGAATCAAGCACATGTTCTGTCTGCAAAGAATAGGGGCCTGTGTATTAATATATGTAGCTTCCAGTACATGCAAATGTACCACACTGTGAGTCCGACTGACAATCTTAAATTGGTTGTCAGTGTAATTTTTAGCACATTGAGGATTATTTAGCAAATGTGGTCCGATCGCAGAATCACATCTAATGTTAGACACTGTCCTTTGAGTTTTGCAAGAATGGGCTGGTTGGGTACGGTCTGTACCCTGCCCTTTAAGAACAGTGGCTGGGACATGCTGTTTGATACAATCCGCCAGTCTTTGGGATGTACATCCTACATACCCAGCATCACACTGGCACTGAAATTCTTATACCACATTACTCATTTGTGTGATAAAAGGCACGTCTTTTTGGCTTGACTCCACCATCCTGTTAGTGGTGAATACCACTTGTGTTGCTACTGCATTGTAGCAGCGTGAAACAGCCAGCTTCACCTGTTGCTCAAATTTTTTGAGATACCTTGCCCTTCCAGGGTAACCTGGAGGTAGACTGGGCACTTTTCAGGGCCAAGAGTGACGGCCTTAGGCCCGTTCATGAGTTTGCATGATATACAGCATGAAATCATCTGATCAGAGGAGCCATTATCTTCCAGGATGTCTTTGATGCACCCCATTCCAGCATCAAGCACGCATGGTGAGCAAATGGCTCAGGTCTTATTTACAAAGTTGCTGATACGACCAATCTTATAGCGTGTGGAACTGTAAGAATACCAATCTGTATATTGACCAGTGAAGGTAGACCGTGGCAGAGAATCCCCTGGCAGATTTCTCAACTAGTATGTCAAGGAAGAGGAGTTCATTTGACTGCTCCATTTCATAGTGAATTTTGAGTGCAGGATGGAGCCCATGTAAGGAAATTGTTATATGCAGCTACGGATTTAAATAAAGCGAACGTATCATTAACATATCGGAAATATGCGAGGGGTAGGTAGTTAGGTGTCATTCCATCAAAGACACGTTTCTCATGCGACCCAACAAAGATGTTTGAGAGAGAGAGCTGGGCCTAGAGGGGATCTCATGGCAACACCATCTATTTGGGCATACATGATGTCATTAAAACTGAATTCAACTGTGGAAGTTGCCAAGTTCATAAGTTCAATGAATACGGATTCATGCAATGGTGGCGGGTCTAGATTGCCATGGTATAGTGCTGCAGCGCAAATATCTACGGCTTCCTTGGAACATTGGTGAATGGGCTACTCATGCCAAATGAGCACATGGACACAGCATTGCTATCGATATGCAAGTCTTGTATGGCTTTCGTAAATATGAAGGAGTTCTTCACTGTCTATGTGGAAAACTTGGGCAAAACTGGTTGTAGAAATTCACCCAACCATTGGGCCAATTCATGTTGTGCAGAACCAGTCATAGATAAGATGGGGCATAGAGGACTTCACTTGTATGTGTCTTGGGCAGCCCATACATATGTGGACATAGCAAACCGTGAGGACAAACCCTGTCATATATATCACGGCTATATATATATCATATATATCAAGAGCTCATTGCTCTTACACAATTCCAGCAAGCGTTTTTTTTTTAGCTTACTATCGAGCAAGGCTGTCCGGTCATGTCTGTGATACTGAACGACTATTTGCAACCTAAAGAGAGTTGCTTAAAAGGGGTTGCAAATTAAAAAATGTAAAATGTACAGCAGCTCAGTCAGCATCCAAAAGAGAAAAGCAAATTATGTTTAGGTGGGTCTTTTGATCAGTTTTGAAGAAGCTCCTTTGCTAAATGACCTGCTGTGCACTTCCAACTCTTATTTCAGATTGGGGGCGTTCCTTTTATTCCATTATTCGTTCTCAGGGTGTAGCACTGGCAAGGCAGTGCTTGTTCCCCAGCCCATGTTAACAAGATAGCGGTGGTGGATCTCGACTGGGTGGTGTTTACTGGCCACATCACGATATGGGGGACTGTAGTCAGGTGGAAGCCAGCATGGATAGAAAAGGAGGCTCCTTCCCCTTAAGCATATTATTGAGCCTGTTGGGATCTTACAATAATCCAACAGTCCCTTTTAATAATTTTTTTCTGGTACCAGCCCACAGATCAGAAAATTTATTGAGCTCTGTTTGCAACAGCAGAATTTGAATTCATGACCTCTGGCGAGCAAGCTCAGTTCTGGGACCGCTATACTGCTTTACTGGCTAACTTGTTTTTTTGTTGAAGTTCTAGGTATCTCAACATTGAAATAGTTTTGATCGCACACCTTAATCCAATCTGAGGCTTTATATTGAAGTGCTCCATGGAATGATCCATTGGTCATTTGAATGGATGAAACAGCAAACAGGGAGCTGGGTTTGGTTTATCAATCATAACAAGTCCAAGGTCATCACTCAGAGGCATCTTCTCTCAACCACAGAATAAATACTCGGCTCTGACTGCACCAGTGATCAGGAGCACTAAGATGTTCACTCACTTGGAATGCGATGGAATTAAGGAGAAAAAATATAATTCTGCAAATAAGATATAGAAAGGACAGGCTATGAGATAGCCTAATCCCCCTGCTTTGTAAAACTCATACATAGTTTGCAAATTATTGAGAATTTAATGAACTCAACCTGGCAACAAATAATCTATGGGCTTTAATACAAAATGCAGACTGCAGTAGGCCTTTCATTTTTATTCTGTAAATTAAGGAGAGCTGCATTTTGCAACGTATTGTAATTATTTGTATACTGAAATCATAATTGTACCATCCTTCTATTATCTTATACCTTATGTTTATTTCAATGATTTGCTATAACTGTTATGAATTATGATTACTTGTTTTATTTGTATTATCACAATTAAACACATGCAGTCATGATGATTTTCAATAAACCAAATATCTATCTATTTAATGACCAACAATGGTCAAGGGGTGTTGTGGGAGATGGAAAACAATCAAATGAGAGCTGCAATGAAATGTGGAAGAAACCCCCAAGCACTTAGTGAGCTTGTGCAGTGCATGCTGCCCCAGGAGGACTGTAAGGTTCACCCTTGGTCAGGCTCAGTCAACTGATCTCTGCTGGGGCAACTGTAATAAGATTACAATTTGTCATCAAGTCCTGGGTCTGGAGTGAGTCCTGCTGGAAGCCCTTGATTGGTCAGTGGCAGCGCTGCCCCACAGTCGAATAGCATGCCCCCATTTGCTGTCTAAGCCCGTACTTAAAAAAAATGACAGGCATTTGGGCGGGGGGAGAATATCAGTGAGGAGATGAAAGCGTTTAAAAAATAAAATAAAATCCCAATTTATTGAGACAATGAGGAGCAGAACAACAGTTAACTCCCTGTTGCTGAATGCAAGGTAGTTGGGCAATAAAAACAAACTATTTGCGTACTGTGAACATGGGGCACTGCTGCACATCAGGCTGATCAATCAGTAACGCTGGTAGGCAGTGAATGAATAAATCAGTGCTATCTTCATCACATGGAATTATTCCCAGTGTTTTCAGGGATTAAGTTCAGAGATTTCATCCTCTTTTCATAGGAAAACTGCAAGGAATTGGCCTTGATCAGAGCTGGATTGAAAAAAAGGTGGACTGTGAAGGGGACTAAAACTGTGCTCCACACAATCAGGAGCTAAATTTTACTTTGGAATTAGACCCCCCACCCCGTGCAGTTCTCTCCATTCTATTCTCTTCCTGTCAAAGGAACTCTGACTGCCGTAGAATCATGCAGCACAGGAGGCGGCCTTTCGGCCCATCATGCCTATACTGGTTTTTTAATTGGAGCTATCCAATCCAACAGGTCCCACTCCTCTTTTAAGTATTTATCCAGTTCCTTTTGAAAGTTACTATTGAATCTTTCTCCACTAACTTTCCAGATGATAACTTGCTGTAAAAAAAAAACAAAATTCACCTCTGTCCTTTGTGCAAATTATTTAAGATCGATTCACTGATTACTTACTGACCCTTCTTACCAGTTGAAATGGGTTTCTTATTTAACTGATTACCCCTCCTGATTCTGAACACTTCTATTAAATCTCTCCTTAATCTTCTCTGCTCCAAGGTAAACAATCACAAATTCTCTAATTATTCCACATTTTTGAAGTTCCTCATTCCTGATATTATTCTCTGCATCCTCCCCAAGGTCTGTCAGCTTTGCTCCAAAAGCATCCACTCAACAGCCAAACTGGTGTTATTTATTTACAGACTGTTCAAGGACATGAAATCCCAGCATTTTTTTTAATGCAAATGAGTTCAAATATGCTGTTTAACTCTTTGGAACAAAGTTGAATCTTTGTTAAAGTGTGCAACCCTGTGAAATTACTGCAGCATTCTCAGAAAAGAGGGATTTCACCCCTTATCACACTGTCCAGTCACTGTACAATCGCCACAGTCTTGCAGCTTTCAGCATGAATGTGGAAAGAGTCTTCAAGTGGCCTGGAAAGTAATGCAGCGCCCAGTGGGGTGCTGGACAAAGCAACCACTTATGTGGGAGCGTCCAGTGGCCATAGCCTGGAAATATGCCATTACATTAGATTTCCATCTGTTTATATAGGCAGTTTCAATTTCAAAAGTTAACATGAAATTGTCGTCAAAAATCGTGAGTTTGACAAAATGTAAATACATAATACACAATTATATATATATTACCTTCACACATATGTATGTTATAAGCTTATTATGGACAAAGAAATTGACAAGTTGCAAAAAAATGTTTTGGATTGGGGCAGAGCAGATTTCAGTAAAATAAGGCAGGATCTGGCCAAGGTAGACTGGGAGCAGCTACTTGTGGGGAAATCTACAGAGGAGCAGTGGGGTGGGGGGCGGGGGGAGAGTTCAAAAAGGAAATGAGGAGGGTACAGGCTCAACATGTTCACTCTAGGGTGATAGGAAGGAGTAACAAGCCCAGAAAACCATGGATGACCAGAGATATTCAAGATACGATAAGAAGGGAAAGAGAGGCTTTTAGCAGGTACAAGGGAAGCAAATCAGCAGAGGCATTAGTGGAGTACAGAAAGTGCAGGGTGGAGCTTAAGAAAGCAATCAGGAGAGCAAAGAGGGGATATAAGAAAGCTCCGGCTGGTAAAAGTAGGGAAAATCCCAAGATATTCTATAAGTACATCAATGGGAAGAGGATAACCAGGGAAAGAGTAGGGCCCATTAGGTACCAAGGGGGCAATCTATGGGTGGAACCAGAGGACATCAGTAGAGTGTTGAATGAATACTTCACATCCATCTTCACCCAAGAGAATGAGGATGAAGGTATCGAACTCAGGGAGAGAGACTGCAAGGTTCCTGAGCAAGCTGATATAGGGAGACACAAGGTATTGGAGGTGTTGGCAGGCTTAAAAGTGGACAAATCTCCAGGTCAGGATGATTTGTGTCCCAGACTGCTGAGGGAGGCAAGGGAGGAGATTGCAGGGGGCTCTTGCCCCAAATTTTTAATTCCTCTCTGGCCACGGGGGAGGTGCCAGAGGACTGGAGAACAGCTAATGTGGTTCCGCTATTTAAGAAGAGTTGTAGAGATAAGCTAGGGAACTACAGGCCAGCGAGTCTCACGTCAGTGGTAGGGAAACTATTGGAGAAAATTCTGAAGCAGAGAATCTATCTCCACTTGGACAGGCAAGATTTGATCAGAGATAGTCAGCATGGCTTTGTCAGAGGGAGGTCATGCCTAACAAATTTGATTGAAGTTTTTGAGGAGGTGACCAGGTGTGTAGATGAGTGTAGTGCAGTTGATGTAGTTTATATGGATTTCAGCAAAGCCTTTGACAAGGTCCCACATGGGAGACTTATAAAGGCGGCAAATGCACATGGGATACAGGGTAATTTGATAAAATTAGCTTAGTTGTAGGAGGCAGAGGGTGATGACAGAAGGATGCTTTAGTGACTGGAAGCCAGTATCCAGTGGCATGCCACAGGGATCTGTGCTGGGTCCCTTATTATTTGTCATTTATATAAATGACATAAATGACTATGTGGGGGATTAGTAAGTTTGCGGATGACACAAAGATTGGCCAGGTGGTTAACAGTGAGGATAAGTGTCTTGGGCTACAGGAAGGTATAGACGGGATGGTCAAATGGGCAGATAAGTGGCAGATGGAATTTAACCCTGAAAAGTGTGAGGTGATACACTTTGGAAGGAGTAATTTGACAAGGAAGTATTCAATGAACGGCATGACACTAGGAAGTTCTGAGGAACAAAGGGACCTTGGCGAGTGTGTCCATAGATGGTGGAGGGACATGTTAGTGGGGTGCTGAAAAAGGCATATGGGACACTTGCCTTTATCAATCGAGGCATAGATTACAAAAGTAGGGAGATCATGTTGGAATTGTATAGAACCTTGATGAGGCCACAGCTGGAGTACTGTGTGCAGTTCTGGTCGCCACATTATAGGAAGGATGTGATTGCACTGGAGGGGGTGCAGAGGATATTCACCAGGATGTTGCCTAGGATGAAACATTTAAGTTATGAAGAAAGGTTGGATAGACTTGGGTTGTTTTCATTGGAGCAGAGAAGACTGAGGGGCGACCTGATCGAGGTGTACAAGATTATGAGGGGCATGGACGGGGAGCAGCTGTTCCCCTTAGTTGAAGGGTCAGTCACAAGGGGTCATAAGTTCAAGGTGAGGGGCAGGAGGTTTAGGGGGGATGTGAGGAAAAACCTGGAAAAGTCTGGAATGCGCTGCCTGGGAGGGTGGTGGAGGCGGGTTGCCTCACATCCTTTAAAAAGTAACTGGATGAGCACTTGGCATGTCATAGCATTCAAGGCTATGGGCCAAGTGCTGGTAAATGGGATTAGGTAAGTAGGTCAGGTGTTTCTCACATGTTGGTGCAGACTCAATGGGCCGAAGGGCCTCTTCTGCACTGTGTGATTCTGTCATATGTGAAATGCCTTGGGATACTTTCTTACATTAAAGATGCTACATAAATGCAAGTTATATACACATATACATTTCATGACTTGAGACAATCATGATCAGGTAAAGAGAATTGATAGGAAAATAGACACAGGCACTGACACACAGGCACCAACACAGGATCGATCAGTGCTGCGCTGATCTGTAGATGGGTGACCTGCTAACACTCTCACTTCCAAAGCGCTCATATGAACAATTGCTCTGGAAATCTGCATGAGCCTGCAGAACACATTTCAGGAAGGAGCCTGTGCCTTTAGAGGGAGGGAGGGGGGGAAATAAAAGTGGGGAAAAAAATTAATGGCTGTGGTTCTACTCACGGTGTGGCGGTTAGATGATTGTGCACTCTCTTGCTCTCTTTAAGCAGCATCCTGCAACAGAAAAGACACATTCAGTAACATTATTGTTCTTTGATTAGGGATAATCTACTATCTTTGAGGGATGGGGTGGTCTGCCCTATGTATCCACTGATCAGAATATGGGATGTCAATAGAACTCTAATGTTAAGGAACAGTTATAGAGTAAAATTCCGTGTCAATAGCATGCTTTTAATGCTAATTTAAGAATGGTACCCAATTACCTCATGATGACATTAATCTTTTCCATGCCAGTTTTCTCTCAATGGTTCTGAGTGTGCAGTTTCTTTTCTCTATCTGTCTCTATTCACTATGAGCTGGCTCTGAGTGCCCCTCTGGCAGGCTCTATAACAGTTAGAAGCTTTTATTTTGCACTGTTATCTTGAAGATTGGGATCCCGGTGAAGCAATGTTCAAACAGAGACCCCTGACTACTGTGCCCCAATTTTCTTTACTTCCCATTGTTGCACATTAAGAGCTGTGGGGGCTGGAGTCCCACAGTTGACAAGGCAGAGAATGTTGCTTTGAGCTAAGCCCTGACGTGGATTTCGGGTTTTAAAACTACCTGTCCCTGTAAGGAAAAAAGTCTTCTCTTATTATTCTCCAAAACGACAAGGTAGACAGGGAGAAAAGTTTCCTACTGGCTGGAGGGGAGGTAATCAGAAGACATAGACTTAAAATAACTGGCAAAAGAACTTGAGGGAAGGTGGGGAGATTGGTTTGTTTTATTTAGTGAGTTATGATGATCTGGAACATGAACTAGAGGGAAGATGGGGAGATTGGTTTGTTTTATTTAGTGAGTTATGATGATCTGGAACATGCTGCTTCAAAGGACAGTGGAAGCAGATTCAATGGTAACTTTCAAAAGTGAATTGGATAAATACCTGAAAAAGAAATATTTCAGGGATATGGAGAAAGGGGAGCAGAATGGGATTATTAGGTCAAAGTGTTTTGTAAAAGTCTATGATTCATTTCAGGTGTTGTCAGCACCAGTGTTTTTAGGCTAAAGGTGGGGCAGGAGTTCCCATGATGCTGCTTCAACCATCTGCCCAAATTTCATGGAAGCAGCAAGTGCAGGATTTGACTTGTATATTTCCTCTTCCTTCACCAACTCACCTGGATGTCCAACTGAGGTGAGCAGGAGCACATCACTTGGGGAACTGCAGGCACAAAGTCCAACCAGCAATTCTTCAGCAATTTCTGAGGGGGTAGGGTGGAGAGCTGGAGGTGAGAGTGTTGATGCCTGTGTGCAAGCCGCTATGTCAACAACCCTGTGCCACTACTGTAGCCTCTTAAATAACCTCCTCAGGTATGGTCTGCCACCTCTTAAGGTTCTCAATGTGTGATCAAATACTTCTACTGCTGTTCTGATGACACACCATAGGGCATGGATCCTGTTTCTGAAATTGTATGTCCAATGCTGACTTGATTTCACGCTACACGTGTTGCCAGTTTTACAAAGCTACCCAGCTCAAGGAGAAGATGCTTAGAAGTTGTAAGTTAAGCGACTGTGAATTATTGAGGCAGTATGCTTGCCATTGTACAACACTTTAAACGGGCTAAGCTCTGGGAAGACACTGAGGAGGGTAAGCACTGGCTCAGGTCTTCCTTCTTACAAATGGGCTATTCAAAAGCAGAGGACACTGTGGAGAACTCTCTTCTTCAAAATGGTGCCATGGGATAGTTTACATCCACCTGAGAGTGCAGACAAGGCCTCACTTTAACATCTCACCCAAAAGGCAGCACCTCCTCAAAGCAACACTGGAGTTTCCTAGAATATGAGCTCAAGTCTCTGGAGTGGGACTTGAACCCACAGCTTTGTGACTCAGAAGCTTTGTGACACAGAGTGCTACCCACTGAGCCTTGGCTGATGTAGCTTGAAATGGGATCCATGCACTAAGCAGTAGTCAGTGCCCCTCGCTGGAAAGTGCAAGTATGTGCACAGCAAGTGAGGGCAGGATTGAGTAAAGCTGCGATGCTTTTCACAGTCGATTACCCTGCTGACAAGCTGTCTCAGCTCGTGTATGAAGAAGGTTGACTTGGGCAAATGTGCCCATAGCTCAAGGCAGTGCCAACGGGAGAAATGCAGGGATATCTGGCTGGAGAAATGCAAGGATGTCTGGCTGCTGGACTGGGGAACTCCATCTTAAATAATATTTCACCCAATGGATCTCTTCCAATTTGAGCCAGATTGTGAGGGGCGGAGAGAAGGAACCGTGGACCGTGGCGAGCAGATTCAGACCATGTGGAGACAGCAGCTTCTCTTCAGTCCTGCCTTGCAGGCTAGGCCAATAGCCTTTGTGGAGCTGTTCACGAAGTAGACAATCCCTTTTTCCCATCGAATGGTTTTACCTCAGTGGGGGAAGAGACATTACCCCCATGCTCACAGAAATGATCAGCCCTCTGAACAACTGTGCTGCCTTTATAGAAAAGGCCATGCTTAAATTGGGGAAAAATATGGATGAATAAAATGCAATCAGAAAGTAATACGGTGCTCAATGACTGAAACTAATCTGCAGAAATTCGTCACTGTGCGAATCATTTGTTACTCTTCAAAAGGTGTGGAGGAATATAAAAGGCAGCCCATCTTACCGTGCTTGCATCCAGCCTTTGGGCCAGATAGGTTTCACCTCAGTCTCCATAAAAGCCTTCAGATAATCCTCTGCTGACTGTGACTTGTTTTGCTCCAGTTCGTAACATCCCAGTTTTATCTTCACCAGGTTACACAGCAGGTCCCTGATCATGGCAATGATAAACGGAGTGTTGTCAGAGTTTGCACACTTTCTGGGTCAATCATCTTGCACTATTAATTCTCTCCACCCTCTTTATCGCAAGTTCCTACTTTCCTCGCCTGAAGGTGTGGCCTGTGGCTGTTGTACAGATCCAGTGGATTGTCAAGTCACCCTCGACACCAAGTGGCAATTCACATGAGAACGTAGACGGCCAGGCAGTCACCTAACCTAGCACAGAGTGAGAATGAAATCCAGGATAAAAATAAAAATACCTGGAAAAACTCAGCAGGTCTGACAGCATCTGCGGAGAGGAACACAGTTAACGTTTCAAGTCCGAATGACTCTTCAACAGAACCGAGGAAAAATAGAAGAGAGGTGAAATATAAGCTGGTTTAAGGGGGGAGGGGGTGGGGCAAGTAGAGCTGGATAGAGGGCCATCGATAGGTGGAGATTGCCAAAAAATGTCATAGACAAAAGGTCAAAGAGGTGTTGAAGGTGGTGATATTATCTAAGGAATGTGCTAGTAGGGACATTAAGGGTAGAAAGCAGGACGAGCAAGGTACAGATAGCCCTAGTGGGGGTGGGGTGGGGAGAAGGGGGAATTAGGCTGAAGGTAGAGATAAAACAATGGATGGAAATACATTTAAAAATAATGGAAATAGGTGGGAAAAGAAAAATATATATAAATTATTGGAAAAAGGGGGGTGGGGATGGAGGAGAGAGTTCACGATCTAAAATTGTTGAACTCAATATTCAGTCCGGAAGGCTGTAAAGTGCCTAGTCGGAAGATGAGGTGCTGTTCCTCCAGTTTGCGTTGAGCTTCACTGGAACAATGCAGCAGGCCAAGGACGGACATGTGGGCATGAGAGCATGTGGGTCTGTCCGCAAGCATGACCCAGACCTCCCTTTCGCTTGTCATTTCAATACACCACCCAGCTCTCATGCCCACATGTCCGTCCTTGGCCTGCTGCATTGTTCCAGTGAAGCTCAACGCAAACTGGAGGAACAGCACCTCATCTTCTGACTAGGCACTTTACAGCCTTCCGGACTGAATATTGAGTTCAACAATTTTAGATCATGAACTCTCTCCTCCATCCCCACCCCCTTTCTTCCAATAATTTATATAGATTTTTCTTTTCCCGCCTATTTCCATTATTTTTAAATGTATTTCCATCCATTGTTTTTTCTCTACCTTTTAGCCTATTTCGATCCCTTCCCCCCACCCCACCCCCACTAGGGCTATCTGTCCCTTGCTCATCCTGCTTTCTATCCTTAATGTCCCTATTAGCACATTCCTTAGATAGTATCACCACCTTCAACACCTTTGTCCCTTTGTCTATGACATCTTTTGACAATCTCCACCTATCGCTGGCCCTCTGTCCAGCTCTACTTGTGTTCCCCCCCGCCACAACCCTTAAACCAGCTAATATTTCACCACTCTTCTATTTTTCCTTGATTCTGTTGAAGAGTCATTCGGACTCGAAACGTTAACTGTATTCCTCTCCGCAGATGCTGTCAGACCTGCTGAGTTTTTCCAGGTATTTTTATTTTTGTTTTGGATTTCCAGCATCCGCAGTTTTTTGCTTTTATGAAATCCAGGATGTCTATCCTGCTTTAATGCTACTCTGGGAGGTGCCTTTATCTGTTATGGAGTATAACCTCACTTTATATCTACAGGTATCCAGCCAGTTATAGACAAATCTTGTTACCAATTATTAGAGTATAAACCCCTGCATAACATGCTCTCTGATGCCAAACATAGCTGCACCAATTGTAAAGATAGAGAAATCCTTGAAGGCGGCTGAACAAGTGAAAAGCAAGGAAGTTATTATGTCTTTAAAAATCAACGGTCAGCTGGAGAATTGCATCCAACTCAAGGCATCACATTTGAGGAAGGACATCAAGGCCTTAGACAGGGTGCAGAGGAGATTTACTAACAAGGGTAAGGGGCTACAGTTGTGCAGAGAAACGAGAGAAGCTGGGATTATTCTCCTTAGAGCAGAGGAGGTTATGGAGGATTTAGTAGAGGTACTACTTTA
Organism: Cetorhinus maximus; assembly: GCF_964194155.1. Classification (NCBI taxonomy): domain Eukaryota; kingdom Metazoa; phylum Chordata; class Chondrichthyes; order Lamniformes; family Cetorhinidae; genus Cetorhinus; species Cetorhinus maximus. The sequence continues at coordinate 7,688,115 of NC_135907.1, read as the reverse complement.
TGAATGAATATCCAGCTCTACCTGTCCCACCCACCCCGTAAACCAGCTTACATTTCACCTCTTTTCTATTTTTCCTTAGTTCTGTTGAAGAGTCATACGGACTCGAAACGTTAACTGTGTTCCTCTCCGCAGATGCTGCCAGACCTGAGTTTTTCCAGGTATTTTTATTTTTGTTTCAAATTTATGAATGAGTTCGATTAAGAGTAAGAAGGTAAAAACTGTTTCCTTTGGCAGGAGGATCAGTAACCGGGGACAGAGATTGAAAATAACAGGCATGAGAAGCGCAGGTGGCAGACATGGAGAATTTTCCTTTGTAAACACAGCTCTGATCTGGAATGCAGTACCAAAAAGGATGGTGGAAGCAGATTCAATATTATATTTCAGAACAGAACTGGATATATTCTTGAAAAGAAAAAGTGCAGACACAGGTATGATAGGCCGAAAGGCCTGATTCTGCACTGTATGATTCTATAAATTTACAAAAAAATATATAATATGAAATGAGTTTTTTTACCTAGTCACACTCTGCCAATAACTGTGGTCATCCATAAGGCAGGGTGTCTCATTCTTTTAACCACTAGCCAATATTGTGACAGTTCTACCATTCTCCCCATGGCTCAACTTTACCACATGGTGTGGTACAGAGCTTACAGATCAGAATAATTCACTGGATTGTCTATTAGCTGATTTTAGTGATGTTCTCTTGGGCCTGGGTGCCCAATCATGATCCAGAGGGTCTCTGTTGGAGAGAGTGTTGAGGAGGTATATGGGTGGGAAAAGCTGTTACCATAGTTGGAAACCCTTGAATGTGCTCATAGTCCAGCCTCTAGTGTGACTCATCGAGTGGCACTGAATGGCTTCTAGCACCCGAAAAACTGTAGCCAGCGACTCTCAGCAGCATCAGAGGAAGAGGCAGTTGGCAAAAAAGTTCAGGATGTACAAGTGACCAAAAATAGCTAGCAGAAAACTTGAGGCAGAAAATCAACCATAGGCATTCATGAAGTGCTCGTCAGAGAGAAGAAATAAGAAAGAAATTGCATTTATAATAGCGCCTTTCATGACCTCCCAAAACCAATGAAGCATTTTTGAAGTGTAATCACTATTGTAATGTAGGGAACACAGCAAGTTCCCAAAAACAGCAATGAGATAATGACCAGATAATCTGTTTTAATGATGTCGATTGAGAGGTAAATACTGGCCAGGACACCAGGGAGAACTCCTTGTGCTTCTTTGAATAGTGCCATGGGGCATTCTGCGCCCACCTGAGGGGCAGTCGTGACCTCAGTGCAACATCTCAGCTGAAGGATGGCACTTCAGGCATTGCAGTACTCCATCAGTACTGCACTGGATTGTCAGCCTGGAATTTTTTTGCTCAAGTTGCTGGAGTGGGCCTTGAACCCACAACCTTTTTGGCAGGAAGAATAAAAAAAACTTATTATCTAAATGGTGAGAGATTGAACAGCTCAGATTCAGAGGGATCTGGGTGCTCTAGTGCATGAATCACAGGAGGCTAGTATGCAGATACAGCAAGTAATTAGCTAATAGAATGTTATTGTTTATCGGGAGGGGAATTGATTGCAAAAGTAGGGAGGTTATGCTTCAGCTGTACAGGGCATTGGCGAGACCACATCTGGAGTATTGTGTACAGTACTGGTCTCCTTACTTAAGGAAAGATGTAAATGCGTTAGCAGGTCAGAGGAGGTTTACTAGACTAATACCTGGAATGGGAGGGTTGTCTTATGAGTAAAGGTTGGACAGGTTAGGCTTATTTCTACTGAAATTTAGAAGAGTAAGAGGTGACTTGACTGAATCTTTAAGATCCTGAGGTATCTTGACAGGGTGGATGTGGAGAGGATGTTTCTTCTTGTGGGAGAATCTAGAACAAGGGGTCACTGTTTAAAAATAAGGGGTCACTCATTTAAGGCAGAGATCAGGGTTGTGAGTCTTTGGAACTCTCTTCCTGGAAAGGTGGTGGAAATAGAGAATCTTTGAATATTTTTAAGGTAGAGCTAGATAGATTCTTGATTAACAAGGAGGTGAAAGGTTATTGGGGGTAGGTAGGAATGTGGGGTTGAGGTTACAATCAGATCAACCATGATCTTATTGAATGGCGGAGCAGGCTTGAGGGGCCTAGTGGCCTACTCCTGCTTTTAATTTGTATGTTCATATGTAACCTCTGACTCAGAGGCGAGAGGGTGACCTAAGGAGCCACAGCTGTGGAGTAAAATTCCACCCACACTGATTTGATAAAATACGTCATAACCCGAATCTCTTGCTACCCGGGATGAAGGATTTGTGCCAAAGTGTAGGATTTTGGGGCCCATGCCTCTTAGGGATCGGGTGGATGTTCGGCAGACTGAACCCATTAACAGGAAGCACTTTGTCGTTCCAGATATTTTCCTTCAACGGCTGTAGCTGCACCTTCCTAAACAAAAATGCTCAAGAGTCACTTTCATAACATGGTTATGCAGCTCATCAGTTCCTCTCTACTCCACTGAGTTGAACACATTGTGTCAGCTGCAACAAAAGCACAAATTGCTGAAAATACACTTTTGATCAGTCAGCCTCTGTATTGGGGCTATGGGGAAAGAGCAGGGGCAGTGGGGCTAATTGGAGAGTTCTTTCAAAGAGCCAACACTGCCATGATGGGATGAATGCCCTCCTTCTGTGCTGTATGTTTCTATGATGTTTCTGGTGCACGGCATGGCCCTTTACCAAGGGTGTGCATGCATTGCTTCATGCTGGGGGCAAGATCTGACAAGGCGCCAAAAACAGTAGAGGTGAACAGCTCAGAGGTATTGGTGATCAAGAGGGAATCCACAAGAGGATCTGTGTAGAAGTGGGAGATTTGTGTTGAGTAAGGAGATAAGGCTTTAAACATGGGTTTTACAATTACAAAGACATAGACTCAAAGGAAAAAGGAGAAGAGTAAATATGCAGAGCAAGAATGACTCAAACAGAAATAATGACAAAGACAAGAACTTCATTGGTTGGTGTTCATGGAAGAGAATTACCAGCAAGCTAAAGAGAAAGATTTTTTAAAAACTGTGCGCAGGAAATGAAGGGTACGTACTCCAAATGTTATCTTGTATTTTAGGAACATTAGGAGGCCATTGGGTTCCTCAAGCCTATTCTATCACTCAGTTAGGTCATGGTTCATCTGCACGTCAACTTATCCTTGACCAACACAAACCTACTGATTTCAGCCTTAAAAAATTGAATTGCTCTTCAATGTCAATGTCTTATTAATGACATTGATAAGGTTTAATGTAAATTACATTAAGGTTTAAATGGCAATTATATTGTTAAACAGGTGATGGGTATTTGGACACCAATAACTGGGACACTGGGGGTGGAAGCAGTATTGACTGTGAGCTAAGTCAATAAACTCTCTCCAGCAAAGAAACTTGTTGTGTCTTAGTTTTAACTTTACCAACCGGCGTGGATCCAGTTAACACCCAGCATTGACAACCTTATTGGGAGAGAGTTCCAGATTTGTGAGAAAAGTGTTTGCTGATTTCACTCCTAAGTGGTCTAGCTCTAATTTTAAGATTGTATCCCATTGTTCTGGACTCTCCCCTCCAGAGGGGTTCGTGCCTCTGTTTCCACACTATTAAATCCTTTCAGCATTTTAAACGCCTTGGTCACATGGTCTGAACCGTCCCTTCACAGTTTGTCATGTTTGGGGATTTTTGCCCAATTTTCCACACAAAGGAGTTGGAAAATAGTTACATTTAAGTCTAATTGTTTCAAAGCATAGGTGGCGCAGTGGTCAGCGCTGATGCCTCACAGCTCCAGGGACCCAGGTTCAATTCTGACCTCGGGTGTCCGCATGGGTTTCTGCCGGGTGCTCTGGTTTCCTCCCACCTGGTGAATTGGCTATGGTTAAATCGCCCTTTAGAGAGTGTGTGTGTGTGTGTGTGTGTGTGTGTGCGCGCGCGCACGCGTTAATGTGTGCCCTGTTGATGGACTGGCGTCCCATCCTGGGTGTACCCTGACATTGCCTGTCGGGATAGGTTCCGACTCCCCGCAGCCCTGAATTGGATAAACTGGTTCTGGAAAAGTGAGTGAGTGTTTCGAAGCAAAATATATTCATCTAAGTGGGAGACTTAGCCTAAATACCCTTTGGGAGTGGGAAGAATCAGCCAAGAATTTTGCTTCTTATCCCTATCCATTGACTCCTGCTGCAAACGTATGTACCACCAGTGCACTCGGAGGCAAGAGTGAGGCTCAGCTCACACCAATGTAATTCAGTCCCATCTTAAAGCATATATTCGGTTTATTTTCAATATAATTTGATTTTTGATTATTTATAGTTGAATAATAAAGCTTAGAACAATTTGGGAAATAGAGTTGGTTGGAGTTGGGTTTATCCACAGTGCAGATAGAGCTGGGAGATGCAAAGCTGGGGAACTACATTGTGTCCACTCGTTGGTGGATGAAATTACTGCATGCAGAAACAGGAAGTGAGGCTTCATAGGCAGGAACTGTGTATATTAATATTAAAATAGTGTAGATACATGTTAGTTCACAAAAGGTGGTGAGTAGCCAACCTTAAGGAGAACCTGGCAATTTTTGTAAAAACTCTAAATTTGTACCAAATCACCTAGGTTGGCTAGTAACAATCTCTTTTTTACCACTCCTGCAATCAGCTGTAAATGAAGATATGAAGGACTCGGTTGTGTGTTAGGCAATGTGAATGGGTGAAGAGATAAAATTAAAGGACACAAAGAGAAAAATTAGAATCACTGAACATTAACACCACAGGAGGCAGCTATTTAGCCTAGCGTGCCTGTGTCAATGAGATGTCATGTACTTAATATTTAGTACAGAATATCAAAAGGGCAGGAGGCATTTTAGAAAATCTGAATAAACAGACTACTAAATATCACAAACAACCTGATTGTTTTTTTTTCTTGCATACTGTTCAATGACCTTGTCATGGGGTCCAAGTAACTGTTAGTCACAGGGTCCAGCTAATTGTTAGTCATGTGAGCGCTTGCACAGTGAGCACCAATAAGCTGTAGGTTGCATCACAACCCAAGCTCAATCCTTCTCTCAAACAATATTTGCACATGTGCGATCTGGGGAAAGAGAAGTCAAGTGTTTCAGTGGCTGGTTCCAGTGCTGCGACCGGGTCAAACTCTCATCAATCAACTTCTCCATGGGTGCTCTAAATCAGGAGATGGCTTTAACAGATGGGGGTTCCAGGTCCAGAATATAGCACTACCAGATGGGGTGTTAATCACTAACTAACAAATAAAGGAAATTAGGAGTAAAACAGATAATAAAAGGAAGAAATAGAATAAATGAATAAGCACCTTATTACATCCTATAAAGCGGTTGAGTAGGTTGGGACTTAATTTCCAGAATTAAGATAGCGAGAGGTGATCTTGGTTGAAACATATAAAATTCTTAAGGGGCTTGACCTGGTAAATGCTGGGAAGATGCTTCCCCAAGCTAAGAATCTAGAACATGTGGTTACAGTCTTAGAATAAGGGCTCAGTTATTTAGGACTGAGTAAGGAGACATTTCTTCACTCAAAGGGTTGTGAATCTTTTGGAATTCTCTACCCAGAGAGCGGTGGATGCTCAGGTATTAAATATATTCAAAGTAGATATCAACACATCTTTAGGCAAAGGGAATTAAGGAGCATGAGGATAGTGCGGGGAAGGTGGAGTTGAGGTAGGAAATCAGGCATGATTTTATTGAATGGTGCAGCACGCTAGAAAGGCTGAATGGTCAAACTTGCTCCTATTTCTTATGTTCTTAGGTACTGAGGATAACCTGAGATATTTTACAGCCAATGATAAAAGTTACTGCTGTTACGTAACAGCTGATTTGTGCAGAGCAAAATCTCTAAACAGCAAATGAACAAATGGCCAATTAATCAGGTAGTGCTGCTTTTAGGATATATGTTGGTCAGGACACAGAGCGCTTCGTATTCTTCTTCAAATAGTGGAATGGGATTGTATATGTCCAGGCAAACAGGGCTTTGGTTTAACTTCTCGCCTGAAAGACAGTACTTCTGCCAATGCAGCACTCCCTCAGCACAGCCCTGTCATGTGTGCTCAAGTTACAAAGCTTGAGCCCACGTACCTACTGACAAAGAGCACAGGGTGTTACCAACTGAGCCAAGCTGACAAAAATTAAAATAAGGAGACAAGACAGAGAAGGCAAAGGAAAAGAGATACTAAAAAGAGATAACAGGCGGAACTAAAATACTATTTTATTTTGAAATCTCAAAAGAGTGGCAGGCCCAGGAAGGACAAAGCTATTTGGCTAATTTAAGGGTCAATAAAGGCACTGTGGAAAAACCCAACGGACAATCTTAAAAAATGCTCCCTGGAGGGATGCCCTCAGCTTGTGAAATTCTTACCTGACATAATCATTCCAAAGAAACTTTTTCCGTGGTCCCATGACTCTTCGGCCTGGCTTATCGTCATCTTCCTCTTCAGAGGCATTTTTGTCTCGGTCCTCTTCGGACGCCATTCTGAAAAGACACCCAGTATGAGAGGAGGAGCTGGAAACTGACATCTGCCCTTTGCTCCCACCAACAGCCCGCCACCGCCCTTTCTCCCTTAGATCTAGGAACAGCTGCTGTTGCTGCCCATGCTCTCTAATATCCCCAGGTGCAGATGCTGACTGTGACCAATGGCTCTGACCCTCACAGGGAGCAGGACAGGAGTGTGCTGGGCTTGTGCAGTCAGCATGTGCATCTGGCATGCTGCAATGCAATCAAATAAAAATTAAATAGTCCAGAGAGAACCCATGTATCACCGCAACCCCACCCCACCCCACCTCCCATTTCAATAAATCACCACAGCTCCCTGGCCACAAACTAACACCTGCAATGGCCACATACTAACACCCTGTAACAGACCAGGAGAAAAGGGGTTTAAGGGTCCAGATACACAAATTACATAAGTTACTACACAGGTACAAAAATGTAACCAAAAAGACTAACAGAATGGTGGCCTTTATCTCAAGGGACTGAAATACAATGGGGAAGAAACTGTAGTTCAGTTGCACAGTGCCTTGGTCAGACCCCACGTGGAAACTGCAATCAGTTCTGGGCACTGAACCAACAGGAAAGTTATATCAGCCTTGGAGGGGGTGCAGTACAATTTCACTGCTAAGTGTTACATTAACAAGGGTGCATAAACTTGGCTTGTATTCCATTGAGCTTAAAAGATTGTGGAATGATGTAATAGAGGTCTTTAAAATGATAAGATGAATAAAACTGTCTTGTATTCCCTCAAGTAGAGAAGATTGAGGAGTGATCTGATGATTATGTTTAAAACGTTAAAAGTATTTGATAGGGTAGATACAGAGAAACCACTGGTGGAGGAATCCAGATCAAGTGATAGCAATGTAAAGAAAACAAAAAATTGTAATATTTTTCTTCCGTTAATAACCCTGTTATTCTTGTGTACTGGAAAACAGGCTGTTGGGGGTGTAAATATGGTAGTTGGAGTAAGAGCCAGAGTGACTGCAAGAGTCTAAAACCAACATTAAGAAAAGGTTTTGATATGTTAATGAACCAAAAGGAACTTCAATCAGAGTTTTACATTAAACAACGACAGCAGTAGTTTTGAACTGAGTTGCTTTCAAAGGGGGATACATGCATGTTGTAAAAAGATGTAAGTAAATAAGGTAAAGGTAGGGTAAGTTTATTTTTTTTAAAAAACTTAAGAGCTAAAGTAAAGAAGAGTCTAACAAGTCTGAGAAGAAAGCACTTCTAAAGAGATTGGTTGAAACAATAGAGAAATCAAAGGGAAGGAATACATTTAAGGAAATACTGAAGCCTATGTGAGGGGGTAGCTGTTGAGATCTCCCAGAAGACAGCAGGATAGCTGGTCAGACCTCCCAGAAGACAGTGTGAACAAGGTCAGACTGGGAGAACCAGTTGCTGTCAGCCTCAGAGGACACCTCAAGAAAAAAAGGCACTGTGTGGTTAAAAATTACTGGAATTCTATAGATTTTAACATCTATAAGGATAGTTGATGAACAGAAAAGGGGGAGGTCAGCTCTGAGGGTAGTTAAGGTCTTGTGGAACTGTTTTAAAGTACTGTTTACTGTGTGAAGCCATTCTTGTGTTTAAGTGTAACTGCCATTTTTTATTTTATTCTTTTAATAAACGTTTACTATAAAATCATCACAAATAGTCAGGGACATCACTTACTGATTTCAAAACCTCTCCTCACATTATACAAATTACAAAAACTGTTTTGGCAGCTGTTTCAAGTTTCCCTTTGGGATGTGGACAACTCGGCATTTATCATCAGCTGTGCCCTAACCTCAACCTTAAAATTAAACCTATACCATTCAGGAGTGAAATCAAGAAACACTTTCGCACGCCAAGGGTAGCAGAAATATGGAACTCGCTCTCCCCCAATGGGCAGTGGATACTGGGGGTCAATTGGAGCTTTCAAAACTGAGATAGATTTTTGTTGTGTCAGGGTAGCAAGGGATATCGAGCACCTGTAGGTAAACTGATTTGATACTGAGTGGCTTACTCCTGTTGCTATGTGACTAAGTGACAGAAAGTGATTGGAAAAAGGTTGCCATTAGAACTTGTGTTAAGAATCACCATCCTGTATGACACTGAGCTCTCTACTAGGAAATGCAGCACAATTTTACACTGTTATATGTTTGTTCAATTTGCTTTTCAACGCTTGTAGAAGTGATTGTTAACATTCTTGGTCCTGGTGCAGTGGGGACCTCCCAGTGCACATGGCGCTGATTGACATTAACCTCCCCCAAGGTGAAAGGAAATCTCTGCCTGCAATGACTGCCTTTGCCTCACATGAAGGGCAGGTTTGATGCCACAACTTGTCAGACTGTGTGTGTTTGCAGCTTGTTCACCACTTCCTGATCTTTCTTCACCATGTCCATTCTCTAGCATTACTGAGGAGACATGAGCCCCGGGGTGATTTCCTTCATCCTGCATTCAAGGTTGTCCAGGTCAATGATAATACCTCATCGGCTGCCCCAGCTAATATCTGCTGAGTTATCACCAATGATGCCTATTTCCACTTCCACAACATTGCCTCCCTTGGCCCACCTGCAACTGAAACCTTCATCCATGTCTTTGTTAACTCCAGACTTTACTATTCTAATGCTCTCCTGGCCAACCTCCAATCTACCACCTTCCGTAAACGAGCTCATCCAAAATCCTGCTGCCTGTAGTCTAACTCACACCAAGTCCTGTGACCCATCACCCCTGTGTATGCTAATTTACATTGATCGCCAGACCCCCAGTCTGGTAATGCCTCAGTTTTAAAATTCTCAACATTGTTTTCAAATCCCTCCATGCCCTCACTCTTCCCGATCTGTACATTCTCCATGGCAACGCCTCTACCAATCAGAGTCCATTTGCCAATCAATCAGCACCCTCTTCTCATGCAGTATAAATTGTTGTTCCTTCTGAGATTTGGTATTCTTGCAAATCTGTCCTGACGAGTGCAAGATGAAAAGCTCTGACAGCATGTCTCTTTTTTCAGCAATACTCAAATTCTGTACTATCATTCTCCTCTAACCCTGCAATCTCTGTGCTCCTCCAATTCTGCGCTCTAGCGTAGCTCCGATAGTCATCAACCACCACTGGCTGCTGTGCCTCTGCTGCCTAAACTCTAAACACTAGGATTTCCTCCCTAAACCCCTTCACCTCTCTCTCTCTCTCTTCCTCTAGTCCCTTCTTTAAACTCTTTGACCAAGCTTTGGTCACCTGTCCCTGTATCTCCTTATGTGGTTTACTGTCAAATTTTATCTGATAGATGCTACCATAAAATGACTTGTGACATTTTACTACATTACAGGCACTATATAAATACAAGTTGTTGCTGCTAGACCAACTTCAGCATCTGTTGATCCTGATGACTCAATGCTAAGTGTGGCTTTCTCTAGACAGTTCCGCCATTGTCTGTTCGTAATTGGCTATTTGGAGGGTGTAGGACTGAGCCTAGAATGATTCCCCTTACAATTTTCCCTGTGGAGAAAGGTTTGTCTCCCTTTACAGTGCTGTCACATAACACAAAGAAGTTGTGCTTTAACAATTTAACAGAGAACGCTAGAACTCCAGGGTGCTTTGCTGATCTAAATTTTAGTACTTTTTTATCTAAAAAGTACAAGAGAAAAATACCTCAGGGCAAGCCAATGAACCCTAGCACATCATTCACCATGACTTTTCTGGTCTAGTACTTGAGTCTGGGAGAGCACTTGGAAGAAAACAATTGGAAAAGAGGGCTGAGGAGTACACATACTTGGCAAACCGGGCCTGCGTATGTGCTTGCAGTTCTTCCTGGTATTTTATCAGCTGAGCTGGCATCACATTTGCCACTGCTTCCTTCAGCTTCTGTGTCGGATCCCGTAACCGCTCGTCCTGGGAAGGCAACACAGGCATTGAGAAAAGAAAATAACTCGCATTTCTACAGCGTCTCTCATAACTTCAGGATGCCCCAAACACTTCAGAGCCAATGAAGTCATTTTGAAGTGTAGTAGTTACTGTTGTATGAAATGTGGGAGCCAATTTGTGCACAGCAAGCTCCCACAAACAGCAAAGTAATAATGATCTGTTTTGGTGATGTTGACCGAGGAATAAATATTGGCCAAGATACTGGGGTGAACTCTGTTCTTTTCTGAATAGCACCATGGGATTTTTCATGTTACCTGAGAGGGCAGATGAGGCCTTGGTTTAATCTCTTATTTTAACACAACGTCTCTGACAGTGCAGCAAGTACTGCACTGCAATGTCAGCCTAGATTATATGTTCAAGTCTCTGAATCCACAGCCATCTGACTCAGAAGAAAGAGTGCTACACACTGTGCCATGGAGTAAAATCTTTTACTCTGTGTAGTAGTTGATCTCCTTTTGGTGTTGCACACGGAGATCATATGTAGTCATCAAATTTAGCAGGGCCAAGAGATGATAAGTGGACCAGGGTGTGCAGACATAATCCATTCCCATTTTAAAATCGTACACTTTGTACTTAGATAGTACTCTTATTTCACTTACAATTAAAGAACAAAACTTATGGTAATTTACAAAGCAGACTTGAGCTATTTGGTGCTTCAGAATTTCTTTCCAACATAGCCCAAGTAGCTGGGAGATGCAAACCTTTGGCCCTACAGGGGAAGGATGTAATTACAGCATAAGTTTACACAGGAAAATTCCACAATGAATGCAGGCATGGGAATTTATAATGGGTAAAGGCAACTTAAGAGCGACATTGAGCGATAGTAAGGTTTTTCAGGTGGGAAGTGCATTTTAACATTTTGTAGATAACGCTGGGAAGTCCAATCAGCAGCCTTTTTTGCTCGGGAGCTCCACCTATGTAGCCTGTTAAGTCCTGAGTAAAACATCTCTTCCTCTGCTTGGTTCCTACATTTGAATTTCACAGGTCTAATGGTCTGGAATGGGCTGTTCTGATTGCAACTACTTCACTGATGAAAGAATTCTACATTGATCCATAACTTACATTAAGAGGTAGAAGAGGCAAGATTTGTGCTTCATCAACATTTTACTAAATGTTGGTGAAATTTTAATTTAGCAGTGGCGCTCAATGTTCTACGTAACCCATCGGGCTCAATATTCAGCAACTAATTGTAGCATGGAGACAGAAAGCTGGCCACCCTTTGTGAAACTGCAACACAGCATAAATCACAGCTACACTCAGCCATTCACCCCCTCCCTAGTACACAGTGGGAGGCGGAAGTGGCTCTTATTATCTCCCTAAGACATCTGTGTAGTATACGGGCCTCTACAGCCTCCGCTGTGGTTGATGATCAAGGGATTGTATGCACCTGCTGCTGGGACACAGGGCAGCTTAGGACAGCTACTCAGCTATGCTCCTCGCTAACAGCGCACTTAGAATGAGAAAAAGGAAGAGGTCAGGTCTTGGTAAGCTTGAAGTCTCTTTCCTTGACCGCCAGAGGCCAATTAAAATGCCCCTACTGTTGCTTAGACTGAGTCTCATCACCTCAGCAAGACTGGGAATCAAAGCTGGAACCTGCTGGCCAGTATGATTGATATACTATCCTTGCCCCGTTTATATCCCTCTGGGCATTTTAATGGGCCAGCGGTCTACACAAGACAAGTCCTGTGTGTGGAAAGAGGGAACACAAATTCTGTACACTAGCTCGAGTTCTTTTTACCTGCTCGTTGAGATGTAGTTTCTTCAGACGTTTCATTAGCGTGTCCTTGCTGCAGGGCAGGAAGGAGGCCAGGAAACCATACACTCCTGAACGCAGAGTCACATTCAACTCCTGCATTTGTAGCTCAATGCTGTACAGACAGACAGATGGACAGGCAGACGCTACTATTAGCAATAAGTTATCGATGACAAATATAAATACAATATAAATCCCCGCCATCACTGCTCTCTCTTCCCTTCGAAAACTGGAACTTGAAAAACATCCTGCATTTTGTCACACAATGTCAGTGCGCTGCCATGCACTTTAGGAGATCACGTGCACTGAATTTGTCACTTTGAGTGCAAGCAGGGAAGGAGGAAGACATCATTCAGCCAATGAACAACCTTATATTCATTCTCAGTTTCGCCTATTACCATCTTTTATGCTTTCATCAAAATGGAATAAGACCATTCAGCCCCTCCAGCCTGTTCTGCCATTCAAACAGATCATGCCTAGAGTTTATCCATTGCTTTGGGGATAATACTCCATCCATTTTTCTTACAAAATTGCATAAGCACAGGTCTTATCCTTGATCTTGGAAATCTGAACAAAGCAGAATACTTACTCCAGGAGGATGGTGTTAATATCCGGGGTGAAGAATTTCTTCTTTCCTTCCCCTTCAGGGACCTTGCTAGCCTGGGTAAACACAGTAACAGTATTAAAGGTACGGCCTTGAATATAATCACACCTGGGTATAAGCCCTCCAAGTCATTCAGTTAGAATCGGGCCTGTCCAGTGAACCATGGTGGAATGTATGTGGAATGATAAACTGTGTATATACAAGTGTTGCACTGAGTAATGTACAGTTAAGTACATCACTGTAAAATATATAGAATGTTACAGCAAAGGCTGTCATTCAGCCCGTTGTGTCTGTGCTGGCTTTCTGAAGGAGCAATTCACCTCATACCACTTCCCTACCTTTCCCCTGGCCCCGCGCACATTTCCTTTTCAGATAATAATCTAATTCTCTTTTGAATGCCTTGATTGAATCTGCCTTCACCAAACTTTCGGGCTGTACATTCCAGATCCTAACCACTAGCTGTGTGGAGAAGTTTTTCCTCATGTTGCCTTGCTTCTTTTGTCAATTACCTTAACTCTCAATCTGGTTCTCGATCCAAATGCCAATGGGAACAGTTTCTCTCCATCTACTCTGTCCAGGCTTCTCATGATTTTGAATACCTCTATCAAATCTCCTCTCAACCCTCTCTTCCCCAAGGAGAACAGAGTTAACTTTGCCATTCTTCCTACATAACTGAAGTTCCTCATCCCTGGACGCATCCTCAAGAATATTTTCTGCGTTTCTTTAATGCCTTCACATCCTTCCCAAAGTGTGGTGCTCAAAACTGGATGCAATACTCCAGTTGAGGCTGAACCAGTGTTTTATACAGGTTTAACATAACTTCCTTACTTTTGTGCTCTATGTCTCTATTTATAATGTCCAGTACGCTATATGCTTTATTAACTGTTCCCTCAACCTTCAATGATTCAATGTCCTTCAATATTTATGCAGGTCCCTTTGCTCCCACACCCACTTTAGAATTGTACCCCTTATTTTATATTGTCTCTCCGTGTTCTTCCTACCAAAATGAATCACTCCACGCTTCTCTGTATTAAATTTTAACTGCCATTTGTCTGCTCATTCTACCAACCTGTCCATGTCCCTTTGTAGTTCTACACTATCTTCCTCACAGTTCACAATATTTCTAAGTTTAGTATCATCTGCAAATTTTGAAATTGCGCCCCATACACCAAGGCCTAGGTCACTGATATATATCAGGAAGAGCTGGGTCCTAACACTAAACCCTGGGGAACTCCACTACAAGTCTCCCTCGAATCCAAAAAATAGCCATTAACCGCTACTCCTTGTATCTTGTCACTCAGCCAATTTTATTTCCATGTTGCCACTTCTCCCTTTATTCCATGAACTCTAACTTTGCTCATGAGTCCGGTTTTGTGGTTCTTTATCAAATGTCTTTTGGAAGTCCATGTACACCACACCAACAGCATTACCCTCATTAGCCCTTTGTTACCTCTTCAAAAAAAAACTCAAGAGAGTTAGTTAAACATGATTTTTCCTTAACAAATACAAAGAACAAATTGCCCTTAACAGCTACAACACTGGCATCTACTCGACAATGAGGAAAATTGCCTAGGTATGTCCTGTCCACAAAAAGTAAGACAAATCCAATTACCACCCCATCAGTCTACTCTCAATTATCAACAAAGTAATGGAAGGTGTCATCGACAGTGCTATCAAGCAGTACTTACATAACAATAACCTGCTCAACTGATGCTCAGCTTAGGTACTGCCAGAGCCACTTGGCTCCTGACCTCATTACAGCGTTGTCCAAACATGGACAAAAGAGCTCAATTACAGAGGTGAGGTGAGAGTGACTGCCTTTAACATCAAAACAGCATTTGACCGAGAGTAGCATCAAGGAGCCTTGGCAAAATTGAAGTTAATGGGAATCAGGGGTAAAACTCTCTATTGGCTAGAGTGATACCTAACACAAAGGAAGATCGCTGTGGGTGTTGGAGGTCAATCATTTCAGCCCTAGGGCATTGCTGCAGGAGTTCCTCAGGATAGTGTCCTAGGCCCAACCATCTTAAGCTGCTTCATCAGTGACCTCCATCATAAGGTCAGAAGTGGGGATGTTCACTGACAACTGCACAATATTCAGCACTGTTCGCAACTCTTCAGATACTAAAGCATCAGTGTCCACATGCAGAAAAAGCTGGACAACATTCAGGCCTGGACTGATAAGTCATGCCACACAAGTGTCAGGCAATGACCATCTCCAATAAGAAAAAAATTTAACTATCTCTCCTTGACATTCAATAGCATTATCCTCGCTGAATCCCCTCTATCAACATTCTGGAGGCTACCATTGACCAGAAACTGAACTGGACTAGCCATATAAACACTGCTGCTAGAACAGGTGAGAGACTGGGAATTGAGGTGAGTAACTCACCACCTGACTCCTCAAAGCCTGTCCTCCAACTACAAGGCACAAGATGGAAAACTCTCCACTTGCCTGGACGAGTGCATCCCCAACAACATTAAAGAAGCTCGACACCATCGAGGACAAAGCAGCCCACTTGATCGGTACCCCATCCTCCAACCTCAACATTCACTCCATTCAACATAAATGCACAACTGCAGCAGTGTATACTATGTACAAAATGCACTGTAGCAACTCACCAAGGTTCCTTCGACAGCAGCTTCCAAACCCATGACCTCCACCTCCTTGAAGGACAAAGGCAGCAAATGCATGGGAAAACCACCACCTGCAAGTTCCCCTTCAAGCAACAAACCATCCTGACTTGGAACTATATCGCCATCCTTTCATTGTCAGTGGATCAAAATCCTGGATCTCCCTTCCAAGCACCACTGTGATTGCGCCTACATCACATGGACTGCAGCAGTTTAAGGCGATGTCTCACCAGCACTTTCTCAAGGGCAATTAGGGATGGGCAACAACGCCCACATCACATAAAGAATAAAAATAATCCGTGCTGCGACGGGTATTGCACAGTACATCATTAGAGAACACACACATACGCCCCTGTTTTGGGATGTAACGGACAGTATATCACTACAGAATATAATTGGTAAGGTAGTGTCATTATAAAACATATACGAGTAATATATCTCAATTTTTTAATGCAAATCTTTGTGTTAAGGTGTTTTGGAAAAGAAATGAGTCTCGCTGGGGCAATCTAGGGCAGGAGCCCTCTCTCACTGTAACCATATCCTGCAAATCCACCTCGGTTTTGGACTTTCTGCATGGGATAATGGAAGCTATTCTGCTGAATCCCTAGAAGCTCTGCCACAAGCTTCAACTGATTTAGCGCTTTATGGTTGGAGATAGGAGATCATATTGTCCTTCACACTTTTCCAAGTAAGTCCCAAAGGTGTGTCCAAGCTGTGCTTCAGTGACTATAATTGAGTGGTCTCAGTACAGCTTTATAGGACGTCAATACCATGCCATGGACTCTCAATCTTTAAACTTACTCTCAACTAGTGTTTTCTTAATCTGCAACAGCTGCCCTAAACTTTGATGCTTTGGCCCTCTCTTCTCAGGTGTTGATTCTTGCTGAAGTACAGTTCCATGGTTGACATCACAGATGGCCATTTTTCATGTGTGAACTAAGTGTTTGTGGACCAATCAACTATGTGGGGCATCATGGAAGATTCCATCCTCATCCGATAACCATACACAGTTGTTTCCCAGCAGCAATGAGGAACGGGTAACCTTGCCTTATTATTTTCCCCAAGCCTAGGGTTGTTGAGATGCTGGTGTTAGTATGTTCGAGGTGATGGAACCAGGTTGAACTAGGGGGTTCATGTAAATTAGGAAAGGAGATTTGGTTGACTATCCGAAAAGGTTTGGTGACATCTGGTACGAGGGGGAAAAAAAAGTCTTTTAAAGGTAATTGATGGACTCCTAGATAGAACAGCTGATCATAGTGAATCATCCTGCATAATGACTAGTGGATTTGAGCACATCAGGGGATTGCCTGGTCATTCATGAGGAATCACAAAGGAACTTTTCAAAGAGTCTTCCAGGATAGGCTGGTGTCTGGAATTCTTCCTCTCCCAAGAAGTAGGGGATGAAAAGGTTGGGATGCGAGAAGATCATCAGGCAAAGGACAGCAGCAAGCATGCACGGGGCTGACAGCCTTTTTCTGTACCCAACACAAATACTAAACAACTCTTTCCCTTATCTGATTATCAAATCTACACATCCTCGTTTGTCCCAAGAACTTCAGCCAGTCTGCTACACAGCCATTTTGTCAAATGCATTTTGAAAGCTAAAATACACAACAATGACCACGTAACCATCATCCAAGTCAGTTACAATCTCAAAGATCCTCAGTTAATCTGTTAACTATGACCCAACTTTAATAAACCCACAGTATGTTGCAATATTTATTTTTACTCTTATACTTGAATTTGTTCCTTTATTATAAATGCACAACATCATCCTCGCTATGGAAGTCAAGCTAATGGGTCACAGATTGAAGGTTTTGGACAAGAGATACTGGGGTGGGGGGGAAACGTGAGGAAGAATACTCTTCCCACTAAGTTGGTGGAAGTGGAGATGATCAATAATTTCAAAAGGAAACTGGATAGACACTTGAGAAAAATAAACTTGCAGGGCTACGAGGATACAGTGGGAGATTGGGGATGACTGCATTGCTCTATTGAGAGCCGCATGGACGTAATTGGCCAAATGGCTTCCTTCTGTGCCATGATGATCCCATGGCAGGTCTCTTATTTTAGCCTTTTTTTTTTAAAAAGAGATCTGTCAGCTTTTTTCCCATTTTCATTCACTGCCCCTGCACTGGAAAAGCTCCAATAGGAAGATGCTGCCAGCGCTTCCATCTAAACATTCTTGATCAGTTCTACCTGCTACTTTGTGAATATTCAAGTCCTTCAGGTTTCTTGCGATCCTTTTATTATTGCTCTCTACTTCTCCATAAGTTCAAATACATTGTCTGCAGAGCACTAGGCCTTTCAGACTAGAAGGCTTGGCGTTAGTGTTGATTCAGCACTTCTCAGGCAGGCAACTAAGTGGGCTGAGTGTCCACAACGTTTCTGCAGTAGGACAGTGTTGTCTAATGGCAATTGCTGACTAGCCACAGGTGTGAAGGCAGCAATACTATTTTAGTCACATGCATTAAATTTCGTTGAAAATGCCTGAGATGCAGCTGTTAAAATAGCAAACAGGAAGCCTGACTTTATTGCATGGTATTTACAGCACAGAAACAGGCCCAAGCTGGCATTTGTGTTCCACATGAACCTCCTCCGCCTTGTCCCCAGCTTCACCTAACTCCATCAACATAACTTTCATTGTTTTTTCCATCCTGTGTTTATGGAGATTCCCCTTAAATGCATCAATCCTATTCACCACAAACACTCCTTCTGGTAGTGAGTTTTACATTTGAATCACGCTTTGGGTAAAGAAGTTTCTTCTGAGTTCCCAACTGGCTTGATTAGTGACCATCTTATATTCATGCTCCCTTGTTCTGGACTCTCCCACAAGTAGAAAATCTTCCCTATCAAACCCTTTCGTAACCTTAAAGGTCTTGATTAGGTCACCCCTTGGTCTTCTCTCTTCTAGAGTAAAGCACCCCAGCTTGTTCAATATTTCCTGTTGGGTATGACTTCTCATTTCTGGATATCATCCTGGCAAATCTTTTTTTTGTACCATCTCCAGTGCTTCAATATTCTTTTTATAATTTGGAGACCAGGACTATTCACAATACTCCCAACTGTGTTCTAACTGAAGTTTCATATAAGATTAAGATTACTCCTCTATTTCTCAATCCTATCCCTTTGAAAATGAACCACAGTGGTTTGTTCGCTTTCTGTTATGGCCTTATAAATACAGTCACAGAGTTGTGAAGAAAGGAAGTGATAGTAAGCCTTTGTAAATCACTGGTCAGACCTCAGCAAGAATGTCGTGCCCAAATCCGGGCACCACACTTTAGGGAGGATATCAAGGCATCGGAGAGGGTGCAGATAAGATTTACCAGCATGGAACAAGGGATGAGAGAATTCAGTTACGTAGAGAGACTGGAAAAGCTGGGGTTGTTCTCCTCCGAGCAGAGAAAGGCAAGGGGAGATTTAATAGAAGTGCTAATTATGAGGGGTTTTGAGAAGAAGAGATAGAGAGAAAATGTTTTCACCAGCAAGAGGGTTGGTAACCAGAGGAGACTTAAGATAATTGGCAAAAAAAGAGGGTGTGGGAGGAAAATGAGAATTGTCTTTATATAGAGTTATGATAATCTGGAATGTGTTGCCTGAAAGGGCAGTGGCAGTGGAAGCAGAAGCTGATTCAATAGTAAATTTCAAAGGAGAACTGGGTACATACTTAAAAAGGAAAAAATTGCAGGGTTATAGAAAAGAGCAGAGAATGGGACTAACGGCTCTTTCAGGGATTTGGTGCAGGCAAGATGGGCTGAATGCCCTCCTTCGAGGCTATATGATTCTATGATGCACACATTATGCAAACAAATGCACTTTATATGTATACGCGCATACTTCTGCCACCTTTCAGTAACCGAGGCACTTCCAACAATTAAAAAAATACTTGTACACTTTGCTTTTCGTGTTGCCAGTTCAATATGCATAATGCATAAAGAAGGTTAAAATACACACACACACACACTTAACATGCGTACGAGTTGAGATCGCATGCCCAACGACAGTGTCTACCGATCATAGTTGCTAAGATGAAATGTAAATCGTCATGTCAGGATTCCCAATGCACCACATTTGGCTAATGTATCGGACAAAACTGGTCAAAGAAACTATAATAAATTCAGCTTGGGTTCCTGTTTCTGATCACGATGCAGTGACACCCTCTGCAAGATTGCACCGGCGGACAGGACTTGTGTCGGATGTGTTGCAGTGGTACCAATTACAGAGCAGCTGTGCAATGGTCTCTCAAAACAGATCCACTCAATGCCCTGAGTTCACACTGGTTTGCAAACACATGCTACAGGCTGAGCATGCTACAGTCAGTGCTGTCACTCATTCATCTCAGCATTCTTGCCCCTGAATCAGTCCACTCCAATATCCTCCTCCCAGTCAGCCACTATCTGAAGCTCAACCAGATCGTTTGTAGCTTTGGCATCCTATTTGATCCCATGATGAGCTCCTAACCAGTTATCCACTCCATCAACAAGACTGCCTGTTTCCACCTCTAACATTGCTCATCTCCATTCCTACCTTAGCCCATCTGCTTATTATAGCCTTATCCATGCCTTATCTCTTGACTGGAATTTCAAAAAAGTGCTGAAAATTCCCTCTCCCCCTTTAAGACCCTCCTTAAAACTCACCTCTTTGACCAAGCTTTCAGTCACCTCATTTCATATCCTTTCTTTTACATCTCCATGAAGCACCTTGGAACATATTTCTATGTTAAAGGTGCTACATCAAGGTCAGGGGTGGGAGGAGAAAGAGTTCCATGATTTTAACTCAGTGGCAATGAAGGACCGGCAACAGATGTCCAAGTCAGGATGGGAAGTTGGAGTGGAACTTGGGAGGTGATGCTGTTCAGCACACAAGGACAGGGTCCATACTATTTGAATAGTATGCCAATATTCACCATTCAGATCTGCATGTGAACAATGTCTGGTGAAGTGCAAGAGGGCTGCGGGCAAACCAAGGAGGTAAAGGGAAAATTAAAAATGAAAACAGGTCCCTCCAAAAGTCATGTGTGTAAAGGCACTGGGGCACCCAGACCACTCAGACTCTGTACTGTATCAGTTGGCTTACAACTGGCCTCATACTCATTGAAAGGGAGTGGGACAGGGGAGGGAAGGAAAAATCAAATCAGACAGGGCTCCCACTCCTGGTCACTCTCCAATCATTCCTGTTTGAATGGTGGACAGGATTGGGTTCAGCTGTGACAAAATACATGGTTGAACAACTTAAGAAATAAGTGCTTGGGGAAAGATTTGGATGGGTCTATCAAATGTCTTATTTCCCAATTTTTGCTTCCCATTTCTCTCCCAATTGAAATGGAATCCCTTTCCCTTAGCCCGCCCCCACTCAACACTTTTGAAGGTTCCTTCTCCATTTCTTTTGAAAAAAAGGTCAAACCGAAGAGTGCTGTGGTCACTGTTCCCTAGATGCTTTCCTACCCTTACATTACTGACCTCAGGAAGAGCAGCACCTTTAGAGCTGAGAATAAATGCTGGAAAATGGAACTTATCTTTCCAAATGCCACTTCATGATTTTCTAATGTACTTACATAGGTTTCGTTGTTTGAATGTACAGCGCATAGTGCCTTAAGATCATGGATCCGTTTCTCAAGCTGGGCAGGTAACCCCACTGGCAACTCAGACACCTGCTTATGGCTCTGGGCCAGGAAGCTGAAGCTTGAGGACATTGCGGTATTGCTATTTTCCTCGGTTTCAGAGGCTGGGCTTCCGCTCGGCGTCTCTGCCAGCAGCTTATCTATGTCCAGGTCCCCAAGCAACTCCATGGCATTGGCGGCTTCCTGAAGCAAGTCATTCTCATTGGAGTTCCCTAGAATTGCAAAGACCTGGTCAGAGGCAGTCAGGCTGATCTCGGAACAGCCAGAGTTCTTTGCAGCCTGCTCAGCGACCTGAGAGGAGGGTGGAGGTTTCAAGGTGATTTCCTGCTTTTTCATGGCTTCTTTCTCCCTCTGGAACTTTTTGAGCATTTCGGCCAACGACAAGGCGTCACTGTGATTTTTCCGCTTCTTTTTATGTTTGTCAGCGTTGAGGGCCACCACTCTGAAAGAGAGCAGAGAGGTGTTTACCGAGTAGAATAGTGGTTGCGTTAGAGGGCTAATAATCCAGAGAACAAGTTCAAATTCCACCACAGCAATTTGAGAATTTCAATTCAAGCTTGAAAAAGCGGAATTAAAAAGCTTGCATCAGTAAAAGTGACTCACTGGTGTCCTTTAAGGAAGGAAACCTGCCCGGTCTGGCCTACATGTGACTCCAGTCCCACATCAATGTGATGGACTCTTACCTGTCCCATGAAATAGCAGGACACTCAATTGTATCAAACTGTTTCACCAACTTCTCGGGGGAGCTAGGCTTTGGTAATGAAAACAGAAAATGTTGGAAAAGCTCCGCAGGACTGGCTGCATCTGTGGAGAGAGAACAGAGTTAATGTTCTGAGCAAGCATGACTCTTCTTCAGAGCTCTGAAGAGTCATACGGACTCAAAACATAATTCTGTTTCTCTCTCCACAGATGCTGCCAGACCTGCTGAGTTTTTTTATTTCAGGTTTCCAGCATCAGCAGTTTTTTGTTTTTATTTTAGGGTTCGGTAATGACAGCCTGGCCAGCCTGCGACATCCCAAGAATGATTTTTAAAAATAAAATCAGGCAAGATGACATGTCGATAATTCATGGTTTACTGACAAAATCATGTTCTGACAGTGACCTCACTAGTAATTACCATGAAACACAACTAAGCTCCCAGCTTTTTTCTAGATAGTGAGCTTCACTATGTATTTATTTTGCAATATACAACAGGTTGTCAGACCACAAAACTGGCACTTGAGTCAATTTCTCACGATTGAGAAGGGTGGGTGGGGTGGTGAGGGGATGGACAGATTAGAAAAAAGTAGAAGCTTTTAAAAAAAATGTCAGGCAGATGTGTTGTCCAGCAGCAGAGTGAAGAACATCAACACTGATGATAACCAGAGCTGACATATTATAACTATCAGTGGTTGTCTTCTTGAGAAATGAGAAGCCTGAGGGGTTACCTAATCAGGATCTTTAAGATTATCCAGAGACTTGATAGGTTAGATGCAAAGATTTTTCCATTTATGGGGAGTCCAAAACTAGGGGCCGTAAATATATGACAGTTGCTAATAAATACGTTGGGAATTTAGGAGAAACTTCTTTCCTCAAAGAGTGTTAGAATGTGGAACTCACTAGGTGAGGTGAATAAACAGATGCACTTAAGGGGAAATGTGTGATGAAGAAAGGAATAGAAAGTCATGCTGATCGGGTGAGATGAACAGGCTTGTGTGGGGCACAAACTCCGGTATGGACCAGTTGGACCAAACATCCTATTTCCATACTGTTCATTCTATGTAACATGGACGGGTCGGGATTAATTCCTGCTCTGGTCACTTTCCATTCAAGCCAGTGACAAGCAACATTTGTAAAGTATTTAACCAAGGGGCTGGGGGAAGCTACAGAAACCCCACTCCATTGTCAGCCTCAAGTTGACACGAAATTTTCAAAGAAAAGAAAACTTGTTTTCAATCTTTCTTTTCAGATGTGTATTCTGCAAACGGTAGAATGGGGTCAAGACCCACACATGTCCCTAAACTTAAAAAGCGTTATAGTGCTGATATAATGTGTTTCCTGTTTATTTCTGTTTTGCAAATGAAATGTAAATTTCTGCTAGAAGAGACCTGCAAAGCATCTGCAGTCAAATTGGTATCTTTAATGCAATGTTACTTTTTAAATTTAGTCTTCCCCTGCCATCCCTCTCATGCCAACCCCCTTCCTTTCATTCCTCTCATATTGTCCTCATCGCATTCTAACCCTTCTTCCTGTGCCATCTCCATCCTGTCATCCACCCATCTTCCAAGCATTCCCCCCCACCCCCTTTGTTGCCCACCCACCATGACATTTCCCTCCCATGCCCCTCACCCCACTCATCCCTCCAGTCAGGTTGGGCTCTCATCTTCCAACTCACAAAACATTTACAGTGCAATTAGTATCTTTATTGCAACATCATTTCCTGAAATCCCCATCCCATTCCATTTCCTCATTCCTATGCCATTCACCTCATATCATCCTCATGCTATCTGTTCTCCCTGTGCTAACCCCACCCCCAATTCATACTTCCCATACATTCATCCATACCTTCTCCCCACCCCTCACTCCACCACCTACGCCCACCCCTCACCCCATACTGTCCCCGACAACCCTTCCCCTGCCAAAGTGTTCCCGTCCATCCCTCCCCTTTCCAGAGTGCCTTGTGCTTGGTGAGGTTGTTCTGCAAAACTCTGTTGTTCTGTCCCTGTGGGGTGGCAGTTGGTTAATTAGATTTTTTTTAAAACCGTTTTTTAAAAAATAACATTCAGGTGCTGAGTGCATCCAGGGACAATCCACAAATAAACCCACCAACAGCCACAACCTCTAAACTGACCAACGAAAACAGTCCAGACAGACAAAAGCTGTGTGTTATTACAGATAATATACTAAAAATTTTACACCCACTGACAGTTTCCCATCTATAAACCCATATTTCCAGTTGTCCATTACTTATGTCAACATTTCCAATATAAATTTCAACGGTAACATTTATAATGCCTATGTAAACTCGTCACACCATAATTACACCCCCCCTGCACTATAACAGCACACAGCCCTTCAGCCTGTACTGCGGAGTGATGCCTCTGTTTCTCTGCTCCCCAAATTGCTGTCAATTTTGCTATTCAACAGTAAATAATATTTATCCAGGTATAATATAAAAATAAGGACCGTGCCTTTGACTTTAAATTGGGGAATTATGTCTGAACACCCAGGCTCAATTATTCCTTGCTCTCCAGGTCCTGAATTCAATACCAAAGGAGTGGGTTAATAGTAAAGTTCAAAGTCCCATGTACTCTGTTACAGATGCAAAATAACCTTCAGAACAAAAAAAGGGAGGCATTTTGTGCTGTTGCATAATCACTGACTAACAATTACTCTTTGTATTGCTGAAAAACAGACAAGCCATCAAATCTTTTTGTCTTGCACTCATCAGGACAGCCACAAGAATGCCAAATTTCAAACGAAGCAACAATTCATACTGCATGAAAAAGGGTACTAATTTGTTGGCAAGTCGACTCTGATTGGTCAAGGTGTTGCCATGGAGAGTGCACCAGGGAACTACTGCCCCCCAAACTTTTGCTTAATTCAAAAAAGGCACAATGCCTGGCATGTTCCTTTTGCCAGCAGAGTTCTAGTCCCTGCATTTGCGCAATTACTCTTTGGTTAACCTCAGGATATCCATGAGAAGAATTAGCTTATTAACCTTGGGATGGGCTTACTCACACCTTGTGGCCTTAAAGGGACAGTTCTCATTATGCATAGCAGGATAATACACCATGTGCTAAATGGCATAATACTTTTATCTTTAGCATATTCTAGAAGGGCCAGCAAGAAGCTTTGTGCTGGTAAATTGCAGAGTTTGAGCTGATAATTGCAATAGCAACCCAGCACACTTTGGGGTGCCTAAGGTTTGGTTCTTGACAACCTGTGCTAAGCTTAGGTTTGGACATAACCCGTATAACATAAAAACAGAAAATGCTGCAAATACTCAGCCGGTCAGGCAGCATCTGTGGAGAGAGAAAGAGAGTTAATGGTTCAGGCCTCTGACTTTTCATCAGCACATACCTCATAGAACATAGCTATGGTGGCTTCTCAGTGGCTGGGTTTTGAGAACAGTGAAGTATTTTTATGCACTATCAGGCATCCGGTTCACTCATTGCTAACTTCCTCAAGAACCTAACTATCTTTTCTCAAAAAAATCTCCTCCCTGGCTCAGGAGGAGCAAGTCTAACTCCAGCATCTACACTGTCTGAGCTGAGTTAACTCAGTACAAGCTAGGAATCAAGACATGGGAAGTTACTGGTCCGTCTGATTCAATATTTAGCAAACAAGCTTAGGGCCTAGACAGCTGAAACCATAGCTGCCAATGATATGAAGAAGGAAATTAAGGATACAGAAGAGGCCAGAATTAGAGGAATGCAATGCTTTTGGAGGTTTGTAGAGCTAAAGAGTTTACAAAGAAAGGAAATGGTGAGGCACTGTAGGATGAGAATCTTACATTGGAGGAGTTATCCCCAGAGCTACGGTTCACCCATTGCTAACTTTCTCAAGAACCTACCTATCTCTTATAAAAATCTCATCTCTGGAACAGGAGAGGCAAGCCTAAGGGGGTGATGGATAAAATGGACTAGGTGCGGATTAGGATGTGGACAAAGTTTTTGATGAGCTCAAGTTTCTGGAGGGTGGGTAGGTGGGAAGCTGTCCAGTAGAGCACTGGAATAGTCATGGAACAGCACAACACACTGAATGACATCAACAATGTGATGACACCAAACCATCCAATGCAAGATGCATCATTACACAGAACCACCTGCTCCGGAGGACGTGGAGAGAAAACCCAACATTTTGCCATAAGCAAGACAGGGAAGAGAAAAGACAATAAAGCCCATCTTTCCAATACATTAAATCTCCCATCTCACTGTATTTTGAATATCTATCTAATCTGCAGTAACAACTTTTCAGTGACTGTGATTAATGACACCTTGTATTCGCTGCCATTCTAGAAACTCAGCATGAACGACTCACCCAGACTCCTTTGAAACCTTCAGCTTCCTTGATTTCTTCTCTTTCATCCCACTTTCGTCCTTCCTTCTTTGTTTTTTCACCACCCTGTCTTCTCCATCTTTTAATTTTTGTCTCTAAAAGGAAAAACATGACTAGTTTTCTGCTTACTGTCAACTAAGAAAACACATACACACGACATTTTGTTACTTCAAGCCCGAGTTTCACGCAATACCTAACAATGGCATTTCATCAGTACTTCCAAATTTATTACAAAACATCCTTTTTAAAAAGAAAGCAGTGGAATTATACAGCATCTCAGGAAGCTTGGTGCATTTTAATCCCTGTGGTAGAACATTGGCAATACAAACTACAGCAAATAACAAGGAGGCGTAGACAGAGGGTTATCACCCGAAGGGGGAAGCTAGGAGATATCTTTCCTAAAAAAAGCTTGTAGGCTCTGGAATGCATTACCAGAAAAAGCTATTAAGGCAGTGACTAGAACACATAAAAGTGAATTGGACAAGTGAACATATATAATGATGTGGTGAACAGGTGAAAAATAGGATTGAAGTAGATAGTTATAGCTTAAATGCTAGAATTAGATGGCAAAGAGTTGATAACCAGAATAGAAGGCACTTTGGGGCTGTGTTGAGGCAGGGTGGTGTGGGTGTCATAGACACTCATGTTCAGCAGATAGATTAAGTAAACATTACAAAGGACGAGTCCACCAACTCGCTGTGTCACTGAATTGCGTGACACAGACATGCATGCACATCTCCAAACTCAACCTGCAAAGTGGAAGTGTGCAGTTCCGAGTAGAAAGTCTGATTAGAGGGTTACTAGAAACTGAGGCGGCCCACTCTCATCATTATGCCTGGTGTTGGGGGAAGGGGGGTCCATGGTGGTCAAAATAAACATTATTTGGGGTACTTTCCAAGTCACACAATCCGCCATGGAATTAAAATCAAACCATGACTTACTTTTGGCGATTTCAGTCTTTTCTTTCCCACCATATCTTCATCTTCAGTGTCGGACGTCTGCCGGAACTGTAAAGTTCCTGTGTTTATGTAAAATCCTCCGTATTTTGTTGTCAGGGAGGCCGGCACCAATTCATCATACTGGAAAATAAATTCAGGTTTCAGCAGGAGCCTTTGCTAATTGCAGCTGTGAGCTGGAATTTTTAGTCTGGGTTAAAGAGACAAGTGTGCGGTGTTCAAGTGGTTGGAGCTACCCAGTATATATTGCTCAGTGTTACTACGACCTAATCTGAAATATATACATTTTTGGTATGTGTGATGATACCCTGTACATGTCAACGGTTGCCTGTGCAGTTCTATAATACATTAAAAATGTGTCAACACTATGCTACTTCTTCCATTATGAATTCCTATAACACAATCAGAATAGAAACTGCAGAGAAACCAAATCTGAATCTCAAAATGCTATAAATTTTGCTATTTAATTATAAATAATATCAAACTATAATAAAAAACCAAGGATAGAATATATCTGACATCAAATTTCACTTCAGACCAATCACTTATTCCCCACTCGTAACCCCTCTTCGCCTAAAGGCATGCTTGCCCTCAACTCCCTGTGTGCAATGTCACTGATCATAGAATCATACAGCACATGAGGAGTCTGTTCAGCCCATCATGCCTATGCTGGCTCTTTGAAGGAGCTATCCAATTCATCCCATTTCCTGCTCTTTTC
This sequence comes from Cetorhinus maximus, assembly GCF_964194155.1. Taxonomy (NCBI): domain Eukaryota; kingdom Metazoa; phylum Chordata; class Chondrichthyes; order Lamniformes; family Cetorhinidae; genus Cetorhinus; species Cetorhinus maximus. The sequence goes on along the minus strand of NC_135907.1, from coordinate 7,660,373 downwards.
CCATAAGCCCAACAATTTTTCCTGTGTCTGAAATTTTGTTTCCAACTTTTACCTCCAGAGCTGTAATCTGTAATGTGTTTTTAGGATATTCTGGAGGAAATGAAAGGCTCTGTATAAATGAAAGCTTTATTTTTCTTTCCTTAATTCACGTCACAGCTTGACGAAATGGAACTAAAACCACCCACAGCTCGTGGAAATTTACATTGCATGTCCTCCACATTGATGCTATATGGGAACAATGTATCGTGGTAATGTTACTGGACTAGTAATCCAGAGGTCCATCACGGCAGCTGGAGGAATATAAATTCAATTAATTAATAAAAATCTGGAATTAAATCTAGCCTCAGTAATGGTGACCATGAAGCTATCAGATTGTCATAACAACTCACCTGGTTTAGGGAAGGAAATCTACTGTCCTTACCCAGTTTGGCCTACATGTTACTCCAGATCCACACAATGTGATGACTCCTTAACACTCCTCTGAAATGGCTTAGAAAGACACTCAGCTGTACTAAACTGCTATGGAAATGCCTGACCGAGCTGAATGGGCCCTGAAGGACATATCTGTCAGGCCAAGTCTGCACCAGATGAAGAAGGAACCAATAAGAGAGAAAGACCTACTTGACTTCATCCTCACCAATCTACCTCTGGCAAGTGCATACATCCATGACGGTGTTGGCAGGAGTGACCACAGCAAAATTCTTGTGGAGACGAAGTCCCGAATTCACACCAATATCATTACTGTCATGTGGCACTGCCACCATGCTGAATGAGATAGATTCAGAACAGAACTAGAAGCTCAAAATTGGGCATCCATGAGACAGAACTGTATTCAGTCACAATCTGTAAACTCATGGCCCAGAATATATCTCACTCCACCATTACCAATAAGCCAGAGGACTAAACCTGGTTCAACGAGGGATATAGGGCTGCATATCAGGAGCAGCACCAGGCACACCTGAAAATGAGGTGACAACCTGGTGAAGCTACGGCACAGGACTACATGCATGTCAAATAGCAGAAGCACCATGCGATAGACAGATCCAACAATCAACAGATCAGTTCTGCAGTCCTGCTACATCTAGTCACAAGCGGTGGTGGACAATTAAACAACAATGATGGGGGAGCTCAGCATGCCGGTGAACAAGTCAAGGCTGAAGCACTTGCAGCCATTGTCAGCCAAATGTGCCGAGCAGATGATCCATCTCAGCCTCAAGGTCCCCAAAATTACATATGCCATTCTCCAAACAATTCAATTTACTCCATGAGAGATCAAGAAATGGCTGAAGGCACCGGATACCGCAAAGGCTATGGGCCCTGGCAACATCCCAGCAACAGTATTGAAGACTTGTGCTCCAGAACTAACTGCGCCCCTAGCCAATATGCTCCAGCAATGCTACAACACTGGCATCTGCTCGACAATGTGGAAAATTGCCCAGGTATGCCCTGCCACAAAAAGCAGGACAAATCCATTCAATTACCACCCCGTCAGTTTACTCTCAACTATCAGCAAAGTGATGGAAGGTGTCATCGACAGTGCTATCAAACAGTACTTACATAGCAAAAACCTGCTCCCTGATGCTCAGTTCAGGTTCTGCCAGGACCACTTGGCTCCTGACCTCATTACAACCTTTGCCCAGATATGAACAAAAAATCTGAATTCAAGAAGTGAGTTGAGAGTGACTGCCCTTGACATCAAGGCAGCATTTGATGGAATGTGGTATCAACGAGCCCAGAAAAATCAAAGCCAGTGGGAATCAGGGGAAGCTCAGGGTCATATCTAGCACAATGGAAGATTGTTGTGTCTGTTGGAGGTCAACCATCTCAGTCCCAGGATATTTCTGCAGGAGTTCCTCAGGGTAGTGTGCTAGGCCCAACCATTTTCAGCTGCTTCATCAATGACCTTGCTTCCATCATAAGGTCAAAAGTGAGGATGTTTGCTGGTGTTTGCACATGATTCATTCACTCATAAACTGAAGCCATATGTGTCCATATGCAGCAAGATCTGGACAACATTCAGACTTGGGCTCAGAAGTGACAAGTGACATTTGTGCCACACAAGTGCTAGGCAATGTCCATCTCCAACAAGTGGTAATTTAACTATCATCCCATGACATCCAATGGCATTACCATTGCTGAATCCCCCACCATCAACATTCTGGGGGTTATGGTTGACAAGAAACTGAACTGGACCAGCCATATAAATGCTGATGCTCCAAGAGCAGGGGAGAAGCTGGGAATTTTCAGGTGAGTGACTCACCTCCTGGCTTCTCAAATCCTGTCCACCATCTACAAGGCAGAAGTCACCTAAGTTCACCTAGCTTACTGTCAGCACGTTCTAAACCTGGGACCGCTACCACCTTGAAAGACAAGTGCAGCAGATGCATGGCAACACCACCACCTGCAAATTCCCCTCCAAGCCACATAATATCCTGACTTAGAACTAAATTGTTGTTCCTTCATTGTTGCTGGGTCAAAATCCTGGAAGTCCTTCCCTAACAGCACTGTATGACTTTCTACACCACATGGACTACAGTGGTTCAAGAGGCACACATGCACCTTCTCAAGGGAAATTCAGAATGGGCAACAAATGCTGGCTTTGTCATTGAAGCTCACATCCTATTAAATAATTTTTTTAAAATGTGGCACGTGCTCAAAAAGTAGCTTCGCTTTGGAGTGTCAGGATTTTCCATGCGAACACTAAAACGCTTCATCAGATACAGGTGGCCTTCAGGGATACTATCATCTGCCATTTCCAGAATGAACCAAGTTTAAGAACCATTGAGGAAAGAGGAGGTTTTAGGTGATGAGTTCTCAAAATGTGCCACCCCACCCCCCAGAGCGAGATCATCATGGTTGTGAAATTGTTTCCCAGAACTGAAAGGATTCTGTTGTACATAGTTCCCTTATTCAGTAACAAAACAGTAGTCTGCATTGACATGTACTCATGCTCTCAGCGTTGAACTTCCTCCGGATTTCGAAAAACACAAGTCAACCCATATCAACTAACACCGGTGAGACTGAAATGCAAGTTATTTTTTCCATCATATCTAGCCACGAAATTAAATTGTGCTAATATCACCGCACAGTTGCACTATATGTCTGCCAGTATTCAAACACTAACCGCTAAGTTTGCAAACATAACAGTCACAGCAGAGGATATTTTTTGAGGACATGCTGGTGGTGGAGAAACTATGAACACAAATGGAAAATTACCAACTGTGGACTTCTAATAGTCCAGTGCACACAGCTGGCGGCCGCTGGCCCCCTGCCACTTGGAAAATTACCCTCTTAATGTTCAGTATTGCTCACAGTGATGGCAGGAAACTCTGGCCACAATTTAAATTCACTCCATGGACCTTGCAAGTCTTATTAAGATTCTGCTTGTGGATATGGACACTCAGGAAAGACATCCACACCTCATGCTGGTAGGTAGAAAACCTTAATAACCACATAAGGGAAGAGAGAAAATACTTTGCTTGAAGAGTGCACTGATAATGGTCAGAATTACTAGTCCAAAATGCACGATTTACGTAAGAAAATAAGAAATAGGAAGAGTAGGCCATTCGGCCCAGAGCCTGCTCCCAATTCGATATGATCATGGCTGACCTGATTGTGGCCTTAACTCCACTTCCCTGCCTGCCACCTGCCACCCACCCCCCCATAACCCCCGAATACCTTACCAACAAAAATACGTTAAACCCAGCCTTAAAATGTACTCGATGACCCAGCCTCCACTGCTCTCTGGGGAAGGGAATTCAAAAGACTAACAACCTTGAGAAAAAAAATTCTCATCTCTGTCATAAATGCAAGATCCCTTAGTTTTAAACTGTGCCTCCAGTTCTAGATTCCTTGATGAGGGGAAACATACCCTCAGCCTGTCAAACCCTCTCAGGGTCATATGTTTCAATAAGATCACCTTTCATTCTTCTAAACTCCAATGAGTTAAGACAGAGATGGGTGGAGTGCACTGTCTGCCTCCAGTTTCACGACTCCACAGGTCACAACATATATTTAAATGATTTTTCCAGCTAGCTATAGGGTCAAATATGTGCTTTACCTATTAATCTCAGAATGACCATGCAATGCCCAGGCTTCTTCAATAAACAAGAAAATTATTAGTTTATTGTAAAACCAGACTTCTCAAGTTGAAAGGCAAAGCTTATTACATACAGTACGAAATATGGGAGTATAATAAGTGCTCCTTCTAAAAACCCTAATGCTCACACACAAAAATAAGATAAAATAGAGGAATTCTGCCAAAAAATTAAAAGTCGATGGTTCAAGGGAAAAGAATAAATGGCAGAGTCCTTGAAATGGTGTCCAGGTTATACAGTCGGTTTCTCAGCACTGATCTGGGAAATAATCAATGACTCTTACGATACTTTTCAGACGGACTTCAAGGAAAACTTGCAGTTAGTCGATTTCAGAACGTAGAGTGACTTCGGAGAAACTTCGTTTCACTTTGTGCTTTGGACTGGGTCTGGAGCTTCAGGACCTGTTGTCTTCCTTACCCAAGCAGTTGATCCTTCTTGTTTCCTCCAAAGCAAAACATCCTATCAGCTTTTTAACACAGCTTTCATGGCATCATTTTTTCCAAAGCCATTAATCGCCTTGTGACCCTCTTGTAAACAGTCCACTGGGGTCAAGGGGTTTCCAGCTTCTTGAAAACTGCTTAATTACCTTTTCTTGTAAAATGCTGCCTTTTCCAGGAACAGCAGCAACCAGAGTTCTTGCATTAACCTTTTAAGGAGCAGTATCGTTTAAAACACAAATTCTTCTAGAATGTTCTTAGTCCTTGAAGATGAAATATTTTCCATGATTAAAGTGTTTGTGATACTCTTTCGAGTTATCAACAGTCACAGAATGCAACTCTTTTGAGTACAATCACAGTTCTTGGTTTCCAGGAGTGGGACATGAACCCACAACCCTCTGTTTCAAAGGCGAGGGTGCTATGAACCAGAGTAAAGATCCAACCTGCTCAACCTTTCCTCTTAAGACAGCCTAGTGACCCTTCTCTGAACTGCTGCTAATGCAAGTACATTCCTCCTTAAGTGAGGAGATCAAAACTGTACACAAGGCTTGAGGTGCGGTCCTGTATGGTTGCAACAAGACTTCCCTATTTTAAACTCCATCCCCCTTGCACAGAATCACCAATTGTTACAGCACAAAAGGAGGCCTCTCGGCACGTTTAAAATGTCATGCAAACCACCATAATATCAGCCGCATCTCACTGTGCTTTGCTGTTGGTTCTGCTGCTGATTTGTCCCATGGAGTGGCTGGTTAGGTTCTTTACAACACACAAAGTGAAGCTTAGAAACAAGTACTCATTTCTTGCCAAAGGAACAGCAACACAGGTCATCAGAAACCAACACTCACCGCTTCAGAATTGTCAATGAATGGATCTGTGTCATCGTAACCGTACCCCATGTCAATTAAATCCTGCATGCGGTCTTTCCGTCGCTTGTGATTCTTTTGACCCTGCAATTTGCAGAAGTTGTTTAGTTTGTTTCCCTTTTAGGTAAAGGGACAAGAGGACAGATGCAAAATTGCTCATAGAATTTAAATGTGTTAGTCGATATACTGTCGTATTTTTGGAGATATATCCTTGTTAGAGGTTTACCTCAAGGTGTACGTTTACAACAAGGACAAAAAAGCAGTCATTTCACACTGGATTCTTCCACATTAGCAAATATCCTGAACTCCTTTGCGACAGTTTTTTGCCAGTGACCAATATGCAACATTGAAGCACCATATCCTCATAGGTATAATTCGGCCAACACCAGAGACAAAAACAACACAACTTTTAGAACATAAGAAATAGGAGACGACCATTCGGCCCCTCAAGCATGCCCTGTCATTCAATAAGTTCATGGCTGATCTGCCCCAGGCCTCAACTCTTCCAGCTCCTCATAGCCCTCAACTCCCCGATATTTCAAAAATCTACCTACCTCCTCTTTAAACTTTCACTGAACTAGCCTCCACAACTCCGAGGTAGAGAATTCCAGACATTCGCTAACCTCAGAGAAGAAATTCCTTCGCATCTGAGTTTTAAATGAGTGTCCCCTTATCCTGTAACTATGTTCCCTAGTTCGAGATTCCCCCACTAGTGGAAGCATCTTCTCAACATCTACCCTGTCAAGCCCCCTCAGAATCTTGTACTTTTCAATAAGATCACCCCTCATTCTTCTAAACTCTAATGAATAAAGGCCTAACCTGTTTAGCCATTCTTGATAAGTCAATCCCTTCATCCCAGGAATCAGCCTAGTGAATCTCTTTTGAACTGCCTTCAATGCCAGCATATCCTTTCTTAAATACAGGGACCAAAACTGTACACAGTACTCCGGGTGCGGCCTCACCAACACCCTGTACAGCTGTAACAAGGCTTTCCCATTTTTAAACTCCAACCCCCTAGCAATACAGGCCAAAATTCCATTTGCCTTCTTAATTATTTGCTGTACCTGCATGCTAACTTTTTGTATTTCATGCACAAGAACACCCAGATCCCTCTGTGCTGCGTTTTTTTGGAGTCTCTCTCCATTTAAATAATAGCCTGCCTTTTGATTTTTCCTAAAAGTGCATGACCTCGCACTTTCCTACATTAAACTGCCAACTCACTCACCTTATGTCCTCATCACAACATGCCCTCCCACCTATTTTTGTATCATCAGCAAATTTGGATACATTACACTCTGCCCCCTCCTCCAAGTCATTAATATATAGTAAATAATTAAGGCCCTAGGACTGATCCTTGTGGCATTCCACTAGTTACATCTTTCCAACCTGAAAAAGACCCATTAATCCCGACTGTCTTGTGTGTGTTAACCAATACTCAATCCATGTTAATACATTTCTTCCAATACCACGAGCTCTTATCTTGCACAATAACCTTTTATGTGGCACCTTACCGAATGCCTTCTGGAAATCCAAATACATTACATCTAATGGTTCCCCTTTATCAACTCTGCTTGTTATATCCTCAAAGAAATCTAGCAAATTTGTCAAACATGATTTCCCTTTCACAAAATCATGTTGATTCTGTTTGATTGTGTTAAACTTTTCTAAATGTCCTGCTATTTCTTCCTCAATAATGGACTCTAGCATTTTCCCAACAATGGATGTTAGGTTGACTGGCCTATAGTTTCCTGTTTTTTGTCTCCCTCCCTTCTTGAACAGGGGCGTCACATTAGCAGTTTTCCAATCCACTGGGACCCTCCCGGAATCCAGTGAGTTCTGGAATATTTCGACCTATCTCTGCAGCCACTTCCTTTAAAACCCTTGGGTGCAGGCCATCAGGTCCTGGTGACTTGTCTGCCTTTAGTCCCATTAGTTGCTCAAATACTTTGTCTCTCATCTTAGAGACTGTTACAAGATCTTTCCTCCTATTAGCTCCTTGCTTATCTAATATCTTTGGAATGCTTATGTCCTCCACCCTGAAGACAGATGCAAAATGTTGGTTTAAATGATCACAATCAATTATATTGATCACTTTATAGTTTGAATTATCCACATGTGCTTAAGAGCCAAGAGTTTGAATATCAAAGCTGCTACCATTTCAGCTTCATCCTATACCCAGGGATTGAATGTTCGTGGGCACAGGCCTGAGACAGTCCACGGAAGACTTGGGAAATTAGCTGAGCTGAAACAGCCAGCTTGCAGGATGGCATTTTATTGGGCATGGAGCTATGCTCAGAGGGCTGGAGTGTTTCTGTATCCTGTTTAACACATTATCTTACCATTATCTCATCTGCGGTTTTTGGAAGCTTGCTGTGCGCAATTGGCTGCTATGTTTCCTACATTACAAAAGTGACTACAGTTCAAAAAATACATCACAATGGGTGTAAAGAGCTTTGGGACATCCTGAGTTTGTGAAAGTTCTTCCCTCTTAGGAAGGGCAGAAGTGTTGTGTGAATGTCAAGATTCTGTTCCCATAATTGCTGATGTACCTCCCGTGTGCACTCTCTTGCTTGTGTGCTCTCGCAATTGCATCTCTTCACACACACAACACTCACGTATTTTTCCTCAAGTTTCTTTGCTAAAGCTTCCACTTCTTTTCTCTCCTTCTCTTCATTGTTGAAGGGATCATCAGGATTGGCAAAATTTCTCTGTTGAAACAAAAAGAAAAACGTTTTGTCTGAGCGCGTGGGAGAACAGGTTGACAAGTGATATGGGAGAGTTCTCGGTGTCTCAGTTGAGTGCCTGCATAGTGAGGTGCTGACTCAAACAGGCTACGGAAGTGCCAGGTCTATGCTGTGTTAGCTGATCTAAATTAGAGCAGAGCTGGTGATGCTATGATTAGTCCAAGTGTCTCTAAGGTAGGAGAAGAACAAAAATCAGCCATGTTCCTGTGACAGACTGTTGACAAGCAACTCTTCTCCCCGCCCCATCTCAGTTAAAAGCACATATAGGTGTCAGGAGCACAGGATCGAGCTTATATGTGAGGCTGATCAGATTAGAACAACTCAACATTATCTCGCTAATGACTAGGTGTGCAGGATACAGGAGGTCAGTCAGTGAGGCAATGCCTGGTGAATGAGGGAGGAGGGAGTTAATGGCCTTTGGTGGGTGGGGGTTGCAGCGCAGATTCAGCAGAATGATACCAGACTAAAAACGATTAAATTATAAGGCGAGGCCAGGTGTATTCCCTTGAACAGAAGATTAATGGATGATATTATTGAGGTAGATTAAATTATTTGATAGTTTCTCTCTAACTATCCAACTCTCTCTGGTGGGGAAGAGTCCAGAACAAGGGGCATAACCTTAAAATTAAAGCTAGGTCGTTCAGGGGTGATGTCAGGAAGTACTTCTTCACACAAATGAGCCATTGGTGGAAACGGCACCCAGGTAACGAATAATGATCATGATTCAGCTGACCTGCCAAACACTGAATCAAAAGGTCATTGTTGGGAGTTTTTGCCAAAAGTCTGACAACATTGATTTGTTTAATTTAGAGTAAGCCAGCAGCAATCAGCATTCAATATGAATGGGATCCAAAGCAGTTGCTCTGAGAAGCTTCACTATTCAATCAACATACAACATGCCAGAGACTGAGATAAAAACAAAAAGCTAAAAGCTACTGCGGATGCTGGAAATCCAAAACAAAAACAGAATTACCTGGAAAAACTCAGCAGGTCTGGCAGCATCGGTGGAGAAGAAATCAGTTAACGTTTCGAGCCTTCACGACCCTTCGGCAGAACTGAAGCATAGTTAGGAGAAAGGAGAAATATAAGCTGGTTTAAGGTGGGGGGGGGCGGGGGGAGAGAGAAGTTGAGGGTGTGGTGATTGTGGAGATAAGCAAGCAGTGATGGGAGCAGATAATCAAAAGATGTCACAGACAAAAGGATCAAAGAGGTGTTGAAGGTGGTGATATTTGTCTAAGAAAAGTGCTAATTAAGAATGGAAGACAGGACACTCAAAGTACAGCTCTAGTGGGGGTGGGGTGGAAAGACTAACAAGGTTTTAGTTTTAGATTTAAAAATAATGGAAATAGGTGGGAAAAGAAGAATCTATATAAATTATTGAAAAAAAAGGGAGGGGGGAGAAACGGGGTGGGGATGGGGGGAGGGGGAGTTTAAGATCTAAAGTTGTTGAATTCAATATTCAGCCCGGAAGGCTGTAAAGTGCCTAGTCGGAAGATGAGGTGCTGTTCCTCCAGTTTGCGTTGGGCTTCACTGGAACAATGCAGCAAGCCAAGGACAGACATGTTGGCAAGAGAACAGGGTGGAGTGTTAAAATGGCAAGCGACAGGGAGGTTTGGGTCTTTCTTGCGGACAGACCGCAGGTGTTCCGCAAAACGGTCGCCCAGTTTGCGTTTGGTCTCTCCAATGTAGAGGAGACCGCATTGGGAGCAACGAATGCAGTAGACTAAGTTAGGGGAAATGCAAGTGAAATGCTGCTTCACTTGAAAGGAGTGTTTGGGCCCTTGGACGGTGAGGAGAGAGGAAGTGAAGGGGCAGGTGTTGCATCTTCTGCGTGGGCATGGGGAGGTGCCATAAGTGGGGGTTGAGGAGTAGGGGGTGATGGAGGAGTGGACCAGGGTGTCCCGGAGGGAACGATCCCTACGGAATGCCGTCAGGGGGGGTGAAGGGAAGATGTGTTTGGTGGTGGCATCATGCTGGAGTTGGCGGAAATGGCGGAGGATGATCCTTTGAATGCGGAGGCTGGTGGGGTGATAAGTGAGGACAAGGCGGACTCTATCATGTTTCTGGGAAGGAGGAGAAGGCGTGGAAGACCCAAACCTCCCTGTCGCTTGCCATTTTAACACTCCACCCTGTTTTCTTGCCCACATGTCTGTCCTTGGCTTGCTGCATTGTTCCAGTGAAGCCCAACGCAAACTGGAGGAACAGCACCTCATCTTCCGACTAGGCACTTTACAGCCTTCCGGGCTGAATATTGAATTCAACAACTTTAGATCTTAAACTCCCCCTCCCCCCATCCCCACCCCGTTTCTCCCCCCCTCCCCTTTTTTTCCAATAATTTATATAGATTCTTCTTTCCCCACCTATTTCCATTATTTTTAAATCTAAAACTAAAACCTTGTTAGTCTTTCCACCCCACCCCCACTAGAGCTGTACTTTGAGTGTCCTGTCTTCCATTCTTAATTAGCACTTTTCTTAGACAAATATCACCACCTTCAACACCTCTTTGATCCTTTTGTCTGTGACATCTTTTGATTATCTGCTCCTATCACTGCTTGCTTATCTCCACAATCACCACACCCTCAACTTCTCTCTCCCCCCGCTCCCCCCCACCTTAAACCAGCTTATATTTCTCCTTTCTCCTAACTATGCTTCAGTTCTGCCGAAGGGTCGTGAAGGCTCGAAACGTTAACTGATTTCTTCTCCACCGATGCTGCCAGACCTGCTGAGTTTTTCCAGGTAATTCTGTTTTTGTTATGCCAGAGACTGAGCCAGTCCAGTGGAGAGGTAAACAGGGGTGAAGCTCAATGCAGCTGTGCTGCCTCTTGCTAAATGGGACATTTTGCTTGACACGTTTATCAGAAGATAACATATTAATCTTTGACTTTTCATCATTCCTGTCCAAAAGTCAAAAACTTGATTCTTGGAGTGGCAGGATGAGTGATAAGAGCAGTTCAAAAAGCATACAACATCCTAGGTTTTATTAACGGGAGCAAAGAGCACAAGAGCAAGGAAGTCAACTGGAGTACGGCGTCCAGTTCTGGGCACCATGCTTTAGCAAAGATGTGAAGGCATTAGAGAGAGTGCAGAAAGATTCACAAAAATGGTTCCAGAATGAGGAGCTTCAGAAGATAGATTGGAGAAGGTGGGACTGTTTTCCTTACAGGAGAGAAAGTTGAGAGGAGATTTGATAGAGATATTCAAAATCATAAAGGGTCTAGACAGAAGGGGCACAGATTTAAAATTATTGCCAGAAGCAGCAATGGTGATATGAGGAAATATTTTTTCATGCAGTGAGTGGATTGGATCTGGAATGCACCATCTGAGAGTGCAGTGGAGGCAGAGTCAATTAAGGCATTCAAAAGAGAATTGGATTATCTGAAAAGGAAGAATGCATAGGGTTATGGGGAGACTGTGGACACTCAGTGAATTGCTCATTTGGAGAGCTGGTACAGACACGATGGGCTGAATGGCCACTTTCTGTGTTGTAACAATTCTGTGAAGAACAGCCTGGCTTTGGGATGAGGGAAGGAGAAAAGATATCTCAGGGACCCATGTGATGTTGTTCTCTGAGTGAAGGATCAGAGCAAAGAAAAAGGGGCTCACTTGTGATGCCTTACATAGTTGAGTAGCTTTCCAACATTTCATATCTGGGATTACATATGAAAAATGGAACAAGATGGCAAATGGTGCAAATGCAAGCCCACACCCTCAGCTTCCGTGTAAACCCCTGTCCCAGTACCCACTTCACTCCCTCAGCTCCCACCCAACCATGCAGCCCCCCTCCCTTAGTGCCTATGCAACCTGTCCAGCACCCCCACCAGCACCCAAGCAACCTCTTCCAGGACACCCGCTTCCAATGACTCATTGATCCATGTATAATGGGATGAGTCACTGATGAACAAATAGATCAATCCTCACATTTCACAAACTGGTATACAACATGGAAATGAAAGCTTCAAACAACAGAAACTGCTGTAACCAAGAGAGAAAAGGCAGGTTCATATTTCCCTCCTTGAAGGGTTACACAAGAATACTTAACCCACAGGCAAATTAACCCAACATATTTTCTGTTTCAAGACAAAAACAGAACTTTGTGGTGCAAAAGCACTGAATAGTTAATACTAAAATGATAAAACTTGCAGCTGTTCCACAGGTGTTAACTCATGGGCTTCTGCATATTTCACTTAACTGTCTCCAATTTTTGTACTTCATCAAACCCATCAGAAACTCACCAACACCTTTATCACTATTAAGTCCCACTCCAAGAAGCACAGGAGCTGGGCACCATGCTTAATTTCTGAACTAATGGAAGGTCATTGATCTGAAACATTAACTTCACCTCTCTCTCCACAGATGCTACATGACCTGCTGAGCATTTCAGAACTGTCTGGTTCTATTTCAGATTTCCACATGCGTAACATTTTGCTTTCTGCTTAATTTTCCACTGCCACAAAAGTGTATCGCTGTACCTCAACAAAGCGCAGAGTAGCCCCATGGAGTTCAGTCCCCGCAAAATAACACAAACACATTAAAACTTGGATATCTGTGTGCACTTCCTGAATCAACTTTTCCATTATAAATTCCTGTGTCCACACTTAAAATTGAAAATGCCTATGTAAATATGTCACACTGTAATTACACCCTCCTGCCAGTGGCAGCACAATTGCACACCAGATTTACAACTCAGCCCACACCGCAGAAACATTCCTCGGGTAAAACCAAATCTGCTTCCCAAATTGCCAAACATTTTGCCATTCAACTATATAAAACCAAATGTAGAACAGTTTGAAAATATAGGCAGAACATACGGCCTTCATGTTGGACCTGAGTTACATTGAACATCCTGGCCCAATTTATTCTCTGCCCTCCAATTCCATTTTACTTCAAGATTGCAATTACAGCAACATACCCCCACACTCTCAATATTTTGGTTGTCTCTTAATGGTCCCAGAGGTAGCCTAGCAAATTACTCAGTTGCCAGGGGAAATAGGGATGGACAAAACGCAGCCTCACCAGTATCATCCTCATTTTGAGAACAAATTAAACTATTAAAAAGTCAGCCAACGCCTCCAGGAGGAAGATGGGCAAACAATGAACAGGGATGACCGAAGTTTCTGAGATTTACAACTTCTGGACCAGTTCCTGCCTGCAAGAAACCAAAAATCCAAACCAAAGAAACATGTTTTGGACCATGGTAAGTTGGAAAACATGAATAGAAGTTCCCACAGTTATTGCTTGATGGGAGAGAACAGTCTGTGAACAGCAGACAGGATTATGAGAATCTTTCTGAGGAACGGACTCAACATCACCTTCCAATTTCCCTCCTGGTTGAATAACAATGTGATATTGAACCAGAAGGTTCTAAATTGGACCCTTGGGATGCAGAATACAGTGATCTCAATCAGCAGGTGCCACAATTTATGAGGGGAGGTGAAACGAATCAGTGAGACAAAATTTTGCATTTATATAGCACTTTTCTTGACCTCAAAATTTGCAAAGCGCTTTACAGCCAATGAAATACTTAAATCTAGACACTGCTGTAATCTAGTAATTGACTGGAAAGTTAGTGTGCACTGAAGGTCAGGCTGTGATGCCCTTCACAGTTGAACAGCCAGCCAACATTCACTATCTAGGGTCAATGAATCAGTAATTACATTGTTTTTGGACCTTGACAATCCTCTTGTTGACTGGCAATTACATTGTACAGCGTTACATTGTTAAAGACAACTGCTTGTTAAAACGGGTGATAGACACTGGTTCACCCACCAAAATAGTATAAGTGGGTATAGCTGTAATGCTCTGGTGTAGGAGGGATTGGAAAAGCCTGCTGCACTGAAGAGCTGTCTTGAGCATAAACCAGCTTGAGGTAAAAGATCAACTTTGGACTCATTCTTCCATGACAAGCACTTATTGTGAGTAGCATCTCAGTCCACAGATGAAGAGTAGCCACTTGGGCAAGAGCCTTGGCGGATGCCTTGTTCCTACATAACCGAATCACAGCAAGAGTCGGCATTGACTGGAAAGACTGCAATAAAATTGCAAAATGAGTAATAAGTAAGATGTTTGGCTGAGGGGGAAAACAAGTTTGCATTTCGGTAAGAGGTGGCAGTTAATCAAGGAGTCCGCTTGATCCATCCATCACCTTAAATATTCATTCCCTCCACTACTGACGTACAGTGGCAGCACTGCGTACTGTATACAAGACCCACTGCAGCAACTCACCAATACTCCTTTGACTACATCTTCCAAACCTGTGACCTCTACCACCTAGAAGGACAAAAGCAGCAAATGCATGGGAATACCAACACCTGAAATAAATGACGGCCAAGCCAGTGACACCCACATCCCATGAAAGAATAAAGAAAGAAAAAGAATAAATAAGGTACCATTGAATGTACAAGGTGCTCAAAACACCGAGGATAAAAACTTAACACAAATTTTCCGCAATGTCACAATGGCACCGGATGTACAAACTTACAACACCTCAGTAAAATGTCAAACAAAGCCTGAGGTGGTACAGGATTGCTCTCCTGTCCCGACAGCAAGAGATCATTGTACCGGATTAAATTCAATGTGTCCCAACATGCAAATTAATTTCATATGCAGAAAGCTAATTCCAAAGTGGGACAAACTCCTTGCTCAACTCATAGTTCAGTTGATTTCAACATAGGTCTTTGGTGTCAGAACACAGTCTACATCACGAGTTGTTTTCAGAACATTAGGAATGAGAGAAGGCCATTCAACCTCTTGATGTTTGCCATTCAATTCAATCATGGTTTATCCGTACCTCAACTGCATTCATCTGCTTTAGCTCCATATCCTTTGGTATCTGGATGGCTAACCTGTCTATCCAGGACAAAACCACCAATGATTCAGACTTCTGTTTCTGTGGGTTTTGTTGGCCCTCACCCAGCTGCCAGCCAAAGGCAAGAAATTAGCTTGTTCAGCAGAATCACAACTTCAGGGGAGGCAGGTATCTCACACAGTGTTCAAAGCAGCAAGCAGATTCACATTTCTTCCAGTCATTTACAAGCCTGACTCTACTTCAGCCTTCAGGCCTGGACCCTACTGCATATCTTCAGTTCCCAACTATAACATACATGTTGAATATAGAAGGACATAACACATGGAGAGATGGTGGCATAGTGGTAATGTCACTGGAGTAGTAATACAGAGACCCAGAGTAATGCTCTGACAACATGGCCACTGATGGAATTTGAATTCAAATTAACAAAAAATCAAGAGCCAAAAGCTAGTCTCAATAATGGTGACCATGATCAATCATCATCAATTGTCATAAAAACCCATCTGGTTTTAGGGAAGGAAATCTGCCATCACGTGACTCCAGGCCTACAGCAATGTGGTTCTGAATCTTAAATACCCTCAAAAGGCCTAGCAAGTCACTCAGTTCCAGGACAACAAACGCTGGCCTTGCCAATGTCACTCACAACCCACAAAAGAATAATAAAAATCAAAAGATACATGGGCTGAACAAGAGGTCATTCTATAAAGAAAAACAAACTGCCATAGAGCTGACTCTAAGTACTTGCGGCTACTGGGCAGGCAAAAGTGTGGCCATAGGGCTGACCTCAAGTGCAGACAGCACTGCGGATAAAGTGTTAAATGGTTTGAATCATGATAATCCCAGAACATTACTTCACAGTAAATCCTGGAATTAAGAAGAGGATTTAAATTGGTTTAAAAAGTAAATAGTTAATTGGAGAACTTCCTTATTCGAAAAGTGAGAATCGTATCGAGTATCGTGCCAGGGAAGGCTGTGGGGACAAAAACATCATGGCTCTATGCAAGGGTCAGTGAATGCTGTAACAGGAGAGTTGACATACTGAAGGTCAAACCAACAACCTGTGAAACTGTTCCTGAAATTTCAGGTAACGCAGTTGCATTTGTGATTTTATTTCTTACTTGCTTGTTTTGTCCTGTTTGAATCAGTGAGCCTGACTGGTTATTATCTGCAGTTTAAGGCACATGGATTGGTACTGCACTAGAGAAATGAGATTAGTTAGCCACTTAGACTTTTCTTCATCGTGACTTTTCATCTTGTGTTTATGAAAAGTTGGTTATTTACAATTGCAAGCGTGACTCAGTGGGTAGTAGCCTTGCCGGGGTCAAAAATTGTGGCCTTGAGCCTCACTATAAGACTTGGTCTAGGCTGACACCTCAATATGGCATTGAGACATTGCTGCACAGTTGGAGGTGCAGGCTTTCAGATGAGACTTTAGACCAAGTGTTGACTGCTTGTAAAAAATAAGTCCCATTGCATTATTCAAAAAGGAGAGGCAGCTCTTCCTGGTGTCCCGATCAACAGTTATTCCTCAAGCAACAACACCAAACTGATGATTTATTACATTTGCAGACTCTGGGATGTTGCTGTAAAAAAAACTTGCAGCCTCATGAAGTGCTTTGGGATGTCCTGAAGTCCTTTAGGATTCTACATAAAAAGCAAGTTTGTTGTTTATCCAAGGCTGGCCAGGTGCACAGGTTACAGACCTGGTAAATAATTGCTCTGTTCATAAACAGAGGCCTGAGCCTTCCTGAAACAGCTGGCAAATTTCAATGACAATTTTAATTCTGCTGTGACATTCCTAGTTTTCAGTGTTCCTGCTTGACAAAGAAAACCGCTGATGAGACAACAACACCAAGCGGAAAGCTCAGCAAATGCTCACAACAGAAGAAAAAAGCCTTCGATCTTCAATTTGTCGGATATTAAAATATTTCTCGCTCCCCTAGTAAAATGAATCACTTGTAAAAATAAATCGACCACTTCAGTCTTTGCTTACAAAATAATAGCCTCATGCCAGTGCTGTTTTTATTGTTTTCTGTGAAGGTACACCCAAGGCCACCATGAGTTTAAGCAGTGTTAAATTCAGATTGGTAGCAGTGAGGCGACCATTTTTTAAAAAACACAAAGTGAACACATGTAAACACAGCAACCAAAAACTTTAGCTAATCTCTCCTAGTGCTTATTCCCACCCTTATTCTAGGGGTCTCGGGAGGGATGGGGCTAGAGGGTCAGGGTCAGGGGTCTCGGGAGGGGAGGGGATGGAGGGCCAGGGGTCTCGGGTGGGGCAGCATGTCTCCAGGGATTTTGGTGGGGGGGGGGGGGGGGGGGGGGGGTGTCATCTCCGCGAATTCCGTGGTGGAGTGTCGTCTCCGGGGATTTGGAGAGGGAGGGTGTCATCTCCGGGAATTGGGAACGGGCGTTTCCGGCGATGGAGGGAGGGGTGTCACCAGCGATTAGGGGTGTAAGGGGTGTCACCAGCGGTTGGGGGGGTCTACGGGGATTGGGTCTCCCCGGAGATCCGGGGGGGGGGGGGGGGGGGGGGGTGCTGCCTCCGGGGATCGGAGTTTGGGAGGGGGGGGGTGGGGTGTCTCCGGGGATCTGAGTGGGGGGGTTCTCCGGGGATCTGAGTGGGGGGGTGGTCTCCGGGGATCGGAGTGGGGGGGGTCTCCGGGGATCGGAGTGGGGGGGTCTCCGGGGATCGGAGTGGGGGGGGTCTCCGGGGATCGGAGTGGGGGGGTCTCCGGGGATCGGAGTGGGGGGGGGGTCTCCGGGGATCGGAGTGGGGGGGGGTCTCCGGGGATCGGAGTGGGGGGGCTCTGTGGGGTTTGGAGTGGGGGGGCTCTGGGGATATCGGGGGGGGGGGGGCTCTGGGGATATCGGGTGGGGGGCTCTGGAAATCAGGGGTGTCGGGGGGGGTAGTCTCCGAAGTTCGGGAGGTAATCTCCGGGGTTGGGGAGTGTGTCTCCGGGATCGGGGGGGTGGGGTGGGTTTGTCTCCGGGGTTTGAGGGGGGGGGCTAATCTCCGGGATTGGGATGGGGTGTCTCCGTGGTTCGGGGGGTAGTCTCCGGTGTTGGGGTGGGGGTGGGGAGAGTGTCGCCGGGTGTGGGGAGAGTGTCGCCGGGTTTGGGGAGAGTGTCTCCGGGATCGGCGGGGGGGGTTTGTCTCCGGCGTTGGTGGGTCGTCTCCGGGGAGAGGGGATTACTGTGGGGTGGGGGTGAGGAAGGTGTATCTATGGGGGTGTATCTCGGGGGGGGGGGGGGGGGGGGTGTCCCTGGCGGGGACGGAGCAGTTTCTATGGTCGGGGGTCTCTGGGTTGCCAAGAAACACCAGGAGAATCCCAGAGACATTGAGCTGCCGTCCCGCGGTGCTTACCTTGGCCTCTCGTAGCAGCTCGTTGTAGTTGTACTCGGTGTGGCTCCGGTCGCTTGGCTCACTCAGCCGGAGGCCGAAGCGGACATTAGCCGGAGCCGAGCCGCTCCGCTCCTCTCGCCTCTTCTTCTTAGTCGTGGCGGTGGGAGGCGCGGGCACGGCGTCGGCAGGCGCGGGCACGGTGTTGAAGGCCACCCTCCGCGGTTCTGTCATGTCTGCGCGGGCCGAGCCTGCCGCGCCAGGCCTGGGGCCGAGGCCGGGGCCAGGGCCGGCTCCAGGCCGTTGTAACGCGATCAAAGCCCCGCTCCCCTCCCCTCACTGAGCCCGCATCAGCGCCGCCATGTTGCGCGTCCCGACGTCACGGCAGATGCGCATGGAGCGCGCGTTACGTCATGCTTGTGCGTGCCCACGTCGTCAGTGCGTCGTCACGTCTTGTCAGTGCGTGGTTTGGGCGCTATGACCTTACGTCATCGCTACGCACGGGCCACTAGTCACGTCACCTGTCAATCATATCTCTGGTGACGTTAAGACTTGGAATCTCATTGTATCCCTTGCCCCATACATTCCCCCCATGTGAATGCAGCACTAGGTTACATCCTTTCCTTTCCCGGGGAGCTTTTATATTTTCTTTTTAAAACTATTGAATTTTCATGCTTTTTACAAATAGAAGGAGGTCCAATTGAGGCATTTCAAAACAAAAAATAAAAAATACCTGGAAAAACTCAGCAGGTCTGGCAGCATTGGTGGAGAAGAGTACAGTTGACGTTTTGAGTCCTCATGACCCTTCAACAGAACTAAGTAAAAATAGGAGAGGGGTGAAATATAAGCTGGTTTAAGGTGGGGGGGGGAGAAGAGGGGGGTGGTTGTTGGGACAAGCAAGCCGTGATAGGAGGAGATAACCAAAAGATGTCACAGACAAAAGGACAAAGAGGTGTTGAAGGTGGTGATATTATCTAAAGGAATGTGCTAATTAAGAATGGATAGCAGGACAAGCACGGTACAGATAGCTCTAGTGGGGGTGGGGTGAAATAAGACTAAAAGGGCATAAGAGGTATAGATAAATGATCGGTGGAATACATTAAAAATAATGGAAATAGGTGGGAAAAGAAAAATCTATATAAATTATTGGAAAAAACAAAAAGGAGGGGGAAGAAACAGAAAGGGGGTGGGGATAGGGGGAGGGAGTTTAAGATCTAAAATTGTTGAACTCAATGTTCAGTCCGGAAGGCTGTAAAGTGCCTAGTCGGAAGATGAGGTGCTGTTCCTCCAGTTTGCGTTGAGCTTCACTGGAACAATGCAGCAAGCCAAGGACAGACATGTGGGCAAGAGAGCAGGGTGGACTGTTAAAATGGCAAGCGACAGGGAGGTCTGGGTGATGCTTGCGGACAGACCGAAGGTGTTCTGCAAAGCGGTCACTCAGTCTGCGTTTGGTCTCTCCAATGTAGAGGAAACTGCATTGGGAGCAACGAATGCAGTAGACTAAGTTGAAGGAAATGCAAGTGAAATGCTGCTTCACTTGAAAGGAGTGTTTGGGCCCTTGGACGGTGAGGAGAGAGGAAGTGAAGAGGCAGGTGTTGCATATCTTGCGTTCGCATGGGGAGGTGCCGTAGGAGGGGGTTGAGGAGTAGGGGGTGATGGAGGAGTGGACCAGGGTGTCACGGAGGGAATAATCCCTACAGAATGCCGCCAGGGTGGGTGAAGGGAAGATGTGTTTGGTGGTGGCATCATGCTGGAGTTGGCAGAAATGGCAAGAGGATGATCCTTTGAATGCGGAGGCTGGTGGGGTGATAAGTGAGGACAAGGGGGACCCTATCATGTTTCTGAGAGGGTCATGACATGTTTAAACAGAGTAAATAAAGAGAAAAGCAAAAAACTGCAGATGCTGGAAATCCCAAAAAAAAATACCTGGAAAAACTCAGCAGGTCTGTCAGCAGCTGTGGAGAGGAACACAGTTAACGTTTTGAGTCCATATGACTCTTCAACAGAACTAAGTAAAAATAGAAAAGAGGTGAAATATAAGTTGGTTTAAGGGGGGGGGGGGGGGGAGTGGGTGGGACAGGTAGAGCTGGATAGAGGGCCAGTGATAGTGGAGATAACCAAAAGATGTCATAGACAAAAGGACAAAGGTGTTGAAGGTGGTGATATTATCTAAGGAATGTGCTAATTAAGGGTAGAAAGCAGGACAAGCAAGGTACAGATAGCCCTACTGGGGGTGGGGTGGGTTGAAGGGAAAGGATCAAAATAGGCTAAAAGGTAGAGAAAAAACAATGGAGGAAATACATTTAAAAATAATGGAAATAGGTGGGAAAAGAAAAATCTATTTAAATTATAGGAAAAAAAGGGGGGATCGGAAAGGGGGTGGGGATGGAGGAGAGATCCCCCCTTTTTTTCCAATAATTTATATAGATTTTTCTTTTCCCACCTATTCCCATTATTTTTAAATGTATTTCCATCCATTGTTTTATCTCTACCTTTTAGCCTTTTTCGATTCCTTCACCCCACCCCACCCCCACTAGAGCTATCTGTACCTTGCTCGTCCTGCTTTCTACCCTTAATTAGCACATTCCTTTAGATAATATCACCACCTTCAACACCTCTGTTCTTTTGTCTATGACATATTTTGGCTATCTCCACCTATCACTGGCCCTCTATCCAACTCTACCTGTCCCACCACCCCCCCCCTTAAACCAGTTTATATTTCGCCTCTTTTCTATTTTTCCTTAGTTCTGTTGAAGAGTCATACGGACTCGAAACGTTAACTATGTTCCTCTCCGCAGATGCTGCCAGACCTGCTGAGTTTTTCCAGGTATTTTTATTTTTGTTTTAAATAAAGAGAATCTCTTCCAATGGCTGAAGGGACAATGACCAGAGGGCACAGGTTTCAGGTGATCAGCAAGAGAACCAGAGCCTACATGAGGAGGAAGCTGTTTATGCAAAAGAGGGGGGAATGACTGGATTGCTCTTTGAAAAATCTGGCACAGGCTCAAATAACCTCCTATGCTGGACTGTAATACATTCAATGATCAGTTTTGAATATTTTGGTTGAGGGATAAATGTTGCCCCAGGACACCAGGAGAAATTCCTTTGCTCTTTTTCAAAATCGTGCCATGGAATCTTTTCATTCCACTTGGGAGGTCAGACACAGGTCTCTCATCCAAAGACAACACCTTCAACTGTTCAGCGCTCCCTCAGTACTGCACTTGAGTTTCATTCTCGATTATGCATTCAAATCTCTGAAGTGGTAATTGAACCCACAACCTTACAGCTGGGGATGAAGACACCCACTGTCACAGTAATAAATGACACAGGAAAGATGTCACATGTATTAACTGTAGTGCCCTAGAATTGGGGCAGATAAGCCCCAGGAGTGTGATAGCAGGGTGGGGAACTGGGTGACTGCACTGGTCTCAGAAGCAACCCTATTAGTGACCAACATCTGCCCAATTCATGGCACAAAAGAGGGGCCTAAGCTGGCTGCCTGAAAGAGCAATCAGATTTGTGCAATTTCCTGCCTTTTCCCAGATCCATTAAATTCTTCTTTTTCAAATATTTATGCACTTTTATTTGATCTTGTTTCTACCACTATGGTACTCCATGTCCTAGCAGCCTTCTGTGTAAAAATAAAATTTCCTACTCTCTGCTTTAGTTCTTTTGGCAGTCTTAAATTTTTACCCTGTAGTTACTGACCACATCATCAATGTGCGGTTAGGTCACCTCGCTGTGACCTTGTGTCATCACCACACACAGGCCACTAGCCACGTCACAAGTCAATCATCTCTCTGGTGATGTCATGCCTGGGACTCTCATTGTACCCCTTGCCCCCACTGCAATGCCTCTCCCATTTTCACATCTATTCTTTTTTAGGCATGGTTCTAAGAGAAAAAAGAAAGATTTGCATTTCTATAGAGGCTTGCACAACTGCAGGACATCCCAAAGCGCTTTACAGCCAATGAAATACTATTGAAGTGTGATCACTATTGTACTGTAGGACATACAGGACAGTGAATTTGTGCACAGCAAGTTCCCACAAGCAGCAATCTGATCATGAGAATTTCTACAACAGTGACTACACTTCCTCTCGAATTCACTGTAAAGTGCTTTGAGATGTCCGGTAGTCATGTAGTCATGTCAGGAAGATGTGATAAATCAAAAAGCAGAGACAAGACAAAAGAAAAAGGTATTATTACGGGAAATGAAAAACTGACTGTAACAGGAAGGGATAGAGAGTACAAATCTAACAGTAAATCAACAGATGAAACTAGAGGTTATAAAAAGAATAAAAGGATAAAACTAAAAGCTCTGTATCTGAATGCATGAAGTATTTGAAACAAAACAGATGAACTGAGAGCGCACATAGAAATAAATAATTACGATTTGATAGCCATTACAGAGACATGGCTGCAGGAGGACATGGATTGGGACATGAATATTGAAGGGTACAGGATATTTAGGAAGGACAGGAAGTGAGGAAAAGGTGGAGGGGCGGCTCTGTTAGTTAATGATGGTATTAGCACAATAGAGATGGATGACCTAAGTTCAGGAAACCAGGATGTGAAAACGGTTTGGGCAGAGATAAGAAATGGTGAAGGTAAGAAGTCACTTCTGCGAGTTGTGTACAGCTCTCCTAACAGTAACCACATGGTAGGGTTGAGCATAAAGGAAGAAATAATTGGAGCTTGTCAGAAAGGCACGGCGATAATCATGGGAGATTTTAATTTACACATAGACTGGAAAAGTCAGATGGGCAAAGATAGCCTAGATGAGGAGTACATTTAATGTTTTCAGGATATTTCCTAGAACAGCATGTTTGGGAGCCAACCAGAGAGCAGGCTATACTACCCCTGGTATTATGCAATGAGATAGGAGTAATTAATGATCTCACACTGAAGGTGCCCCTAGGTAGCAGTGACCATAATATGATTGAAATTTACATTCAGTTTGAGGGAGAGAGGAGTGGGTCTGAGACTAAGTTTTTAAACTGAAATAAGGGCAATTATGAGGGCATGAAAGCAGAGCTGGCTAAAGTGAATTGGAAAATTAGGTTAAGCTTTAGGTCAATAGAGATGCAGTGGCTAATATTTAAGGGGATATTTCAGAATACACAGAATAGATACATTCCAACGAGTAAGAAAAAGTCCAAGGGATGGACACACCATCTGTGGTTAACGAGAAAGGTTAAAGTCAGTATCAAACTTAAAGAAAAACATATAATTGTGCAAAAACAGGTGGCAGGTCTAAGCTTGGACAGAATATAAGGAACAGCAAAGAATCACCAAAAGGCTAATAAGGAGGGAAAAAATAGAGTATGCGAGAAAGCAAGCCAGAAATATAAAAACAGATAATAAGAGGTTTTTTTTATAAATATTTTTTAAAAAGAGTTAACAAAGTGAGTATTTGTCCTATAGAAAGTGAGTCTGGAGAATTGATAATGGAAAAAAGGAGATGGAAGATGAATTGAACAGATATTTTGCATCAGTTTTCACTATAGAAGATATAAGTAACATCCCAGAAGCTGCCATAAAGCAGGAAATGGAAGTGGGGAAGGAAGTCAGGAAAACGACAGAGAAGTGGTTCTGAGTAAATTGTTGGAGCTGTGGGCTGACAAGTGCCTGGGTCCTGATGGATTTCATCCTAGGGTCTTAAAAGAAGTGTCTAGTGAGGTAGCTGATTTCAATTTTCCAAAACTCCCTAGATTCAGGGAATGTCCCATTAGATTGGAAAATAGCAAATGTAACTCCATTATTCAAAAAGGGAGGGAGACAGAAAGCGGGAACTACAGGCCATTTAGCTTAACATCTGTCCTAGGGAAAATATAAAGAAGTTATAGCAGGGCACTTGGATAAGCTCAAGGTAATCAGGCAGAAACAACATGGTTTTGTGAAAGGGAAATCATGTTTAACCAACTTATTGGAGTTCTTTGAGGAAGTAACATGTGCTGTGGATAAAGGGGAACCAGTGGATGTACTGTACTTAGATTTCCAGAAGGCATTTGATAAAGTGCCACATCAAAGGTTATTCAGGAAAATAAAAGCTCATGGTATGGGGAGTAACATATTGGCATGGTTAGAAGATTGGCTGGCTAACAGGAAACAGAAAGTAGGCATAAATGAGTATTTTTCAGGTTGGCAAGATGTAACGAGTGGTGCACCACAGGGATCAGTGCTGGGGCCTCAACTGTTTACAATTTATATAAATGCCATGGATGATGGGATTGAAGGGATGGAAGGGATGGTTGCCAAGTTTGCTGATGGCACAAAGATAGGTAGGAAAGTAAGTTGTGAAGAGGTCATAAGGAGGCTACAAAAAGATATAGATATATATAGGTTAAGTGAATGGGCAAAGATTTGGCAAATGGGGTATAATGTGGGCAAATGTGAGATTGCCCATTTTGGCAGGAAGAATAAAAAAGAAGCATATTATTGAAATGGTGAGAGATTGCAGAGCTCTGAGGTGCAGAGGGAGCTGGGTGTCCTAGTGCATGAATCACAAAAGGCTAGTATGCAAGTACAGCAAGTAATTAGGAAAGTTAATAGAATGTTATCATTTGTTGCGAGGGGAATTGAATACAAAAGTAGGGAGGTTATGCTTCAGTTGTACAGTACACTAGTGAGACCACATTTGGAGTACTGTGTACAGTATTGGTCACTTTATTTAAGGGAAAATGTAAATGCATTGGAAGCAGTTCAGAGAAGGTTTACCAGACTAAATACCTGGGAAGGTTGTCTTATGAGGAAAGGTTGGACAGGCTAGGCTTGTATCCGCTGGAGTTTAGAAGAGTAAGTGGCGACTTGATTGAAACATATAAGATCCTGAGGGGTCTTGACAGAGTGGATGTGGAGAGAATGTTTCTTCTTGTGGAAAAATCTAGAATGAGGGGTTGCCCATTTAAAACAGAGACAAGGTGAATTTTTTTCTGTCAGAGGGTTGTGAGTCTTTGGAACTCTCTTCCTGAAAAGGTGGTGGAAGCAGAGTCTTTGAATATTTTTAGGGCAGAGGCGGATAGATTCTTGGTAAGCATGGGGGTGATACGTTATTGGGGGTAGGTGGGATGCAGGTTTCAGGATACCATCAGATCAGCCATGATCTTATTAAATGGCAGAGCAGGCTGAAGGGCCTGAATAGCCTACTCCTGCTCCTCGTTCATATGTTCGTATGTAAAGCGCTACATAAATCCAAGTCTTTATTCCTTTTAAGCTATTCAGTGGTACAGTTCGGGAGCACTGGACACAGCAAAAACTATGGGTCCTCACTAGCCTTGCCCCTAGCCAACTTGTTCCAGTACAGCTACAACACTGACATCTACCCTGCAATGTGGAAAATTGCACAGATATGTCCTGTCCATAAAAAGCAGGACAAATCCAATCTGGCTAATTACTGCCCCTTTAGTCTACTCTCGATGGTCAGCAAAGTATTGGAAAGTGGGATTAGAATGGGTGGTAAGTTTTTTTCAGCTGGTGCAGGCACGATGGGCCTTTTGGCCTCTTGTAGCTATTCTATGGTTCTAAAGTGTCATTGACAGTGCTACCAAGCAGCACTTCCTCAACAATACCCTGCTCACTGGGGCTCAGTTTGGGTTCCACCAGGGCCACTCAGCTCCTGACCTCATTACAGCCTTGGTCCAAATATGGGCTAAAGAGCTGAACTCAAGAGCTGAGGTGAGGTGAGAGTAACTGCTCTCAACACCAGGCAGCATTTGACCAAGTGTGGCATCAAGCAGCCTTAGCAAAACTGGAGTCAATGAGAATCGGGGGAAAATTCTCCACTGGTCAGAGTCATACCCAACACAAAGGAAGATGGTTGTGGTTGTTGGAGGTTCCGCAGGAGTTCCTCAGGGTAGTTTCCTCGGCCCAACCATCTTCAGCTGCTTCATCTATGACCTTCCTTCCATCATAAGGTCAGGAGTGGGGATGTTTGCTGATGATTGCACAATGTTCAGCACCATTCACGACTCCTCAGATACTGAGGTAGTCCGTACCCATATGCAGCCAGCCAGACCTGGACAACATTCAGGCTTGTGCTGATAAGTGGCAAGTAACATTCACGCCACACAAGTGCCAGGCAATGACCATCTCCAACAAGAGAGAAACTAACCATCGCCCTAACATTCTAACATTCAATGGCATTACTATCACTGAAACTCCCACTATCAGAATCCTGGGGGTTACCATTGACCAAAAACTGAACTGGCCAAGTGATATGAATACTGTGACTACAAGTGCAGGTCAGAGGCTGGGAATTCTGTGGCGGGCAACTCACCTCCTGACTCCCCAAAGCCTGTCCACCATCTACAAGGCACAAGTCAGGAGTGTGATGGAATACTCTCCACTTTCCTGATATGTGCAGATCCAACTGCACTCAGCTTGCTACCATCCAGGACAATGCAGCTCCTTGATTGGTACCACATCCTCCACCTTCAACATTCACTCCCTCCACCACCGACGCAGTGCATGCCATCTACAAGATGTACTGCAGCAGCTCTCCAAGGCTTCTTTGACAGCATCCTCCAAACCTGCAACCTCTACCACCAGAAGGACAAGGGCAGCAGATGCATGTGAACACCACCAGCTGAAAGATCTCCTCCAAGCCACAAACAATCTTGACTTGAAACTATATTGCCGTTCCTTCACTGTCGCTGGGTCAAAATCCTGGAACTTTATTCCAAAAAGCACTGTGGGTGTACCTACACCACGTGGACTGCAGCGGTCCAAGAAGGTGGCTCACCACCACCTTCTCAAGGATAGTTAGGGCTGGGCAATAAATGAAGGCCTAGCCAGTGAAGCCCACATCCTTGAAAGAATAAAATAAAACATCCAGTTATGTGAGGAATCAACCATTACAGATGGTTGGAATCTGCCTCAAACTTACAATCGCACTATTAATATTTAGTGACTGATTCACCTCTTAGCACTTTCTGCTGCTGAACCCTCAGTCATACCTTTGTTCCCTCTAGTCTTGACTAATTCCAATGCCATCCTGGCCAGCCTCCCACCTTGCATCCTTCATAAATTCTAACGTGTACCAAGTTACCTTCACCCAGCTGGTTGATCTATGTTGACTTATAGACCAGCAACACCTCAATTTTAAAATTCTTATCCATGTTTTCAAAACCCTTCCATGATCTCACTCCTCCCCATCTCTGAAAACTCCTCCAGGTCCATAACCCTCTGGGATCTCTGCACTCCTCCAATTCTGACCTCTTGAGCATCCCCAATTTTCATCTCTCCACCACTGGTGGCCATGCCTTCAGCTGCTTCGCCCATAAGCTCTGGAATTCCCTCTCTATAAACCTCTCCATCTCTCCTCCTTTAAGAGGCTTCTGAAATTCTACCTCTTTGACCAAGCTTTGGTTACCCTTTCTAATATTGCCTTATATGGGCACAAACATTGTTTGCTAACACCCTTGTGAAGTGCCTTGGACATTTTACTAAGTGAATGGTATGAAGAGATATTAATATGTATAATGTTATTGGAAATGATTTTTTAAAATAGAATTCTACTGGGGGTCTGTGTCTAAGTGCGTGTTTGTGTGTGTCTTAATTGGATTAAATCCAGTTAGTCTGGGTGCTTTGATGAACAGTAATTTTGAGATGTTAATTGGGTAAACAGTAAGGTAAAGGGTTAATTTGCATTTGTTGAATAAACCATTCAAGACTGCAGGTAAAATTTCACACCTAGCTAGAAGAAGCCAAACAATGTGTTTATTTTTTTCAGCTTACTAATGAAATTGGTGCAATGAAAGGGGTTTTATTGTTAGAAGAGTTGAAGTTCAAAAGACCTAGTGATAGAATAGAAAATTTATAGTCAAAGAGAAAGCTAGACATATAAAGAAAGGAGTTTGTGTGTGTAAGGTGGAGGCATTTAAGACCTAACCAGCCTGTACACCTCCGACCAACTTGCAAAGGAGCCTCATTTGGAATTTGTAATGTCAAATGTGCTTTGCCTGGTGTTTATTTAAAGTCTATGGGTTACTGATGCCTTAGATTTACCTGGGGGGGGTGAGGTGATTAATTTGGGGATTTGTTAAAAAGGTATTATCATAGTAAATTGTAGCCATTGTGAATGTGTTTAATTTGTTGTTAAATTAATAAATGTTTAATTTAGTTTTATATAAAAACCATGAGACTTGGTGGTCTTATTCAAAGTCTGCAACTCAAAATTACAAATTGCAAAAACGGATTATGACAGTTGTTCAAGTTTCCCTCTGATTTGGATTTGAACAACTCAGCCTTTACCAACAGCTGTGTCATAATAATGGTTCTATATAAATGCAAATTATTGTTGTTGATATTACATTGCTTGTCAATTAATCTGAATCAAGCTGCAATATATTGCTATAAAACCGAATATTTTTATCCATTGTTTGACTCTCACCTAGCTGTATTAAACCATAGTACAATTTGGTTACATTAACTTTGGCATGGCCAACACCTGTCAGACACCGCTGTCAGTCATTAGTATGCTGGAGTACACAGCTGACTATACATTGCTCAAGAATAGCTCCTCAGTTGAGTAATTAACTTCTCAAAAGAAGGAGTGTATTGAGGGGTATGAAGTTCAGATGTTTATGATGTTAGGTTTGTCATGGTTTAACCTTACCACAACAGAAGCAAGATAATGTTCTAGTTGGAAATGCTTTTAAAATTTCAAAAATGATTGCAATATGCTATTGGCAACACTTACAACCCTGTGATATTTGGAGTCACACATAACGCTTAAAATCGGGTTAAGGGAATTGGATATAACCTTAGCGAGAAAAACATTTGCCGGGCTTTTGGGGAACAGCAGAGGAGTGAGCACCAGCACCATGGGCTGAATGTCATCCTTCTGTAATGTGTCATTCATAGAGACAAAGTAACCATTCAATAATTCTGCTATTTTGCTGTCATAACCATTAATTTATCTGGTGCATTCCTTAGTAGATCCATTCAATTTCTATCTTTCCTTTTGTTATTCAGTGTCTGTAGAATACTTTACTATGTAATTTTATATTCTTGATAATTTAACTTCATAGATCCTCTGTCTTCCTTTTTTAAACATATATCTTCCTTCCAAACCCATGTTCCCTTTTTTCAAACACCCCTTTATTATCTACTTATTTAGTGGATGCCCTTTCTTTATTTTAAATCTTGCTCTCACCTCTTTATGCATCCATGATGTTTCACTACTGATTAATTAGTTCTTGCTTTTTCATGCAATGTATTTTTCCTGAATTCCATTGATCATCTTTTTAAGAATTTCCTGCTACTGTTCTATCTTTTTTTGGTTAATATTTTATTCCAGTTTATCTTCCTTTGTTCCATTCTTATCCCCTTGAAATAAATAGTTTTCCAGACTATTACTTATGATTTTTTCAAGCATTATCTTAAACATTACATTGTGATTGCTATTGCCTAGATGTTCCTTATCCATGATCAATCCATATCAATTCTGTTTCTATCTTATTAGTTAGGTCCCTATTTTCTACTGCCATTCTTATCTCTAATTACTACCCCCTTCTTTCTTATGTTCTAAATGTTAAACTTACAATATTTAACTTCCAATCCTGTTCTCCATATAACCATTTTTCAGATATCCTGACTACATCTTGTTCCTTGCTAGGAATTGTTGCCTCCAGTTCCTCTATTTTGCTTCAGATTATGTGCACATTGCTCTACAAGCAATTTAATTTATTTTTATTCACCAATTTCATCCCCAACAACTTCTGGTTCCATTCCGGGAATGGTAAGTCAGTTTCTTTTGCCATAGATGCTGCCCGACTTGTCAAGTGTTTCCAGCTTTTATTTCAGATATCCAGCATCTGCAGTATTTTGCTTCTGTTTTATTGCAGTGACCCCTTGGCTGCAGCCAATTGGTAGGACTCTTTTTAAAATAAATCATTATCACAGCATTACTTCCAGGTTAAAACAACCAAAAAAGATAGTTTTGTGCTTGTCAGGTCATGTGCCATACAAATAAAATGATTACATTTAGAAACAGCAAGTCTGGGATGTGGGCATTTCTGGCAATTACTGCCCATCCCTAGTTGCCCTGAGGTTGTGCTGATGGGCTTCCTTCTTGAAGTGGCTTGCTAGTCCACTTCAGAGGACAGTTAATAGGCATTCACATTGGTGTGGGATTGGAGCTACATATAGGTCGGACTGGATAAAAACGGCAGGTTTACCTCTCTAAAGGACATTAACGAAGCAGCTGGGTTTCTAAAAGACAATCCAATAACTTCATGGTCACTAATATGACAGTGGCTTTTAAAAAAAAAATCTGAATTCAAATTCTCAGAACAGCTGTAATGAGATTTGGACTCTTTTTCTCTCGACCATTAGTCCAGGCCTCTATATTACTAGTTCAGTAGCATAGCCACTGCATTACCATACTTAGTGAAAAGCGTACGGCTATAGGAGGGCACCATCTCTCCGTCAATCACTGCGTGACAAGGAAACACTGCAATTCTCAGTCCAGAAAAGGATCGAGAGTTATAGATATTATAAAACCGTTTGATTGACTGACTTCAAAAGGAGCTTACTGAGATCTTGGGGTAGGTTGGGAAAGGTCTATAAGTCATGAATTAGGCATGTTGTCACTGCACAAGGAACCTTCAAAAAGCAGCTCATGCTTCTTATTAGCCAAAGTACAGCTGGTAGGCTGGTAGCCAATGGGATGAGACATGGAATCAGGCCTAACTGGTTTACACCGTCCATCATATAGATCATTATCTGATAGGGAGTTACATACCCCACTGACAGAGTTTGCATTTCAGTCCAAACTACCATTAACTAATAAATACATCTAGATGCAGAGAATTTAGAGCCCAGGCAGCCCGCTTGACTGGCACTCAGTCTACCTCCTCCATCACGGACACTAAGTGGCAGCAGTGTGTACCATTTACAAGATGCACTGCAGCAACTCACCAAGGCTCCTTCCACGGCACATTACCACTTAGAAGGACAAGGATAGCAGATGTATGGGAACACCACCACCTGCAAGTTCCCCTCCAAGCCACACGCCAAGATGACTTGAAACTGTAATTGGGTCAAAATCCTAGAACTTCCTACTTAACAGCACTGTGGGTGTATCTGCACCACAGGGACTGCAGCAGTTCAATAAGGCAGCTCAGCACCACCTTCTCAAGGGCAACTAGAGATGGGCAATAAATGATGGCCTAGCCAGTGGCACCCACATTCCATGAACAAATAAAAAAAGCAAGCTGTATGGCCCAATATTCTAAACTGGTGTTTATTCTCCACACAAGCCTCCTCCCGCCACTCTTCATCTCACCCAGCCACTGTAGGCTTCTATTTTTTTCCTTCATGTACTTATCCAGCTTTCAGTTAAATGCATCATTAAAAGCATATTGAAATCAACAGATAAAATAGGAATGTTGCATTGAACTCTCGCTGATATGTTTAACTGTTTTCAGAGATCAAAATAACAAAGCATTTCCAGATTCTTCCGGCTGTGTTTTGGAGTGCTATGCATGGTTATGTGCAATGTCAGTGTTCCTTCAGCAGCAGTGGGAAAAATCAATTGAAGAGATTTTCAGCATCACTTGCTTGTCACCATTTTTTTTATTATTAGGCATATGGTTGATCCAAGAATCGAAAGCTGACATTCAGACATATCTGGTCCAGGTGGCTTCTCACATCTCAGAACAATAGTCTTTTCCACACTAAGCAAGTTTCTTGGGCCGGGTGGAAAAAAAAACCTACATCCTTTCAAATGAACATTTTAATCAATTATACCCTTGAGGCGAAGAGCACAAAAGAGAGAGAGAGAGAGACAGTTGGAGGGGTGGGGGGAGTAACTACTCTTTCATCCCACTGGGATCAAGCTGTGATGAGGAGAATTTTTTTCTCTCAGAGGGCTGAGTCTCTTTGGAACTCTTCCTCAAAAAGCAGTGGAAGCAGAGGCAGAGCTAGATAGATTCTTGATTAACAAGGGGGTGAAAGGTTATCAGGGGTTGGCAGGAATGTGGAGTTGAGGTTACATTCAGATCAGCCATGATCTAATTGAATGGCGGAGCAGACTCAAGAGGCTGAGTGGCCTACTCCTGCTCCTAATTTATATATTCGACTGTAACTGCAAGAACAGTTACAGAATTCACTCTGAATGAAACATATCCATCTCCAGCAATAAAAAAAGATTGTATTAGGAATGCTTTATTTGTACAATTTACAAATCTTTAAGTGTGTTAATTATACAAGATGTATGTAAAAACAAACATGGAAACATGAAACTAGTAACAGAACTTCAATGTCTCTAGAAAAGGTTGCTTTTCACCAGTAAATATTGTTCTAAACTGAAACTTTTGCGAAAATGCTCTCCTGGAGGTGCTGACAGGTGCCAGGTTATGGTTCCATGGGCACAGGACCTGGCACCTCATGCAAATAGTCATTCTTTACACACACACGCTCAATGGTGAGTGGTGAGTCTCTGCATGTTATTCCACCATTGGGTTGGGGGAGGGCGGGGTGTGTGGTTATGTATCACAGCTAAGCCTGATCAGTTCTTATCAATATGCATTCATGCACACTTTCCAGTGCAGGACACTGGGTGGCAATTTGGAACATGCTGCCTGGTTTTGCTCCCCTGCACTATTCCCCAACTCTGAGTATCAACCTGCTCCCTGCTTCTGCTCTCTATCTGGAAGTCATTGGGCACAGCATGTGGGTTGCCTGATGCTTTGATAATTCCTTCTTGGTGGGAGGTGTCTGGCCGCTGCTTAGAGCTCCTCCTGGGAGGAATTCCATGTGTGGGTAAGCTGTATCTGGTTTCCATATGGGGAGATCATTGCTGAGGGAAATGCTCTGCTGGTATGTTTGGTATTTAAACCATATTCTTGCTCATCACTGATTTATAAACAAACAAACAAACAAAGTCTCACGATAACACAGTCGCAGGACAGGACAGCAATGAGTACAGAAAAAATAAGTGTGTAGTTTTAAGTATAGTATTATTGTTGCATACTTGGGGGAGGAGTATAGTTTCCACAGATGTTTAAGGGGATCTTGTAATGTATGAAGTCACTTTTGCTCAAGAACTAGAACATTGCTCTAGTCCACATGACTTGCTGTTCTGCATCCTATTCAGATGAATGGGTGTGGAGAATAATATAAAAGAATAATGCTTAGAGTGCAATATGATTTGACAGTGCAGATGTTGAAGTGTTTGAAACAATCTTTATTCCCCAACTGGGGCCAAGTAACGGGAATTTGGTCAAATGTGTGGTTTTAATTTTGGCAGGCAATTAACGACAGTTAGTGGGAGAGAAGCAAATGTTTTCCACGGAGCACTGCACTGCATCACCTCACATCAAGAGAGCTCTTTGTCAGGGCTGTGCAATAACTACTCACATCAGTGAGAGAAACAGAAGCCTCCCACTGAGCAGCAGCTCCATACAGGCTATCAGTCTACTTCCTGGTCCTTTTGCTCTGCACCTTTAGACAGCGACTCGATTGTCTTTAGCCCATTTCTTTAAGGTACGGATTATGTATTCAACCTGAGGATTCCCAGTATTCCGAAGGAGATGGAGAACTTCTCGCATGGTATCCCTAGAAAAGGTGCACAATAATTTAGTTAGGACTTTTGCATAAATCACCAGGGCCAGATGGATTGTATCCCAGGCTGTTGAAGGAGGCCAGGGAGGAGGTAGCAGATGCTCTGAGGGTCATTTTCCAATCCGCACTAAATACAGGAGAGGTCCCAGAGCACTGAAGATCTGTGAATGTTGTACCATTATTTAAAAAGGGTGCAAGGGATAGCCCAGAAAATTATAGACCAGTCTGTCGGACTTCGGTGGTGGGCAAATTGTTGGAAACAACTCTGAGACACAGGATAAACTGTCACTTAGAAAGGCATGGATTGATTAGGGATAGTCAGCATGATTTTGTTAGGAGAAAGATCATGCCTTTGGAGGAAGTAACAAGGAGGATTGATGAGGGTAGTGCAGTGAATGTTGTCTACATGGATTTCAGTAAGGCATTTGACAAGGTCCCACACGGCAGACTGGTCAGGAAAGTGAGATCTCATAGGATACAGGGCAAGGTGGCAGGTTGGATCCAGCAATGACTTCGTGACAGGAAACAAAGGGTAATGGTCAATGGATGTTTTTGCAAATGGAAAACAGTTTCCAGTGGTGTTCCACAGGGCTCAGTGTTGGGGTCCTTGCTCTTTGGTGTATATATTAATGATTTAGACTTAAATGTAGGAGGCATGATTGGGAAATTTGCAGATGACACAAAAATTGGCCATGTACTTGATAGTGAAGAGGATGGCTGTTGACTCCAGAATGGTATCAATGGTTTGGTTGAGTGAGCAGAGAAGTGGCAAATGGAATTCAATCTGGAAGAGTGTGAGGTAATGCATTTGGGGAGGGCAAACAAAGCAAGGGAATACTCAGTAAATGTGAAGTTATAGAGAGGGGTTGAGGAAGTGGAAGACCTTGGAGTGCACGTCCACAGGTCCTTGAAGGTGGCAGGACAGGTGGGCAAGGTGATCAAGAAAGCATATGGAATGCTTTCCTTTATTGGATGAGGTATTGAATACAAAAGTGGGATGTAATGATGGAACTGTATAAAACGCTGGTTAGGCTACAGCTGGAATTTTGTGCAAAGTTTTGGTCACCACATTACAGGAAGGACATAATTGCTCTGAAGAGGAGGTTTACAAGAATGTTTCCAGGGCTCAAAAATTGCAGCTATGAGGAGAGATTGTATAGGCTAGGGTTGTTTTCCTTAGAACAGAGGCGGCTAAGGGGTGACCTAATTGAGGTGCACAAAATTATGAGGGGCCTAGATGGGGTAGATAGGGAAGATTTGTTTCCTTTAGCTGAGGGATCAATTACCAGCAGACATACATTTAAGGTGATTGGTAGAAAGATTAGAGGGGACATAGGAAGAACCTTTTCATCCAGAGGGTGGTGGGTGTCTGAAATTTACTGCCTAAGTTGGTGGTTGAGGCTGAAACGCTCAACACATTTAAAAAGGTACCTGGATCTGCATCTGAGTGCTGTGACCTGCAAGGCTACAGACCAGGTGCTGGAAAGTGGGATTAAAATGAGCGGCTTGTTTCTTTTTTCTCTTTTTGGCTGGTGCAGACACGATGGGCTGAATGGCCTCTTTCTGCGCCTAACTTTTCTATGGCTCATTAAAGGAACACATGGCACCTCCTGCACTGTTCCATACTAATTTCACACCCCTTTGGGTGGAGGGGTGCTGGCTAACCCTCCAAGATATCTGTGGTCATCTAATTCTGGTCCCTTCTCCTTGGCCCCTCCACCAGTGGTAGCCATGCC
This sequence comes from Cetorhinus maximus, assembly GCF_964194155.1. Lineage (NCBI taxonomy): Eukaryota > Metazoa > Chordata > Chondrichthyes > Lamniformes > Cetorhinidae > Cetorhinus > Cetorhinus maximus. The sequence continues at coordinate 7,624,776 of NC_135907.1, read as the reverse complement.
TTCAGCTGCCTAGGCATTAAGCTCTGGAATTCTCTCCTTAAACTTCTCCATTTCTCTTTCTTCCTTCAAGATGCTCCTTTGACCATTTGCTCTAATATTACCTTATGTGACCATTTGCTCTAATATTACCTTATGTGACTTGGTGTTGAATTTTGCTTTATAATGCTCCTACGAAGGTCCTTGGGATGTTTCATTGTGTTAAAAGCACTATACTGTTGCTGTTAGCGCTATGGCCCCATGGACATTGTCTGGTGCTTTGCCAAAATAGGTATTATTGACATCTGAGGCAAGACAGCAAGCAGGCCAGCTGAACCCAATGCTGTCCTCATCTGACTGCTACATGGACACTTGTCATAAGGAGTAAAATGTGAATCGGGAGTGAAGCCTGGCCGATTGAACCTCCAGCCTGAAATGCTGAGATCAATTGTAGTGCCCTTTTGCTACCCTGATTGAAACCAGCTATGTCAACACAAAAATGTTGAATCACAGAATAATATAACACAAAAGGAGGCCATGCAGCAGAGTCTGCCTGGTGATGGCTCTTTGAAAGAGTTATCTCATTAGCTATTTTCCCACTGTTCTGTAAATTTTTCAAGTATTTAGTATTTTCAAGTATTCCTTTTCAAGTATTTAGCCTTTTGAAAGTGACTACTAATCTGCTACCAGCACCCTTTCCGGCAGCATATTTCAGGTCATAAGTTGTTGCATGAAAAAAAATCTCACCTACCCTCTGTTACTTTTGCCAATTATCTTAAATCTGTGACCTCTGGTTCTAACCATCCTGCCAGTTAGCCCTTATTTACTCTATCAAACCCCCTCATAATTTTAAACAACTATGAATAATTTTTTATTCTTTCACAGGGTGTGGACGTCGCTGGCTAGGCCAGCATTTGTTGCCCACCCCTAATTGCCCTCAAGAAGCTGGTGGTGAGCCACCTTCTTGAGTCGCTCCAGTCCATGTGGTGTAGTGCCCACAGTGCTCTTCGGAAGGGACTTTTCCTTAAACCACCTTAGCCTTCTGCTCCAAGATAAATAATTTCAGCTTCTCCAACTCTCCCCATGTAACTGAAGTTGCTCAAAATAGAGACTAACCCTGATATTACTGTGGTTTAAATGGCTCTGCCACTTCTTGGATTAATTCAACTGAGCTGTCAGCTAAACTACAATAAATCTTGGAAAATAAAAGCAAAATACTGCAGATGCTGGAAATCTGCAATAAAGACAAAAAATGCCGTAAAAAACTCAGCAGGTCTGGCAGCTTCTGTGGAGAGCAAGACAGAGCTAATGTTTTGAGTCTATATGACTTCTTCAGACACCTTGGGTGTCTGTCTGTGTGGAGTTTGCACGTTCTCCCTGTGTCCACGTGTGTTTCTGCCGGGTGCTCTGGTTTCCTCTCACCATCCAAAGACATGGTTAGGTGGATTGGCTATGGTTAAACTGCCCCTTAGTGTGTGTGTGTGTGTGTGTGTGCGCCCTGTGATGGACTGGTGTCCTGTCCTGGGTGTACCCATTGCCTGTCAGGATAGGCTCCGACTCCCTTTGACCCTGAATTGGATGAGGTGGTTCTGGAAAAGTAAGAGATAGAGAGTGGGAAGGCCTGCAAGCTAATCTCCCACTCCACCTACTCCCTGATCCAAACTGTGTTGAGCAGGAGTCAGCAAGAACAGCTAATCCAGGAAAATCTCCCAGAGAAATGCATTCAGCCAAACAGACGGACCAGCACTGAAGGTCTGCTGGGCAAATCTTGTTGTCAGGTCTTTCCACTTTGAACATGTATAAAAATGACAGGCAGAAAGATCACTGATCAATCAAACTTGCCACAAACTACGTACATACATATGAATTAGGAGCTGGGCTAGGCCATTCGACCCCTCGAGCCTGTTCCACCATTTGATAAGATCATGGCTGATCTGATTATGGTCTCAACTCAACTTTTCTGTCTACTCTTTGACTTCCTTGTCAGTCAAGAATCTACAAAACTCAGCCTTAAAAATATTCATTGACCCTGCCTCCACTGCTCTCTAGGGAATAATTCCACAGATCAATGACCCTCTGAGAGAAAAAAAAATTCTCATTTCCATCTAGTTCTAATCTAATTAATCCTAAATCATGATGGTTGTAGCAAGCTGATGAAGCACTTCTTACTCTGCACACCTCCATCCCATCCATCATAGCCATGTAACCTCCTGGGAGATGCAAAAATTAAAAACCCAGAAAAATCCAGGGTAGGAGGCAGTGGTGTAGTGGTATTGTCGCTGGAATAGTAATCCAGAGACCCAGGATAATGCTCTGGGGACAGGGGTTTGAATCACACCACGGCAGATGGTGAAATTTGAATTCAATAATAATCTGGAATTAAAAGTCTAACGATGACCATGAATTAATTGATTGTCGTAAAAAACCCTAAAAAAGCACTAATGTCCTTTAGGGAAGGAAATCTGCCGTCCTTATCTGGTCTGGCCTACATGTGACTTCAGATCCACAGCAATGTGGTTGACTCTTAAAACGCCCTCTGAAATGGCCTAGCAAGCCACTCAGTTATATCAAACTGCTAAAAAGTCTCAAAGGGATGAAACTGGACGGACCATCCGGCATTGACCGAGGCATTGGAAATTACAATGGCAAACTCAGCCCAGCCCTGTTGACCATGCAAAGTTCTCCGCACTAACATCTGGGGACTTGTGCCAAAATTGGGAGAGCTCTCTCACAGACTAGTCAAGCAACAGCCTGACAGTGTCTGTAAGGTACGATTCCGTGAATACGATGGTGTCCCTGACATGGCAGCACAGTGGTACACAGTCGGGAGGGAATTACGCTGGGAATCCTCACCATCGACTCCGGACCCCAAGTCGTCTCATGGCACCAGGTCAAACAAAGGCAAAGAAACTTTGCTGCTGATTACCATGTACCGCCCACCCACAGCTGATGATTCAGTATTCCATGTTGCACACCACTTGGAGTAAGCACTGAAGGTGGCAGGGCACAGAATGTACTCTGGGTGGGGGACTTAAATGTCCATCACCAAAAGTGGCTTGGTAGCACCACTGCTGACCAAGCTGGCTGAGTCCTAAAGGACACAACTGCTAGACTGGGATCTGCGATATGTGGTGAGGGAACCAACAAAGGGGAAAAACGTACTTGACCTCGTCCTCACCAACCTGCCTGCTGCAGATACATTTGTCCGTGACAGTACTGGTAGGAGTGACTGCCACACAGTCCTTGTGGAGACGAAGTCCCGTCTTCACATTGAGAATACCCTCCATCGTATTGTGTGGCACTACCACTGTGCTAAATGGGACAGATTTCGAACAGATCTAGCAACTGGGCAACCATGAAGCGCTGTGGGCCATCAGCAGCAGCAGAATTGTACCATACCGCAATCTGTAATCTCATAGCTTAGCATTTCCCCCACTCTACCATTACCACCAAGTGAGGGGATCAAACAAAAAATGCTGGAAAGACTCAGCAGGTCTGACAGCATCTGTGGACAGAAAGACAGAGTTAATGTTTCGAGTCCGTGTGACTCTTCTTCAGAGCTGATTTCCAGCATCCGCAGTATTTTGCCTTTAGCCAGGGGATCAACCCTGGTTCAATGGAGATTGCAGGAGCAGCACTAGGTATACCTAAAACTGAGATGTCAACCTGGTGGAGCTACAACACAGGACTACTTGCGTGCCAAACAGCATAAGCAGCAAGTGATAGACAGCTAAGCAACTGCACAACCAACAGATCAGGTCTAAGCTCTGCAGTCCTGCCACATCCAGTCAAGAATGGTGGTGGGCAATTAAACAACTCAATGCAGGAGGCGGCTCCACAAATATCCTCATCCTCAATGATGGGGGAGCCCAACACGTCAGTGCATAAGATAAGGCTGAAGCATTTACTACAATCTTCAGCCAGAAACGCCAAGTGGATGATCCATCTCTGCCTCCTCCAGAGGTCCCCAGCATCACAGATGCCAGTCTTCAGCCAATTCGATTTACTCCACGTGATATCAAGAAATGGCTGAAGGCACTGGATACTGCAAAGCCTATGGGCCCTGACAATATTCTGGCAATAGTACTGAAGACTTGTGCTCCAGGGCTTGCCGCACCCCTAGCCAAACTGTTCCAGTACAGCTACAATGCTGGCATCTACCCAGCAATGTGAAAATTGCCCAGGTATGCCTGTACACAAAAAGCAGGATAAATCCAACCCGCCTAATTACCACCCCATCAGTCTACTCTTGAATCAGTAAAGTGATGGAAGGGATCATGAGCAGTGGTATCAAATGGCACTTGCTTAGCAATAACCTGCTCACAGACGTTCATTTTGGGTTCTGGCATGGTCACTCAGCTCCTGACCTCATCTCAGCCTTGGTTCAAACATGGACAAAAGAACTGAATTCCAGAGGTGAGGCGCGGGTTACTGCTCTTGACATCAAGGCCACTTTTGACTGAGTATGACATCAAGGAGGCCTAGCAAAACTGAAGTTAATGGGAATCAGGGGGTAAACTCTCTGCTGGTTGCACTTGTGGTGGCCTGGGCAACTGCAGGGAGCCCATTTGGTGCTGGAAGGGTTAATGAGAAGTTGATTGTACGCCTCGGCTCAAGAGAAAAATACTGCAACCTTGAGATGAATACAATCTTGCCTGACCACAGTTACAGGATGAACCTTGAGACGTTCCATTTTGTTTTTCTCAGGCCAAATGCAATCAGGGTTGTGATAAGCAACTGAGTAACCAAACATCTGTTGTGAGGAAAAGGGAAATTTACTGGAACATGGATTGGTCAGTTAACTTATGCAAATATGTGGATAGGTTTGTTGCAAAACTTACTGATTGGCTGTAAAAATGCTTTTAACAAGTCTGTGTGTATTCTGCTACGAAACTGTACAGTAGCTCTCATTGTGCTGTCTCCCTTGTGCACAAGTAATAAATGGGGTTTCTACGTAATAAACGATGCCTCGGTGTGATTAATCTCTGACACAGTCATACCTAGCAGAAAGGAAGGTGGTTGTGGTTGTTTGAGGTCAGTCATCTTAGCTCCAGGGCATCACTGTAGGAGTTGCTCAGGGTAGTGTCCTACCCCCAACCAGCTGCTTCATCAATGACCTTCCTTTCACTGGGGATGCTCGCTGATGATTGCACAATGTTCAGCACCATTCGCAACTCCTCAAATGCTTCCTTTTGCAAATCCTCAAATACTGAAGCAGTCCATGTCAAAATGCAGCAAGGCCTGGACAATATCCAAGCTTGGGCTGACAAGTGGCAAGTAACATTCACACCACACAAGCGCCAGGCCTTGACCATCTCCAACAAGAGAGAATCTAACCATCACCCCTTGACATTCAATGGCATTGCCAGCACTGAATCCCCCACTATCAACATCCTGGGGGGTTACCATTGACCAGAAACTGAACTGCACTAGCCATATAAATACTGTGGCTACAAGAGGTCAGAGTAACTCACCTCCTGACTCCCCAAAGCCTGTCCACAATCTATAAGGCACAAGTCAGGATTGTGATGGAATGCTCCCCCCACTTGCCTGGATGAGTGCAGGTCCAACACTCAAGAAGATTGACACCGTCCAGGACAAAGCAGCCTGCTTGATTGGTGCCCCATCCACAAACATTCACTCCCTCCACCACCAACGCACAGTAGCAGCAGTGTGTACCATCTACAAGTTGCATTGTGGGAATTCACTAAGGCTGCTTAGACGGCACCTTCCAGATCCACGACCACTACCATCTAGAAGGACAAAGGCAGCAGATACATGGCAACACCACCACCTGGAAGTTCCCCTCCAAGTCACTCACCATCCTGACTTGGAAATATATCACCGTTCCTTTGCTGGGTCAAAATCCTGGAACTCCGTCCCCAACAGCACTGTGGATGTACCTACGCCACGTGGACTGCAGCTGGTCAAGAAGGCAGTTCACCACCACCTTCTCAAGGGCAATTAGCGATGGGCAATAAATGCCAGCAAAAGCCTAGCCAGCGAACCCGTTGAAGTAACAAAATAAAACACAGAAAAATAGAACTTTTGGAAAATTCCTTTCCTAGCTGCTGAGGCATTCAAGAAACACAGTAATGTACCATCAAACCACAAACCATGGTGTGCTGATGGCACAATGATATTGCCTGCATTCCTTTGGCCCGCCCCAGCGAAACAAGTTGTAGCCTGCACAACTGCTGAGAGGGAGATTCACTCACTGCTCTTAAATCAAATTCCCACCCAAATCATAGGATAATGAGGTGAGAGTATAAAGCAGTGCCAAGCCAAACTTAGATTAACTATCAGAAGGAGCACCTTCAGATAAAAGGATATAAATATGTGGTACAATCTGCCCAGTGGTAGTTAGTGCACAGGAGGGATGAGCTTCAATGGGTTGATGGGCTTTTTTCATTCTTCATCTTTGTTAGGAATTTAACTTTGAGATAGTTTTTCTTTTATACTGCACATTTCTGAATACAGTTGATTAAAGAAGATACAGAAAACGAGCTCCGAAGAAGGGTCATACGGACTCAAAACGTTAACTCTGTTACTCTCTCCACAGATGCTGCCAGATCTGCTGAGCCTTTACAGCATTTTGTTTTTGTTTCAGATTTCCAGCACCTGCAGTATTTTGCTTTTATCTTATTTGATTAAAGAAGATAGTTGGAATGATCATTACTGGGCTCCTCTCAGATGTATAACTTTAGTTCTGCTTAAGGCACTGAGGTGGGCCTGCCATATGAAGCACAACAGCAACACATCACTTACTGTTATTAATTCAGTTGCAACACACTTTCAGCAAGATACCAAACCAGATGTTATCATTACCATTGATTTAAAAGACATAAAAAGCAATATAGTTAAGCAACGGGAGGCCTGTACAACGGAAGGTTCTTTATAAATATGGCCGTCCTGAACAGATGATCAGTGTTATTCGTTTGTTTCATGATGGAATGATGGCCAGTGTGATGCAAAGTGGTATGTTATTGGATGCCTTTCCTGTCACCATGGCACCAAACAAGGCTGTGTACTGGCTCCAGCTCTGTTTGCTGTGTACTTCTTGGCAATACTCCAGTACACTCAAAGATCTTGATGCAGGATTACTCATGCAATTCAGGACAAGGTGGCAGCCTCTTCAACTTGCAAAGGCGCAAGGCTTGTACAAAGGTTACTGATCAGCTACTGAGCGAACTCTTGTCCATGGATGACTATGCTCTCATAGCACATGATCTGGAGGAATTCAGCTGCTTGTTGATTTTTTTGACCTAGCCTCAGAACTCTTTGGCCTGAAAATATGGCTGAAGACAACAGAGATCATGTATCAACGTGCCCTAGCCAGGTACTCAAGGCCTCACAGTTGCTATCAACAACACGTACCTCTGTGCTATCTTGGGAGTATCCTCTCCAATAACATTTCGCCAGATGACAAAATCAACCATTGCCTGGCAAAGGCAAGCTCCGAGTTTGGCAGGTTCACTCACAGACTTTGGAAAGAGGATGGAGTTTGGCTGAGAACAAAGCGCAAAGTCTACCAGGCAGTGGTTCTTACATCATTTCTTCATGGATATGGGACTTAAGACAACCTACCGGAATCACATAAAGCAACTAAATAACATTCCATCTTCGCTGTCCGAGGTCTATTTGTAATATGAGCTGGCTTGACAAAATCCTCAACATCAGACGTTTTTATAAAGTGCTGCATACCTGGCATCAAGAGCATGCTCATCAGAGTTCCACTTTGCTGGCCATATGGTTTGCATGGGTGATTCCCGCATATGAAAGGCAGTACTCTACAGCCAGCTGAGCACAGGAATTTGCACTACAGGACGTCTCAACCTTAGACAAAGACGATTTCAAAGCCAACCTTAGAGCTTGCAAGCTGGATCCCAACACATAGGAAAAAAACAACCTTGGACGGACCCAAATGGAGAAGCGCCTGCCCATCAGACAATTTTGACATTTGAGGAGTACAGTGCTCCCATCCATCCTTGCAACACCAACTTCATATGTAGTATTTGCAATCAGTTATGCAAGTCGAGACTTGGCCTAATGTCACAAGACACAACATCATCTACGCTGTAAACCAGTCTTTTTATTGCTGAACACTCATCCATCGAAGTGACAGGAGAATCCAGCACCAACATGGACCAAAAAGCTGAACTCCAGAGGTGAGGTGAGAGTGACTGCCCTTGACATCAAGGCACATTTTGACTCAGTGTGGCATCAAGGAGCCCTAGTAAAATTTGAGTCAATGGGTATTGGGGGAAAACTCTCCACTGACTGGGGTCATATCTAACACAAAGGAAGCTGGATGTGGCTGTTGGAGGCCAATCACCGCAGCTCCAGGACATGGATATACGAGTTCCTCAGGGCAATGTCCTAGGTCCAACCATCTTTAGCTGCTTCATCAGTTACCTTCCCTCCATCACAAGGTCAAAAGTGGGGATGTTCGCTGGTGATGCAGTGTTCAGTTCCATTCACAAGTTCTCAGTTAATGCAACAGTCAATGTCTGCATACAGCAAGAACTGGACAACATTCAGCCTTGGGCTGGTAAGTGAAAAGTAACATTTGCACCACACAAGTTTCAGGCAATGACCATCACCAACAAGAGAATCTAACCACCCCCTCTTGACATTCAATCACCATCAATGAATCCCCCACCATCAACAACATCCTGGAGGTCACCATTGACCAGAAACTTAAGTGGAACAGCCATAAAAAAATATTGTGGTTGCAAGAGCAGGTCAGAGGTTGGGAATTTTGTGGCGACAATCTCAGCTCCTGAATACACAAAGCCTGTACACCATGTACAAGGTGCAAGTCAAGAATGTTATGGAGTAGTCTCCACTTGCCTGGATGAGTGCAGCTCTAACAATACTCAAAAAGCTTGACACCATCCAGAACAAAGCATCCTGCTTGATTGGCACCCCATCCACCAGCTTAAACATTCACTCCATCCATCACTGATGGACAGTGGCAGCAGTGTGCACTACCTACAAGATCCACTGCAGCAATTTGCCAAGGCTCCTTCAACAGAATCTTTCAAACCCGCAACCTCCACCACCTAGAACAACAGGGGCTAGAGGCACATGGGAACAACACCACCTTCAAGTTCCCCTCCAATTAAGACACCATACTGGCTTTGAAATATATCACTGTTCCTTCTCTGGTTCAAAATGCTGGGCCTTCCTCCCAAACAGCATCATGGGTATATCTACATCACAGAGACTGCTGCAGTTCAAGGCAGCAGCTCACCACCTTCTCAAGGGCAATTAGGAATGGGCAATAACTGCAGGACTTATTCGTGGGACGTGGGTGCTCCTGATGGATAATAAAAAAAAACACAAAGCAAAGGGGATCCTGGGCTTAATGAATAGAGGACACACTGTACACAAGCAAATAAACTGTAAACCATTACAAGTCACCAGTTAGGGCTCAGTTGGAGTATAATGTCCAATTCTGGACAACACACTTTAGGAAGGAAGCCAAGGCCTTGAAAAAGATGCAGAGGAGATTTACCCAGAATGGTTCCAGAGAGGAGTCTCTTCAGTTATGCAGAGACTAAAAAAGATGGGATTATTCTCCTTATAGCAAAGAAGGTTAATGGGAGGTTTAATAGAGGGGTTCAAGTTAATGAAGGATTTTAATAGAACTGGTAGGGAAAAACGGTTTCTACTGGTAGTGGGGTCAGAAGCCAGAAGATGCAAACTTAAGACAATTGGCAAAAGAAGAGGCGGAATGAAGAGGAATATTTTAACCTAGTAAGGTTGAAAGGTAGGTGGTGGCAGATTCAATCGTCGTTTTCAGAAGGGAATTGGGCAGGTACTTTAAATCAGAGGAATACAGAACTTAGGAGCAAGAGTGGGCCATTCGGCCCTTCGAGCCTGCTCTGCCATTCATTAAGATCATGGCTGATCTGCTTTCCTGTCTGCCCTCCATAATCCTTGACTCTCTTGTCTATCACCTTGAATAAATCTAATGTTCAAGCCTCCACTGTTTTCTGAGGAAGGAGAATTCCACAGACTAACAACCCTCAGAAAAAAAAATTCTCCCATCTCTGTCTTAAAAGGGAAACCTCTTATTTTTAAGCTGCGTCCCCCAGTTCTAGTCTCCCCCACAAGAGGAAACACCTTCCTGGTATCCAGCCTATCAAGCCCCCTCAGGATCGTATAAATTTCAATAAGATCACCTCTCATTCTTCCAATTTCAATGGGTAATGGCCCAACCTGTTCAGCCTTTCTTCATAAGATAAGCCCTTCATCCCAGGAATGAGTTGAGTGAACCTTCTGTGAACTATTTCTAAGGCAATTATATCCTTTTTCAAATAAGACCACCAAACTGTATACAGTATTCCAGATGCGGTCTCATCAAGGCCCTTCACAGCTGCAGTAAAACTTCCTTAATTTTATATTCCATTCCCCTTGCAATAAAGGCCAACATTCCATTTGCCTTCCTAATCACTTTTTGTGATTCAGATACCAGGACGCCCAGATCCCTCTGTACCACCGAGTTCTGCAATCCTTCTCCATTTAAACAGTATACTACTTTACTATTCTTCCTACCAACGTAGAAAAGTTCACATTTTCCCACATTAAACTCCATCTGCGAATTTTTTGCCCATCAACTTAACCTATCTATATCCCTTTGTAGACTCTTTACCTCTTCTTGACAACTTACTTTCCTACCTATCTTGGTGTTGTCAGCAAATTTAGCTACCATACATTCGGTCCTTTCATCCAAGTCATTGACATAGATTGAAAATAGTTGAGGCCTCAGCACTGATACCTGTCGCACTCCATTAGTTACAGCTTGCCAACCTGAAAAGACCCATTTATCCCTGCTCTCTGCTTCCTGTTAGCTAACCAATCCTTCCTGCTACCCCCTACACCATGAGCTCTTAGTTTGTGTAGTAGCTTTTGATTTGGCCTCCTACGAAAAGCCTTTTGGAAATCCAGATACACCACATCCACAGGTTCCCCTTTATCTGCCCTGCTTGTTACATCCTCAAAGAACTCTATTACATTAGTTAAACATGATTTCCTTTTTATAAAACCATGTTGACTTTGCCTGACCCCATTATGATTTTCATAAAACATGATAAGCATCCCGCTATAACCTTCTTAACAGATACTAGTAATTTCCCTATGATACATGTCCCGGCCAGAAATCAGGATGGAAAATGTGTATATGTGTATATATCTACGTTAACCTGGCTACTTTATAAAATTATTATTTTTATTTTTAAAATGGACAAGGCTTTACCTTGACTAGCCATGACTCACTCATGCTATAGGAATTTCTAACTTTCAGAAACCAGCAGGGACCTTGTTATCTTTAAAGAGGTGCTAATGCCCTCTGTGATGGCTGACAATCAAATACCAAAGAAATGTGCCAACGCCCGTTTACATTTCTAAGGCAGAGCTCTGACCAATGGAGATGGTGTGAAGGGCAAAAGAGAGCCTGACTCCTCTATTAAACAACTCAAGATTCCAGACCTGGCAAAATACATCTCATGTCCAACACCCAGGAGAAGTGGGAGGTATGTCACATGATCTCTCCCAAGCTGCTAGACTGTAATATTGCTGTGTAGAACTGAACCCAGGCAGTCTACCATTTTATGATCTAACAGTTGCAGCAGAAAGAGCTTTGTCCGGGTCAAATGCCTGGCCCTCATCGACACTGTGAACTACTGGAACATTGGAACTTCTGTATCTGTGCCTTCAAGACTAAGTAATCTCTACGTGCCTTCTTCTATCATGGAAGTCCTCACTTCTGGAAAGTTGAATTACTCTGCAATAGTTTCAGCCGGCTAACCTCTGAAGGAATACGCCACTGGACTTTTGATTCTGGACTCTTGTGAAACCATAACTCTCACTTTTATCGTGGTCTTGCCCAAACCCCTTTCCCACATTTTGAGCGTGCGTAAATAAACCAACCCTCTTATTTGACCTTATCTCGAGTTTGCTGTAGGGTTATTAATGAAGGATTCGACCACGCCAAACTGAAGGGTTGGGAAAAACACACCAACACTTATAAAAGTTGGAGGGGGGGTGGGGGGGGGGTGGAATCAGAAATCAAAAAACCTTTGTTTTCGGACTGGTAGTGAGAGCAGAAATCAGGGCTGTTAAAATTAATCCCCCTCTGGTTCCGTAACACAGATGTTAGGATAACTGGCCCATAGTTTCTTGCTTTCCCTCCTTTCTTGGGTAAAGGTGTTAGTTATTTTCCAATCTGCTGGAAACCTTCCAGAATCTAAGGAATTTTAGAAAATTATAACCAATACTTCTACTATCTCTGCAGCCACTTCTTTTAAGGCCCTAGGATGCAGCCTTTATGTCTAATAGTTTTCCCAGTACCTTTTCCCCAGTGATGGCGATTGTTTTAAGTTCCTCCCTCCCTTTCACCTCTTGATTTTCAAGTATTTTTGGGAAGTTTTCCAAGACTTCTACAGTGAAGACAGACAAAATACCTGTTCAATGTTTCCGCCATTTCCTTGTTTTTCATTATTAATTCCCCAGACTCACTCTAGTTACTCTCTTCCTTTTTAAATACTTTTAGAAACTCTTACTATCTGTTTTAATATTACTAGCTAGCTTTCTCTCATACCCTAATTTCTCCCACTTTATTATTTTTTAGTCATTCTTTGCTTGTTCTTAAAATCTGTCCAATCTTCAGACCTGCCACTAATCTTCACAGAATTGTAGTGTTTCTTTCAATTTGATATGATCCTTAACTGCTTCATTTGGCCAAGTTCCTTACTTAGCCACGGATGATCCATCTATCTCAGAGGTTTTCTTTCTCACCAAGTTAAATCTTTGCTTAGCGCTATTAAATATCTCCTTATAAGTCTGCCACTGTATCTCTATTGTGTTATCTTTTAACCTAGTTTCCCAGTTCACTTTAGCCAACTCTGCATTCATACCCTTATAACTACTTTTATTTTAGGTTTAAAACACTGGTCTGAGAACCACACCTCTCACCTTCAACCTGAACGTGAAATTCTATCATATTATGATTGCTGTCGCATCCTGTATCATTGCATGTTACCAGGTCCAGAATAGCCTGCTCCCTGGTTGGCACTAGAACACACTGCTCTAAGAAATTGTCCTGAATACACCCTATGTACTCATTTTCCACACTAACTTTGCCAATCTGATTCGCCCAATCTACCTGTAAATTAAAATTACCTATGATTATTGCAGCACCTTTCTTACGCGCCCCATTTATTTCTTCTTGTGTACTCTGCCCTTCAGTGCAACTACTGTTAGGAGGCCTATAAACTACTCCTACAAGAGATCTCTTACCTTTCCTATTTCTTATCACTACCTAAGCTGATTCTACATCTTGCTCTTTCGAGCTAAGATCATCTCTCACTACTGCACAAATGTCATCCTTAACTAATAGAGCTAACCCACCACATTTCCTAGCTTCCCATCTTTCCAAGTGTCAAATACTCTTCAAATATTCAGGTCCCAGCCTTCGTCACCTTGCAGCCATGTCTCCGTAAATGACTATCAGTTCATGTAGATTTTTTTCTATCTATGCTAACAATTCATCCATTTTGTTACAAATGCTGTGTGCATTCAGATGCAGAGTCTTAATAACTCTTTTTACCATTTTTGCAATCTCTGATTTTATCTGCTGGTGCACTTTTAAGTTTGTACGCTCTGTCCCTTCCTACCACATTTGGTTATTATTATGCAAATCGCTACCCTGCTCTATTACTTTGTTGCCTTTGAAAAAAGGAGAAATTTGCAGGGCTAAAGGATTGGATTTGGACAGCTCATTCAAACACAATGGATCAAATGGCCTCCTTCTGTGCTGGGTAATTCTACGATACCTTGACAGGCAGCAAAAAATCGATGTATGCTGGAGGGTTTAAAATTCATTACAACCATTCAATTTTAAAATGGACAAATTGACAGGAAGACCTTGTTGGACATCATAGGATCGATCAGCCTGGGTTTTAAAAACCTGCCAACCAGTAATCTCATGGCAGGTATCTTCCTATAAAGCAATAAACTATTATTTCAGCTCTGTTAGTTTCTAAGACATGAATACTGTGACCGATGTATTTAAAATGGGTCTTGCATCCTGGAGATACGCACTTTGGTTCCCGTCCTGCTAAGATCATTTGGAAGATCCCAACGCATGCTCCACGTTTTCCTTCCCAATATTCCGGATTTGGATCCAGGCGCTCAAGCACGTCAAAAGCTTTTGCGGCATAGTAGAACTGCCCCATCTGAAAGGAAAAAGATACAACAGCTGAAGTCTGGAGATTCACCATTTTTAATTCATTTTAACCAAATACACTTATTTTTGAAGCCCCATCACCTTAATGAAAGTGGCCAGGATTGAAATGGTTTTTAAAAAATGGTAAGGAGAAGGGAGAATTTACATAGAATCCACAGCACAGAAACAGGCCATTCGGCCCAACTTGTCCGTGCTGGTTTTATACTCCACATAAGCCTCCTCCCAGTCTAATATCTTTTATGTGGTTGCAATTTCAATTGTGGTAGATTACTTCCCTTGCCAGGTCAATGAAAATCCACACCAGGAAGTTCAGTTAGTTTTGCTGTTGGTAGTAGTCCCAGCACCAAGGTTTGTCAGTGTTGCGTGATGGGACCCACACTGTCCAATATGGATTGAAATGAACACCAAGAAATAATTAACATTTAAACAATTTGTGTATAAATAAAATGGAGAAGGATTAACTGAAGGGAATGTTGCTAGTTTAAGATACAGAGTCGTGTAACAGGAAAGAGAAGTGATCAGTCTTTGGAACATTATTCAATGTGATTTGCATTGACTAATGTTCTAATTGGACTGCAAAGGGGACTTGTCAATAATTCAGTGTTTGTCTCTTGCTGCTAGAATCTTGTAGCAGTTTACAGCTGTATACATGGAATTACAGAGAATCTACAGCATAGGATCAGGCCATTTGGCCCAAAGGTCTGTACCAGCGTTTACAATCTACATGAGCCTCTTCCCACTCTAATTCCCTCTTCTCACCCCGCCACCACCTATGCCACCCGCCCCCGCCCCCATCTCGTATGTTTGACTTGAGATACTGGGACTATTTTACTGAAGCAGAGAAAACCAGCAGGAGATTTGATAGAGATTTTAAAAATTATGACTGGTTTTCATAGGTAAATAAGCAGCTGTGTCATCAGCTGATATGGACGGATGTATTGGTGCCATGTTTAAAGAGTTGCCATGCCCAGCACACTACCTCAGACCAACTTTGCTATACCCTTTAGCCCAGCAAGAACCCGGTGACCCTACAGCCCAGCAAGAAGTCTGTGACCCTTTAGCCTATCAGCCCAGTCAAGAAATCGGTGACCCATCAGCCCGTAACCTTTCACACCAGCAATCCTCAGAACAACTCCTGAGGAAAGACGCTTTTGTTGGCATGGCAGAAGGAAGATCCTGGGTGGCCTCACGCTTCAAAAGGTGATGCCCTGCATGTGCTCCTCCATGCTCTTTGGGTAAGGCAGAAGGTCCCCTTCCTCAGGGACAGACAGAGAAGATTTCCCTGCTTAATCAAGCAAACCTGGACAGAGGTGGCAGAGAAGGTCAGAAGCCATGTGGTTGTCAGGAGAACCTAGCCACAGTGCCACAAGCACATCAATGGTTTACCCAAGGGTGAGTACCACAACTCAGTTCCCAGCGGGGTGGGTGGGGGAAGGAGGGCAGCAATTGGATATGTGTGAGGCAAGACTTACTATGTAGTTGGCAATGTGTCGAGTCTGCAGTCTCCCCTTGGAAAGTAATGGCTGCAGCTCTATCAAGGAGCACGAGCCTGGCACTGTTGATCCTCGCAAGGTCAATGCAGAATGGCCTAAGGCAACAGGAATGCTAGTGGCCACAGAGGCAGCAACTAGGATGCTAGCCGAATAGGGAGTGTGTCTGCTCTTTGGGTGACTAATATCACTTTTCCTTGTTCCTGCAGAAGAAGGCAGCCCAAAACCCAAGGCCCCAGACCGCAGGGTCCTGATTCTTAAAATCCTGACGCATGGAGGAAGCGGCTCTAAAGCATCTTGGCAGATGTTCGATCATGGATAGTAAGGCAAGAGTGCAACCACAAGAGAGGGAGGGGCCTGGGCCGCGCACGGGGCGGGGGCCGGGGCTGCGCACGGGGCGGGGGCCGGGGCTTGGGCCGCGCACGGGGCGGGGGCCGGGGCCTGGGCCGTGCACGGGGGGTGGTGCTGCTGTGTTCGCCACTGTACATACAATGATCTGAAGAGCATCGATTCTGTAGGTCCATATCTGGAGGGGCAAAAACCATTGATCCTTCTGTTGTCTCACCCAAGTCAAACATTGGAACACAGAGCTGCTGTCTCTGGGGGACAATTGCCCACCTCTAAGGAGGAAGTGGAACCTCAGAGGGTGCAGCATTACATCATTCCCCTGCACTCACCAGCACTTCAGATGCTTACACCTTGGTGGGTACACATTTGAAAGTTTCTATCTAGCATTGGTGGCTCTGTGGCATTGCTGGAGTGTCATAGGTCGCACCAAGGGTTGGTTGTGAGCTACAGTGGCATGTGTGGTTATCATTTGTACATTCCAGAAACACCAGGTGTTCATGGGCAAGGGGCTGTGGTAACAGCGTAGGCTGAATGTGAACCTTTATTTTGTTGGATGGCTGCAGTGGGTAAGCACTACCTATGGAAAGAATCTATAAGAGCAGCGCAAACACAAA
The DNA here is from genome assembly GCF_964194155.1 of Cetorhinus maximus. Taxonomy (NCBI): domain Eukaryota; kingdom Metazoa; phylum Chordata; class Chondrichthyes; order Lamniformes; family Cetorhinidae; genus Cetorhinus; species Cetorhinus maximus. Next base: position 7,608,094 of record NC_135907.1, on the reverse strand, counting down.
CAAATGTCAGAAACACTGGAAGTTTTGCAAAAGTAGATTTGAGCTGTTTGTTGCAGTTGGTGGAATCCCTTCAGCTCTAATCAATCCTCAAAAGGGTTTGCCTCACTTACCTTGTAGCAATCATTAGCCAAGAGCTGCAGTAGGCTGAATGATTCTCCTGATGTCTCCATCTTCAGGTAGAGTTCCCACGCCAGACGTGGCTTCTTGTTCATGATATCTATGAGGATGGAAAGATTGGTAGCAGCTTGTGAAGTGAAGTCAGCACCGGACCCACAAACAAACAAGGGAAATAGGGAAGCGGGGAATGGAATATGCATAACTGAAATGGTCCTAATATCACAAAGACCTTCATCCTGAGTAGGCCCAGGTAATTTAGGGAGTATTTAGGTTTTATACCACAAATACACAGAAGAACAAGGGATACATTTTCTTAGATCTCATTCAATCAACCACTGTCACTTGATGCTTTCCTATTAGGGAAAAGAGAAACTCAATTTTTTTTTGACATCCTGGGAGCATTTGCTACTAATCCACTATCAGAGAGCAGCTGAAGGCACCGATGGGCAGGCTGGAGCATCTGATTAGCAACCTTCCCTTTCGCTGGGAAAATATCTCAAGTGTTTGGCTTGTACTGTGTCTGCTGAATCAGAGACCAGAGAGGTCAGGGCCAAGATAGGTGATTGCAGCCAAGGACAATGGTGGGCCTCTACAATTGACCTTAGGGTTTACCAGACTAGGGAAGTGAGGAAATCAAACATCCAGCCTCCTGCTCTTGATGCAGTCGCTTCCTAGAAGTCCGGTACTGAGTGTGTGCTGTGGGCTTTAGGCAGTGTACCACTCGACTGTACACAATGTTGGAAGAGTATCATACCACTTCATATGGCTAGTGAAAAATACCATAGCAACAAAGCAATTGCTGAGATATCAACTGGATCCCCACAGACACCTACAATTTCAACAATATTAAAGGATGCATAGTCCTCAACAGCAGACCAACTCTGCACGGGCCGCACCAGTTGGCTTTATTCTAGTCCAGGATGCCTGTTAATGTTGAGTACATCTTATCTATTGGTCCAATCAGAAGCTGAGCAAACAACAGATCACTGTTGGTAAATGAGGGCAAAAGCATCAACATTGGCATCACTAATTGCAGCAATCTAAAAGCACCAAAATTGCTGTAAAGTACTGCTCTATTCAAACACTCATGGAACTTTGAAATGAAAACAAAAAATGGTGGAAATACTCAGCAGGTCAGGCAGCATCTGTGAGATAAACAGAGTTAACGATTCAAGTCAATGAGCAATGAAAGGTCAACGTTTAAAAAATTAATTTACAGGATATGGGCGTCACTGGCTAGGTCAGCATTTATTGCCCATCCCTAATTGCCTTTGAGAAGGTGGTGGGGAGCTGAATTCTTGAACCGCTCCAGTCCCTATGATGTAGGTACACCCACAGTGCTGTTAGGGAGGGAGTTCCAGGATTTTGGCCCAGTGACAGTGAAGGAACAGCGATATATTTCCAAGTCAGGATGGTGAGTGGCTTGGAGGGAAACTTGCAGGATGTGGTGTTCCCATGTATCTGCTGCCCTTGTCCTTCTCCACAGCTGCTGCCTAACTTGCCGAGTATTTCTAGCACTTTTTGCTTTTATTTCAGATTTTCAGCATCCACAGTATTTTGCTTTTGTAGTCATGGAGCTTTGTTTAACTCACAGCAACGGGCCAGCCAGCTGAGATAAATGTAGTCATTCTTCAGCTTCTCACTCTGAATCAGCTGGAAAACCTGAGGAGTAATAAAAAAAAGGTTCAAAGTTTAGAAGAAGAGGATGATAAATTGGTTAACGTACTGAGCCATGCACATCAGGAACGTTCCAGGGTCAGGTGGTGACCTGGGTGAGCCATAAAATGCAGGACGTGGCAGCATGTAGATTCACACTTGGACTCACTGTGCCCATTCTAAGGAGGCGATAGTGGTAGCGAGAACTAAGGTTACCGCATCTGATCATTATCCCATGATTCCTTCTGGAAGTGCATGTGTGTGAACATCAGAGTTCAGCTGTGATTTGCTTCATGGTCGACAAACCTAATGCTTATAATGAAGAATGGCCAGCCAAGAAAAATGTTGAAAGGAAGATTGACATGTGCTGACCCAAAGCGAGAAGGTGAAAGAAAAACATAACTTCTCCAGCTAAGTACCGAAGGTCAAACAACCTCCAGTTACTTCAATTCAGCACAAGAACAAAATGCAACTGGAAAAGTGATTGCGTAAAGTCAATTTTAACACTCTAATTAAACAAAGGGTTGAGCATAAACCTACAGTTCTCCGTAAGGAACCTACATTGATTGGGGTCTGAATATTCTATGAATTAATTTATTTAATAGTGCTAAGGGACTTTCTGAAACCAGGGCTCCTAAGTGATCATTGCCAACAACAATTTTAAATTTGAGAAATCCAGGCAAAGGCTCAATGCCCACAATGCAAGACATCAACAAGGTTCAAAAAGAGGAAGGCAGAAAATGCACTCAATTGGTAACAGTGATGGGAAGAGGTCAAGCTTGGGGTTTAAAAAAGGGTAGGCGGTTGGAGCAAGGGAAGAGAGGAACTCGAGTTTTCAAGCCTTGAGGGGGAAGAAATGAGTTAAGAGTAAGGAAACAGAACAATGAATAACAATTTTAACACAGGGAGGAGGAACGCGAAGCATGAATTTGAACATCGCAGGTACAAGAACACAGAAATCCAGAGGTGCACTGACAGCGACATTGTGATTAAATAGAGAGATTGATGGGTAGAGGCAAGAGAAGCATCTGCTAACAAATAGCAATTTTTTTTCTTGTACCTTAGCCAGGAACGTGCACTTTAGGGATGGGGTTGAAAAACCCTTCAACGATATGGGAACCGGATTCAAGTCTTGATTGCAGGGAGTTTCTCCATTTCTAAATTTCACAGAATTGTGGCAGCACAGGTTGTATGTTGAAGAGTGCAGCTGGGCTGTATCATACAGCTAGTCCTCCAACTAATAAATAAGCTGAATGCTGGGAGCTGGCACGAGATCGGTTTACATTTGGCCAAACAGACTAAATGTGCTGAACAGGCAGCTTCCAATGATATTGTGGGAGCAAGCTCCAGCTTGTAAACATTATATTCTAGATGAATGGGAGCCTTTAATACCTGATTAATGAGATGCCAATCAGTACAACAGAAACTCCTAAATGTTTCAGGTGGCTGAAGGAAGAATTTACAATAAAGCCGATTTAAATTGCGTGGTTTGTTTATTAATGTATCTGAATACTTTACAATTGTATGCAAGAGTCCTTCACAGAAATTCTGTGGAATAAAAGCTGGACATACAAAAAGTCCAGATTTATATTCCTGCTTATGTATTAAGATCACTACAATTAGTGTAGACAGTTAAGACACCACCAACAATATCTTTCAGGATTAAGGAACCAAGGCAGGCAGATGGAGTTGAGAAAAAGATCAGCCATAATCTAATTGAATAGTGGGATGGATTCAGGGGGGTGCTGAATGGCCTCCACCTATTCCTATTAAAAAAAACCCATCAGACCGGCACACACTCGCCACCGTCTCCCCAGTTCTTTGAATTCCATCCAATACATCCGCCCTCTTTCTAAAAGGCAAAATAAAATCTATAGCCAAATCAGGAGTCTACTGCCAAATATTTCTCTCTAAACCTGCATGTATGTGAAGATAAGCTGCAGGAGGTTTTCCAGCACTAGACATTTAACAGGACCATGCACAGATCTGTGTGATCTGCACTACTGACTTGATCCTGGTCTGGTTTTGACTGGGCAGAATGTGGTCACTTGATTTTCCTGACAATTCACAACTAACCAGGTGCACTTCTGAAATTCGGCTAGTTATCCACCACAGGATGATCTGATCCAACACAGGACAGCAACTGGCGATCTGGCAACCTGCTTCCTGTAATTCAGAAGTTAGCTCTGTTATCACAATGATGTCAGAACCTTGTGTGCAGCACGATGGAAATGTTTCAATCAGATATTTGCGCAGTGCTGTCCCACAGCCAAGATAAAATTTATTTTAAATGCAAATTTCCAGAAACATGCATGCAATTTATAAAAAAGCACAGAGCGGCTGGATAACAAATTTAGAGATACACTAGTGAGAAGGGCAAGGGGTAGATGTACCAGTGCGGAGATACTCGCACCAAGTTCCATTCACCTGTCACACTTGAGCTCGCTGACCTACATTCCTGTAAAGCAATGCTTTGATTTTGAAATTTTCATCCTTGTTTTCATAGCCCCCCATGGCCTCATCCCTCTCCATCTCTGTAACTTCCTCTACCACAACCCTCAGGTATCTATGCTCCTCTAATTCTGGCCCCTTGAGAATCCCTGATATTAATTGCTTCACCATTGGCGGCTATACCTAAGCTGCCTCGGCCCTAAACTCTGGAATCCCTTCCATAACCCTTTCCATCTCTCTTTGTTCTATTAAGAACTCCTTAAAACCTACTTCCTTGACCAAGTTTTGGCCATCTGCCCTAGTGTTGCCTTAAGAGGTTCAGTGTCAAATTTTACTTTATAACATTCCTATGAAGCACGTTAGGTTATTTTATTATGTTAAAGGTGCTATATAAATACAAGTTGCTGTTGTTGTACATTGGTGATGGGTTCTTAGACCAAGACTTTGGCATGGGTTTAGCCACCTGCTCTAATATCCCCCTTTCTGGCTCGGTGTCAATTACTGTCTGATTTACCCTCCTGTAAAGTACCTTGGAATGTTTTACCACTTTAAAGGTGTTATAGAAATGCAAGCTGGTGCTAGGGGTTAAGAACATAAAAACATTCTAATTTGGTGATATGTTGATATGGTGGGCAGGGTGTAGATATGAACCAACACAATTGCATATGAATGGGGTGTTGTTAAATCAATTTACCGATATAGTGGTATTGCAGTAGGCTGATATACCAGTCTGTTGATACATTACTCTGGGGTGGGGCCAGGCCCCAAAACTGCATTGCGCAGGCTCACAATCACAATTCCCCTCATGCCACTGTCCCAGCTAGAGTGCTGAGAGGTAGGTACAGAGTAGTGAGCAGCAAAGTACAAAATTATAGCGTGGAGACTATTAATACTGGTTAGAGGGTGAAAGATACACACAGCATCAAAAAAGCTAAAAAAATGAAGGTAAAACACAGCCCCCTCCATTCAGCGATTAGCTGAGCCACAAATTACAAAGTATTCAGGATTAATTCACTAAGTTGCCCTGAGTTAGCTGATCTCAGGGCAGTACAATTCATCTCAGTGCCCTGGGTGAGGGAAGGGAAATTCAGCCAGAGTTCCTTAAATAGCTGCCAGTGACTCCTGCTGGAGATTTGTGTGTGGATTCTGGGCAAGCACAGGATCAGGGTGAGCCAAGTTGTAGTGCAACACGTGAGGAATGAACCATCATACATGAAGAACCGCCACTGGGCAGTGCCAATTAGGAGTCAATGCCTTCAAGAGGAGGAGAAAAATGGCAAGAAGCAGCTATTTCTTTCACAATACACAGAATGGACTTGATTTCACAAATCACTTGAGGCAAGGGTGTCCAAACTTCTGACTTTGTGGGCCATCTAGTTTAAATTTCTGTTCCCATTAATACCTCAAGCTGCTGATACTAACAGAACTTGATGCTCTTGATTTAAGATTTATCCACCAATGAGACAACAGGACCACAACTCTCCCAGTCTGCAGAGTTCAAACAGGACAAAGCAGCAAGATAGAAGTAGAAGAACAAATAGGATAGAAGTTCCTGGCTGCAAGGGTACGATAGCATGCTTTGGGGTCACACGTAGTGTCGGATCAGTTGCCCATTGTGTACGAATGCAATGGAAAGAAAAATTGCGCAGGGTATTTAAGGGACAGCAGTTCTGATAATCGTAATTTTTTTTTAGCTCTTTTTGTGCCTCTGCTGAGACTGAAAGTTCCAGTGATATATGCATAGATGTCAGGAAGCTTTTTTAAAAAGAGGTTGACCAACAGCTGGAATGGGTTTGCCAGGAAGGATGGCTGATGCTGAGGTACAGAACTTACTTAAGTAAGAGCTCAATGTCCTCATTGAAAGATGTTGCGGTTGGTATTCTCTAAGGACTGGATTAAATGGGCTAATGGGCTTTCTATATTGGAACCTAACATGGGAACTGTGCTCTATCCAAGGTACTCCCTTTTTTTTTTGAATATGTTCAGGAAAACTTGTTTTTTGAAAACAAATATGCAACTCCTACAAACTACACCAAGACCCATGGATCAGGACTCCTTGTTAAGCCACTTCACCAACAGACAGCAGCTGTCCTGCCTGTAGAGAAGCAATGGGGTCCCCTCTCTCCAGACCAGCCTGTAAACCTCAGGAAGCCAGGCAACAGGCAGTGAACTCTGTAGTGCAGTTTCTCAGGCTCCTGTGACTTATAGTAGAACCCACTGACTAGTCCAAAGTCATATCCCTCTTGCAAGTTGTCCCAAGGTAGCATTTATAGGGATGTCTCCTGTTGGTGTTTAAGAATCATCGAGGCCAGATGGTCTGTACAAATCAGTTATGTGTTGCCCTGAACCAATCGAACTACAGGAAATCCCTTCCCCCACCCCCCCTTTGTTAGCACCACAATTAGTGCTAATAAAATGTCTGCAGTATGTCCATCTACCCAAAGAGATCCCGACATCCCTAAAGGAGGTCCACAATTTTTCTGAAGTTGCAGCCCAAGTGCTTCAAAATAATGTTGCAGCTCAATTGCCTGAGCAGCTTACCTCCTCAGCCTCCTTGAAGTTGCCAACAGCTGCTTTTGCCTGTGCGTAGTTGAAGTTAAAAAGGTCATCATTATAGAAGTAACTCTGTTTAAAAAAAGGAATAATGTGTCACATCCTACAGACATTCGCTATAACACCCTACCTGGCATAATGTTCATAGAAAACGTTTCATTGAAAATCAGAGATAGATGAAGGAGTCAGATCTCCTTCCCATCTTGTAATACACTCCCCAGTGAACTTTCTGAGTCTGTTATTTTCTTCCATTTTCAACATTTTCCCCACCACCCCAACTATATGCTGTGCTCCCAGGACTCTTATATTTTCAGTTCCACCATGTGTGTATGAGAATGGCTGAACAGAGACATGCTGTCAAAGCTTTTCATCTTGCACTCATCAGGACAGATTCACAAGAATATCCAATTGGTATCCTTGCAAATCTTTCCTGATAAGTGCAAGACAAAAAGCTTCAACAGCATGTCTCTTTTTTCAGCGATACTCAAGTTCTGTACTACCTAGCAACTATTTAATATGTGTATGGGTGGTCCCTTTCCTTACCTGCTACGTGGGGGAGGAGGAGAATCTCCCCTTACTGGGCTAGACCTTGGTAGTCTATCGCCAACAGACTGCAGCACCTCGAATGAACTTTGTTAAGTGTGTCTGCCGACAGCTGCTCCTCATTCACAGCAGAAACACTTGTCATATATTGTGCAGTGAAATTCAGCACATGGGTCACAGTTTGATCTTTCAGACTCTGTAAACCTGGAGTGTTTGCTTTGTGCACTGGTGAAGTGAATATATGCCTCCTTCCAACTTATAATCAACAGAAAGCAGTTTAAGGTACACATCCCAGGAAAGAATAAAGGAATGCAAATCTATTTTCTTCCATTTTATAAAAGAGCATACGTATAAAATTCAACTACTTACAGCCAGGAGATTTCAATTCGAAATGAGATTTTTGAGAGAATTTTGTGCTTATAAAAGGTGAGGGGCAACAGAGCTGGGCAATGGAACACTTTCTCACTTCTGGTTCTCAGCTTCAGCATCAAGCATTTTCAAGCGAGGCATAGCCTGGGTTAGGTACTAGGTAAAGCTCACTCCACTCTGTCACAACAATATACCGCTGCCCCAATCTCAGAACAAGGTCTTTTAGTACACAAAACTGACATTTCCATTACCCATGTCAACTGTCCCAGAAAGCCATTAGTTTCAATTTGTCTAAGTTTGGGCAGCTTTGTTGTCTTTGCCCTTGTCTACTGGGCTAATCAAACCAAACTTTGAAGAAGTTTGGCTCTGGAGAAGAGTCATACGATTTCGAAACATTAACTTTGTTTCACTCTCCACAGATGCTGCCAGACTTGCTGAGTTTTTCCAGCATTTTCTGTTTTTATATCAAACAAAACTTTGCCTAGGCCCATACCAATAGCAGTGATTGGAATCTTCTGATTATAGCAGAGTTGATAAGCCTCACTTCCTGCTCCCTCGATCCTATTTCCAACTGCTGCCCACCCAACTACTCCTCCTGGCCCCCATGTTAGCGGATATTGTTAACTATTTTCTCTTCTCAGGTTCTGTCCCTCTCTCCTTCAAATCTGCCATCATTGCCCCTCTCCTCAGAAAACCCATCCTTTACCACCTTGTCCTTGCAGATATTCAATCTATCCCCAACCTCCATTTCCTCTCTAAAGTCCTTGAATGAGTTGTTGCCTACCAAATCTGTGCCCATCATTCCCAGAATTCCATAGTTGAATCCCTCCGATCAGGTTTCTGTCTTTGTCACATAATGAAATGCTATTGAAACGGCAGTTATCAAAGTAGAAAACGATATCCTAGGTGATGTAAGACAGGTAAACTGCCCCTCCTCATTCTTCTTGACCTGTATGTAACCTTTAACTCGGTTGACCACATCATCCCCCTCCAATGACTTTCCACTGTCATCCAGTTGGATGGGACTGTACTTGCCTGATTCCATTCTTGTCTATCCAGTTGTAGCCAGAGATCACCTGTACTGGTTTCTCTTCCCACTCTTGCACTGTTGCCTCGTGTTCCCCAAGGATCTATCCTTTGCCTCCAACTACATGTTGCCCCTTGGCAACATCATCCAAAAACACAGCGTCAGTTCCCATGCGTATGCTGTTGACACCCAGCTCTACCTCACCATCATCTCTCTCAAGACCCACCCACTGTCTCTAAATCATCACAATGCTGTCTGACATTCAGTCCTGGACGTGTAGAAATTTCCCTTAACAAAATACTGGGAAGACTAATGCCACTGTCTCTGCCACAAACTGTCCTCTAGACATTGACTCCATCCCTCTCCCTGACAACGGTGTCTGAATCAAACTTTCACAACCTGGTTGGGGTGTCATTTTTGACCCCAGAATGAGCTTCCAACCAAATATCCATGCCTCCATATGATCATCCTTTTCCTCCTGCATAATACTGCCCGACTCTAACCCACATCACCTCATCTGCTGCTGAAACTCTCATCCATGCCTTTGTTAGCTAAAGGCTTGACTATTCCAACACAATCTAGGCTGGTCTCCCACTTTCGATGCTCTGTAAACTTGAAGGCACCTAAAGTTCCAATGTCCATGTTCTAACTTGAGCCGAATCCAATTTACCCATCAGCCCTGTGCTCAATGACCTACACTGACATCCGGTTAAGCAACACTTCAATTTTAAAATTTACCTTTGTTTTAAAATCCCTCCATGGCCTCACCCCTTCCAATCTCTATAATCTACTCCAGCCCTAACTGCCCTCCAAAATTGAGCACTCCTCCAATTCTATCCTCCTGAGTATCCCCAATTTTAATTGCTCTATAATTGATGGCTATGCCTTTAGCTGACTAGGGCCTAAGCTCTGGAATCCCCTCCAAACCTTTCTGCCTCTCTATCTCTCTTTCTTCCTTTAAGATACGCCTTAAAATCCTATCTCTTTGTCCAAGCTTTTGGTCATTTATCTTAATATCTCCCTATGTGGCTCAGTGCCAAATTTTATTTGATAATGCAACTGTGAAGTGCCTTGGGACATTTTACTACATTGAAGGCACTGCATAAATATACATTATTGCTGATATAAAGCTAAGTCTCAAAGGCAGAAGATCAGTAATCCAATACATTCAAGTCCCTTGACAGTCTTGTGTTTTGATAGACACACAGAAGGATTGGATTGGTTACCAGTAAATATCTCTGGATTTATAGAATCTACCCTAGAGGGTTTATATGACATGGAACCAGATTGTGGAGCTGATTTATATCCTCAAGTTCACCTAATACCATCTGTCCCAACTACTTGAGTCCATGCTTTACGTTGTAAAATTTCAATCTCTTTTGATTTATATGGTATTCCTTTGCTATCAGCCCAGTACGTCATTTCCCTTTTTCAAGTGCAGTTAAGCACTGGATTGACAACTTCATCAATTGGTCCTGTGTAACCAACCACCTTTCTTGATCAGTACATTAGATAAGAGTTCAATTTAATACCTACTCTCTCTTTTGGTTCTTCAGTCCCAAACTAATTATTTTACATTTATCTCACATTAAATTGCATCTGTCACCTATTGGCCTGGTTTCCTTAAACATCTAATTTTTTCTGGTTGAATTGACCTTCATTATTTGCCTCATGTCCTGTTTTGATCACCTTTTTCAAACTTAGGGAATTTGCTTATGATGTTCCAAAATGGTCCCAAGAGACCCTCAGAATACTCAGTTTTCTTGCACTCTGAGAAGGTCTAATTTAGAGCTATTTTTGGTTGCCTATTTTTAAGCTGATTTTCTAACTGTTGCTATGCTTCAACTGCTATTCTCTGACTCGTTATCTTTCCTAATAATCGCCAAGGTGGAACATTGCCAAAAGCTTTCTGAAAATCCAAGTGTACAATATCAACTGCATTTATCTATATCTGCATTTATCTTTATTTGAAGCGTTATACTGTATTAGTAACATATTCATACACTTCTGCAGCTTCAGCAAACATGTTTACCTTCCCTGAATCCATGAAGAACCCCCTTCCACCATTCATGGAGATCTGATCTCCTTCTGGTAACTTTACACCTTAACCTTGGAAGGGAGAGGTAAAGTCACCTAATATATTTTTTGTTTCTGCATTACAGCATCCTGTTAACCTAAAACGAAACAACAGCTTTTTTTAAAACTGCAAATAACCCTCTACTTTTACCTGAGATGTTCTCCTTAATCTTACATCTAATGTCTTGTTGGTATTTCATTACCTTTTTCATCTGCGTTGCTTATCGTTGTAATCCTCTTTCCTATCGAATTCCTTGTACATTTCAAAAGCCTTCCATTAATCCCCAATACGACTCTTCATATCCATATTTAACCACATTGGCTTTTGTTACTCTTTAATCTCTTGATTTGACCAAAACTAATCCTGATGGTAGCCTCACCAGCACATCCAATTTATCTACTCATAGAAAGGTGCAGCGTAGAAGGTTATCATTCGGCATATTGTGTTTGTGCCAGCTCTTTGAAAGAGCTGTACAATTAGTCCACTTCCTGCTCTTTCCTCACAGACCTTCAATCTTTTTCTCTTCTCTTCAAGTATTTATCAAATTCCTTTTTGAAAGTTACTGGCATTCCATTACAACAATTCACTCCAGAAAAAACTGTTCTCTCATCACCTCAGGTTCTTTTCCCATGGAGCTCAAATCTGTGCCCGCTGGTTACCAACGCTTCAGTCGCTGGAAACAAATTCTCCTTAATTAAACTATAGAAACTCATCATTTTGGACACCTTTAATAAATCTCTTTTGGATCTTCTCTGTTCTAAGGAGATACATTGTTGATCCCCCCAAACTAAATTTACACCTCATGAAGACTGCGCTTTTGAAATTCAAATTTTAATTCACTGTCCTTTTTACGCATGTTTATAAATATTTCAGTTCTAATATTATGATGACTGGAGCTTAGGTGTCTACTATATATCTGAGATTATCTGAGAACACTAGGTAACTTGCTCATTCGGAGTGCCAGTGCAGACATGACCGGCCGAATTCTGTGATCTCTGTGCTCCTTCAATTCTGGCTTCTTGAGCATCACCAATTTTCATTGGTCCACTATTGGTCGATATTCCATTCACCTGCCTAGGCCCTAAGCTCTGGAATTTCCTTCCTAAACCGCTCTTCTATTTCTCTCTTCTCATTTAAACCATTGCTTAAAATTTACCTAATTGATCAAGCTCTTTGTCATCTATTCTAACATCTCCTACGTGTCAAATTTTGATATCGCTGCTGCTGTGTGGACACGTTTATCAAAGTCCATCTGGTTTAAATATTGCAATGAAATGAAGTGACTTGGGACATTTTTACTACATTAAAGGCACTGTACAAATGTTTTATGCAATGGCTGTGTCACGTTTAATCCAGAATAGCCTCTGACTTCACTGGCTGTTGACAAACTGAGTCAGAAAGAAATGGGGACCAACTCTAGAAGCAAGGTAGTCTTCAATTCACTCCACGATACAATCTCAATCAGCATCTGAGTAATTGCATACATTCACAGGCCTTCCTTATTTGTACAAAATTTTCCAGTCACAAAACATCAGAGATGTAAATCCTGTGAAAAACAATCGTTCTCAGGGTTTGGGTGTCATTGGCCTAGTTGCCTTCGAGAAGCTGTGGTGAACCTTCCTCTTGAACCACTGGTAGCAATTTGATATGAGTGGCTTTTTATGCCACAGGTGTTAGCCATGGTTCAGTGGGTAGCACTTGCGCCCCTGAGTGAGAAGGTTGTGGATTTAAGTCCCATTCCACTGCACATCACCTTCTGGGTGAATCATCAAATTGACACCCAATCTGTCCGCTACGGTGGAAATAAAAGATCCCGTGATGATATCCTCAGTGTCCTGACCAACATTGATCCCATAACCAACTTTACTAAAAAGAGCTTATCTAGTCATTATCAGACTGCTGTTTGTGAGAGCTTGCTGTTCAGAAATTGGCTGCTGTATTTCCTATATTAAAACAGGGTCTGCATTTTGAAAGTGCTTCATTGGCTATAAAGAACTTTGGTATGGCCTGTGATCATTAAAGGCACTATACAAACGCAAGTATTTTTTTGAAGTTCTGTTGAAGGGTCATGGGGACTCGAAACATCAACTCTTCTCTTCTCCGCCGATGCTGCCAGACCTGCTGAGTTTTTCCAGGTAATTCTGTTTTTGTTTTGTATTTTTTTCCTGTTCATTTCAGCAGGAAGTTCAGTCAATCAGGCTAGTGTGTGACCGCAGTCACGTGTAGGCCAGACTGGGTAAGGCCTAAGGTGAATCTGGGTTTTTAATGACAATCCAGATTCACAGAATTTTAATGGCACGAGGCCATTCGGCCCATCGTGTCTGTAACATCTCTCCAAATGAGCATTATGATCTAGTGGCTCTGCCTTATCCCCGTGCCCTTGCACATTGTTTCTATTGAATTAATCATCCAATGCCCTCTTGAATGCCTCGATTGAACCAGCTTCCAACACATTTCTGGACTGTGCATTCCAGACCCGAACCACTCGTTGTGTGAAAACGTTTCTTTTCACGTCACATTTGCTTCTTTTGTAAATCACTTTAAATCTGTGCCCTCTCGTTTTTGATCCTTTTATGAGCAGGCACAGCTTCTCCCTATCTACTCTGTGCAGCCCCCTCATGATTTTGAACATCTCTATCAAATCTCCTCTTAGCCTTCTTCTTTCCAAGGAGAACAGTCCAAACCTCTTCAATCTATCCACATAGCTGAAGTTTCTCACCCTGGAACCATTCTTGTAAACCTCTTCTGCACTCTCTCCAATGTGTTCACATCCTTCCTATAATGTGGTGCCCAGAACTGCACACAATATTCCAGCTGAGGTCTAACAAGTGTCTTATATAAATTCAGCATAACCTCCCTGCTCTTGTACTCTATGCTTCTATTAGTAAAGCCCAGGATACTATATGCTTTATTAACTGCTCTCTCCACCTGTCTTGCCACCTTCAGTGATCTATGCACATATACACCCAGGTCTTTCTGCTCCTGCACCCCCTTCAAAATTTCACCCTCTATTTTATATTGTCTATCCATGTTCTTCCTACCAAAATGCATCACCTCACACTTCTCCACATTGAACTTCATCTGCCACTTAGCTGTCCACTCCGCCAACTTGTCTATGTCCCCTTGAAGTTCCACACCATCCTCCTCACTGTTCACAACACTCCCAAGCTTCGTATCATCCGCAAACTTTGAAATTGTCCCCTGCACACCAATATCTAGATCATTAATATATATCAGGAAAAGCAAGGGTCCCAATACCGACCCCTGGGGAACTCCACTACAAATCGTCCTCTAGCCTGAAAAATATCCATTGACCATTACTATCTGCTTCCTATTTTTCAACCAATTTTGTATCCACGTTGCTACTGTCCCTTTTATTCCATGAGCAATAACTTTTCTCACAAGTCTGTTGTGAGGCACTGTGTCAAATGCTTTTGAAAGTCCATGCACACCACATCAACAGCATTACCCTCAGTGACCTTTTCTGTTTCCTCTTCAAAAAAGACTCCAGCAAGTTAGTTAAACACGATTTCCCTTTTGGAAATCCATGCAGGTTCTTCCTTACCAACCCATATTTTTCCATTTGACTACTAATTCTACCCTGATAATTGTTTCTAGAATCTTGCCCACCACTGAAGTTAAACTGACTGGTCTGTAATTGCTGGGCTTATCCTTACAACCTTTTTTGAACAAGGGTGTAATGTTTGCAATTCTCCAGTCCTCTGGCACCACTCTGGTCAGTGCCCCTGCAATTTTGACTCTCACTTCCTTCAATATCCTTGGATGCATCTCATCTGGTTCTGGTGCCTTATCAACTTTAAGTGCCGACAGTCTATTCTATGCTTGTCAAATCTGAACCATTCTAGGGACAGTTTCCTCGTCATGGCTTGGGTAGCATCTACCTCCTTGGTAAAGATGGACGCAAAGTATTAATTTAATACCTCAGTCATGGTCCCTTCGTCCACGTATAAACTCCCTTTTGGGTCCCTAATCGGCCCTTTTACTATTTATATGTCTCAGAAGACTTTGGGATTCCCCTTTATGTTGGCTGCCAATCTTTTCTCATAATTCCTCTTTTTCACCTCCCCTCTGAACCTTCTGTATTCCTTTTGGTTCTCAATTGTATTTTCTACCTGACACCTGTCATAAGTGCACTTTTTCTTCTTTATCTTAATTTCAATCTCCTTTTTCATTCAGTGGCTCAGGATTTGTTTGCCCTACCTTTCCCTTTCAATGGAACATACCTTGATTGTGCCCAAACCAATTCTTCTTTGAAGGTAGCCCATTGTTCAGCTACAGTTTTTCCTGCCAATCTTTCGTTCCAGTCTATCTGGTCCAGCTCCGTTCTTGCCCCATCAAAGTTGGCTCTTGCCCAGTTAATTATTCTTACTCTGGATTGCCTATTGTCCTTTTCTATCATCATCCTAAAAACGTACAATACAATGATCAGTCTCCTAAATGTTCCCCCACTGACACTTGATCTATTGGCCCACCTCATTTCCAAGAACCAGATCCAACAGTCCATCTTTTCTTGTTAGATTGGACACATGCTGCTGCAGAAAATTCTCCTGAACACAATCTAGGAACCTTTGCCCCTCTCCGCCCTTTACACTACCACTGTCCCAGTCTACAGTCGGGTAATTAAAGTCATCCATTATAACTACTCTATAATGCTGCATCTCTCTGTAATTTCCCTGCAGATTTGTTCTTTTACATATTTCTCACTATTTGGCGGTCTGTAGGCTACACCAAGCAATATAAATGCACCCTTTTTTTTCCTTAGCTCTAGCCAAATTGATTCTGTCCTTGAACCCACTGGGTGTCCTCTTTCTCTAGCGCTGCAATACTCTCCCTAACCGATACCGCCACCCCTTCTCCTTTCCTATCTCTTCTGAACACCTTGTACCCGGGAATATTTAACACCCAGTTCTGCCCTTCCTTGAGCCTGGTCTCGGTTATCGCCACAACATCACATTTCCACATGGCAAATGGCGCCTGTAACTCACCAATCTTATTTACTATACTCTGTACATTCACACACATGCATGGTAATCCTGATTTAGATTTTGTTACTTTCTCCTTTGCCCTGGCTTTACCTATTAATTTAATATTCTCTATACTAGTGCTATCTGTCCCTCCCAGTATTTTGTGCACCCTGGTGTTCCTCTCTAATATTTTCTCTTGGTTCCCATACCCCTGCTGAGTTAGTTTAAAGCCCTCCCAACAGAACCAGCAAAACACCCCACAAGGAACTCAGTCCCAGCTCTGTTCAGGTGCAACTTGGCTTGTACAGGTGCCATCTCCCCTAAAGCCACTCCCAGTGCTCCAGGAATCTAAAGCCCTCCCTCCTGCACCATCTTTCCAGTCATGCATTCATCTGCCTTATCCTCCTATTTCTGTACTCATTGGCATGTGGCACTGGGAGTAATCTGGAGATTACTACATTTGAGGTCCTATTTGCTAATTTTCTACCTAGCTCCCTAAATTCTGATTGCAGAACTACATCCCCCTTCCTACCTAAGTCATTGGTACCAATGCGGACCATGACCTCTGGCTGATCACTCTCCCCCAGAAGGACATCTTGCAGCCGTTCTGTGACATCCTTAACCCTGGCACCAGGGAGGCAATATATCAATACCACAGCCACAGAAACACCTGTCTGTTCCCCTGACCAATGAATCCCCTATCACTATAGCTCTTACTTTCTTCTTCCTCCTCTCCTGTACAACTTCATGGTCACTTTCACTAGTTAAAAAAAAATTCAAATTCTCAAGCGATCATGATAGGATTGGTATTTACATTCTCTGGGTTATTAGCCCAGGCTGCTGGTTTACTAGTCCAGTAATATGATCACAAACCCCAGGTCACTTGTTTAACATCTCAAACGTACAATGACCACATAGAGGGGGTGAGAACCTGGAGTAAGGATATAAAACAAAAAAAAATGCGACTGACCTTGACAGAGTTTAGGTAGATCAAAACATCTTCAAACTGTTTCAGTAGGAAAAAACATGAGGCCATACACTGACGTCCAGGGATGGTATCTGAAAATAAAACAGGAGTGTTATACAGGGAATAAAAGAAAATGATTGGGAAGTAAACTGTGGCTCTTTTGCAGAGATCTTGTGCGTGAGGTTCATTTTCAAATCTTAATACAATGCCTGCAACACATTACAAGCTGGACCACAGGGCAGATTTAAAAAAAAAAGTTAGTTTCACTGCTTTAAAATCTCCACGAGGTCACAAGCAAACCCTGGTCTAAGGATGAGTGAGTATACTGGCCTCAGTACTCTTTGGTAAGTGCAGATAACCATTAAAATGATTTGTAAACTGACATAGGGAAGAGAAGTGATACGGGGCTGAACTGTTTATGACCTTTGATCCCTTATCAGCATGCTGTCCTCATGCCTTTGAAAATGGGGTGGCCAGGAACAGCACAGCAGAAACATACTTTTAATTTATTCTTTCACAGGATGTGGGCATTGCTGGCAAGACCAGCATTTATTGCCCATCCCTAATTGCCCTTGAGGTGGTGGTGGTGAGCTTACTTCATGAATTGCTGCAGTCCAAGTGGTGTAGGTACACCCACAGTGCTACTAGAAAGCAAGTTTCAGGATTTTGACCCAATGACAGTGAAGGGAGGGCAATATAGTTCCAAGTCAGGATGGTGTGTGGAGTGGAACTTGTAGGTGGTGATGTTCCCATGCATCTGCTGCCCTTGTCCTTCTAGTCAAGGGTGGGGAACCATTTTTCTCATCAAGGTCCACTCACACATAGACAAAGTCAGTCACGGGCCACACACACACACAAACCAACTTAATTTATTCTTTTTTTAAAGAGATAATATAGAAAAATCCAACTCACCCACTGCTTTAATGCGATGGTTGAGGTTGCTTCTCCTTAATGAGCCTCGTTATTGTAGATTCTACACCATTCACAATGACTAGTACTTCCGTCTGCATTACTGCTGCTTCCAAAACCTCCTGCCCATCACTGCTGTGTTCACCAGAGGCATGAACACTGTGGACAATGACTGCTACTGGTGGCGATCTTTAAGTGACGGAGTTTGACTCGCCACCACCTTCTCAAGGGCAATTAGAGGTGGGCAATAAATGCTGGCCTAGCCAGTGATGCCTGCATCCCATGAATGAATAATTTAAAAATGGCACAGTCTGAACTTGCCTCCTTTGCTAAACTCTGTTAGGTTATGGGACTAAATTTTGTTATGGGGTGGTCCTCTGATATGCCCAGGCATCCTCCTTTCCTCATCCTCCAGAAAGAGTTTGGTCCTGAGGCAAATGCCCACGGTGTTACAGGAGAGTGGCAGCAAACAGAAATGGACAGGGTCGCTTAGAGCAGAACTGGGCCTGCACTGAATGCCAACTGAAATGGTAATAAAATGAGTGCGCCGTTTAACAATGGGAATATCACAGGATGCCCCCATTAGGCAATGTATACCCTCGAACAGGTAAAAAAAAAATAGCAGCAAATGTTTCCTGGCCTAGCCAGCAGCTGACTGCCTGTTAAGAAATTTTCGTATGAATAGGCTTTGCTGAAAGAAGCAGCATTTACATGAAATCGTTGGCAAGTTAGTTATTAATTCGTGTAGGCTCTGTTTTCTTTGTCTATGACTATTTATTTAGGAATTGTTTTCTGATATATTTTTAAAATCTCACTGCAGGCCGGATGAAAAAGTGCAATGGACCGCATCCGGCCCTCAGCTCGGGGGCTCCTCACCTGTTCTCGGTGGTAGGTCACGGGTTTGGAAGGTGCTATCGAAGGAGCCTTGGCGAGCTGCTGCAGTGAATCTTGCCACTCTGTGTCAGCGATGAAAGGAGTGAATGTTAAGGTGGTGGATGGAGTGCCAATCAAGCCGGCTGCTTTGTTCTGGATTGTGTCGACCTCTTTTTGATTGTTGTTGGAGCTGCACTCATCCAGTCAAGTGGAGAGTATTCCAACACACTCCTGACTTGTGCCTTGGTGATGGTGGACAGGCTTTGGGAAGTCAGGTAGTGAGTTACTCGCCACAGGATTCCTAGCCTCTGATCTGCTCTGGTAGCCATAGTATTTGGCTAGTCCAGTTCAGTTTCCGGCCGATCGTAGCCCCCGGGATATTGATAGTGGGGGGGGATTTAGCAATGGTTAAGCCATTGAATGTCAAGGAGCGATGGTTAGGTTCTCTCTTGTTGTAGATGGTCATTGCCTGGCACTTGTGTGGCATGAATGTTACTTGCCACTTATCAGCCCAAGCCTGAAAGTTATCTAGGTCTGGCTAAAGATGGGCACGGACTGCTTCAGTACCTGAGGAGTTGTGAATGGTGCTCAACATTGAGCAATCATCAGCGAACACCCTCATTTCTGACTTTATGATGGAGGGAATATCATAGATGAAGCAGCTAAGATGCTTGGGTCTAGGACACTATCCTGAGTAACACTTGCAGTAATCTCCTGGGGCTGAGATGATTGACCTCTAACAACCACAACCATCTTCCTTTGAGCTAAGTATGACTCTAACCAATGGAGAATTTCCCCCCCACCGATTCCCATTGACTTGTTTTGCTAGGGCTCCTTGATGCCACACTTGGTCAAATGCAGCCTTGATGTCAAGGCCAGTCACTCTCACCACCCCTCTGGAGTTCAGCTCTTCTGCCCATGTTTGAACCAAAGCTGCAATGAGGTTAGGAGCTCAGTTGCCCCGGCAGAACCCAAAATGAGCGTCACTGAGCAGGTTATTGCTGAGTAAGTGCTGCTTGATAGAACTATTGATGACCCCTTTCATCACTTTGCTGCTGATCAAAAGTGGACTGATGGGGCAGTAATTGGCTGGATTGGATTTGTCCTGCTTTTTGTGCAAGGACATAGCTAGGCAATGTTCCACAATGCCAGGTAGATGACAGTGTTGTAGTCGTACTGAAACAGCTTGGCTAGGGGCGCAGCTAGTTCTGGAACACAAGTTTACAGTACTATTGCTGGAATGTTGTCAGGACCCATAGCCTTTGCAGTATCCAGTGCTTTCTGCCATTTCTTGATATCACGTGGAATGAATCGAATTGGCTGAAGACTGGCATCTGTGATGTGGGGGACGTCAGGAGGGGGCTGAGATGGAGCATGGCTGCAGCCTTGTCTTTTGCACTGATGTGCTGGGCTGCCCCATCATTGAGCATGGGGATATTTGCAGAGCCTCCAGTTAGCAGTTTAATTGTCCACCACCATTCATGATTGGATGTGGCAGGGCCGCAGAGTTTAGATCTGATCTGTTGGTTGTGGGATCCCTTGGCTCTGTTTATCTCATGCTGCTTCCACTGTTTGGCTTGCAAGTAGTCCTGTGTTGTAGCCTCATTTTAAAGGTGCCAACCTGGTGCTGCTCCTGGCATGCCCTCCTGCATTCTTCATTGAACTAGGGTTGATTCCCCCAGCTTGATGGTAATGCTAGTGCGGGGGATTGCTAGGCTATGATTGCTGCTGATGGCCCGCAGCGCCTCATAGGGGATGCCCAGTTTTGAATTGCTAGATCTGTCCGAAACCTATCCCATTTAGTAGGCTGGTAATGCCACACAACACCATGGAGGATATCCTCAATGTGAGGGACTTCAACTTCACAAAGACTGTGGGGTAGTCATGGACAATTGAATTTGTGACATGTAGGTTGGTGAGGACAAGGTCAAGTAGGTTTGTCTCCTCTGGTTGGTTCCTTCACCACCTGCCACAGACCCAGTGTAGCAGCTATGTCCTTTAGGGCTCGGCCAACTTGGTCAGTAATGGTGCTACCGAGCCATTCTTGGTTATGGACATTGTAGTTCCCCCACCCTGTGCCCTTGCCACCCTCAATGCTTCTTCCAAGTGTTTTTCAACATGGAGGAGTACTGACTCATCAGCTGAATGGGAGGGGGTGGCGGTGGGCAGGAGACAGAGAGAGACAGAGGCAGACAGGGAGAGATAAAGGCAGAGAGGGAGAGGGAGATAAACTACTCATCCATACATCTCAACTGTTAAGGTGCCCGTTCTCAAATATATTTCAGCAGATACCTTAACCCAGGGAATTACTAGGGTATCTGGGATGGGTGCTAAGCTATTATAGTATGGGAACATATTTACTCCAAATAATGCCAGAATCTTTGTAAAACAAAGCTATGCTTAAGACAGTGAAATTTCAGAATGGTTTCTTATTACTTGCACAGTACTTAGCTTCATTCCTGCTTATAGATTGTTGGTGTATAAAGCCACAAGTTGAGGTCCTGTTTATTCTCCAACTTCCATTTTCTAATAGGCGAGGTAAGGAGATTTAACCTCCATTCAGACCACTAAAGAAGGTTGCACTATAATATGGAATATCTCAGGCTCTTTCAAGGCACTCAGCACCCATTACAATTAAATAGAGCATACCAATTTTAAGCTGGTCCCACAACACTCAAGAAGCTTGACACCATCCAGGGCAACGCAGCCCATTTAACTGGCACCACATCCACAGACATTCACTCCCTCCATCACCGGCGCAAAGTAGCAGCAGTGTGTACCATCTACAAGATGTACTGCAGGAATTCACCAAGGCTCCTTCGACAGCACCTTCCAAACTCACGACCACTACCATCTAGAAGGACAAGGGCAGCAGATACATGGGAACACCACGACCTGGAAGTTCCCCTCCAAGTCACTCATTATCCTGACTTGGAAATATATCATCCTTCACTGTCACTGGGTCAAAATCCTGGAACTCACCCCCCCACTAACAGCACTGTGGGTGTACCTACACCACATGGACTGCAGCGGTTCAAGAAGGCAGCTCACCACCACCTTCTCAAGGGCAACGAGGGATGGGCAATAAATGCTGGCCTAGCCAGCAAAGGCCACATCCCATGAATGAATTTTTAAAAAATTAGCAAGGCTCAAGTACGTACCGCATTCACTGGCAGAGCCTCCGACTAGCTGGAAATACTGCTGTGCAATCTTCAGGTGCTCCCTCTGCGAGAAGTCAAAGAGACACACTCAGCTGTGAGCATTTCTGTGCACTGGTTATCAACTGGCTTTTGTCAACACAGCACTAAATCAGGTTTCCTTTAAAGCTTTTTCTTGCTGAATAAAGCTGGTAACATAAAAACATATCAACATCCTTGTAGGTTTTGGAATTGGCTCCAGGCCTCTGGGTTTCTTCCTCACCCTCTGTTGGGAGTGGCAAGGTAAAAAATCAGCCAAAGAATAAGAGTGAGCACACAAGAGTTTGATGGCCTTTTCACATCTTTGACACGTAGACAATAAAAATGTTCCACACCTTTCTGGTTGTTATCGATTCCTTTCTCTGAAGTGAAACAAGAAGCTCAATATATTGAAATTACTTTTGAACATTGAATGGTATAAGGAACAGGCAAGGTGTTAGTTAGCTGGGTGTATGAAATGCGGGACATGCTTCCCATTTAACAAATAAAGACCTTTCTAGGCCTCCATTCATGCCCTCCAGGTATAACTAAGAACAGTGGAGGAACCCTTACATGCACAATTCTCCTGCCTATTGTACACAAAGCATCTCTCAAAGATCGGGGGAGGTGCAAGCTCCAATCCCAATCAAAGACTATGAGATAAATAAACTGCCTTCAAACTGCCAACTTGATTCAGCATTTACAGGCTGACTTATGACCATAAGACTTAGGAGCAGGAGTAGGCCATTCAGCCCATCAAGTCTGCTCTGCCATTCAATGAGATCGTGGCTGATCTGATAATCCTCAATTCCATTTTCCTGCCTTTTCCCCATAACCCTTGATTCCCTGACTGATTATAAATCTGTCTATCTCAGCCCTGAACATACTTAACAACCCAGCCTCTACAGCCCTCGGTAAAGAATTACACAGATTGACTACCCTCAGAGAAGAAATTCCTCATCTGTTTTAAATGGGTGACCCCTTAGTCTGAGATTATGCCCTCTGGTCCTAGACTCTTCCACAAGGGGAAATAACCTCTCAGCATCTACCCTGTCAAGCCCCCTAAGAATCTTATATATTTCAATAAGGTCGCCTCTCATTCTTCTAAACTCCAATGAGTACAGGCCCAATCTACTCATCCTCTCCTCATAAGAAAATCCTGCCATACCTGGGAACAACCTAGTGAACTTTCTCTGGACTGCCTCCAATGCCAGTATATCTTTCCTTAGATAAGGGGACCAAAACTATTCACAGTATTCTCGGTATGGTCTAACTAGTGACTTCTAATAATTCTCAAAGAGCAGACCTAAAGAATAATAGTGATACATATCTAACTGATTAGTTTAAAATGCTAAAGGGGTTTGACAGGGTAGATACAAAAAAATCCATTTCCTCTGGTGGAAGAAATCAGAAGGGGGCATAATTTTAAAACGACATCAAGGTCACTCAGAAGTGGAAGCAAGAAGCATTTTGCCACTCGAAAGGTAGTAGAAATCTGGAACTCTGTCCCACTAAAGGCTGGATTCAGGGGGTCAACTGGAGTTTGATGGCTGATGTCAATGATATCCTTACATAATAAAAGTCAAATGATGTAGATCAAAGGCAGGTTGGAGTTGAGACACATCAACCATGACCCTAATGGAATAGCAGCACAGAATCAAAAGACTGAATGGCCAACTCCTGCTCCTATGTGACATCTGCTCCACTTGGGAGTCTTACTGATATCTTTCATGCCATAACATTTAAAGTTAGCCCAAGAAGCAATATATGAGTTCATTTTTCAGTGATCATCCACCACTCTATATGAATTCTCCTCTAGGGCCAAGCTGAGGAGCGAGAGCGAGAGGGTACGAGAGGTGTTTTAACTGTTTCAGTCCCCAAGTACAATGGCAACCATTTGACAGTCAGTCAGAGAATCTCACAAGTAGAGAAAAATTAACCATAAAACATCCTCGGAATGTTACAAAGTACATCACAGCCAATGTGTTGCACAGTAAATGCATTCTTTGTTGTAGCGTAGGCAAACCTGCAGTGCAACAGTAAGATCCCACAATCAGCAAATTTAGACGACCAGCCGGCGAATCTGTTTTTGTGGCATTGGTTAACAGAATCATGTTGACCAGAACACCTAGAGACTGCTGTGCCATGGAACATTTTACAGTTCCTTGAACAGAAAGACAGAGCCTCAGTTTAATGCCGTATCCAATAGACCGCAGCACTCCCTCAGTTTTGCACTGAAGTGTCAGTTTGAATTATGAGCTCAAGTCCTAGAGTGGAGCTTGAGCCCATGACCTTCTCAAAAACGAGAATGTTAATAATTATACAGGAAGTGTGGTGTGCCAATGGTGTAGTAGAGGTCAAGTGTGTAGTAGCGTACGAGGTATTTATAAACATCATGCTGATTCCCAGTGTTGTTATTTCCTAACAGAATTGCTGAGGCTGATAGGAGAGTATTACTAATGAACTGGCGAAAATTCAAAACTGTGGCATTAATTCCATATGCGACTGTAGTGCTTGAAGGAACAGTCATAGATGCACAACAGAGAAATACAAAGGAACAGAAGGCAGCACACAGCAGCGCGCATATTCACAATGTTAGAGATATATTAGTGCCTGTTAAGTGTGAAATCCAGCATCCATTACCAAGATATGAAGGGGTTGGTTACTGCACCAGTGCATGATCAAGGCTGATGGTCAATACAGGTCCACATCAAGATTTCCCCACAGGTGAATTCACAATTTCAGTCTCTCCCCAGTTCAGAAATCAAAGCATGAGAATTTATGAATGCAATCCCGTATCCATTGTACAATGTACTGGAGCACTGGCCCATCACGCACCATCGATATAATTTATAATGGATTCAACTCACCGAGCCCTGTTCCTGCCCAAGAGCTGCATTCACCACACCTTTCAGGATATATTCCTAATAAGGGAGAAGAAAGACAAAGTTGTACATAACATGGTCCTTTAATTTAGAGGTCCACCAATGCATTAATGTCCAATCCTCCTGGCTCAGAGGGACAGAAGCAACCTTCCCTTCACAAAGGCTCGTACATGACTGAAACAGAGCATGAATTTTGAAGTAGAAACAAAATGTTATGCTTTTTGTACTTTAGGAGAAAACAGGACACATGCCGCCGCCACCACCACCACCTTCTCAAGGGCAATTAGGCCTAGCCAGCAACACCCACATCCCATGGACGAATGAAAAAAAAAACATACACGCAGAATCTGGTCATTTACTGTTATGACCCTGTAACAATGGAGGCATTAAAACATCCAAGAGTTTTTTTGCTTTGTGCCTTCAGGAAATATTGTGAAGATGATAAAAATAAAGCTAAAGGCCGTTATACCGTTTTATAACGCTCCTGTGGAACTTCTTGGGATGTTTTATTACAATGAAGGCTCAATTCAAATACAAGTTGTTGTTGATGAAAATCTGATCTCCGGAGGCACCTATAGCTTTTAGCTCACTTGCAGCCTCTGGTGGCGGTGAGGTGGTAGCGCAGCAGTGCAATGCCAGCTGAGAAAATTCTAAAACTCTGATGTTAGCCGCTAGCCCAATGTGGCTAATTGCATTTCTGATTAGTAAGTAAAATAAGAGTAATAGACACTGTCATTGGACATATGATCTCAGTACTCATATTCACACGCTATGTGTGTGTGCACATTTTAACCTTTTGGTGAGTTATTCACATTGACTGAAAGAGCTGAAACTGTATACCTTAGGTGAATCATAAACATTTTGATCGTGGTTTTCATGATGATGAAGAGTGTGTTTGAGGGGAGTTTGACCTAATTAGGAAGGTTTTGGAGGACCCGGGTCACAATTTTAAGTTAAAATTTAAATTAGATGTCAGAAGTGGTTCTTTTCCCGGAGAATAGTGAACCTGTGGGATTGGCTGCCAGCTCGTGTGATGAATGCTGATTTGCTGAATCCCTTCAAACGAGAGCTGGACCTGGCTCTGGCTGGGGTGGAAAGCATCTCATACAAAAGGTACTGCATAGAATTTCCAGGGCCAGAGTGATCTTCTGATTTGGTTTCAACCACCACAGGGTGGGAAATTGGAGAGGAATTTCCTAGATTTTTAATTTGTTTTTTTGCCTCTCCCAGGAGGTAACATGGTCTTTGGGCAGGGTGAGGGGGTAGGTGTGCAGAGTGATGCACAAGATATCACAATGATGTGGGACACAGTGGATGGACCAGTCTTTTGCTGCCTGTCATTGTTCATATGAGCAGAGCATTTGAGTCTCCTCCGCCATTCAATGAGATCATGGTTGATTTGCACTGCAATTCTATTTATTTACCGTTGCTCTATATCCCTTTATACTTGTATGTAACCTGATAAAAATCTATTGATTTTAGTCAACGGGCATCTACAGCTTTTTGGGGGAGAGAGTATAGATTTCCGATACCCGTGGTGTTAAAATGTGCTCTCTAATTTCCCTTCAGTATGGCCCAACTATAATTTTAAGATTCTGTCCCCTTCTTCTTGATTCCCTCACCAGAGGAAATAGTTTCTCTGTATCTACCCTGACAAACACTTAACATTTTAAACAACTAGATCAGATCACTCCTAAATTTTCTATAAACAAGGGAACATGCCAAATTTATGTAATCTGTCCTCATAATTTAATTGTTCTGGCAAAATGATAAGTCAAAATGTAGAGTGTGTCGATAGTGTGGGCGACTTATGATTGCTTTAATTCTTTGATTTACTTTTACAGCCTTGAAATTTGTTATGCCATTGATGAGCAGAAATTTCCTCCAATTAAACATTGGAAAGACCAAAAGCATTTTCTTGTCTCTGCCACAAACTCCGTTCCCTAGCAATCCCTGACCACTGTCTGAAACTTAGCTATATGGTTTGCAACCTTGACATCCTGTCTGACCTCGAGCTGAGCTTCTGATTCCATATCCTCCCTAATTACCAAGATCGCCAACTTTCACCTCCACAGCATGGTGCATCTCTGCCACTGCCTCAGCCCTTCTGCCACTGAAACTCTCCTCTATTGTTATTTCTAGGCCAGATCGGTGCTCTCCTGGCTAGCCCCCCACCTCCTACCCTTTATAATTTTGAACGCATTCAAAACTCCTAACTTATACCAAGTTTTATACACCTAGCCAACATGTGCTCACTAAGCTTTAGTGGTTTCCAGTCCGACAATGCCTCAATTTTAAAATTTTCATTCTTATGTTCAAATTCCTATGTTGTCTCACCCCATCCTATATCTGTAGCCTCTACCTGCCCTACAACTCCCGAGATCTCTGCACTCCTCCAATTCTGGTCACTTGCACATCCCCAATTTTCATCACCCCACCGTTAATAGCCATGTCTTCAGCTACATAGGCGAGCTCTGAAATTCCTCCCCTCCCCCGCCCTTATCCTCTCTGGCTCGCTAGAGCTCTCTTTCCTCCTCTAAATCTCTCCCTAAAATCTACTCTTTGATTAAGCTTTTTCCCAGCCCTGTTTCTTTATATGGCTCAGTGACAAATTTTGTCTAATAATACTCCTGTGAAGTGCCTTGGGAATGTTTCATTATGTTAAAGGCACTACATAAATGCAAGCTGTTATTGATTACTGAATTTGCAAGATGTTTGTTGAATAAATTTACATGTGAAGTATATTTAATTATCTTGTGTGAGCATGCGTGAAGCATTTTTATTAGAGGTAGTGAACAAATGCAGAAGTGTTCATATATTTCTCTATCTGCTACTTTAGCAAAAATGTTAAATTCCTTAAAATACATTGGTTAACACTAGCATTAAGAACAGACAAAGGAAATGTCATACAAAAGCATTATGAATTTACCCAGCGTGCCAACAGTTAATTTCTAAATTAGTGACTGGATCTACACATGTTGACCTAAGCCAATGGTGAGATGCTAGGAACTGCAGAGGAGCAGAAAGATTTAGGGGTTGAAAGATTGCCAGGATTAAGAGCTGTATCCTTTCAACAACGTAAATCCAGCAGAGAGCATTTTTACAGTCTGTAATGGGTGGAATTTAATAAAGTTAGATAAGACAAAACCCACCCAAAGGATGCATTTTTGTTTAGTTTGAATGGTTTAAATGTGCTTTGTTTGGTGCCAAACAGGAGCAAAAACTTATCCTAAATTACTGTGGCAACCTTGCTCCAGTTCCCTCACTTAAGGTAGCATGGCATGACTAAGGAGGCATTTGGAAGTCCGATTTCACTGAATTTCTAGCTATACAACAACAGCACTTTTACAAACACTCACTCAATCATGACATACATAATCCAAAATATGCACAGGATTAGTGTAAACAAAACACTCTGGATTTGCTAACCAAGCACAATGAGAACATTCCACATGCCTCAGCGCTTCCGGCTGTCCAATCATTGATCATTAGAATTTGGACATTAATGCCTCCATCATGCAAGTCCTAAGCCAGCTGTACTGAACAAAGACTTACAAGATCTGCCTACCTGAGGGGTTGTTGGCTCCAGGTCCTTGATAAGATTATAGGCCTCCTGCACATCATCTGTAACAAGTTATCTGAGTGTTAGCAAAGCAAGGTGGTTACAGATAAACAAAAAACACAAAGGTGGAATAAAGGCAGAGAATACTTGGCAGCCACAGCAGCGGGTCAGTTCACAGACAGAAAATCCAGGTTATATGTTGGGGCCTGACTTTGGAACAGGTTATGGTTTCCCTGAACTTTACATGTCTGGCCAACTGTTGACCCCAGGTGAATAGGGACAGAGTTACATATGAACTTCTTACTTACAGAACAATTGGTTTTTACCATCAAGTCAGGAATGGGTAAAGCATTTTCAGGAGCAAGTTCCTGATCAGGAACTGTGCTGCTGAAAAGCCTTCAGAAAACAGTTCTGTTGAAAGAACAAAGGGCAAGGATTGCTCATTTACCATCAGCATTTAAAAGATTTCTGGAGGTTTCACTTTTTTGTCACATTCTTTCTCAAACTTTTAAACTGTTTTACACAGATACACTCAACAAGTGCCGATTGGCCCAACTGCTAGTTTTAGGTGACAATGGGCCAAACATATTTCAAAGAAGCAAGAGGCAAGACATGCAAAAACAACTTTATCTACCATAAAATTGGGCTCCAGGAATGCTTAAAAAAATTCAAGTCTGAATTCAGCTGAACCACAGTAGACAATGCTAAGCAACCTTCAGGCATTGCAGCTCCAGTTGTTGCAGCAGTTCTCAAGTCCTATTTAGCCTTTATTTTGTTACGGACAGGGATGAGAGAGAACTGAAACCCCTGTTCTCTTTCCTTACTGTCCATGAACTGTGTGTTTTTTTGAAAAGGAAGAGATGCGCGTTTCTTTATCCCCCGAGCGTGTGGAAAATTTGAAAAACCAGCAGCAAGTTTCTTCGTGGCACACACACACACACAAAAACACACTCAAGGAAAATACAGTGAAAGAGAATATTGCACTTTTACAAGTTATTAACAAAAGAATAGTTTGTAATTCACATGATCAGCTTGTCTTGGAAATCATATGGTGCAAGTTTGATGAAGAAAAAGTTTTTCATTCCTGATGTGTAGTTTGGTGAATTCAATAGCCAAAGTCGTATGCCAGAGTCATTGCAGGATTCTCTTGAAAAGATGGACTTTCTGCAGGTCGTAGAGTTAGTTACTTGTAGTCTTGTTACCAGGAGGTCCATCTGCTATATTGGTGGACTTGAAAAGGAACAGGCTTGGAGATCATGCAATGTTTTAGTCTCCAGTTCTTAAGGCATAGGTGTTGCTGCCCTTTCTGCTGCTGTTGTTTCTGCAGTTGTTGTTATGCCTTTTAACAGGCAGCACTTACATATTTAAATAGGGAGGCCAACATGACTGCCTTACCATGTGGTTTCTCAAAGCTCCTTTCTAAATATCATGTTGGGCTCAAAGTTGATTAGCCACAACCTGGATTATTGTTTGCAGACATTCACCCAGGGGGTTTAAGACAATCACCATCTTGGTTTCAGAACGACCCATTCAAGTCAGGAAATACCTTTTTGGATGGTTTCAGTAGATGCCTAGTGACACCTCTAGTCTGAAACGTGTCCTCTTGTCTTTTGAGACAGTGAGGCAGTTTTGAATCCACAGACCGAGAATCAGGGGCAGCCGCTCAGCAGCCATCATTGGCAGGCCATCGTGGTACATTTTAAAAAGAAAAGTCAGTTCCAGAAGATTCCACACCAAGTGCAGTTCATGTTTTAAAAGTTTATGAATGCGGTATGTTTTTACTGGGCATGGAGAAAAATGGAATCTTGACTACTTTTTTAAAAACATTGTTTTCATGGTAAAGCAAAAGAAATATAAGCATACATTCTGCACACACTCATTCTGATGTCCATACAGTAATCTTACCCTACTACAGTTCACCTGGTCGGTAACAGACATTTTTCTGCTTCAAGCCTAAGTTTCTCATCACCATTTTTTGATGAGGCACACTTATAGTTGATTATTTTCCTCGTCGAGATCTGGCCTTAGGGAGGCTTTTGTTCAGGAAGGTAGTGCCTCCTGTCCCTTTCCCCTTCTAAAGATCCAATTTATGTGTTGTCTAGCAGGTTTGAATTTTCATTAGCATCCGTTCATAGTGTTCTGGGAATTTTAATACCAACAGACCAACCACGTGGGCTGGACTTTACAGCCTCCCCCACCCCCCACTGGGTGTTTTATTCAATGGTGGGGCATGTAAAATATGAGGGGTAGCTAGCCCACCACCTTCTCACCCGCCCCCAAGCTGTTCCATCAAGCAGGGGGGGGGGGGTGGGTTGAAATTGGCAGCCCGCCATATGTAAATCAATAATTTAAGGTCAGTTGAGCTTGTTTCAGGGTGGGGGGTGCCCTTTGCGCATCAGGGGCACTCCCCCGAAAATAATAACCCCACTTCTACCTCCTCACCTGCACTACAAAACCACGAACCCCCTCGTGCGCCCCGCCACCGCCCCTCACTTGATCCCTACCCTGACTTACCCGAGTCCAGGATCCATTAGGGTTTCCATCCTGGCCTGGGCCTGCTTGCAGTCCTGGCAGTGCCCACTACTGAGTTAAAGAGAATAGTACACTTTTGCAAGATATAAACAAAAAAAGGTTCAGATTGGCTCATCTTGGAAAACACATGGTGCCGACTTGATGAAAAGGAGGTTTTTCCACTCCTGATGTGCAGTGCAGTGAATTCAATAGCCAAAGTTGTATATCCAAGTCGTTGCAGGATTCTCTCAAGAGATGGGCTTTCTGCTGGTCACGGAGTTAGTAATTTGTAGTCTAGTTACCAGGAGGTCTGTTTGCTGTATTGATGGACTTGAAAAGGAACAGGCTTGGAGATCATGAAATGTTATGGTCTCCAGTTCTTAAGGAACAGGTGTTGGGTGTTGCTGCTTTTTCTGCTGCTGCTGCTTCTGCAGTTGTGCCTTTTTCGCAGACAGCACTTAAAGATTTAAATAGGCTGCAGTGCAAAAGGCAGCTCACCATCACCATCGCAAGGACAATTAGGGATGCTCAATAAATGCTGGCCTACCCAACAATGCCCACATCCCAGGAATGAAAATTTTTAAAAATGGAGGCCAGCACAGCTGTCTTATCCTGTGGTTTCTCACAGCTCCCTTCCAAAAATGGTGCTGGACTTAAGTTGATTAACCACAACCTAGATTATAGTTTGCAGACATTCACCCTGGGGGGTTTGAGACAATCATAATCTTGGTTTCTGAACAACCTATTCAAGTCAGGAAGTACTTTTTTGGATGGTTTCAGGAGATGGGTCGTGACACCTCTAGTCTGGAATGTGTCCTTTTGAACTTTCAAGACAGTATAGCAGGCTTTGAATCCACAGCTGAGAGTCAAGTGACCTGTGGCAGACATCTTTTGTAGCCCATCACGGTCCATTTTCAAAAGAAATGTCAGTGCCAGAAGATTTGACACCGAATACAGTTCATGTTTCAAAAATTATAAATATGACATGCCTCTGCTGGGATGACATTACATTTTGAGAAGTGAGGTTTGGATTTCACACATGCCATTTTTAGGAGTCCTGAGCCTGGCAACATTGATCTATTACAAAAAGAAAGAAAAGCCTCTCGAGGGATTCTGACAAGAACTTGCATTTATATAGCACCTTTAACACAGTAAAACGTTCCAAGGTGCTTCACAGAAGTGATGATTAAACAAAATTTGAACCGAGCCATGTAAGGAGATAGTAGGACAGGTACAATCAATGTGGTCAAAGATGTGGTTTTAAGGAGTGTCTTAAAGGAGGAGAGGGAGCTAGAGAGGTTTAGGGAGGGAACTCCAGAGCTTAAGCTGAGTTTTTGGAAAGTGGAAGATAGGCAGCTGGCCAGGAGAACAATGGAATAGTGAAGTCTAGAGATAATAAAGGCATGGATGTGGGTTCCAGCAGGAGATGAATTGAAGCAGGGGGCAGAAATGGGCAATGTTAGGGAGGTGGAAGTAGACTGCCATGGTGATGGAGAGAATGTGTGGCTAGAAACTCATCTCAGGATCAAATATAGGCCAAAACAAAAAGTCGTCATGGTGCATTATGGAGTGATGGGGGCAAAGGGGAAACAAAAGGAACATTCAAGGAAATGAGATTAGAAAGGGTCAATGAAATCTTAGCCAAATAGATGGGCTGATGTTCAAGATGCTGCAAGAATTTAGATCTATTACTGAAAAAAGAGACATGCTATCAAAGCTTTTTATCTTGCACTCATCAGGATAGGGTTAACATCTAATAAGTTCTGTTTAATGAATGTTAAATTCCCAGTACTTGAAAGTAATAAAGTGAACAGGTGCTTTATGACAGAAGAAACGCCTTTATGACAGAAGAATTACAACAATGGGTATGAGGACAGAGACCCTTTTGGGACCTTCCACAGATGGTGGAAATTGGGCAACAATGGAAGGAGGATGAACCCCAGGAATAACGAAGGGGTGGTCAACAGATGCTTCAGATGCAGATCTAAGTATCATTATGCGTTGAATTGCCCGGCAATGAAAGGCAAAGTTTTTGAGGCGACACGTGACATCGAAGGTACGGAAGGCGAGGAGGACAATACCGACCAATCAGAAGGAATTGTATTAGTTACCAAAAGCTTCAGTCCGGTAATGACTATCTGAGTTGCAGATTCATTCAATCGCGCAGTTCTAGATAGTGGGTGTACGTCCACAGTATGTGGAGTGGGCTGGCTAAACTGTTAGGTGGATTCTTTAAGGAAGGAAGACTGGATTAAAGTCAAAGAATATGATAGTTCTACTTGTTTCAGATTCGGTGATGGTAACACGTTGAAATCACCAAAAAGAATAGTAATTCCACGTAAAATAGGGGTAAATTGTATTGAGTGAAATACCTTTACTGTTAAGTAAACCTTCAATGAAAAAGGCCCAAATGAAGTTAGACATGGAGCATGATAAAGTGATAGTCTTTGGAAAATCTGTAGGTTTGTAATTCATACAGATGGAACATTATTCTATTCCTTTAAAGGCCTGTCATCTCTAGACAGAATGGTAAAGAGGTATTAATAGCAGCTGGGGATAACGATTTAAGGGAGAAGAAATAGATTATCACAAAATTACATCAACAATTTGCGCATCCCTCTGGCCATAGGTTTAAGATTTTGTTAAAAGATGTGGGTGTACTAGACTTGTAGAGGATATTAGTGAAAAATGTGATATTTGTAAAAAGTACAGGAGAACGCCACCAAAATCAGTAGTAAATTTCCCATTAAAGTATGGGATAAATGAAATATTTTTCTTCTACATTTTGTAGACAGCGATTAGATTTAGTTTGTCAACAGTAATTTTTAGCAAAGATAAAAAAGTAATTATTGATAAAATAATGGAAAGACTGATAGGAACTGAGAAGGGAAAATCAACTAAATTCCTAACAGACAATGGAGAAGAATTTGCCAATGAAGAATTCAGGAATATGTGCCGTTTAATAGTGGATTATGCAAGAGAATTCACGCTGTGATTGACGAAATCGCTGAAAATTTTTGGCAGACCAACCGAATTGTAAATTAACAACTGCTTTAGCATAGGTAGTTGCATGCGAAAAATTTGCTTCAGATAATTGGGGGCTACAGCCCTTATCAATTAGTTTATGATAGGAATCTGAAGTTACCTCCAATAATGTGGGATCATCCCCTGGCTTTGGAGTGGACAACCATTAGTTCCATTTTTGCAGAACATTTGAATGTTATGCATGCAGGGAGGAAAGCATTTATTAAGGTGGAAGCTTCAGAAAATATCAGCAGAGCTTTGAGGTATCGAATCAGGCTGTCAGAAATGCATTTTCAGCCTGGGGATATGGCATATTATAAAAGAGGACAGAAAGAATGGAGAGGCCTAGGAAAAGTTACAGGCACTGATGGTAGAATGATAATCTTGCAACATGGTAACCAAACTGTTAGAGTACATTCCACACGACTTGCTGGCACTGATTATAAATTGACAGAACCTGAACAGATGATGAAAACTGAAGATGCACCAAGCACCTCGCAAGCATGTATGCTAGACCTGTACAAACAACCAATTGTGGTAATAATGTGCCAACTGAGAGTAGACTAAGTGATAGTGAAGTTCAGGATAGAGCAATTCATCACAAAGATCAACGACCAAAAGTTGGAACTAAGGTGGCACATATGCTAGAAGGGGCTAGTAAGTGGAGAGAAGCTACTATAGCAGGAAGAGCAGGAAAGGCTACAGGGAAATTCAAAAACTGGCTGAAAATACAAGACATGGGGCAGAATATCAGATCTATGGGTTGGCAGAAGAAAATGAAAATGTGGAAAGCCAGGAAGCATAGTAGTATTTCAAACAGTGGGCCTAATAGTAATCACAGCTCAAGGAAAAGATCAAGAACTTGTGAAAAGAAGTCTAGTCACAGGAGGGACAGGTCAAGTAGTAGCAGTCCAGAAAGGGACAGGAGATCTAGTAGGGGGTGTACTTTAACTAGAACAAAGACCACAGAACAGGCGAGGAATGACACGAAGTAGAAGGTCCTACAATAGAGAAGTTCTAGAGGCTACTAACAAGTTAGATGGTAAGTTAGTAAAGGAAACAAAACAAAAAGAGCCTTTGTCCAGTGGGGTTCCACAGGGATCGGTGTTGGGTCCTTTGCTCTTTGTGGTATATATAAACGATTTAGACTTGAATGTAGGAGGGTTAATCAGTAAGTTCGCAGATGACACGAAAATTGGTGGGGTGGTAAATAGTGAGGAGGGTAGCCTTAGATTACAGGATGATATAGATGGGCTGGTCAGATGGGCTGATCAGTGGCAAATGGAATTTAATCCGGATAAGTGTGAGGCAGGACAAACGAGGCACGGGAATACAGGGTGAATGGTAGGTATGGGAAGTACTGAGGATCAGATGGACCTTGGTGTGCATGTCCACCGGTCCCTTAAGGTAGCAGGACAGGTAGATAAGGTGGTTTAGAAGGCATATGGGATACTTGCCTTTATTAGCCGAGGCATAGAATATAAGAGCAGGGAGGTTATGCTGGAACTGTATAAAATGCTGGTTAGGCCACATCTAGAGTATTTCGTGCAGTTCTGGAATCCGCATTATAGGAAGGATGTGATTGCACTAGAGAGAGTGCAGAGGAGATTTGCCAGGATATTGCCTGGGCTGGAGAGTTTGTTATGAGGAAAGATTGGATAGACTGGGGTTATTTTCCTTGGAGTAGAGGAGATTGAAAGGGGGCATGATTGAGGTGTATAAAATTATGAGGGGCATAGATAGGGTAGACAGGAAGGAACTTTTCCCCTTGGTGGAGGGATCAATAACCGGGGGCATAGATTTAAGATAAGGGGCAGGAGGTTTAGAGGGGATGTGAGGAAGAATTTTTTCACCCAGAGGGTGTGGGAATCTGGAACTCACTGCCTGAAAGGGTGGTAGAGGAAGAAACCCTCATAACATTTAAGAAGTATTTGGATGTGCAGTTGCGTTGCCATGCGGATCTGTGACATTTGAGAAATATGTAATGGATGAAATTATGAAGGAATTCAAAATTGGAAGTTGGGTTTCTGGTCCTTTTAAATACATAGGGTTGGATATTAGGCAGACTAAGTTGGGAATAACCATGCCATGGTACTGGAAAATGGGATTAGAATAGTTAATATGAATAGTTCTGATGAAGAGTCATACGGACTCGAAACATTAACTGTATTCCTCTCCGCAGATGCTGTCAGACCTGAGTTTTTCCAGCTATTTTTACTTTAGAATAGTTAGGTACTTGTTTGACTGGCGCAGATGCGATGGGCTGAAGGGCCTTTCTCTGTGCTGTAGACCTCTATGACTCTAATAACCTGACAATTGGAGAGAGTTTTGCATTTACATGGAGGTTTCAGACAAAGGACAACTAACTGTGTCCCATAGAAGGATATGTACAGAGAAAGTACTTCCCGATGGGACATTTAAGCTAAGGCTAGAGCGGGGATTCAAAGAACAACTGGGCGACCAGGAGGTTAGAGCAGATTCCCCAATAGCAGGAAAAGTAAGTTTGAGGATATTCCTAGCACTTCTAGCGACATACTCTTAGGTATGTAAATCCATTTACGTCAAAGCAGCATTTTTGCAAGGGGAGCAATTTCAAAGAGAAGTATTTTTTAAGCCTCCAAAAGAAGCTGGAGATACAGAGGGGAGATTATGGAGTTTGAATAAGTGCATTTACAGGCTAAATGATACATCCAGGGTTTGGTATTTTTAAGTTAGGTCCGTCCTATTAAAAGCTTGTTGTGTTCAGTTAAAAGTAGATCCAGCAATGTTTTATGCGTATTATGAAAACTAGTGGGCATTTTCTTATTGCAAGTTGATGATTTTATGTTTGGGGAGGGGAGGGGGGGTGCGGATCTGTGACATTTGAGAAATTTGTAATGGATGAAATTATGAAGGAATTCAAAATTGGAAGTTGGGTTTCTGGTCCTTTTAAATACATAGGGTTGGATATTAGGCAGACTAAGTTGGGAATAACCTTGCCTCAGCAGTCTTACCTAGAGAATGTTAATAGGATCCCGATAAAGTCAGGCTAGGTCCTCACCAAAGGAAGTCTCTGCAACTAAGGAAGAAGCAGATCAATTAAGAAGTTTAATTGGGCAATTAAACTGGTTATGCACGCAAACTAGACTGGATGCATGCTATGGTGTAATAGAGTTGAGTACAATGCTGAAATATGCTACTGCTGGGAAAGTGCTAGAAGTAAATAAGACATTGAAGAAATGAAGTTCAGAAGAACATACAGGTTTCCAGACCTGGGTGGCTCGAAGGGATAAAATTTGTTATTTTTAGTGACGCCTCACATGCTAATCTGCCCAATGGTTATTCAAGTACAACAGGATTCATTATATTTTTAGTGGGAGGAAACGATACACGTTGTCCATTAGCATGGGAATCAAAGAAGATAGAGTAGTTAAAAGCACCTTAGCTGCAGAGACACTTGCACTGGTAGAGATGACAGATAGGCTATATATTTATCAAATATTTTAAAGGAGCTCCTATATAAGGAGCAACTGGGGAAAAAATATGCCCATGGAATGCTACATAGATGATCATTCTCTCTGGGGCAATGCCCAAAGAGTGTCACAGAAAAGAAGTTGAGGATTGATCGCGTGAGTATAAAAGAGATGTTGGAAAGGAAGGAAATTTCCAAAATTAAATGGGTTGACACAAGTCACCAGTTATCTGATTGGTTCACAAAAAGAACTACTTATCCAAAGAAATTGTTGAATATCCTCGAAGAGGGATGCCTTGTACTATAATGGATTATGACAAAATGGCAATTTTTCATGTTATAGCCTCATTGGTTTTTGCTTCTTTTTTTTTTAAAAAAAGGGGAATTTGGATTATGTCAAAGACTGACTGACTGCATAATAAAATGACACGTATTTTCATTTTGTATTTTTTTTAATGCAATCAATTTAATTTAGTTTAAAGAAAACATGAACCAGTTAGCATCTAATAAGTTCTGTTTAACGAATCTTAAATACCCAGCACTTGGAAGGTAATAAAGTGAACAGGTCTCGGGTGTTGATTTGTTATTATACTCAATTGTATACAAGGACGAGTCAGCCAGCAGTGGCTGTCTGGTGTGTTAAATGGGAGAAGTCAACTCTTTAGTGGGCAATAAACCTTCTCTACCTAAGTATCCTATTCTCTTGTATCCTTCACATCCAGGCCTGGGGGTTATCTAACAGCTCACAAGAATTTTCAACACTAACGGGGGAAACAACAATTTATACTGCATGAGAAGATTGGTTGGCAAGTGGACACTGATTGGTAGAGGTGTTGCCATGGAGAGAGCAGTATGGAACAGTTAACTGCCTAGCTTTGTTCAAATGTTCAAATTCAAACTAGGCAGGTCGACTCTGGTCAAGACATTACCTTGGAGGAATGAACCAGGGAATGACTATTCCCTAGGTTTTGTTTGGTTGAAAAAGGCATAATGAGTGGATATGTTCCTTCAGCCTGCAAAGGACAGTGCCCTTGTGTGAATATATGTGGCTTCTAGCATGCATAAGTGTGAGCCACACTGCAAGCCCAACTGACGAGCTTAAATAGCTTCACCTGTCGCTCAAACCTTTGAGACATCTTACCCTTCCAGGGTAATGAGGTAGACTGGGCACTTTTCAGGACTGAAAGTGGTGGCCTCAGACCCATTCATGAGTTTGTGCGATATGCAACGTTATCCTTGCACACCTAAAAGGCTTCATCCGGTACTCAAATTCACCTTTGAAATGGAGCAGTCAAATGAGCTCCTTTTCCACAACGTGCTAGTTGGTAAATCTGCCAATGAGTTCTCTACTACTGTCTACCACACGCCAACCTTCACTGGTTAACATATGCGTTGGGATTCCTATGGTTCCACAAGTTATGAGATTGGCCTTATAAATAGGGCCCGAGCCATTTGCTCACCCTGCAAGCTTGATGCTGATATAGGGCACATCAAAGCCATCTTGCAGGATAATGGCTACCCTTATCAGGTCATCGCTCGCTGTGTGTCATGCAAACCAAGTCTGCCCTTTTGATCCTGAAATTGGCCCAGTCTACCTCAGATTACCCTGGAAGGGTAAGCGTTCTTAAAAATTTGAGCAACAGGTGAAGCTAGCCGTTGCACGCTGTTACTATGGAGTAGCAACACGAGTGGTATGCGCCACTAACAAGATGCTGCCATCAAGCCAAAAAAATGTTCAACCTATCGTACAAATGAGCAATGTGGCATATGAATTTCACTGCCAGTGTGATACCAGGTATATAGGCCATACGTCTCAACAATTGCCGGATCAAATCAAACAGCACATCCCTTAATTCTGGTCCATTCCCCAGGGCAATGCCTTGACCAATCAGAGCCAACCTGCCCAGTTTGAATTTGAACAAAGCTGGGCGCTATCTATTGCATGCTGCATTCTCCATGGCAACACCTCCACTAGAGTCCACTTGTCAACCAATCAGCACTCTCTTCTTGTGCAGTATCAATTGTTGCTCTCCCGTTACTGTTGGAACTTTCTTGCAAGTTATCCTAATGAGTGCAAAACAAAAAGTTTTGATAGCATAACTCTTTTTTCAGCATATTCAAGTTCTGTACTACCAAACGACCAATTTAGACCTATAGCAGCAACAGAGTATTTGCTATCTTCATCGTGTGGCACAATACCTACCTTGCCGAAGGTAATATATGACTAAGTTGAGCCTGGCTTCAGGGATGACATCAATAAGAGGCGGGAGGACCTGCAGGGAGCCCTCCCCGCCCCGGAATACCACCTAAAGAAAAACACACAGGTTCAACACAACTGTTGCAACTAAGGCCCATTCTCAAACCAGGCCTTTAATTCCATTTTATCTTATTTAGGACAAGCTTGCAATAAAACTGACATCAGGAAATTTTACTTCTCTCAGGCTCCTAGTGTAAATGTGGTGAGCACAGCCACTTATGGATTTAGTGCCAGACTTGCTACCTAAGAAACAATTGGAGATGCCAAGGGCACAGCTTCTTTCCATTTGGTAGTTAATGACAAATTAGAAGCCAGTATATTAATGTTGTACCACTGTCTCAACTCACCTTACAAAGGTGGTAGAGTCCAAAGCTACAAGATCTCCATGAATATAACATTTAGTGGTTGCTACACAGGTCAAGCTACAGCTCAAGGACATCTGACTAAAAGTTCCAATTGTGTACTGATCACCGGTGACACCACAGTTAGAATATTAGATGCAATCCTGTGCACCTGCCCTCCAAAAGGATATCTAAGCATTGATGGATTCAAAATAGATCGACAAAGATTATTCTGAGATTTAGAGATCTACGGTTAGGAAGCAACAGCCACAGAGGTGAACTTAGTTTAATTGCAGAAAAGATGATGATGTGGGAAAGTGACCTAGTTCGTTAAAAACCAAGAGAGACAGGTACTGTAGAAGTAAGGCTATCAACTCAGATGCTCAGTACACAGCTAGGGATCAAGTGAGAGATTAGGGAGTTGAAGGATTCCATCCGTCCCCCAAAGTAGTGGAAAGGACTTCCAGCAAAAGCACCTGTAACTGTGCTGATTAATTTCTTCCAAAAGGAACTGGATAAATATCTGCTGGGATTGGGATTGGAGCTACAGCAATATTTCAGTATTAGGCTGGCAAAAACCCATATAAGCTAAATAAACAAATGTGTAATTAATGATATTTTGTTGATGCTACATAACCAAAAGGGCAGAAATTTACTGACAGAATAGAGTTGGATACATGATGCTATTTAAATAATATTCAGTGTTGGCCTTATATACATTTTCAGGTCATCAAGGGATGACAGGAGCTGTGAGGAAAAGGTTGCATTGATATTTAATACCATAAGATGTAGGAGCAGAAGTAGGCCATCTGGCCCATCAAGTCTGCTCCGCCATTCAATGAGATCACGGTTGATTTGATAATCCTCAACTCCACTTTCCTGCCTTAACCCTTGATTCCCTTACTGATTAAAAATTTGTCCACCTCCGCCTTGAATGTACTTAACGACCCAGCCTCTACAGCCCTCTGCGGTAAAGAATCCCACAGATTCACTACCTTCTGGGAGAAGAAATTCCTCTTCATCTGTCTTAAATGGGAAACCCCTTACTGAGATTGTGCCCTTTAATCCTAGACTCTCCCACAAGGGGAAATGACCTCTCAGCATCTACCCTGTCAAGCCTCCTAAGAATCTTATGTTTCAATAAGGTCACCTCTCATTCTTCTAAACTCCAATGGGTACAGGCCCAACCTACTCAACCTCTCCTCAGAAGAAAATCCCTCCATACCCGGGATCAACCTTCTCTGTCCTTAGATATGGGGGGCCAAAGCTGTTCACAGTATTCTAGGTGTGGTCTAACTAGTACCTTGTATAGTTTTAGCAAGACTTCCCTATTTTTATGTTCCATTCCCATGGAAATAAAGGCCAACATTCCATTTGCCTTCCCTATTGCCTGCTGAACTTGTATGCTAGCTTTTTGTGATTAATGTACGAGGACCCCCAAATCCCTCTCTGCTGCAGCTTTCTGCAGTCTTTCTCCATTTAAGTAATATTCAGCTCCTCTATTCTTTTTGATAAAGTGCATAACCTCACATTTTCCCACGTTATATTCCATCTGCCGAATTTTTGCCCACTCACTTAACCTGTCTATATCCCTCTGTAGACTCTTTGTGTCATCCTCATCACTTGCCTTCCCGCCTATTTTTGTGTCATCTGAAAACTTGGCAATAGTACGTTCACTTCCTTCATCTAAGTCATTAATATATATTGTAAATAATTGTGGTCCCAGCACTGATCCCTGTGGCACTCCACTAGTTACAGGTTATCATCCTGAAAATGCCCCCTTTATCCCAGCTCTCTGTCTTCTTTTCATTAGCCAATCCTCTACCCATGCTAATATACTACCCCTAACACCATGGGCTCTTATCTTATTAAGTAGCCTTATGTGCAGCACCTTATCAAACGCCTTTTGGAAATCAAAATATATTACATCTACTGCTTCCCCTTTATCTATCCTGCTTGTTATCTCTTCAACGAATTCTAATAAATTTATCAGGCATGATTTCCCCTTCATGAAGCCATGCTGATTGATTATATTATATATTTCTAAATGCTCTGCTATTACACCCTTTATATTAGGCTCTAACATTTTGTATTAATTTGTTTTTGCTAACATTTAGCTGTT
This sequence comes from Cetorhinus maximus, assembly GCF_964194155.1. Taxonomy (NCBI): domain Eukaryota; kingdom Metazoa; phylum Chordata; class Chondrichthyes; order Lamniformes; family Cetorhinidae; genus Cetorhinus; species Cetorhinus maximus. The sequence goes on along the minus strand of NC_135907.1, from coordinate 7,566,238 downwards.
AAGTGAGTTACTGTTGGAAGGAGAGAGGGAATTGAGACTTATTGCACAGACACAGAACAGGCAGAGACAATCTTTAGCTGATAAATGATTCAGCAGCAACAACCAGGCTGCCTTTGTTGAAAGCAGCCATAATGGGGCCTTCTACTCCTACATATCTTTCAGTTTTGCAAAGGAACATGAGATATGGGAAATCTTTGTTGAATGACCTCCAGGGCATACTTTTGTAAGCAATTCAAGAAGTCACAATTTTGATTGATTCTTGAAGGTATAAGGTGGGTATAATAACTTCTCAAAGGACACATCTGCACAAGGAATGTGGAAAAGTGATAATGTTGCATTCAAGGGCCTTTGTTCATTAATCTCTCGGTAACTGTCTCCAGTTGAATGGTTGGATAAACACTTCAAACAAGGTGAAGTAATGGCAAAGTTTGCCATTGATCAGGGAACAGCTAAAGGAATGAGGTAATCCTACAAAACAGGTGAATTCTCACTTAGCAGGATTGAGAAAAGGGAACAGAAGAGTGGGTGTTATGAGATACCAGAGAGCCTGAGGAGGCCTTGAAAATCTGAGCTCAAACCCATCACGTTTGAATTCTCCAATGAACTCAAAGTATTGTCGTGTATGCATATTAAATTGTCATCTTAGTTGCATATTTCAATATGATGAGTGCCAATAAAAGCTTTGAACCCTACTATTCTGAGGAATAATTTATAAATTTAAGAAAATCCATTCTTTAACTTTTGAGAAAAAATGTAAAATGCTGGAAATAGTATGTCAGACAGCATCTGTAGAGAGAGAGAGAAAAAATGAATCAGAACTAACGTTTCGGGTCAATAACCTTTCATCAGACATGATGGATTTCCCTGCATTTTCTGTTCTTATTTCAAATTTCCAGCATCTGCTGTATTTTATTTTGGTGAGAACATTTGAGACTTAGATATCATTAACCGTTTTGATTACAGCAATTAAAAAAAATCATGTGCACTTAGTTAGATAAAGGGCATTTTCTTGTATTATTATACAAGTATAGCATCCTAACTGTTATAGTACAGGCAAAGTCTTGCATTTCTATAATGTAATGACTACAAGTCATGAGCTCAAATCCCACCATGGTAAGCTGTGAAAGCGAATTAAACAAATGTGATTAATTTGTGGGTTTGCACCAGAAAATGACCAGGAGAGCTGCAAATACTCCTAATGACCTACTGGTTTACACATGATTCTAATCCCGTAAGGTGTGGTTGATTTTTAGTACTGTCAGGACAATAAATGTTGCCTTGCCCCAATCTCCAGAACAAATATTTTAAAAAAGAACAGTCACAAAACTGGCAGGGACGTGTTTACATACATACCAGATTGTGCTTAATGAGCTCCTTCGCAAAATCAAACACAGGAGATGCAATGTCCATTAAATTTTTCAGCTCTGCCTAGGGAAAAAACACAAAACTGATAAAACAAAGGTCATTATTTTCCTAAAAAATTTTACAAAAATGAAAACACCTATATGATTGTGTCATTCTTGACACATTTTGTTAGAAGTCATTTTTTAATCTGAAAGTAATGTCAGTAATCGATTGTCAGTATGTCAGCTAAGCTCGACTTTGTGGTGGAACTCTCACTCCTTTCCTAAGAAGTGGTGGGTTCCAGGTCTTGAACATAATTTAGGATAACTCTCCAGATCTGTACTCAGAGTGTTCATTGATAGAATCATTTCTCTTTGCATCAGACATTAAGGGCTGGATTTTTATTGATTTGGGAAGACTCCCTAGATCTTTGAAAACGGCAGGCAGGACCCGGATTTGGAATTCCCATCCCCAGTTCCAAAACATCCAATTTTTGTTGTTAGGGGAAAGGGGGCGGGGCATGATTCACACAGGAGGAAACCCAAATTCATCAGGGCCATTTGAACTCTGTGCTGAGTTCAAACAGACCCCATTTTGACTGTTGCAAGATCCTTAGCCCACAGGGTGGGAGTCAGGAATTGATGGAGTAGATATAAACACTCTTGAAAGGCAGATAAGGTCTGTATAACTGTCATGATCTGAAGTTTTTTTTAAATGTTCCACTTTAAATTATAAAAACACAGGCTGTAGCTGTTGGGAGAGTTTAAAAAAAGCCCTCTGGCAGACTGCCTTGATTGACCTGTGTAGGCAATGAAATAAAGTTGCATCTTTGTGGTGCAGTTTCAATAGAATTCTTCGTTGACATTTCCCCAAGGGTTATCATTGCGTCATTACAAATGGTTGGCTGGGTTTCAAAAAGCTACAACTATCTCAGCAGCATGTTCTGAGTGCACATTTGACTGACAACTTAAAAGAGGCTTTAAAGGACTAGCTGTCTTTGTTCTTGGGTCAGAATAGAAATCTGTTTATTCTGGTAAGAAAATAACCACTGGAGGAGATTTAAAAGCTTTGAATGGATTTTATGAATGGGACTTTTTCACTATTAAGTGCTTAGGAGCGAGCAGCGTATTAGATTGCTAGAAGTTTATTATTTTTAGTCTCCTTGTGGTTCCTGAGGTCTGTCCATGATGAATACTGGGTGAGTGGCAATGGAAGTGGCAGGAAGGTATGAGGAGTGGGTGGGAGGGCATGCATTAGTATTAAATTGCCATGGACAGTACGACGGGCCATAGGAGATGGGGTGGAGGGGGGTAGGGGTAAAAGCCAAGAGGACCTAACAACTTCTAAAACAACTTGGATAAAGTCCAGAGAACCAAGGCAGGCCTGCTAACCAGCCTGCCTCAGCACTCACCTGCACTTATGGCTGCCTATGCTCTGCTTCCGGGGTTGGTAGGCCCAACTCTATCCAGCCCCCAGATTGAAAATTGCACATTTCAGGGTACTTTTTAACCAAGGCAAATCCAGTGAATTGGAAAATTTCCCGACTCAAGCTACCCGTCTCAGTAGCCAAAATCCAGCCTTATGTGCGAGGAACTCATGCATTTTTTTGTCACTAACATTGAATCCACCCAGTTTCTATACCTTTCCCACCAAGCCAAACCTTACCCCTCCAGGTCAGCACTGCCCTGAATCTTTGGTTTGCTTCTATTCCCCACATACCCTTTCAAAGCTCATTTTGCCCATAAAACCCATCTCCTGTTTCCTTGACTCCATTACCATTCAACATAGATCACGTAACCTTCCTTGGTCCTTTTGTATCTAACTTTCTAAATGGATTCCTCTCCTCACCTTTCACCTGCCATCATCAAATGTCACCTCAATATATTCACCCTTAACCCCATTGCCCTCAACAACTTCCATTTTCCAACTTCTCTTTCCTCTCCAAAGTCTTTGAATCTGCCGGTCATTATTATGTCAACTTGAGCTCCCCAGCCAATGCATCAGGCTAAATCAGAATACTTGCTAACTCACATCGTCTTCAACCCAAACTGAGCTTCCAACTTCACATTCTCCCCAACACCAACACCACCTACTTACACCTCAGTAACAGCACTAGCTTCCCCCTACCTCAGCCTATTAGCTGTTAAACTCTCATCCAATTATAAGAACATAAGAAATAGGAGCAGGCCTAGGGCCCTTGAGCCTGCTCCACTATTGATCTTGGTCTCAATTCTACTTGTGTTGTCACCTACAGGCTCCACTCTTCCAATGCTTTCCTGGCCAGCTTTCCATTCTCTACTCTCTGTAAACTTCTGCTCATGAACAACTCCACAGCCTGTCTCCAAGTCCGGCTCAGCCATCACCGGAGTCTTCACTGTCCTACATTGGCTCCAGGTCCCCCATTAAATCTATGGCCTCTCTCCCACTCCAGCCCTACAAATCTCAGATCCCCAAACTCTCTGCCCCTCTGACTGGTCTTTGGCATAAAGTGAGATTATAATTGCTTACATTTGAAGTGGTGAGAGGGTGGTGAGCCTGAGCTCATCAGGAAGATTCACAATGCCTGAAACATCCTGGAAAACATGATGCAAATAATTTCATTTGATCTCAATGGAAAATCAGATTGGGCAGGGAGTATAACGAGCAACTGATCCGATATGCCAGTTTTATGCTCCCATTGAAAGTGGAAGTTAATCCCTATCCCCCCTGTCAACCAAGGGCATTTAAAATCATCCTTCTTACCTGGGCAGCATGACATGGGTGAGGATGAGTTTAAGCATACCAAACATTTAACGTTAGATTTGTGACTGGTGCAGCAAGCTACAGATCAGTTGAGTCTCCTAATCTCAACTGTAATGGGCTGGAAATGACCCCATCATATTTACAGCTTATTTCCCACACAAAAACATTCCAGGCCTGATAAACGTTTGCCAAATTATTGAGATTAAAAAAAATTCTAATGTGTTTCCCAACCTCGGGGCAAGCTAAAACACTTTACAACGAAGCAAGTACTTTTGAAGTGTAGCCACTTTTGTAATTGTAGGGAAACATGGCAATAACTTTGTGCACAGCAAGATCCCACAACATAAAAACATAGAAAATAGGAGCAGGCGTAGGTCATTCAGCCCTTCGAGCCTGCTCCGCCATTCAATATGATCATGGCTGATCCTCTATCTCAACACCGCACTCCTGCTCTCTCCCCATGCCCCTTGATGCCTTTAGAGTCCAGAAATCTCTTTTCTTCTTAAATATATTCAATGACTTGGCCTCCACAGCCTTCTGTGGTAGAGAATTCCACCCTCTGAGTGAAGAAGTTTCTCCTCATCTCAGTCCTAAATGGCCTACCCCATATCCCAGGACTGTGACCCCTTATTCTAGATCCCTCCAGCCAGAGGAAATATCATCCCTACATCCAGTCTGTCCTTCCCAGTCAGAACTTTTCTACGTTTCAATGAGACCCCTCTCATTCTTCTAAACTCCAGCGAGTACAGGCCTAGTTGATCCAATCTCTACTCATATGACAATCCTGCCATCCCAGGAATCAGTTTGGTGAACCTTCTCTGCACTCCCTCTGTGGCAAGTATAATCCTTTCTCAGGTAAGGAGACCAATACTCCAGGTGTGATCTCACCAAGGCCCCATACAGCCGCAGTAAGACATCCTTGCTCCTGCACTCAAGTCCTCTCGCAATGAAGACCAACATAAAATTTGCTTTCTTACACTGCTTGCTGCACCTGCATGCTTGCTTTCAGTGATTGGTGTACAAGGACACCCAGGTCCCTTTGTACATCAACATTTCCCAAACTATCACCATTTAAATAATACTTTGCCATTCTGTTTTTCCTAGCAAAGTGGATAACTTCACACACATCCATATTATACCGCATCTGCCATGTATTTGCCCACTCACTCAACCTGTCTAAATCGTCTTGAAGCCTTTTTACATTCTCGTTGCTCACATTCCTTACAAACTTACAGAATACTGAAAGGCCTGGATAGGGTGTACGTGGGGAAGATGTTTCCATTAGTAGGAGGGACTAGGACCTGAGGGCACAGCCTCAGAATAAAGGGAAGACCTTTTAGAACAGAGATGAGGAGAAACTCCTTTAGCCAGAGAGTGGTGAATCTTTGGAATTCATTGCCACAGAAGGCTGTGGAGGCCAGGTCATTGAGTGCATTTAAGACCGAGATAGATAGGTTCTTGATTGGTAAGGGGATCAAAGGTTACGGGAAGAAGGCAGGAGAATGGGATTGAGAAACTTATCAGCCATGATTGAATGGCAGAGCAGACTCGATGGGCCGGATGGCCTAATTTCTGCTCCTATGTCTTATGGTCTATTCCTACCCAGTTTCGTGTTGTCAGCAAACTTGGAAATATTACATTTAGTTCCTTCATCCAAATAATTGATATATATTGTGAATAGCTGGGACCCAAGCACTGATTCCTGCGGTACCCCACTAGTCACTACCTGCCACTCTGAAAAAGACCCATTTATTCCTACCTGTTTCTTGTTATCTCCTCTGGCCACACAACCCTGAGATATCTGCACTTCTCTAATTCCAGCTTCTTGAACATCCTAGATTTTAACCACTCCACCATGATGGCCACACCTTTAGCTGTCTAAAATGCTGAAATTCCCTCCCTAAACCTCTCTGCCTCTCTAGCTCACCTTCCTCTTTTAAGGCATCCTTAAAACCTACCTCTTTGACCAAGCGTTTGGTCATCTGCTCTAATATCACATTATGTGGCTCAGTGTCTTATTTTGTTTTATAGTGTCACAATGAAGCACCGTGGGATGTTTTATGTTAAAGGTGACTTATAAATACAAGTTGTTGTTGTTAAAATCTTAATATTGAAAAATATGCTTTCACAAGATAATTACAGATAACTCTTCAGCCCACTTGAATTAATCAATCCAGAAAGCCCTTACAGTACTGCTCCCCCTTGCTATATTCAATTGGTCCTTAAATGATTCCACCAAGTGATTGCCCTCTACCACTCTGACAGACATGATGGACCAAATGGCTTTCCTGTGATTTTTTTAAAAATTCATTCATGGGATGTGGGCGTAGGAGGCTAGGCCAGCAATTTATTGCCCATCCCTAATTGCCCTAGAGAAGGTTGAGCTGCCTTCTTGAACCACTGTAATCCATGTTCTGTAGGTACATGCACAATGCGGTTAAGGAGGGAGTTCCAGGATTTTCTCAAAGGACCTGGATAAACGACCATGTAAGCAGGCTGCCAGGGAAGGCTTTGTCTAGGACTCGACAGGTCTGTTGTGGGAATGAAGGAAAACTTAAATCTTAGTCTCTATCCTCAGCTCAGGATGTTACCTCTGCTGCCTTGCCGTTGTAGAGTCGGAAGTGATTGCAGGCTTTCAGGTTCAGAGCGATAGTGCTGTCAGGATAATGTTGTAGATAGACCGCCAGGACTTCCTGGGAAACATCATAATAGTCCAGTTTATAGTAGCAGAGTGCTACATACACATTTAAGGCCATGAATTCCCTAGCAAAACATGAAGGGAAAAGTTAGCAAGCTTGAAGAACCAGATTCTAGTTTAAAAGGAGAGCATGGCAGTAATAATCTGTGTGTTGGGAAGGGGGGCTGGGGGAGTTTACTGGGAGGACTGGGAGAGATTGGAGGAGTGTCAACTGTGGCTTATCAGTTGGTAGCACGCTTGCCTCTGAGGTTCTGGGTTCAAGTCCCAGTCCAGGGCTTGAGCACAAAATTCTATGCTGACACGCCAATGCAGTATTGAGGTAGTTCTTCACTGTCATTTTCAGATTAGATGTTGAACAAGGACCCATCTACTTGTTCGGGTGAATATAAAAGACCCCAATGACACTATTTTGAAGTTATCCTTGGAGTCTTGGCCAATATTTAACCCTCAATCAACATCAAAAAAATAGATTATCTGTCATTAACACATTGCTGTTTGTGGGACTTTACTGTGCACATATTGGCTGCCACATTTCCTACACTACAACAGTCACTATGTTTCAAAAAGTATTTCAAAAGCAGTCAAATAAAACAAGGGACAATCCCTTAAAATGAGACACATTTGGTCACCCTGATTTCCCTCCATGTAAACTCTCCAGCCCATATTCATGGCTACCCACTTGTCTTTAATATCTCATGAGGTCTTGCCTACCTCCATAGTATCTGACCCCGAGTTGACACTGACACTGCCCACTTCCACCTCCGTATCACCGCCTATCCCCCTCCCAGTCTCAGTTGTATTTTTGCTGAAACCATCATCATTGCCTTTGTTATCTCCAGACTTGACTATTCTAACACACCCTAGACTGGTCTCCCACATTATACCTTCCGTAAGCATGAGGTTGTCCAAAACTTGTACCAAATCCCATTCACCTATCACCCTTTCCTACACTAGCTCCTGGTTCAACAATGCCTCCATTTTAAATTCTCATTCTTACTTTCAAATTTACTTTTCAAATTACACATTTTACGTAATTGACAAAAGAAGCAATGGAGACAGGAAGAGAAATCTTTTCAAGCTGTTAAGATCTGGAATAACTCTGCTTAACTGTGGTGGAGGCAGGTTCAATCGAAGCACTCAAAGGGGGAATTGGATTATTATCTGAAAAGGAAGAACGCAAGGTTACGGGGAGAAGGTGGGGGGAATGGCTCTAGGTACATTGGTCATTTGGAGAGCCGATACAGACACGACTGGTCAAATAGCCTCCTTCTGCACTATAACAATTCTGTGATTGAAATCCCTCCATGACTCCACCCTTCCCCATCTTTGTAATCTCTTCTAGACCTACAAACTGCCGAGATCTCTGTGCTCCTTTTAATTCTAATCTAATTCCTGCCTCTCGAGCATCCCTTATTTTAATTGCTCCGCTATTGACGGCCATACCGTCAGCTGCCTGAAGCCCGAACTCTGGAATTTCCTCCCTAAACATCCCTGCCTCTCTACCTTGCTTACTTTCTTTAAGACATTCCTTAAAACCAACTCCTTTACCAAGCTTTTGGTCACATGTCTTATGTGTTTCTGTTTCATATTTTGTTTTATAATGCCTCTGGAGCACCTTGGGATATTTTATTATGTTAAAGGCACTTTTTGAATATACGTTGTCATCGTTTGGTCACAGGCAAAGATTTAAAACAAGTGTCTCAGTCTTTCAGTAGCTCTGTCTCTGTTTAGCCTCCATTCTCTGCATCGTCTGCCTCCCTTCTGTCTGTTAATGTTCCAATTTTTGTGCCACCCTCTAACTTAATGCTTTAAACAGAGATGAGGAGAAATTGTGTGTGACAATTGCAAGTTGTTTGTCTCTGATTCTTTTTCTGTATATTCAGCACTCTGTGCTCTCATACACATTCTTCATCTCGCTTTTAATGTCTATAAAGATGCAGGGGAAGGCCATTCAGCTCCTTGCGCCTGTTCCTTTAGATTAGGTCTGCGACCTAACCCCACATACCCACATTTGTCCCATTACCCTTAACGCCTGTGATAGGTTTTTGTTACCAAATCTCAGATATAAATTTATAATTGATCTAACATCAACTGCCATTTGCGGAAGAGAGCTCCCAATTTCTATCACTGTGTAGAAAAGTTTTCTAATTTAACTCCCGAAAGGTCTAGCTCTAATTTTTAAAAATATTCCTCCTAGTGCTAGACTCCCTAAACAGCAGAAATGCTTTCTTTCTATCTACCCTATCTGCTCCCCAGTATAAATGCTTTTTATCTAATGAGATAAATAACAGTGTGCACCGGTCTACGGGAATTAGCGAATGAATAAAAGTCCTCCAAAGATTTTTAACAGGTATCTTGTATAAAATACGTGAACCACTGGGCTCATCCATGTGAACCAGTGGTTCAGTTCCCCATTGGATGGCTATTACAGAAAAAAGAAAATAACTTCAAAAAGTCCAAAAGTTGTGCAAAAATAATATTTCAAAGACAAACAGAGCGAAACATAAAGAGGGCAACAAGTGGGGATACATGGGGTCACAGGAACTGGAATGGGGAAGAGTAGCTGACCTTCTGAGTCACTTCTTTAGGGAAATAATATGAACTGAAATTTAGATAACGCATCTTGCTGAATGGAATGGAAAGTTCAGAAAAAGCTTTTCACTTTTTTTAACTTCAGAATAAGCCTGGTTGAAATAGGTCTTCAATTCATGATGACTCCTGATCGTCAACCAGGTTCAAAACCTGCATAAGAACCCATGACCAAAGGTTAGAATAGAAATGGTCACTGACTTATCAGGAATGAATAAATAGCAATTGCCATGAACCAGTAACAAGGAGATGTTCAGTCACATTGCTCTATGGACAAATTAGAGCAAAGCCAATGAACAGCAGCTACCACAGATCAATGACAGGTGGGAATTTTCAGTCAAATTGGTGGGAAAAACTAATCAGCTCACCCAAAAACTCAAGTTATCAATTGAGACATTGAGTGTGGATGCAACTCCATTGTTTCGTCCTGAAAGTTAGCACCGAGAAGTTGTCAGGTGTCCTTCCATAGTGAAGACAATGAAATTATTTGGCTAAATAAAACAGTTCCAGATGGCTGGGATGAGGGTACAACATTAACTTGTCACATTTACCACTTCTACAATGGGTTCTGTAGACCCATTAATAACTCGTTACTACTCAATGGGACTGCACAAGTCCTATCTGGACTGTCTTGGCCAGTGTACTGATGTTACCAACTTGCAAACAGGACGTTAGCTTACTCCACAAGCCTACCGCTCCTCTACCCATGCCTGTTGTCTCAGGTAACCAGCAACTGGGCAATATTTTCCTTCCCCTATATTTGGCAGTGAACATATAAGAACAATGGCAGGAATTACCGGTTGTCAAGTAGGATGCGCTTGTAGATATCAATTGCCTCTTGGTAATGGGAACGCATGTAGTGGATTGAAGCCAGACTGAGTTGATCCTCAGTGATGTCCTGTAAATTCTGGTGGTAGTTCATCAGCCTCTTCTCATCACTGAACTAGCACAAAAACCAAGGAAATCAATTATCTATTAAAATAAACACATTACGAAGAGAAACAAGGGAGGCAAACAAAAGAGAAAGGTAATTGAGGGAAGGAGAGACTTACTGAAAAGGAACATGAAACAGCTGAATAGAAAGTGGAGTAAAAAAACTAAAGACAGGAAAGAAAGACAAAAAGTGTGTGATAGCCATAGAGAAAGATGAACAGAAAAACACAATTGAGAAAGGAACAGGGAACGAGGGAGAAACAGTGGGGGAGATAAGGACACAAAACAATAAAAATGTGAGCTAGAAATAGAGAGGGGGCACACGTACACAGGAGACAAACAAAATGGACCAACTAGTATTTGGAAAACAATCACGAATTACTTTATAATGTACAATAATAGCTCGTATTTATACAGCACTTTTAACATTCCCAAGGTGACTCACAGTTACATTATCAAACAAAATGTGTCAGATATCCATGTAAGAAAACATTAAGGCTGAAGATCAAAAGCTTGGCCAAAGAAGTAGGTTTTAAGGATCAACTTAAAGGAGCAAAGAGAGGAGGAGAGGTAGAGTGTTTTAGGGAACAAATTTCAGAGCTTAGAGCCCAGACAACTGAAGGCACAGCCACCAATGATGGAGTGGTTAAAATTGGGGATGCTCAAGAGGTATAGATATCTGGGATTGAAAGGCTGGAGGAGATGATAGATATAGGGAGGGGGAAGGCCATGGAAGGATTTGAAAACAAGGATGGGAATTTTAAAACTAAGATGTGCTTAATTGGGACCCAGTGAATGCCAGTGAGCACAGGGATGATCAGTGATTGGGACTTGATGCAAGTTAGGACTCAGGTTTTGAATCACATCAAGTTTAGGGAGTGTAGAGAGTGGGAACCTGGCCATGAGTGCATTGGATTCCTCAAATTTAGAAATAACAAAGGCATGGATGAGGGTTTCAGTAGCATTAACCATTACACATTCAATGATTTGAAGAGATTACCTTGTGAGCCAAATGAAACAACAGGCGATTCTGCAGTCGACTTTTAGGAGCTGAAAATAGAAGTGGATTTCTAGTCATGAATTAGTCAATATCTGAATTTCGAGTCATCTTTGAAGATTTATGTTCCTCTCTCTTCTAAGTTCTCAAGTAATGAAGTGCACAGTACGTTGGTACAGAACCCCACTGGAAATAAGTGCTTTACAATAAATGGATTATTTTTAAAAATACAAGTTATGGTAAAACAAATAGCACAGAAGGAGGCCATACGGCTCTCTTAAAAGAGTTATTCAATTAGCATCACTCCTTTGCTCCTTCCCCATAGCCCTGCATTCTTTTTTTCCTTTTTAAATAGAGATCCTTTTGAAAGTTACTATCAAATGTGCTTCCATCATCCTGTTAGGCTGTGTGTTCCAGATCATAATAACTTGCTGCATGAAATGTCTTATCTTCATCTCTGGTTTTTGCCAATTATTTTAAATTTGTGTTCTCTGGTTGCTGACCCACCTGTCAGTGGAAACAATTTTGACCATCTGACATCTACTCTATCAAAATCGCTTATACTAAAAGTCACTTAAACTTCTCCAATCTAAGGAGTCACCTTTCGTTGCTGCCTCCTCTGCCTCCTTATACATCCCTAGGAAAAAGAAAGTACATGCTAGATTCACCCAAACATCAGGGTGACAGTCTTCACTCTTCGTCAGGGCTTCATATTCCTGAAACACACAAACAGAGAAAGGTCATAAATCACATGTACCTGGGACAATCATTATATTACGTGCACAATCCACAAGAATGAACTCTGACCAATTCACAATGTCATGTGGGCCTTGCAGAAGGATGACAACCTTTAACACACTTCAAGGCAGTCTTTGTTTCATGTGCAGTGCAAATCAGGTCCTACATGCCAGTGCATTCATGTATTAGGTGGTAATCCCCACCTACATAATCAAAAAAAAGCATATTTCTGCAAATCAATGCACTCTCTCATCTGAAATCCCTACATGTGATAAGGTTTCCCTGGTCAAGGCAAGAAACTGAGCCACACCTCAACTGTAGCCCATGTCCAGCCACCAGGAACTACACAAGAATAGCTTAGGGTGACTGGATATTAAATTTCCATTCCTGTTGGAAAATGCCTGCACTCTATTCACTAATAGTAAATGTGGTAAAGTGGAAACAAAAGCAAATTATTGTGGATACTGGAAATCTGAAATAAAAACAGAAAATGGAAGTGATACTCAGCAGGTCAGGCAGCTTCTGTGGGGAGAAAAACAGACTAAATGTTTAAACATTACATCAACTCTGTTTTTCTCCCCACAGAAGCTGCCTGACCTGCTGAGCATTGCTTCCATTTTCACTGTATCTCTCTCCACAGATACTGCCAGACCTGCTGAATATTTCATGCATTTTCTGTTTTGCTTAATGGCAAAGTGGAGAATGGGGAATCCCCAGACTGGGGGTCTCCAATGACGGATGGATGCTTGAAAGGGTAGATAACAGGAGGGTATTTCCTCTTGTGGAGGAGAGTTGAATTAGGGGACACAGTTTAAGAATAAGAGGTTGTCCTTTTAAGATGGAGATGCAGAAAAAAATTCCCTCTCAGAGGCTCATTATCATGTGGGACTCTCCTCCCCAGAAAGCTGTGGAGGCTGGGTCATTGAATTTACCCAGGGCTGAGTTGGATAGCTTTTTGATAGACATGGGAGTCAAGGGTTATGGGGGGGCAGGCAAGAAAATGGAACTGAGACCACAAACAGCTCAGCCATGATCTTACTGAATGACAGAGCAGGCTCAAAGACCAATGTTTCTCTGTTCACACACTTGTGACCCAGTGTCCTGTTGTTCAGCAACAGGAGCTCCAATGTCCTGTCCTGCTGTAAAATAAGTTCTTGAGGCCCAATTTCTAACAACATACCCACAATACAGTCAGTGCCCCTTGGGCTGGAAAGACAAGGTTTTGTTGTATTATATTCAGATTTCACCCACTTAAAAAAAGTGGGAACCTGCCATAACTTTGGATGAATGATGACCAGATAAAACTTAGGAATAATTTCTGGGGTAAAGCAGTAGAGCTGAAGACATTTGGGGCTTTCAAATGGATGGGGGATATAGGGGGATATAGGGGGATGGGCTTTGATGGATTGAGTGGCATTTTCTGCTCCGTGGCTTTCCTATTACCTTGTGCCAGTATGTGTTGAACACAATACAGGAGATGACATAAATTCTTTGGCGGCCGCAAGTGTCTCACAATATGGAATCTAATGCTGGTATCCTCGTGTCTTTACAGCTGCATAGCATACCTATGTAAACCTGCTCACACCGCTGCAAAGGCAGGGCCCAAGACAAAAAAATTCTGTCAATCGTGACGATTATGCAAAACCTTGTGAGAAATACTATTGCAAATTTTTACATGTTTTGAAAATGATAAAGGCTTTTGATAGAAGGACTACTTTTGTGTTTTTTTCTATATTTAGGGAGGATGCTGAAAAGATTTGCTAGAATGTTCCCAGAATGATGGACTTCAGTTACGTATATATCTTGGAGAAGTTGGGACTGTTCTCCAAAGAGAAGGTTGAGAGGAGGTTTGGTAGAAGTGTTCAAAATCACGAGGGGTCTGAAGAGAGAAGATAGAGAGAAACTGGTCCCATTGGCAGAAAGATTGAGAACAAGAAGACACTGATTTAAGATGATTGGCAGAAGAACCAGGAACTACATGATGCAAACCTTTCTTTATAAAGAGAGTGGTTATGAACTGGAATACTCTGCCTGAAAGAGTGATGGAGTCAGATTTAGTCATGACTTTCAAAAGGGAATTGGAGAAGCACCTGTGTGGAAAAAAAAATGCAGAGCAGGAAAGGTCAAGGAGGAAAAGTGGGACTTTCTGACTCTCTGTAAGAGCCTTTAGCATGGACTCAATGGGGCAAATGGCCTCCTTGTGTGAAACTATTCTATGAGTCTATTTTCACTAGCTATTCAGTGACGAGGGGCCATAAATTTAAAACTTTCACTGAGAAAGCACAGAGGGAGGTTCAAAGAAATTTCTTTACATGGAGAATTGATGGAGCATGGATTGCTTTGTCATAGTGCATAGTTGAGATAGGGAAATACAACTGCACCTTTTAAGGGAAGAATAGATAAATGCTTAAAGCAAAGAAAAATAGAATCAAGTCTCCTTGCAGCATTGAGTAAATTGTTCCTCTGAACAAGTCAGCTTCAAAACGGGTGGCACACATGAAGCAGCAGAGGTGACACCACAGACAGGATGCGCTGACTGGGAAAGTGCAGGTAATTTAAATGAACACAAAATAAGTCTCTCTTGACCTGCGAAATCCCTGCTAGCAGTTCTCTGTGCTGAGAGGGCCCAACTCAGGATTACAGCTTGCAAGCCATCAAATCACATGAGCGTATGTGGTTATAGATATTTGGCCCAAGATTAATCACGTACACTGGTTAACGTTAACCTTGAAGGAAGTTCAAAGAAAGTGTGTTTTAAGAAGTAAAGTGATGGAATATTTTTAAACCACTGTTTTGCTTGTCGGGGAGCTCAGGAAGGAGGCGAGTGAAAAACAGTTCCAATCCGCTAATACACAACACGATAAACATACTGTGGTTTCTTATCCTGGAGCTAGGAATGAATGCAGGGATGGTGATCAATGATAAGGGCCTGGTTGATGGAGAAGAGGATTTATAGCACCTTCATATACTGGCTGTGAAGTCTTCCTGATACCTAGGGCAGACTTAAAATGTCAGAATTCATATTCTTTGCAAGGTTTCCCTTACCTCCATGGCCCTCCTATAATCCCCAAGGTGGAATGCACAGTATCCCATCCATAAGTCAATGTCTTCCTCACTCTCACCCACGTGCCGCTTGAACTAGGATAGAAAAAGAAGTTACTGCCAACTGAAACAAAAAGAGCCGCAGCTCCCCCACCTCGAGAGGAAATAGTTTCTCCCTATCTACCCGTGTAACTCCTCTAATCATCTTAAACACAACAATTAGATCATCCCTTAATCCCCTATGCTCAAGTGAATACAAACCTGGTCTATTCTATTAGCTCTAGCATTTCCTCTGTCAGAAATTGTGCGCAATGGTTCTAGAGCAGAAGCAAAACCAGAAAATGCTGGAAATACTCAGCATGTCAGGTAGCATCTTGACCTGCTGAGTGTTTCCAGCATTTTCTGTACTACTTCTTGATTTCCAGAATCTGTACTATATTGCTTGTGCTCCGAGTTGGATAAAACATCAATGTACTGCTCCTCCCTTTTTCCCCAAAATTGAATTTGCATGATAAACCTGTCAAATGGTCATAAACAGAAATCTTTTTCTGTATAAAGCACACAATTATTTTCTCTGAAAATTTCTGTGTACAAATGGCTCATTACCACTTCAGATACTATAGTGCATAAGCATTAAGTACATTTAAAAACACATAAAACCAACCCAGTGAAACACTGCAACAACACAGATCTAGTCACAATGTGCATAGCTCAAAGCCTGATTTACAGTGTCGGATAGCAAGGAGGGAACTTCCCTCTGGTTAATATGGATTAGCAGCATTTTAAATACAAGAGGAAGATTTCCTCCAAAATATTTCTAGCAAAGTGTTCCTGAAGAGTTAGAATTTCCATGCAAATTTGTGATCAGAGGAAATCTTCCTCCTAGCTTTATAATGTTGCTAACACATAGGGAAAGAATTACTCTGAAGAAAATACGGACATGTTCTTTTACAGCAAAAGGTTGAATACATATTTAAAACAGGAAAACCTGCCATGGCACAATCAGAAATACAGAAAGGAGACATTAGAAGAAGGGAGACATTCCCCACACAATTACTCAGCGAGCTTCAAACACATGATAAAACTAATAGAAATCCATGGAGAACTTTGACAGTCATTTTCCTTCACAGGTAAACATGTATTTCTGCAAGGTAGCACAGTTTCAGGGGGTCAGATGCTTTTGATTGTGACTATTACAGTTAGATATATAAAAAGAACTGATTGCTATGAATGTCTCTGATTTATGACAGCTTTTTAAGAAAGGACGAAATTGCATTTATATAGTGCCTTTTTTAATCTTAGGACCATCCCAAAATGTTTTACAATTAAATAAACGTAGTAACTGTAGGAAGCATGGTAGCCAAGTTTGATACTTCAAGGACCTGCAAACCAACTGAGGTAAATGACCATCTGTCTTGGGATGTTGATTCAGGGATAATTATTGGCCAAGATCAGGCAAACTCTGCTGTTCTTGTTAGTGTTGTGGGATCTATTACGCCCACCCAAGAGGTAGACAGTGCTTTGATTGAACTTCTCATCCGCAAGCCACCATCTCAGACAGTACAAACTCCCTCGGCACTGCACTGAAGTGTTAGCCTTGATTGTGTAACCCAGTCTTTGGAGTGGGGCTTCAGCTCACAACCTCTAACTTGGAGGAGAGAGTAATATCAATTGAGTCAAGGCTGAGACAGATTTAAGGAATCAGTGAATCACATTGTTTCTCTCCTTGCCTTGACTATGAACCACAGGTTACTTTTGAACTCTAAGGGATAATTGCATTGGATGTACAAATCGACTGATCTCAACATCTGATTTTACCTCCAGCAACGTCAGAGCCCCTGAGTAGTCTCTGTTGGTCAGATATTCCTCCAGCTTTGGAATCTTTTTCCCCTTTTTCTTCTTTTTATCCATCTGCAGTATCTCCCCACTGACCGCAGGTTTTGCACGTGACAGCATCTGGATAGAATGGGAAAACACTGACACTCAAATCTGGAGGGTATTTACATAGAGTGCTTGCACAAACATTGCAGTTATCTTTGGTCAACTGTATAACTGAAATCCCAGCCACCAAGACACATGAAAAGCATATAGTACCAGCAAACTCCTCCACAGTAAAGACATTTTTAAAAATTTGCTTTTGTTTGTCCCAATTTACTACTGCACTATCCTCACTGAAATAGTTTCACAGGACTCAATTTCTAAAGGTGCTCAGGCTAATTTGGTATATCATCAGGTTCCATGTGACCATTCTTCATTGCAGTCTCGACAGCTGTGAGTTCCTGCAGGTTATTCAACTATAGAGGGTATCACAATGAAGCCAAGCCCTACCCTCACCCCATAATTTGCTTTCTCTAGTAGGGTCAAATCAGCAGTGGAACCTCATCATCCTGGATAATTTTCATTCTCCAACAAAAATGATTGCTTAAAGATGAAGGAAAGTCTGGGATCTTTGTTCTTTTACCATTTTGATATAAAAAAGGTTGAGAATGTGCTCATTATCTGAAGAGGAAGAATAAGGCGGGACGAGATGAGTTGCTCTTGCAGAGAGTCGACACAGACACGACAAGCTGAATGGTTACAGCACAGAAGGAGGCCATTCTATGGTTCTATGAGAAGCCTTATCAGGAATCCCCTTGATTCCTGGTAGATTATTCTGAGCATCCTTATGCAAGAGTAATCATATTTTTTAAACCAAATCTGGAGATACACAGAGTGGGAGCACAGCAAATAGCCAGGGCAGAAAATATAGGCTTCACAGTGTAGCAAGGCAAAAATCTTTAGCAGCCTAACTTTTAACAGTTGCACACACACAATACAAACATAAAACAAACATACAAATAATTACTCCAGTTGTGATGTTACACTATTGAAGCACATTCAAACACTGCTTATAAATAATAAATACTGTCAGTGTTTTTCAACTCCACTGTCTAAACCACCAAGTCTCTGTTGGCTCAACTTAGTGGGAAAAAAAATCAGTAACCAGCACATGCTGTCAGAGCAGCTTGATGTTTAGAGTTACCTCCCTGATCATTTATAGGTGTCCTGGCCATCACTTGAAATGGAAAATGTTGACCGGGATTTTGAACACAATACATTTGTCAACTCTTTTCTTCTCCACCGATGCTGCCAGACCTGCTGAGTTTTTTCCAGGTAATTCTGTTTTTGTTTTACATTTGTTTCCTTTCTAGTTAATCTTAAATATGGAAAAATCCTTTCAAAGCTGGCTACTAAAGCAGCAATTACACTTTTTTGACAATGTCATTTTCACTTTATAACAAATCTCAACTCTTGCTTGTATTCTACTCCACACACCATTCAGACAGCACAGTAGCTGTACAATATACTAATAGAGCTAATAGAAACAGCAAAAGAAATTTGTAAATGTTTTTCCAATGCATTTATTATGCATTATATTTATCCAAGCACCTTTAACCAAGGTAACATACACTGCATACTCCTTTCTATCCCTCACTTATGCATTAGACATACTCCAAAAAGAGAATTAAAAAGTTTGGGTATTCAGGAAGGATTTTCATGCACCAGGAAATTTTCTGGGTCACTATTTGCCCGAGGGCACAATACCTTATCTGGGGTCATCTTATCCTTTGCGCCCAGAGCATTGCCAGGTGGAACTGCCTGGGAGCATAACTTTATAACAGGTTTTCAAGTTCCCTGCAAATTCATTCTGACTTTCGCCCTCTCAGATTCCCCAGACCCCTTTCCCTCCTATACACTCTGTAGGCCTCCCTCACATCCTCTCTGCCCCTAGTCACCCTGCCCACCCTCCCTGGACCTCCCTCTCCCAATCTATCCCCAGTTCCCCTGCCTACCCTCACTGCCACAGCCCCGGCTCCCCCTGCCCATTCTCCCCTTACTCTCCCTCATTCCCACTCAGTGACCCTGCCCACCACCCCCCCCGGACCTCCCTCTCCCACTGTTCCCAATCCCCTCTCCCACCATCCCTGGACCTCCCTCTCCCACTGTTCCCAATCCCCTCTCCCACTGTTCCCAATCCCCTCTCCCACCCTCCCTGGACCTCCCTCTCCCACTCTGTCCCCAGTTCCCCTGCCTACAATCCCCTCACACTCCCTGGGCCTCCCTCACTCCCACTCTGCCTTCCCAGAACCGCCTCAGGCCGCGCAGGGTTTTGCAGCTCGATCCGATGAAAAAATGAATCGAAATCAGCTGCTGTCGGCCCAGCGCCTGCAAACAGACTGAAGGCGACCGTTCGGTCTGTGTGGCTCCCCGGGCTCGGGCTAGGCACCAAACCCACCATTTTGTCGGATCTCCCCCCTCGGCTTCCAGCTCCAAGAACTCCAAACGCCTGCCCCGGCCGTCATAGCAACAAAGCCACCCCCACGGGCCGTCATGGCAACGAAGCCCCGCCCCCACCAGCATCCAGAGCAGCGAAGCCCCGCCCCCACCAGCATGCAGGGCAACGAAGCCCCGCTCTGACCGGCATGCCGAGCAACGAAGCCCCGCCCTGACCGGCATGCCGAGCAACGAAGCCCTGCCCCCACCAGCATGCGGAGCAACGAAGCCCCGCCCTGACCGGCATGCGGAGCAATGAAATCCCGCCCCCTCCGGTCATGATGACAACGACGCCCGCCCCCCACCTCCGCGGTCGTCATGGTAACCAAACCCCGCCCCCTCCCCTACCTCAGAGCAAAGGCTCTCCGTCTGCACACCTCAACGACAATTTAACACAATGAAACATCCCAAGCCCTACACTGGAGCATTATAAAACAAAATATGACACCGAGCTACATTAGGAGATATTAGGTCAGATGATCAAAATCTTGGTCAAAGAGGTAGGTAGAAAAATCATAGGGACGTTAAAGAAGATTGTTTTTTTGACATTTTTCTTTGAACATTTGTCTTTACCAGATATAAAAATACTGAAAAATGGGGAAAATGGCTGCTTGGCTAACACTCAAGCATCATCCAATTGGGTAATGAGCCTTTTGGTTTTCCAGTTGGTTTAGGAAGACAGTGCACCACAAGGATGGATGTGTCGGCTGACTCATGGCTGAAGTGCGGAGCAAGTCATGAGATGAAACTCCCAGGAATACATTTAACCTCAGTTGGCAACCCTACTTCGAGGAGGAAAGTGAGGACAAGTGAAGAGTTGTAGGGAGGGAATTTCAGAGCTTGGGGCCTAGGCAACTGAAGGCATGGCCACCAATGTCATTTCAGCACCAAATTGGTGCCTCTTGTGAGTATGGGCTCCACAGACTCCATCTTTGGAGTGATTGGTGCTCAACACGGTTTTTAAAGACTTGCATATACTGTAGTAGTGGGAGAACTGGCAAATTTACCAAAATGTTTTCACAGTAATACCTCAGAAGGTATGCAGTCTTACATGCTGTTTAATGGACAGTGCACATTTACGTAAATCCTGCATTCACACACAGGCATAGATTTACACTTAAGATTCACAATTACAGTAATGGCATGTTATGTTAGTCTTTATTACAAAGAGTAAATAAAGCTGCCTGAAATTTTGTAGGACCTTGTCACGACCATATCTGGAGCACTGTGCACAATTTTTGTCCTTTAACCTCAGGAAGGATTTTTAAAAAAATCATTCACAGGATGTGGACTTCGCTGGCTGGGCCAGCATTTATTGCCCATCTCTAGTTGCCCTTGAAAAGGTGGTGGTCAACCCTCTTGAACCACTGCAATCCATGTGGTGTAGGTACACCCACAGTGATAATATTCTGGTACTTGCCTTGGAACGAGTCCAACACAGGTTCACTGGACTGATCTCTGGAATGAGGGCATTGTCCTACGAGAGATTGAGTAGATGAGGCCTATTTTCCATAGAATTTAGCAGAATGAGAGATGATTTCACTGAAACATAAAATTCTTAAGGAATTTGATAGGGTAATTACTGTTTGAATATTTTCCCAGACTGGAGAGTCTAGTACTAGGGGTCACAATCTTAAAATAAAGGGTTGACCATTTAGGGCTGAGATGAGGGTTGTGAATCTTTGGAATTCTCTACCTAAGAGAGTTGTGACTGCTCAGTTGTTGAATATGTTAAAGACAGGTTTTGATAGCTTCAAGAGAATCAAGGGATATGGGGATAGTGTGGGAAATTGGAATTGAGGTAGAATATTAACCACAATCTTGTTGAACGGTGGAGTAGGACCAAATGGCCTCCTCCTCCTATTTATTATGTTTGTTGCACTTATCTACACATGCACAAAGGGCACAAATATTACTTCTCATCTGAATATTGTCCAGGTCTTCCTGCATGCGGGTGCAAACTGCTTCAGTATCTGAGGAGTTGTGAATGGTGCTGAACATTGTGAAATCATCAATGAAATCCCCACTTCTGACCTTATGATGAAGGGAAAGTCATTGATGAAGCAGCTGAAGGACACTACCCTGAGGAACTCCTGTCATCATGTTCTGGGACTGAGATAATGGGCCTCCAACAACCACAGCCATCTTCCTTGGTGCTAGGTATGACTCCGACCAGAAGAGATTTTTTCCTGATTCCCATTGACTTCAATTTCAGAGGATAGTTAAGAGTCAACCATATTGCTGTGGATCTGGAGTGATACCTAAGCCAGTCATATAAGGACAGCAGGTTTCCTTCTGTGAAGGACATTAGTGTACCGGTATGCATTTTTACATCAATCCAGTAGTTCATGGTCACCACTAATGACACTAGCATTTTATTCCAGATTTATTTAATTACTTGAATATAAATTCTCCAGCTGGTGTCATGAGACTTGAATTCAAGTCTCTGGATTACTAGTCCAACAACAAAACCATTGTGCTACCCCCATCTGTAAATGTGTAAATGAGTGTTAATACACATGTGCATTTTCATGCATGCACATTTTTGCAGGTGCTCTCATACATTTACATTCCTGCACATGCTCATTAACATATGTAGACATACATACTGGTAAAGGAAGGAGTCCTGTACACGCTGAAAAAACTCTATTCCCTTTTCCCCTTTCACTACCTCTTCTTGCCAATTTATTGAAGGGCACTTGGAATCTTCCAATATTATGTTGAGTACTCATTTAATAGATTTGCCCACATATTTCTCCTTCTAGAACCCTATCTGTTAGGTGACCTACAGTTATCCCCCTATTACTGTGATGCATCTCTCCTTATGATTTGTCTCAAACAACATGGATCCTGTTTCTGTCTTAATGTTATTTGTGCTCCTCTTCTACTGCCACTGTTATCTTTAATTAATTTACTTCACTCAAAATGTTGTGAATCTTTGGAATTCTCTACCCCAGAGGGGTAGCCATTAACAGTGAGAGAGTGTGAGAGGAGCAGCATGACCTTTAGCAGTGAGAGAGCAAGAGGAGCAGCATGGTCTTTAACAGCAAGAGAGTGAGAGGAGCAGAGGGGCCATTAACAGTGAGAGAGTGCAAGAGGAGCAGTGGGGCCATTAACAGTGAGAGAGCGAGAGGAGCAGCTTGGCCTTTAACAGCGAGAGGAGCAGCGGGGCCATTAACAGTGAGAGAGAGCGAGAGGAGCAATGCGGCCTTCAACAGCGAGAGAGCAAGAAGATCAGCGGGGCCATTAACAGCAAGAGAGTGCGAGAAGAAGCGGGGCCAGTAACAGTGAGAGAGAGGGGCCATTAACAGTGAGAGAATGAGAGACCATTCAAGAGCACAGAGAGCAGCTGTTTGGTGAGTAGGGTTGGTGAGTATTTCTAGTCTTTAAAGTAAAAGTAAGATCCTTAGTTTGTGTTTAGGCCTGTATTCTTTTTTTCTTAAAAATAGCTTGATAAGTATAAGATCGATACTGGTGTGTAAAAAAATTATAATAAAGTGTAAAGAGCAGGGATACTAGAGTAATTAATTAAGTAATTAAATAAAATACAATCGCGATGGCAGGACGGGTGATGTGTTGCTGCTGCAGCATGTGGGCGCCGCTGGATACCAAGGTGATCCAGAACGAACACATCTGCGGTAAGTGTTTGCAGCTCGAGGAACTTCGCATCTGAGTTAAGGAACTGGAGTCTGAGCTGCAGACATTGCACCACATCAGGGAGGGAGAAAGTTACCTGGACACTTTGCTCCAGAAGGCAGTCACACCCCTCAGATTAGGTACTTCAAATTTGGTCTGTGATCAGAAACAGGAGGGTGTGACTACAGGTGAAGCAGATATGGGGACCCAGGGGGTAGCATTCGAGGAGCCTCAGCCCCTGCAGCTGTCCAAATAGTTACGATTTCTTTCAAGCTGTGTGGACGAGAGTGGGCACTGCAGGGAGGATGAGCGAACTGACCACGGCACCGTGGTACAGGGAGCCATTCAAGTGCAGGGAGGAAATAGGAATGTAGTAGTGGGAGGAGGCAGTAGTAGGGAGATAGATACTGTTTTGTGCAGCCATGTGTGTGAGTCCCGAAGGCTGAGTTGCCTGCCTGGTGCCAGGGTTAAGGACATCTCCTCAGGGCTAGAGAGGAACTTGGAGTGGGAGGGGAGGGATCCTGTTGTCGTCGTCCACGTTGGTACCAACAACATTGACAGGACTAGAAAGGAGGTTTTGCTGAAAGAATTTGAACAGTTAGCTGCTAAATTAGAAAGCAGAACCTCCAAGGTAATAATCTCGGGATCACTACCTGAGCCAGGGGCACAGTGGCATAGGGTAAATAAAGTCAAGGAGTTAAATGCGTGGCTCAAAGATTGTTGTGGAAGGAATGGGTTTCAGTTCATGGAGCACTGACACCAGTACTGGGGTAGAAAGGAGCTGTTCTGGTGGGATGGGCTTCACTTGAACCATGCTGGGACCAGTGTCCTGGCGAATCGAATAGCTAGGGCTGTAGAGAGGGCTTTAAACCAAATGGGGATGGTGCGGGGGGAGGGTTCTGGAGAGTGGATACATAGGTTAACAAAGCAAAAGGGATATGGCAGCATTGCCGGACAGCTATTTAGGTAATGATACCCAGAGTGTGACAGGAAGGGACAGAGTGTACAAACATAAAAAAAAGTAGCAAATATGGCCAAAGGGGGAAAAAATGGTAAAAAGGCAAAATTAATGGCTCTTTACTTAAATACATGTAGTATTCGGAACAAAATAAATGAATTAACGGCACAAATAGAGGTTATTGGGTATGATCTTATAGCCATTACAGAGACATGGTTACAAGGAGATCAAAGCTGGAAACTAAATATTCAGCGGTATGTGACTTTTTGAAAGGTCAGGCAGGAAAAGAAAGGGTGGTGGGGTAGCTTTGTTAGTACGAAATGGAATAAGTACAACAGCAAGAAATGATCTTGCATTGGATGATGTAAAATCCATATGGGTGGCGGTAAGAAATAACAAGGGAAGAAGACACTGGCGGGAGTAATCTATAGACTCCCGAACAGTAGCTATACTGTCGGACAGAGAATAAATCAGGAGATACTGAGGGCATGTGAAAAAGGCAGTACATTAATCATGGGTGACTTTAATCTTCATGTAGATTGGGAAAATCAAACTGGCAGAGGTAGCCACGAGTAAAAATTCATAGAGTGTGTTCAGGACAGTTTCCTAGAACAATATGTTGTGGATTCAACCAGGGATCATGCTATCTTGGATCTGGTAATGTGTAATGAGACAGGTTTAATAAATGATCTCAGAGTAAAAGATTCCATAGGAAACAGTGACCATAACCTGGTAGAATTTAGCATTTGGTTTGAAAGTGAGAAACTTGGGTCGGAAACAACTGTGCTAAACTTAAATAAGGGTAATTACAAAGGGATAAGGATAGAGTTGGCTGGAGTGGACTGGGAAAGGAGTTTAACAGAAGAGACGGTTGATGAACAATACAGACGTTTAAGAAAATAGTTCATGAATCACAACCAAGGAAGTTAAGGATAGTATCAAATTGAAAGAAAAAACATACAACGTAGCAAGGATTAGTCGTAAATCAGAGGATTGGGAAAGTTTTAAAAACCAATAAAAGATGACCAAAAAATAGAGGGAGAAAATAAACTTTGAGTGTAAACTAGCAAGTAATATAAAAACGGACAGTAAGAGCTTCTTTAAATATATAAAAAGGAAGAGAAAGACCAAAGTGAACATAGGACCCTTAGAGAATGAGGCTGGGGAAATAATTATAGGGAACAAGGAAATGGCAGAAGAGTTGAATAAATACTTTGCATCAGTCTTCACGGTAGAAGGCACGAACAGCATTCCAAAAATACTAAATAATCAAGGGGCAAAAGGGGGAAGGAAGTAAATACAATAACTATCACTAGAGATAAAATACTAAGGAAACTAATTGGGCTAAGTCCCCTGGACCTGATGGGTTGCATCCTCGGATATTAAAGGAAGTACCTACACAAATAGTGGATACACTGGTAGTAATCTTCCAAGAATCCTAGAGTTTCCTGGCAGTGGGTCCATGTGGAGTGGCCACTGCTGGTTAAATTCTAGACTGAGGTCCTAAAGTGGCCACCTAAGGCTCTTAATTGGCTTCTGGATGGGAAGGCTGTCCTGAGCCTTCTGCCCTGGACTAAACTGGAGGGAGGCCGGAAGGTGGTGCTTCGCATGTTCCCGCTCAAACACTTCCCCCCCGCCGCCTTCGAACCTGCCACTGGATGGTGGGGGGAGCTTGGATTTACTCCTCTCAGCAGACTTGAGATCGCAAGAAGGAATGTGATAAACTATCACCCTAGAGTTGCATCCCCCATTTGATCATCTCCTTATTTTCTCTAAGGAAAAAGCACTGGCAATTACATAGCACATTTCACACGTCCCTGCTTTACTGTCAATCAATTTACCTTTGAAGTGTAGTCACTAGTGTAATTGTTGGGAAACGTGGAAACCAATATGTACATAGTAAGTTCCCATTAACGACAAGCGATGATATGTTTTCATTGTGTTGGTTGAGGGATGAATGTTGACCAGGACACTGGGGAGAATGCCCCAGCTCTTATTAAAACTATTGGGCTGGAGTTTACTGGGGTGGAGGGTGCCGACTGCTTGCCCCCTCAGAAGGAGAGTTGGTAGGCAGCTGACACGCCAGAAATAAGTCTGCCCCACAGCCGTAACATGGTGGGGGTGAGCTAACCTAGCTGAGAATGGGACTTGTGCCCCTCAGTGCGAGGAAGTCCCGCCTTCGAGATCTGCCAGGCAATCTGATTGGTCAGCAGCTCTAGCAGTCCCGGCAATGCCAGAGCTCAGTAGTGGGTGTTGCCAATGTTCTGAGATGTGTTCTTCTATCTTGGATTTTAAGAGTCGGACTTGGTTATTAGAAAGACTGTAGGCATACTCTGGTATCTGCTTAATACCTGTTTATTAGTACTACATTTAAACAAATTACAGAGTAGGCTCCGAGGTATGATTCCAATCTCTTTCTCTCTCGAGAGGGTCTAACACAGTGACTGACTGATGTCCGTTGTACATTATTATCTAGACACACATAGCATATCCCAACTATTAACCCTTCATATTACAGCTGGAATTGTAGGAAGGAGCACAAAGGAGAGCGATAGCTGATGCAGAAAGTTAAGTCCTGTGCTTTTAGAGTGGGGAGGGATCTGAGAGACCAGGGAGGAGCGAGAAGGGGTTGAGAGGCCTGGTTTTGGAAGGCAGGCAGTGAGAAAGGAAGGAGAGGGTCAAATCTTGGGGGAGCAGTGCCCCTGATGCACACAGGACACCCCCTGAATGAGGAACTCCTTCCCGCCCAAACCTTTATTCCTGCCATTTTTCATCCAGACCTCACAAAAAGGCCCAGGCCAACCATATTATAGTGTGGATAGCGTATTATCCATAAGACCATAAGACGTAGAAGCAGAAGTAGGCTATTCGGCCCATCAAGTCTACTCCGCCATTCAATGAGATCATGAAGTGCTTCATAATAACTAGAGCAGCATTGAGATGAACAAGCAGACCTGATGACTTCCCTGTTATTATAATTTTAGTAAGCTGATCTAGTAAATGATTATTTATTATAACAACCTTTTTCCCCACTTATCCACAAATTTACCGTTCACAACAGGAAAGTATCCTGCTGTACCAACTGTAATTTTCTGACCCATAAGATAACCAAAATCAAAATGTCCAATTAGATTATCCAGAGTGATTTGAGTTATGGTCAGATTGTGGTTGCAATAAGTCTACACATTGCCCAATAAATTAAAACCTACAAACAGAAAATGAATTGATGAGATTAGCGTATTATGCTCAGGATGAAATGATGATACGTGTACCAGCAAAATTGGGCTCATGTCGTGTAATGCTTATAGGACAGGATTAGCAACACAACAGTTGCAATTCAGTTTCAACCATGGTAGATTACAGAATTGAATTCAATACATGATGTAATTTATGGATTAACACCAGAAAAAAATAATGGATTGTTGTGAAAAAAGTCCCACATTACATTGTTGACTCTAAATACCAACAAGGCAGGTGTATAGATAGATAATAAATGCCCACATCCCAAAACATAATCAGAAAACATTAGATTGACCTATCAGTAACATACACCATTAGCTTGTATTTTACATTTTGTCTAAAGGCTGAAATGATATATTAATGATTGAATTATGATTTGAAATGCATGTTTAATACATATTTTAGAGTTCCAATTCTGCCATTTAGGAGTGAATTAGGAAGAACCTTTTCACACAAAGGATACTGGATATATGAAGTTCTGCCCCCAAAAAGACTGTGGGTGCTGGGTGAATTGAAATTCTCAGACCTGAGATTGCTAGATTTTTATTTGTTAAAAGATTCAAGGGATAAGGATCAAGGGCGGTGGTGAGCAAATTAGTAGAATCAATCCTGAGAGATAGGAATAACTGTCATATGGAAAGGCATGGACTAGTCAGGGATGGTCAGCATGGATTTGCACAAATTTGATTGAATTCTTTGAGGAAGTGACAAGAAGGATTGATGAAGATAGTGCAGTGGATGTTGTATACATGGATTTTAGCAAGGCATTTGACAAGGTGCCACATGGCAGATTGGTCAGGAAAGTAAAAGCTCATGGGATTCAGGGTAATGTGGCAAACTGGGTTCTGTTGAAGGGTCGTGAGGACTCGAAACGTCAACTCTTTTCTTCTCCGCCGATGCTGCCAGACCTGCTGAGTTTTTCCAGGTAATTCTGTTTTTGTTTTGGATAAAAGGTTGGCTTTGTTACAGGAAACAAAGGGTAATGGTTGATGGATGCCCTTGTGAATGGAAAGTTGTCTCAAGTGGTGTTCCACAGGGCTCAGTGTTGGGACCCTTGCTGTTTGTGTTATATATTAACGATTTGGACATGAACGTGGGGGGCACGATTGGGAAATTTACAGATGACACAAAGATTGGCCGAGTACTGGATAGTGTAGAGGATAGCCATAATCTCCAAAACAATGTAGTTGGGTTGGTGGAGTGGGCAGTAAAGTGGCAGATGGATTTTAACATAGAGAAGTGTGAGGTCATACATTTAGGGAGGTCAAACAGTAACAGGGATTACACAATAAATGGGAATATACTAAGAGGGGTAGATGAAGTGAGAGATCATAGCGTACAAGTACTCAGGTCCCTGAAGGCAGCAGTTCAAGTAGACAAGGTTGTAAAGAGGGTATATGGAATGCTCTCCTTCATTGGCAGAGGTATAGAATATAAAAGTAAGGATATAATGTTGGAATTATATAAAACAATGGTGAGCCCACAACTGGAGTATTGTGTGCAGTTCTGGTCACCACATTACAGGAAGGATGTAATAGCTCTGGAGAGAGTGCAGAGGAGGTTTACAATAATGTTGCCAGGGTTAGAAAAGTGTAGCTATGAGGAGAGATTGGATAGGTTGGGGTTATTTTCCTTAGAACAAAGAAGGCTGAGAGGTAACTCGATTGAGGCGTACAAAATTATGAGGGGAATAGATAGAGTGGACAGGATAAAATTGTTTCCCTTGGTGGAGAATTCTCGAACCAGGAGACATAGATTCAAGATAAGTGGCAGAAGGTGTAGGGAGGACATGAGGAAGGACTTTGTTATGCAGAGTAGTGGGTGTCTGGAATTCGCTGCCCAAGTTGGTGGTAGAGGCAGAAACTCTAAACTCTTTTAAAAAGTACCTGGATCTGCACCTTAAGTGCTGTAAGCTGCAGGGCTATGGGCCAGGTGCAAGAAGGTGGGTTTAGAAAGGGCACCTGGGTATCCTCGGGCTGGCATGGACAAGATGGGCCGAATGACCTCCTTCTGTGGTGTAACTTTTCTATGGTTCTATGACTGATCTGATAATCCTCAACTGCACTTTCCTGCCTTTTCCACATAACCCTTGATTCCCTTACAGATTCAAAATCTACCCATCTCAGCCTTATATAGTTAACAACCCAGCCTCTACAGCCCTCTGTGGTAAAGAATTCCACAGATTCACTGCCCTCTGAGAGAAGAAATTCCTCCTCATCTCTGTCTTAAATGGGCGACCCCTTACTCTGAGATTATGACCTCTGGTCCTAGGCTCTCCCACAAGGAGAAACAACCTCTCAGTATCTATCCTGTCAAGTACCCTAAGAATCTTATATGTTTCAATAAGGCCGCCTCTCATTCTTCTAAACTCCAATGAGTACAGGCCCAACCTATTCAACCTCTCCTCATTAGAAAATCTCTCTGTATCCGGGATCAACATAGTGAACCTTCTCTGGACTGCCTCCAATGCCAGCATATCTTTCCTTAGACAAGGGGACCAAAACTGTTCACAGTATTCTAGGTGTGGTCTAACTAGTATACAACTAGCTTTATATATTTTTGTACTCCATGCCCTTTGAATTATAGGCCAACATTCAATTTGCCTTCCCTATTACCAGCTGAATTTCTATGTTTTTTGTGATTCTTGCACATGGACTCCCAAATCGCTCTGTGCTGCAGTCTTTCTCCATTTAAATAATATGCACTCACTCACTTAACATGTCTATATTTTTTTATTCATTCATGGGATGTGGGCGGCAGCATTTATTAGTTGCCCTAGCTCACAGGGCATTTAAGAGTGTGGGCCTGGCGTCACATGTAGGCCAGACCAGTTAAGGACAGCAGACTTTCTTCTTTAAAGGTTTTTACAACAATAGTTTCATGGTCATTATTAGACCTGAAATTTCAGATTTTTATTGAATTCAAATTCCTGCTATGAGGCAGGATTTGAACCTGGGTCCCCAGAACATTACCCTGGGTCTCTGGTCTAGTGACAATACCACTACACCATCAGGTAGTGGGCTAGCTACCCAACAAACTTTAGATACCCAACCCATCAAAATCATGCCCAGCAGGTGGCCATAAATTCCAGCCCATCACCATGGGATCTTTTCTGCCCATCTAAGGGGCCAGATGGGGCCTTGGTTTGACATCACCACTGACAATGCCATGCTCTCTCATTACTGTACCCTAGTGTCAGGCGTGAGGTTTGAACCCTCAACCTCTGGCTCATAAGCAAGAATGCTATCTACCTTTCCTTGTCCTTTCAGACTTCAGCAAATAGAATGGTGAGGAGAGTCAACATGAAGAAATGAGTAAAGAATGAATACAGACCTAAAGCACAGTGTGTTTGATATGATTCAAGGGAGTATATCAGCACAAAGCAAACTTGAAGTGTCCAGTTTTAAATTTTCTAATCGTATTCTCATAAATTGAAGACAAATATAGAATACCGAGGGAGTGCTGCAATGTTGGAGGTGCTGTCTTTTGGATGAGATTTTAAATGGAGGCCCCGTCTGCCCTCTCAGGCAAACTAAAGATCCCACGATAGTATTTCGAAGAAGAGCAGGGGAGTTATCCCTTGTGTCCTGACCAACATTTATCCCTCAGTCAACATCACACAAAAAGATTATCTGGTCATTATCACTTTGCTGTTTGTGGGAGCTTGCTGTGTGCAAATTGGCTGCTCCATTTCCTACATTACAACTGTGACTATGCTTCAAAAGTGCTTCATTGGCTTTTTTTTTATTGGTTCATGAGATTGGGCATCGTTGGCTGTTGCCCAATCCTAATTGCTGTAGATCGCTTTTAGATGCCCGGTGGTCATGAAATGTACTGTATAAGTGCAAGTCTTTTTCTCTTTTTATCAGAGCAATGCCTAAGAAACAACAGGTTTGAAAATGTAATGGGCGCTATGAAGGGACAGGGTACAATTTTATTTAGTCATTTCCCACCTGTTGTTTTCTCAATTTGTTCCACCTGTTATCTGGAGCCTTGCTAATGACAGTTTGGAAAATCAATGGAACAAAGTAATTTCTACGTGTCAATGCAACCAGGAAAGAAATACTCGGTGGACTTTGGTGGCTATTGATAAATATGAGTGGGAGTGTATTTTTGCTAGTGATTTCAGCACTAAATCGATATGCCATGTTATTATATGTGGTACAGGTGCTATATGTGGTGTAAATGGTGTTTTTCTATGTAGCACATTCAATTCGAAGCATAGAATTCCAGACAACAACTCTACACAACTTTCCTTCCTGCACTCCATCCTAGCTGACATTGTAAATGATTCCCTCTTCTCAGGTATTGTACTCCTCCCTTTCAAAACTGCCATCAACTTCCTCTTCAAAACCTTACCTTTGACCCCTATATCCCTGCAAATTACCATCCCCTCTGCAACCTTAACTTCCTCTTTAAAGTACTGCTGTCACCT
This sequence comes from Cetorhinus maximus, assembly GCF_964194155.1. Taxonomy (NCBI): domain Eukaryota; kingdom Metazoa; phylum Chordata; class Chondrichthyes; order Lamniformes; family Cetorhinidae; genus Cetorhinus; species Cetorhinus maximus. The sequence continues at coordinate 7,534,572 of NC_135907.1, read as the reverse complement.
TCCAAATTCATACTCACCTTTCTCACAATTTCATGAATCTGTCCAACCAGGCTTCTGACCACATCACAACGCCAAAATGGCAAGAATCAAAGTTATAAAAGACAGTGGCCTGGATTTTGCAATAGAAATAATTATGAGGCTAACAGCATTCACCGGTATAAGAGAGTAAATTGGGCAGCAACTTCCTGCGTGCACAGTTAAACATGAAAATCCAGAATTTGCTGTCAGAGATATTGTGCTTCTCGACAGGGTACTGTACTCTGCAACAGTCTTCACCAATAGACTCGCCATTGAAATCAATGCAGTGGCGTGAGCTTGAGGTTCTTGCTCACCAGTTCCTGACTAAAGATGTTTGAAAAAGGTGTATTCAGGGGTAGGGGAATTTCTAATGGTACGGAAAAGCCTTTGGCCTTGAAAATCAAATTTTACAAGTTCTTTTTCCTTCAGCAGTTAATTCAAGTTAGTGATGTTTTAATAATTAAAATAATTTTGAATCTTTTAAACTTTTTCTGTCTCTTTCATTTCTCTCTTTTAATCTCATCTGTCTTTCCTAATCTTCATTTCAGACTTTATGTATGATTTAAATCTAATTTATGTTTACAGTTTTATGCCTCCTGGTTTAAACTCTGTATATCTCAATGATGGTTTTCCAATCTGGTGGAAGGCCCTCAATATTTTTTGCCCTGCACCAGATCAGATGCTTGAATAGTGCAAGACTCTGCTCTAAAGCCCACAGAATCTTTGTGGGCACCTGTCAATGAGATGAACAGTGAGTGATGGTCCTTTGCCTCTGACTGCAAAATCCAGGCCATAATCTGTGACTGTAACCATGGCCCATTGTCACTCTCCCTCATGCAACTTCTCTGCAGTCCTTGATATGGTTGAACCATCCTCTAGTGCCTTTCCTCTGATGTCCAGCTTAGTAACTCCCGTCGCTTGGTTCCACTCCTATCTATTTACTAACAGTTCAACTTCATGAATGGTGTCTTTTACCTCACTGTTACCCCTGGAAAATGCCAATAATCTGACCTTGGACAATTTCCCTTTCTCATAGCCCCTTGGTGAAGCAATTCACAGACATGTTGTCATCTTTCACATGTACACCAACAACATCTGGATCAACCTATTCATCACCTGTCTTAACCCCTCACTGCCTCTTGTGTTGCAGATTGCTTATCTGATACCCAATTTCCTCCAGTTAAATATTAGAAAGACTGAAGTCACCGTTTCAGCCACTGAGAGAAACTCCGTACGCTCACTACCGATTCCATTCCCGGCCATAGTAGCGAGCTGAACTAGTAAATGTTGGCGCCCTACTCAATCGGAAACCAAGCTACCAAACCCACACCCTCTTAATCAGCAAGACCACCTATTTCCATATCTGTAATATCGCATGATTCTACCCCTGCCCATTTGCTGCTAAAACCCTTTTCTGTCTTTGTCAGCTTTGGACAGAAACAAGTCAGACTGATACTGATTCTCCTTCCTGAAATCATGACCCGAATATTACCCCTGGCGGGCGGGCGGGATCGGTGGACCCACAATCGGTCGGGAAACGGGCCGCCATCTGCGATTGGCCCATGATCGCAATTTCATGCTGGCTGGGCAATTAAGGCCCGTCCAGCGTGAAATGCGTCCTCCCAGTGGTCGGGCGGGGGCCTGTTGGTTGCCGGGTTCAATGGCGACCCAGCGGCCAGTTTAAAAATGGCATGGTCAGCTCCTTGAAGGCTGCCAGGGAAGAACATTTCTTCTGCGTTGTGAATACTGAAGTTATGGCATCAAGGCATAGATTACAAAAGTAGGGAGGTCATACTGGAGTTGTATAGAACCTTAATGAGGCCACAGCTGGAGTACTGAGTGCAGTTCTGGTTGCCACATTATAGGAAGGATGTGATTGCACTGTAGGGGGTGCAGAGGAGATTCACCAAGATGTTGCCTGGGATGAAACATTTAAGTTATAAAGAGAGGTTGGATAGACTTGGGTTATTTTCATTGGAGCAGAGAAGACTGAGGGGTGACCTGATCAAGGTGTACAAGATTATGAGGGGCATGGACAGGGTGGATAGGGAGCAGCTATTCCCCTTAGTTGAAGGGTCAGTCACAAAGGGGCATAAGTTCAAGGTGAGGGACAGAATGTTTAGGGGGGATGTGAGGAAAAACTTTTTTACCCAGAGGGTGGTGACGGTCTGGAATGCGCTGCCTGGGAGGGTGGTGGAGGCGGGTTGCCTCACATCCTTTAAAAAATACCTGGATGAGCACTTGGCACATCACAACATTCAAGGCTATGGGCCAAGTGCTGGTAAATGGGATTAGGTAGGTAGGTCAGGTGTTTCTCACGTGTCAGTGCAGACTCGATGGGCCGAAGGGCCTCTTCTGTACTGTGATTCTGTGAAGTGTGGCTGGAGAGGCCAGGCGGGAGGGCAGGTCGGGTTGGCACTCGGTCCACCGGTTTTCAGATGAGTGCCTCACGTTCCTCCTGCAGGAGGTGGCTGCCAGGAGGGACACCTTTGTCCCCAGAGATGGAAGGAGGAAGCCACCTCCTAATAAAAAGAGCTTTGGAGGAGGTAGCAGCGCAGGTCAGCAGTCATGACGTTGTGCGGCGCACATGGGTGCAATAACGTAAAAGGTTTAACGATTTGCACTTAAGAAGGGTGAGTACTGTGTTGGCATGGATCAGTGTGTTGAAGTGTAACTATATAACTCAGGGGTGTTAGAGTCTGAGTGTCAATTGTCAATGACACCGGACCTGGCTGCTTGGACTGAGTGCCTTGCGGGTCGAGGGTCACGACTCGGGTGTGCCCTGCAAGGTGTTCCTCAGGTGGGGTTGGCCAGGTTGCAATGGCGCTGCAGGTAGAGAGTGGACTAATTCATGCTGCTCTGTCCTTTCAGGAGAAGATGACTCACAACAACATTGAAAGGTTGTGGTCAGGCAGCGGCTCCCAAAATCTCCTAATCTTATCCAGATTTGAGCAGGCAGCCTCGGAGCTGGAGAGGCGCCATGCACCTTGGTCAACCGGCTGCAGAGAGGCTGGGGTGTCAGACGAAGCTGAGAGTGCAGTGCACAGAGGTGAGAGTTTTGGATGGTACAAACATTCTTGTGTAGTCTTTTAATTGATGGGAGCCTTAAAACTAGATTCCCCATTGATCATTGAAAGACGATGGCACCATGATGCAAATCTCCATCGTCTCACCAAGGTGCCTGGCATGCACAGTGACAGTGTGATGACTTAAACGACATGCTGTTGTTCTCCCTTAGATTCGCGAGCATGCACTCAATCGCAGGACCCCGAAGAGCCACCCCTGATGCCAGAGGACCACCAGGATTCACATGCACCTGCATCACACCAGCTCTCTGAATCAGGCACCAGTGCAGATACCAGCACCTCGGTGGGTGTTAGATCCACGGCTAGAATGTCAGAGCACTGCAGTGAGGGCACTTCATACTCGGTTGAGGTGCAGGCGGAGGCAGAGAATGCCCAGGGCGCCAGCAGTCGGAGGACTGCTGGAGACCAGGACGATAATCAGCCGAAGGCAGGTGATGAGCCTCTGGAGCCTCCATTAGGCGGCAGATGCTGGATGTTGCAGGAGGATCTGGCAGAGATCCATGAGGGTATGCCTGCCATGGCCTCTGTTATAGAGAAGTCCATGCAGAGCATGAGCACTGCGTTGACCCTCAAGGCCGAGCTCACTGCCTCCTCCATTGAAAGAGTGGTGACTCTCATGGAGAGGCAGCTCCAGGAACAGAATCAGGGGTTCCTGGGGTTGCGCTCGGACCTGCAAGCCCTTGCACAGGCAATGACCTCAGGTGGTCAGTGTAAGTGTGGGAGATGGATGAGGCACCCAGTATCTCAGCTAGGTGCCCGTCCATCAATGGCAAGCAGGGAGGTCCAGAGCGACCTCACGTTGGTGCACGAGCTGCTTGTCATCTCTGCAGCCTCCTCTCAGGGTGCTCCCGATGGTGGCAGCAGCTCCTCCACCTCTCTGCCAGTGACAGTGTCTGGGGAGATGCCAGCCGTGCTGGCCGCTCCCTTCCAGGCAGGGCCAGCACAGGCTCCACTGGCCAGAGGACAATTGCCAAGGTCACTAATGCCAACAAGACACCAGAGTCAGCAGGCTGCCTCCAATGCCGCTACCAGTGAGGGGGAGGGGTGCGGGCACCAAGACGTAGTACTCGCAAACGTATCTTTAAGGCACCATGAATACAAGAGGGGCTGTTCACAGGTGATCTTCTGTTGTGCAATGTTTTGTTTATGTTTTCTGGTTTGGAAATTAAGACCAGAGAAGGTGATGTTAATTTTTTTTGGATTGTCAAAATGAGATAAACTTTGTTTTTGTCTGAATGGCCTGAGTATGCTTCACCTTTGTACTTTTTTGGTGCAGGACACGCCAAAATGTAATGCTGGACGTGAGTGGCACTAAACTTTATTGCATAGGCACTGAGAGGACTTTGGATTCAAATGAAAGGGTCATTTCAGACATCTGGGATGGGCGCGGCAGCCCTGCCATGAGGTGGAAGTAGATCTTTGGCAGCCCAGCTGAAGGAGCGTTGGATCAAGGCGTCCCTGGTATCCCTGCCTCCCTGAAAGATACAAAAGGTCTGCCTCCACGCCCTCAGTATTCTCCTCACCGTGCTCCTCTTCTGACTCACTCCTGGATTCATCCTCTGTGGCCTCTGGAGCTGCGTCAACATCCTCTTCCTCCAGTGGGTCCCTCCTTGCCAGTGCTAGATTGTGGAGAATGCCGTATGCAACCACTATCAGTGACACCTGCTCTGGGGAGTATTATAGTGCTTCCCCTGAATGGTCCAGGCATCAGAAGTGTATCTTCAGAAGACCTATGGTCCTCTCTAACGCCGCCCTTGTGGAGGCATGACTCCTAGTATAATGCTGCTCTGCCTCTGTTTTTGGGTGGCAGAAGGGTGTCATAAGCCACCTTTTCAGCGGATAACCCTTGTCACCCAGCAGCCATCCATCCAGTTGGGCTGGAGCACTGAATAGCCTTGGCACCTGGGACTGTCCGAGGATTTAAGCATCATGGGAGCTGCCAGGATACCGTGTACAGACTTGCAGAATCTGCGTCCTGTGGTCACACGCTATCTGGGCGTTTATCGAGTGGAATCCCTTCCTGCTGATCCACTGGCGCCTTGAAGGCCACGCGTATGCAGTTGATTGCACCCTGGATGCAGGGGAACCCAGCAATCACTGCAAAGCCTCTGGCTCGCTCAGCCTGGCTGGCCTCATCCGTACAGAAGTGAATAAACGTCATTACCTGCCTGAACAGAGCTTCTGTCACCAGCTTGATGCAACTGTGGACAGCTGATTAGTACGCTCCACAAAGATCCCCCACTGAGGCATAGAAGTTGAGGGCCACTGTGATCTTCAGAGCCATTAGCATGACGTGTCCACCCACACAGTTGGAGGTGATCTCAGGCCCAATCATCTGACAAATGGAGGTTATGTTCTCCCTGGAGAGGCAGAGTCTCCTTCGGCATTGCACCTCGGACATATTGAGGTATCTGCATCACTACCTGTAAACCCTTGCAGCAGGATAGTGGCATCTTCTATGGCCCCTTCTGGGGACGACCTGCTGGCCCTGCGCCTCTAGTGCCTGCACCTCTTCTCCCACAGGTCACTCCCCTGGAATCTGCATTGGGACACCTGGCCTCCTCTTCCTTCTGCCCCTCTCTTCCTCCTCCAAGGAGGTGCCAGCAGCGGAGATCACAATCCTCATTACCAAGGTAACGGAAGACTGATACCTGGAAGGGTCCACATGGTCAAAATCCTTTGGGGGCCTTGGAGACACCAATGAGCCCTGAAATGAAGCCTAGAAATGCTAAGATTGAAGCTCAGAACGGAGATGAAGCTGTCAAGTTCAAATAAGCAAGCAGCAGCAGCAGCCGCCGCCTATCTCCTAAACCCCTCACCACTCATGCTGGCAATACTGTCGAACCTTTTTATCCTGCACTTGGATGAGGTTTTGCAAAATGTGGGCTGTCCACCTGCCCGTTTTGCCCGTTTGATGAGTGCAAAATTGCATGGGTAATGTAAAATTGGCTTCAATTGGGCTTTTAATGGCCTTTTAATTGATAGCAGGCACGGCTCCGACTCCCATGCGCTCCCACCAACCTGAAGATTGAGTGTGTGCAGGATGACATTGGGACACTTGCCCGAAGTCTTCTCGTGCTATTTTACACCTGATTGAGTTGGGCGCGCGACTGCCCGTGAGGCGTAAAATTTTGCCCCATAAATTTGTGAGTGGGGAATGGGGTGTTAGACTGAGCGTTTTCATCAGCTTGTTGAATCTGATTGGGTGTCACTGTGGAGCCCCATCATATCCACACTCCATATCCACATATGGGCACATTCTAGCAAAGGCCACTGGAAGTGACAACTGTGGCAGATTGTTTTTACTCCTTATCCCAAAGATGCTATGGTCAGTTTTGCCACTGCTACCTCCACTCTGACAGGTAACCCAATCCAGACTAAAGGATAACACTTTGGGGTGTCTGGTCTGTGTTTTACCTTTGGCAAATGAGCTATTGAGAGAAGTCCTGAATTTCCATGTTGTGATTAATGGATCTTCCTAAAATGACCATCTTGTTACCTTCTTGATTCTATCCTTTCTCAAGGTAATCCGCCATGTGCTGTCTCTTTGAGCCAGCTCTGCAGGGATGACCATGTTTGATAAATAGGCCTAGTACGCTTTACCTACCATATCCCAAACTCCCTGGATTGATAATACAATCACAGAATTGTTACAGCGCAGAAGGAGAGCATTCAGCCCATCTTGTCTGCACCGATTCTCCAAATGAGCAACTCGCTTAGTGCCATTCTCCCGTCTTCTTCCCATAACCTTGAAAATTCTTCTTCTTCAGATAAGTCTCATTTCTTTTTGAATGCTTCGATTGAACCTGCTTCCACCACATTCTCAGGCAGTGTATTCCAGACCTTAACCACTTGCTACCTGAAAACGTTTTTTTCCCATATCACTTTTGCTTATTTTGCCAATTATTTTAAATCTGTGCCCTCTCATTCTCGATCCTTTCACAAGTGGGAATAGCTTCTCCCTTTCTACTCTGTCTAGACCCCTCATGATTTTGAATACCTCTATCAAAGATCTTCTCAGCCTTCTCCTCCAGGGAAAACAGTCCTAACTTCTCCAATCTATCTTCATTACTAAAGTTTCTCATCCCTGGAGCTATTCTCGTGAATCTTTTCTGCACTCTCTGCAATGCCATCACAACCTTTCTAAAGTGTGCCGCCCAGAACTGGATGCAATATACCAGCTGAGGCCAAACTAGTGTCTTATACAAATTCAACAAAACATCCTTGCTGTTGTACTCTATGCCCAAAACAAATGGGAGAATGTTTCCACTATTGATACCATGATCTTCAGCATCACTGTTATTACTTTGTTGACAACAAGCTGGTCAGCTTTGCAATTTGCACTGATTTCTTTATTTAGCTTCAAGACCTATCTTCTATCAGGATCAACCTGGAGTCACTGAAGTACTGTAAGCATTGAACTCATCCTGGATCGTGAGATTTTTGGTTCTAAGCCTCTGGGTATGAGGGTGAGAAAAATCTGCCAGTTACCATTTGCTATTCAGTGATCCCTATTGGAAAGTTTCCATTAAGTGAGGATAAGACAAGGAACAGCTTTTGTTGAGGCATTTTACGTCCTTCCAGACTCAACAACAAGCCCAATGCTTTCAGATGAGAAACCATTGAGCCATTTTATTTGGGCAGCAGATGCTGAGAATGATTCTGGATTTTCCATTTACAGCTCCTGTAGATCTAGCTTTTGCTTCTTTCACAGGATGTGTGCTTCATTGGCTAGACCAGCATTTTTATTGCCCATCCCTAATTGCCCTTGAGGTGGTGATGAGCTGCCTCCTTGAACCACTGCAGTCCATGTAATGTAGGTACACCCACAGTGCTGTTAGGGAGGAAGTTCTGGGATTTTGACCCAGCGACAATGAAGGAACGGCGATATAGTTCCAAGTCAGAATGGTGTGTGGCTTGGAGGGGAACTTGCAGGTGGTGATGTTCCCATCGTCTGCTGCCCTGCCCTCAGTGGTAGAGGCTGCGGAAGGTGCTGTTGAAGGAGGTTGGTGAATTGCTGCAGTGCATCTTGTAGATGGGGCACACAGCTGCCACTGTGCGTTGGTGGTGGAGGGTGGATGTTGGAGGTGATGGATAGGGTGCCAATCAAGCAGGCCGCTTTGTCCTGGATGGTGTCAAGTGTCTTGAGTGTTGTTGGAGCTCATTCAGGCAAATGGAGAGTATTCCATCACCTGACTTGTGCCTTGTAGATGGTGGAGAAGCTTTGGGGTGTCAGTAGGTGAGTTACTCACCACAGAATTTCCAGCCTCTGACCTGCTCTTGTAGCCACATTATTTATATGGCCGGTCCTGTTCAGTTTCTGCTTAATGGTAACTGCCAGGATGTTGGTAGTGGGGGATTCAGCGATGATAACCCCATTGAATGTCATGGGGAGATAGTTGGTTCTGTCTTGTGGAGGTGTTGAACTTGTCCCATCACCATCCCTTTTGCTTTGTACCATCATCTCTTTTGTCATTTAATCTCTCCTACCTTCCATACTATCACAGCCCTCCCCTTCTGTTGATTTCCCACCCTGCCACAAGCTTTCCTTGCCTCAACACTTGCTAAAACAGAATAATAAAATTGTTACACACAAGGAGGCCATTCGGCCTGTCGTGCCCATACCAGTTCTCTGAGTGCACCCCAAGTAGTAAGAAATCACCTATCAAGCAGTGAAAGAACCCTCTCAGAAGAAGTGCTGTGAGCACCAGCCTCTCACCTAGTCATGGCTGCAGCTATTCAGTTTCCCTGTTTGAAGGCTTCCCAGCCTGCTAGTTTCACTGAAGAAGCATTCCCACTGTGCACTCATCTGGTTGACTCACACTTGGGAAACTCCTGCACAGGTTGTTAAAGCTAGAACTCTGGATTAAATTCTCCGTTAATTGGGGATTTAAATATTGTGTTACGACTGGGTGAAGAGAGGTGAGCTGGCTCCCCTATTGTTCAGCCCTCTCGGTTGGTTGCAACAAAGATTTTTTAAAATTTGTTTCCCCGTAGATACATTTTCTAGTCCAAATGTATTTACTTCTTACTAAGGAGCCAATTAAACCAGGTTTTCTTGAGTCAAAATATGAATAGTTTATTAGTTACTAAAACCCAAGAAAAATAATAAAAGATGCGACACACACAGACACAGACACAGACACACAGTATGAAAGTTAGAGTCCAAATAAAAGTTAAAAGAACATATGAGTAAGTCCTTTGCTTGTCCGTGAAGCGTAGATTGTGGAATGTTGTGGCCGTTGAAGTTAGGTGGTTTCCGGTAGAATTCTGGAGTCGACTTTGTTCCGGTCTGCATTCTGTTGAAGCCCCTCTGGCTTGGTTCAGGTCTGCACTTTGTTGAAGACACACTTTTTGCTTCCAAAGAGAGATAGATCTTTCCTGCTCTTTTTCAGCAGAGTTCTTAGATGACTCCATGTATAACATTGAGATACACGTTATACTGCATCTGCCAAGTATTTGCCCACTCACTCAACCTGTCTAAATCGCCTTAAAGCCTCTTAACACTCTCCTCAATGCTCACATTGCCACTAAGTTTTGTGTCGTCAGCAAACTTGGAAATATTATATTTGGTTCCCTCATCCAAACCATTGATATATGTTGCGAAAAGCTGGGGCCCAAGCACTGATCCCTGCCACTCTGATACCCCATTAGTCAGTCTGCCACTCTGAATAAGACCCGTTTATTCCTACTTTGTTTCCTGTCTGCTAACCAATTCTCAATCCATGCCAATTTATTACCCCCAATCCTATGTGCTTTAATTTTACACACTAACCTCTTATGTGGAACTTTATCAAAAGCTTTCTGAAAATCCAAATACACTACATCCACTGGTTCTCCCTTATCTATTCTGCTAGTTACGTCCTCAAAAAACTCCTGTAGGTTTGTCAAACATGATTCCCTTTCATAAATCCACGTTGACTTTGTCTAATCCTGTTGATATTTTCTAAGTGGCCTGTTATCACATCCTTCACAATAGACTCTAGAATTTTCCCTATTACTGATGTTATGCTAACCGCTTTCTAATTCGATGTTTTCTCCCTCCCTCTTTTAAATAGTGGGGTTACATTTGCCACCCTCCAATCTGCTCCAATCTTCTAGAATCTACAGAATTTTGGAAGATGACAACCAAGGTATTTCCATGGCCACCCCATTTCGTACCCTGGGATGTAGATTATCAGACCCTGGGGATTTCAGTCCCATTAATTTCTCCAGCATTATTGTTTTAGTGATACTAATTTCCTTTAATTCCTCCTTCTCACTAGACCTTTGGTTCCCTAGTATTTCTGGGAAGTTATTTGTGCCTTCCTCCGTGAAGACAGAACTAAAATAGTTGTTTAATTTCCCTGCCATTTCCTTGGTCTCTATTATAAATACTCCTTTTTTGGACTGTAACATTTGTCTTCACTAATATTTTTCTTTTTACATACTTATGGAAGCTTTTAGAGTCCCCTTATGTGTTCCTTGCAAGTTTATTCTCATACTCTATTTTTCCCTTCTTATCAATCTCTTGGTCCCCCTTTGCTGAATTCTAAACTGCTCCCAATCCTCAGGCTTGCTACTTTTTCTGCCACCTTTATATGACTACTCTTTGGACCTAAAACCATCCTTAATTTCTTTTGTTAGCCATGGCCGTGATTTGCCAGCCCTGTCGCAGGTGGGACCCACCGCGGTGCCCCAGCCAGAAGTCCAATGACTTGCGGCGGAATCAGAAGATCGTGCCGCATGATTGGGCTGCTTTTCCTGTTGTGTTTTTGCACCAGAAAGAAATGTATAACTGTTGCAACGCATACATTCGTTCCTTAAATATTAGACATTGCCTATCCACCTTTTAATGAAGTTCCCCAATCTATCTTAGCCAACTCACGCCTCAGCTTCATAGTTTCCTTTATTTAGATTTAAGATCTGAGTTTCAGATTGGACTGCTTCACTTGGTTATGGTCAATGTTCCCTAAAGGATCCCGCACAACAAGATTATTAATTAACCCCTTCTCATTGCTCAATACCAAATCTAGGGTAGCCTGTTCTCTAGTCGGTTCCTCGACATACCAGTCTAAAAAAAACCATCTCGTACACACTCCAGGAATTCATCTGCCACAGTATTATTGCTAATTTGGTTTGCCCAGTCTATATGTAGATTAAAGGCACCTATGATCACTGTAGCATATTTGTAACATGCGTTTCTAATTTCCTGTTTAATACCGTCTATTGTTTGGAGGCCTATAGACAATTCCCAGTAATGTTTTCCACCCCTTGTTGCTTCTTAGCTCCACCCAGACTGATTCTACATCTAGATTTTCTGAGCCAATATCCTGTCTCATTATCACACTAATTTTACCTTTAACTAACTATGCCATCCCAACTTTTTGCTTGTGTGACCTAAATATCGAGTACCCTTGGATATTCAGTTCCCTGCCTTGGTTGCCCTGCAGCCATGTCTCTGTAATTGCAATCATGTCATACCCGTTTACATCTATTTGCACTGTTAATTCATCTACCTTATTGTGAATGCTCCGTGCATTCAAATACAGTGCCTTTAGACTTGTCTTTTTAACATTTTTACACACCTTTTTTTTGTACTATGGCCCTATTGCTGTTAGCCCTTGTTTCCTTTTGCTTTCTATTTTTCTGTCTTTCATACCTATCTTTGTTTCCCTTTTTTGTGTCTCCCCTCTCGGGTTCCCATCTCCCTGCCAGTCTAATTTAAACCCTCCTCCGCAGTACTAGCAAGGATATTGGCCCTGGTCGTGCTGGGGTGCAACCCGTCCAGTTTAAACAGGTCCCATCTTCCCCAGAATCGGTCCCAATGCCTCAGGAATTTAAATCCCCCCTCCTACACCATCTCTCCAGCACGCATTCATCTGGTCTATTCTCCTATTCCTGATCTCACTAGCACGTGGCACTGGGAGTAATCCTGAGGTTACTACCTTTGACATCCTGCTTTTTAATATATTTCCTAGCTCCCTATATTCTGCTTTCAGGACCTCGTTCCTCTTTTTACCTATGTCGATGGTACTAATAGAGACCACAACCTCTGGCTGTTCACCTTGTCAGCTGTGGCTCAGTTCATAGCACCCTCGCCTTTGAATCAGAGGGTTGTGGGTTCATGTCCCACTCCCAGAAACCAAGAACTGTGATTGTACTCAAAAAGAGTTGCAATCTGTGACTGTTGATAACTCGAAAGAGTTTCCCCTTTCAGAATGCCCTGCAGCCACTCAGTGACATCCTTGACCCCGGCACCAGGGAGGCAACATACCATTCTGGTGTCACGTCTGTGGCTACAGAAATGTCTATCTGTTCCCTTACAATAAAATCCCCTATCACTATTGCTCTTCCACTCTTTTCCACCCCCCCACCCCTCTTTGCAGCTGAGCCACTCATGGTGCCACGGACTTAGCTCTTGCTGCATTCCCCTGAGAAACCATCTCCCCCAGCAGGATCCAAAATGGAAAATATGTTGGGGGGGGAGATGGACCCAGGGGACGCCTGCACTACCTCTGGCAGTCACCCATTCCCTTTCTGCTTGTGCATTCTTTATCTGCGGTGTGACCACTCACTGTATGTGGTATCCATGAAGATCTCATCCTTACGGCTGTTTCACAGTGACTCCAGCCACAGCTCTGAAACACGGATTTCGAGTAGCTGCAGCTGGAGACACTTCCTGCACACATGGTCGCCTGGACACTGGAAGTATCCCTGACTTCCCACATTGCATAGGAGGAGCATTCCACTTGGCCAAGCTGTCCTGCCATGACTTACCCTTAAATTACTCCCTTTACTTTTACTTCCTGTAGTTTAGAGAATATTAAGGACAGGAGAAATACTCACTAGGCCCTACTTACCAAGGCAGCCTCTTTTCTTACTAAGGAAAGGTAGAAAATGAAAGGATCCCTCCGTCCCTCTTCAGAGAACTCCCTCTCTCACCAAACTCCAACTGATGCACTCCAGTGCAGACCAAAGCAGCACTGCAGGTGGCTTGCTTTTATGCTGTCTGAATCTAGCTTCTGAAAACCTGTTTAAGCTAGTTAACTAATTAACTAGCTGCAGCTGCAAGCAGAGCCTGAATAACCCGTTTTAAAGTTGGACTAAAACCTACCTTCTCCCAACCCAAAGAGCAACTTTTAGTTAGTTTCCTAATTAAAGAAAGATTAGACTTTAGATAAAAATTAACCCTTAAAATTCCCTCTCACCAAACTCCAACTGAAGCACTCTAATGCAGCCCAAAGCAGCATTCCAGTGTAGACAGTTCAATATGTCTGTGGTTAGCTGGGGAAGTTGTCAGTGGATCTCACTCAGTCATCATGTCCGTCGTCATGACAATTGAAATTACTTACCAGACAGCTCAAGGGGAGTTTTCCCAATCATGGGCAAACCCACCCCGGGTTAAACCTAGAAGTGGGTGGAATTATGTCAGATCAGATTTTCTGGGCTTTAACCCTCTGCCTGCACTTGAACCTGTCTCTGCTTGGCAGTTAAAATCCTATGTCTAAGATCGCACAGGTACCATTGGCTCCCCCCTCTGTCTAAGATTTCTTGGATGCTGTGTCTGATCCCACTGTGCACTGAAGCCTGAAGTTCTCTGGAGTTTATAGATTGTGCTTTTGGATGGACATACTCTGCATCTGCTTGAGTTGACTGAGGTTGAGCATTATGTTCAGTGTGGCTGAGTACAGGTTTCCTTGTGTGCTCTGCTGTTTAATGGATTCTCTTTGATGCCCTTCTCACCTCCTGTGCACTGGTTTATTACCTTATCTCATTATTTACAATGGCATAAACTGAAGCAGTGAAATGTTGCATTGTGCCCATGACGATCGATTATGTTATCCATTGATGTACTTGTCATCTGTCCTTCCATCCTTTGCAATGATCAACAAGGCAACTTATTTTTGCCAATATTCTTCACTTTTCTTGCTGTTCCTCTCTCAAAGATTTTTCTGGGGTCAAGTCTCAACAGGACTGGCTGCTCTCAGTATCTCGCCCAATGACCATTCTTTGGCCATGGGCATTGCTGGCAAGGCCACATTAATTGTCTGTCCCTTATTGCTCCAAGAAGGTGATGGTGGGCCTTCCTACACTGTTTGAACAACTGAGTGGCTTGCCTGACCAATTAAGATGGTATTGAGTAAATCATATAGTGTGGGACTGGAGTTACATGTGGGCCAGACTGGGTAGAAGTGGCTGCTTCCTTTCCCTGATGGACATTAGTGAACCAGTTGAGCCTTTCCACAAATGTGACATTTTTAATGTTCTTTTTCGAGTACCAGATCACAAATGTCCAAATTTGTTGAATTGAGTTTCACAGTGTACCACAGTGGGATTTGAATTCTCAGCCTTCTGAGTTCCTAGTTCAGTACCATAACAGTTTTGAGGCTGAACAATGATAGCATATTGACTCATTAAACAAAAAAACCTTTCATTTCTATAGCGCCTTTCAGATCTCAGAATATCCCAAAGCACTTTATAGCTAATACTCCTCCTTAAGGTCCCATGCCCTAAGAGGGCATTGGCAACCATGGACTTCCATTGGATTGGTCCATGATTATGGTTGGCAAAGTTTGCTGTTTCCTTCTGCAGTATGGCTGACCAGGAAACTCTCCCACTCTCACTCCCTGCCATAAAGCAAATTGGAAGGATTTACAGGCAGGCTGATAACCAACCTGTTTGGCCACATTACGAATGCACCTTCCGTGGCCATCAAGTCCTGACGTGGGACTTGAACCCAGAGCTTCGGACACCACCACTGCGCCACAGGATCTCACAGCTAATATAGTAGGCGGAATTTAATTCAGCATCAGGGAGCCTCCGCATCACCTCTGTTGGAGAAGGCCCTGCAGAATTCAGTACCTATCAGGCACTTAAATGGCCATTGCTGGGCCTTCCTGCGGATTAATGATCCCGGGGGCGGTATTCCTCCCGATCAGAGATCAGCAGATCTCCATTTCAGGCAGCACCACCAGGAACGGTGGCAGCTACTGGCAATGCACCTACCAGAGACCCAGGATCAACGAGGGACCCGAAGCCAATGGCGAGTGTGAGTGGGATGGGGGTCACAGGAGGGGATCAGAGGCAAAGGCAGGGTTGGCTTCAGCGGCCCCCACCCCTTCCCGATTCTGGTCTCTCGATCAGACGCTGAGTGTCTTTGAACGAGGGACCCCGCCTGGGAGCCTGAAGCAAACCAAATCAGGATTTGCTTTTCTGTTTGCTTGGTGAACCCCCACTGACTGGATGAATACCAGCAGCGGCAAGATGAGACCCTTAAGTGGGCATTAATTGAGGGCCTCAATTAGCGTCTGGGCCATCCATGAGCCTTCCCACCCTGGACTGAATTAGGTGGAGGTGGTAAGGTGGAGGGGTTCCCACTCAGCACCCTCCTGCCCAATTAAATGCCTTTCCATCTCCAAACTCACTACTGGAGCAGGTGTGGGGGGAGGGTATTACAATCTGCCCAGTATTTCCGAACTGTGGTCACTGTTGTAATGTAGGAAAAGCAGCAGCTAATTTGCACTATTGTCAAGATCCCTTTTGATTACAATAGCTAGGATATTGTTGATATTCATCTCAGCCATTACCATACAAGTTAACAAAGGAAACTAGTAAAAGATGAGTACAGTTTTAGAAAAGTTAACACAGCCCTCAAAAAGCTGACAACTCAAAAATGGCCCTGAGACTTGAAAACAATTTACTATGCGGACTTTAGTTCTAATCTCTCTGCGTAAAGAATTCTATTCCTTGGTGCACTGCTTATAGGGCTGTGTTTGTTTTGTACTCTGTTTATCTTGTGTCTGAAGATTTCCCATAGCTGATCTGTCACCCAATTTGTTATCTTTCCTACCATGTTATTGTGGCCCTTTGACCTCATTGAATTTTGATCATTCCCTCATCGTTCCCCCACCCCCCCACATTTGCAATCCTTATCTTTAACTCTTCATTGTTCTTTTCTATTTTTACATTGAATCTGTGTGGTTTGTGGTCACTATTTCCTAGTTATTTTTCAACGCTCCAGTCAGATAGTTGCTCCTTTTATTTCCCCAGAACTAAATTAAGCAATAGCAATTTCCTTGTTGGACTGAAAATTTATCAATGAAATAGTCCTGGATATATTTTGAGAAGCATTTCCCACCTTTACATGAAGTATCTTTGTTTAGGTCTACTGTGGGATAATTAAAATCACCCAATAATAACAGCCCTTAACTGACTCTGTAGCCAGAACACAGAGCAGTCCTACAGGTCAGATGTGTCAACATAGCCTCCCAGTTACCCTTTCTGTGTATAGTCTTATCTTCAAATAAAGATCCCACATTATTGTTTTACCATTCCTTATTGTATGATTGGTATGCTTGCGATAAATAGAAGAACACAACAGTTGGCAGATTAGTAGTGGAAAATCCAGCTATTTGTGGTAAAGATGAGATATGCCATGCAATTCAATCCTCTACCAATTGGCGGGACAATTAGCACCGCTCCACCGTTAGCCTCGCGTTATGACCCAGCAGTTGGTAAAGCTAAGTTATTTAAAAATCCCAGAGGGAAACTTTAAAAAACTGTCATAACCTATATTTTTATTTTTGTATGTTCGAGATGCAGCTCTAAATTCAGGGATCAGACCACCAGTTCTCGAGAAGCCTTGAGACATTTATTAATTTACACAAGTTAAATATATACAAATTACTACTATCATAACTTATAACAAATTCCTAAACTAATCTCCATTAAGGCAACCCCACCCTTGGACTTAACCAGCTTTTTCACCTTACAAATTCAAAATGATGTCCTTTTCACTTTGGTTCCTCTGGAGACAGTTGGAGGCTTACAGCTGCTTTGATCTTACACTGCCTCTGCCCTGCACACACGAAAACTATTTTTGGTTGTATCCAGCACATTTCATTGAATGTAAATTCTCATTGTATCACCAGCCTCTTTGAACTCCACCTCTTCTAACAATAAAACCACTTTCATAGTACCAATTTTATAAGTAATATAAACATTGCTTGGTCTCTGCTAGCTAGGTGCCAGATTTCACCCCACTTCTTGAATGCACGAGTGAGTATAGAAATAGGAGGTTAGTCCAGATGAATGCACGGCTGGAGAGATGGTGCAGGAGGGAGGGCTTTAGATTTCTGGGATATTGGGATCGTTTCTGGGGGCAGTGGGACCTGTACAAGGCAGACAGGTCGTACCTGAACCAGAATGGGACCAACATCCTTGCAGGGAGGTTTGCTAGTGCTGTTGGGGAGGGTTTAAACTAACTTGGCAGGGGAATGGGATCCTTAGAGGAGGTTCAGCAGGAGGAGCTGCACAGCCAAAATTAAAAGAGAGAGCAAGTGAGTCTGGAAGACATAGAAATTATAGGCCAGTTAAGGCACAAGGGAGTTTGGCAAGGCTGGATGGTATTTATTTTAATGCAAGGAGTCTGACAAATAAAGCAGATGAGTTGAGGGCACAAATTAACATGTGGAAGTATGATGTCATTGCTGTCACAGAGACATGGTTGAGAGAGGGACAGGATTGGCAGCTCAATATTCCAGGATATAGGGTCTTCAGGCGAGACAGGGAAAAAGAGGAGGTAAAAAAGGAGGGGGTATCGCAATATTGATCAAGGAATCAATTACAGCAGTAAGGAGGGATGACATCTTAGAAGACTCCTCAAATGAAGCCATATGGGTAGAACTGAAAAACCAAAAAAGAGCAATCATATTGCTGGGAGTGTACTATAGGCTCCCAAACAGAAAGAAATAGAAGAGCAGATATGTAGGCAAATTTCAGAGAAGTGTAAAAATAATAGGGTGGTAATAGTGGGGGATTTCAACTTCCCCAACATTAACTGGGTTAGTCATAGTGTGATAGGTTTGGATGGAGCGGAATTCTTAAAATGCATCCAGGAGAGCTTTTTAAGCCAGTACCTAGAAGATCCTATAAGAGAGGGGGCAGTCCTGGACTTAATTTTAGGGAATGAAGCCGGGCAAGTGGTAGAGGTATCAGTGGGGGAGCATTTTGCAGATAGTGATCATAACTTCGTTAGATTCAAGGTTGTTATGGAAAAGGACAAGGATGGGCCAGAAATCAGAGTTCTAAATTGGGGGAAGGCCGATTTTAATAAGATTAGATATGATTTGGCCAGAGTGGACTGGGAGCAGCTACTTTTAGGTAAATCTGCATCAGAGTAGTGGGACTCATTCAAGAAGGAAATAGGGAGAGTGCAGGGTCAACATATTCCAGTAAAAACAAAGCGTGAGATCAACAAATCCAGGGAACCCTGGATGTCGAGGGATATACAGGATTGGATAAAGAGAAAAAAGGAGGCTTATGGCAGATACTGAGGGCTCAAAATAGCAGAAGCCCTTGGGGAGTATAGAATGTATAGGGGGGAACTTAAAAAGGAAATTAGGAGAGCAAAAAGGGGGCATGAAAGAACATTGGCAGGTAAAATAAAGGAAAATCCAAAGTTGTATTACAAATACATTAAGAGTAAGAGGATAACTAGGGAAGGAGTCGGGCCCATTAAGGACCATAGTGGTAATTTGTGTGTGGAGCCAGAAGACGTAGGTAGGGTTCTAAATTAACACTTTGTGTTGCTGTTCACAAGTGAGAGGGATGACATGGGTATGGAAATCAGGCAGAAGGACTATGATATAATTAAAGAAATTAACATAGAAAGGGAGGAGTTTCTAAGTGGTCCGGCCAGCTTAAAAGTAGATAAATCTCCAGGCCCGGATGATATGTATCCCAGGCTGTTGAGTGAGGCAAGGGAGGAGATAGCAGGGGCACTGGCAATAATTTTCAATACCTCTCTGGCCACAGGAGAGGTGCCAGAGGACTGGAGGACAGCTAGGGAGGAAGGAATAAACCAGGGAATGACAGGCTAGTCAGCCTAACCTCAGTGGTGGGGAAACTATTGGAAGCAATTCTGAGGGACAGAATTAATCTACACTTGGAGAGGCAGGGATTAATCAAGGACAGTCAGCATGGCTTTGTTAAGGGGATGTCATGTCTATTTGGACTTCAGCAAGGCTTTTGATAAGGGCCCACATGGGAGACTGATAATGAAGGTAAGAGCCTATGGGATCCAAGGCAATTTGGCAAATTGGATCCAGAATTGACTGAGTGGCAGGAAGCAGAGGGTTATGGTCAAGGGGTGTTTTTGTGACTGGATGCCTGTGTCCAGTGGGGTTCCACAGGGATCAGTGTTGGATCCCTTGCTGCTTGTGGTATATATAAACGATTTAGACTTGAATGTCGGAGGGTTGATCAGTAAGTTCACGGATGACACGAAAATTGGTGGGGTGGTAAATAGCGAAGAGGATAGCCTTAGATTACAGGAGAATATAGACAGGCTGGTCAGATGGGCTGATCAGAGGCAAATGGAATTTAATCCGGATAAGTGTGAGGTGATGCACTTGGGCAGGTCAAACAAGGCATGGGGATACATGATGAATGGTAGGACCTGGAAAGTACCAAGGATCAGAAGGACCTTGGTGTGCATATCCACCGGTCCCTTAAGGTAGCGGGACAGGTAGATAAGGTGGTTAAGAAGGCATATGGGATACTTGCCTTTATTAGCCGAGGCATAGAATATAAGAACAGAGAGGTTATGCTGGAACTGTATAAAACGCTGGTTAGGCCACAGCTAGAGTATTACGTGCAGCTCTGGAATCCGCATTATAGGAAGGATGTGATTGCACTAGAGAGAGTGCAGAGGAGATTTACCAGGATGTTGCCTGGAGAGTTTTAGTTATGAGGAGAGATTGGATAGACCGGGGTTATTTTCCCTGGAGTAGAGGAGATTGAGGGGGGACATGATTGAGGTGTATAAAATTATGAGGGACATAGAAAGGGTAGACAGGAAAGAACTTTTCCTCTTGGTGGAGGGATCAATATCCAGGAAGCATAGATTTAAGGTGAGGGGCAGGAGGTTTAGAGGGGATGTGAGGAAGAATTTTTTCACCCAGAGGGTGGTGGGAATCTGGAACTCACTGCCTGAAAGGGTGATAGAGGCAGAAACCCTCATAACATTTAAGAAGTAATTGGATGTGCACTTGTGATGCCATGGCATACAAGGCCTAGTGCTGGAAAATGGGATTAGAGTAGTTAGGTACTTGTTTGACCAGCGCAGACTCGATGGGCCGAAGGGCTTTTTCTGTGCTGTAGACCTCTATGACTCTATGATTCTATATTCTATTCAAAAAATGCAAATGCACCCTACCTCTCTTACATCTCAACACTAGTACACTAGCATCCAGACTAGCTGGCTTTAATCCAATTAAGACACACCCATAGACTAAACCTCTATTTTAAAAGAAAAATATTTTCCAATAATATTATATACATTAATAGCTTCATGACACTCGAACAAACCAAAAAGGAAATTGCATCCTCATCATGAGCTTATCCTTTGAAATTAATTGCATGTCATGAAATTGCACCACAATTGCAAAGTAATCTCACCACTACCATTTAGGGCTCGCAGTTCAGATTGTAAGGACCCTGGTGATGATGTGGTTTAAGGTCTTGTTACGGAACAAATGAAGCTGTTGAGTCTCACCTTCACAGGTAGTAAGTTGTTCTTAGAGGATTTTTTTTTAACTGTGAGGTTTGCTTTTTTTTATCTAATGTGGCTGTATATTTCAGCTGGTCTTGTCCACAACTCCATTAATGCTGGAAGGCAATAACGTTCAGGATGAAAAGCTTTTTTGCCACTCAGAGATACGAATTAGACGGATTTTGTTCAGAAAATAACTTTAGGATGCAATATGTGAGTAAGACCTTTTGTACATTTTGCTCACCTGCCCTGTTAGTCACTCAGTATTAACCAATTCAAGGATCAATACAACAATCCCAAACATAATTGGGTTCCAATATCCTCTTCTGTTTATGTTTGTTCTCTGAAATGTTTTTCTTTTCTTTCTGTCTCCTTTTCTTCTCTTTCTTATTTCACTCTCTTTCTTGCTCTTTTGTTTCTCTTTCTGTGTCTATTTTGACTCGTATTCATCTTATTTCCAGCGAGAGTAAAGGAACAGCTACATAGTTCCAAGTCAGGCTGGTGGTGGGCATATGCAGATGGTGGTGTTCCCATGCGTCTTGCTCCTCTTTTCCTCTAGGCATTATAAGTTGCAGATTTGGGCGGTGCTGTTGTCTGCAGTACATGTTCTAGATGATGCACGCTGCTGCCACTGTCCACTAGCATTGGAACGAGTGAATGTTTAAGATGGTGGATAAGGTGCCGATCAAGCGAGCAGGTTTGTCCTGCTGGTGCCGAGCTTCTTTAGCATTGTTGGAGCTGCACTCATCCAGGCAAGTGGTGAGTATCACACTCTTGACTTATGCATTGTAAACAGTAAGGCTTTGGGGAGTCAGGATGTTAGACACTTGGTGCAGAATACCCAACCTCTAACCTACTCTTGTGGCCTCAGTATTTATGGCTGGTCCACGTGGATGGTGTGTGGCTTGGTGATGGTAATGCAGTTGAATGTCAAAGGGAGGTGGTTGGACACTTGTTGGAGATGGCCATTGCCTGGCACCTGATTGGCACACCTCTTATCTTTCCTGATGATGTTATAACCAGGAAGGCTTTTCTGATGCACACACCATGCATTTTGTACTCTGTCCATTTCATTTATCCATCTCTTGAGTATGGAACTGTTTGAGAACTTATCTGCCCAGTTAATTTGGGCCAAATCCTTCCTGAATTCACTGAACTATCAAAATGTAAGCATCGTCACAATTGTACTTTCTTACTTCACTTCCCTCCATAATAATTAATGTTTCTAAGTATACATTCACATATATATTTTGTGAAGCACTTGTACATTTTAACTGTTACCTATTATCCGGTTTAACACAAGATGCACAAACAAACCTTTCCCCAACAGTGGACAGAATAATGGAATACAATCCACTTTTTAAAGAGGCCCAAGTTTTCTAGTTTTGGCCAAGACTTTTAGATTAAACTCAGGCTGAAATCTTAGGTTTGGGCAAGGTGAAACAAAATCACGCGCACTGCAGATACTGTTAATAGATTTACTGTTACCATTAACAGCTTCTCTAGACCCATCTTTTGTTTCTTTACTTCTCTCCCATTACCATCTCCTTTTGCACCATTGTCATTTCGTCACTCTCTCCTGCCATCCACTCGATCACAGAACTTTCTTACCCATTTACCCCACCCATTTTCCCTTACATAAAACCTGTTAACTCTCTAACATTTTTCAGTTCTGATGAAAGAGAATTGACCTGAAACGTTGGGGAGAATTTTACCGGCTTGCATGAGGTTGGAACGAGGTGGGTTGGAGGGGAGCAATAAAATTCGGGGGAGCCACAGCGGGGAATTTTACTGACAGATTACTTGATTACGTAAAGGCCCTATTAAGAGCCATTTTGCTGACAGTGGATCAACTGTTTGCCGGGTAGGGAGACCGCCAGCTGAATGTAAGCAGCTTCCCAGCAGCTGCCCGGGGTGTGGGGGGGTTTGAGGGGAGTGTTTTTAAAGCAAAGAAGAGATTGTGGGCAGGGAAGGCAGGCCCCAAAGCCCCACCACTTTCTTCAGAGAGGTTTCCTCTCCATCAGGGATGATTTGATTTTTCTTAATTCTACTGAAGCTCCATGGAGCTTTAAATGGCTGCAGGGCTGCCGACATTGCCGGGAATGCTTTCCCCACCATCTCTTTTGGTGGCTGGACAGGAAATGCCACCATCCAGAAAACCCTGCTCATTAACTCTGTCCCTCTCTCCACAGATGCTGCCTGATTTGCTGAGTATTTCCAGCATTTTCTGTTTCTGTTCCCATAATTGCTTATGTTATGACTGATTTGAATGTTTGCCTTAATGCATTAACTGTGCAACTTGGAACTTGTCCATTTCCCCTCTCAAACATCATTTTTTAATTAAAATGTTTATTAAAAGTATTCAAAGCTCAAATTTTCACTTCCCACTTACATAGAAACATTAAAAAGATAATGCGGTACAAACATCAAATACAATAAGTAAATTTACAAAGGCTTTCTGATATAAAATTTACGGGGTTGCACAGAATTAGATCAACAAATGATAATTATGCAACTGTAATAAGAACATTATTGATCTAATAAACTTAAAGTAATAAAACCTGCTGCACTGGTTGAAATTTTATAGTCAAATGTTCGACGAATGTCATCTAAAAGCCCTTCTATCTCCTCAGCGTATTTTATCTCAACCCCATCTCTCTGTCTTTCCACTGCTAAAAGTTTACTTCATGCCCAGGCTAATGCCATGTGGACATGGGTTCAGATCCCATCATGGCAGCTGGTTGAATTTGAATTCTATTAATAAATCTGGAATATGACACTCGTCTCAGTCGTGATGACCATGAGATCATCATCTGGTTCACTAATGTCCTTTAGGGAAGGGAATCAGCCATCCTTACCTGGTCTGGCCTACATGTGATTCTAGATCCACATCAA
Organism: Cetorhinus maximus; assembly: GCF_964194155.1. Taxonomy (NCBI): domain Eukaryota; kingdom Metazoa; phylum Chordata; class Chondrichthyes; order Lamniformes; family Cetorhinidae; genus Cetorhinus; species Cetorhinus maximus. The sequence continues at coordinate 7,511,037 of NC_135907.1, read as the reverse complement.
TGAAGTTAACTCTTAACTTCCCTCTGAAATGGTCTCGTAAACCACTCAATTTCAAGGACAATTAGGGATGGGCAACAAATGCTGGCCTTGCCCGTGATGCTCCTCATCCCATGAAAGAATAAAAGTAAGCATTGATTCCTCAAATGGGCTGCTCGCTGGCTGCTCTGCCTTGACCCTCCACAAGCTTCAACTCATCTAAAACACTGCAGACCTCCTCTCCCATCACCTGGGTTATCAAACCCACTTTTGAAATTCAAAATTCTCACAGTTATTTCTTATCCAAGTGGAAGGTGAGAATGGAATGCTTTGGGGAGTCAGGATGTGAGACACAAGGAATCAAGCCATTTTTTTCACATGTAGGCCAGACCAGGTAAAAATGGCTGATTTCCTTCCCTAAAGGACATTAGTGAGTCAGGTGGGTTTTTACGACAATCGGTGATGACTTCATGGTCATCAGGACTGAAACTAGCTTTACATTCCAAATTTATTAATTTAATTCAAATTTGCCATGCTGAGACACACCCTGAAAGGAGATGCAGTATTATTTGAAAAGCTAATTGGATAAATACTTGAAGGGGAGAATAGCAGGACTTAGGAGATAGAACAGGGGAATGGAACTAATTGATAGCTTTCAAAGAGCTGTTACAGGCACAATGTGCCAGATGACCTCTGTCTTGTATCACAGAATCACAGATTTGTTACAGCACAGAAGGAGGCCATTTGTCCATTGTGCCCATGACAGCCCTTTGAATGATCTATGCGTTTGGTGCCATTCCCCTGCCTTCTCCCCATGACCCTGCACATTCTTGCTTAGCAGATAATAATTCACCTCCCTCTTGGACGCCTCAATTGAATCTGCTCCACCACACTCTTAGGTAGCGCGTTTCAGATCTTAACTATTTGCCGCATGAAAAAGTTTCTCCTTGTCTACATTGCTTCTTTTTACAAACACCTTAACTCTGTGCACTCTCGTTCTCAATTCTTCCACCAATCATACATTTTTGTATGATTCTATAGTGTTCCTCCTGGGCCTCAGCTCACCCAATTGTTGTCATCTCTTTCTTTTGTATGTCCCCAAACCCATCCGCTCTGCTCCTCTTACAACCAGCCTCTCGCTCCCTCCGCTCCACCACTGGCAGCTCCTCATCCAGTCACTGCACCCTGTAGTAGAAGGATCTGGTGCCTAAAGGGCCCATGATGATGTAAGAAGGCACATGACCTCGAGCTAAGTGCAGTCTAGAGATAGATAGCAATATGTAGGGACCAAGTATGAGGTCCTCGCCATACCTTTACCCTCTACTGTAAATATGTACATATTTCAATGATGTTAATAAAGACTTCTTTGTAACTTTAAAAAGACTGCCTCATGATGCCCAAGCCATATCACGGGTAGCGACAACAGAACAGATCATTGCCCTCTGGAACTCATCACCCTGTTCCTTATGCTTTCCCACCTCCTTCCCTGCTTTCCCTCTACGCAGATGACTTCTGCTCCCTGAGAATGTTGTGGCTTAACTGTAAGAGTAGAGTGAACCACAGAAACCAGAAATATCTAATGTTAAATTAGGTAAAAAGAATCCAAATGTGTAAATGTAAATGTTCAGGGCAAGATTCCAGGAACTGTTTACTATTGGACAGAAGGTGATCAACAGCTGGAACTGGGTTACCAGGAGGGTGGTTGAGGAAGAGATTCTGGATTTGTTTAAATACAGCTCAATGCTGTCATGGGAAGATGGAAGAGGGTGAGATCAAATGGGCCAAATGTCAAATAAATTGAACATAACTTCTGCTATTGGGGTAGAACAGAATATTTCAGAAAATACAACCTGCATTCCCCGCTCCAGCTTAGATGGCCAGTGATGGAACTCAGGAAACACACACACACACACACACACACACATATTAATGCTTGATGCTTGCTTGATGCTGGCAGTTTCTCTGTGAAGTGGAAATATGTCCAAGTACACACTCTGTCGATCATAAGATCATAAAAAATAGGAGCAGGAGTTGGCCAATCGGCCTGCTTCACCATTTAATAAGATCATGGCTGATCTGGTTGTGGCCTTAAGTCCAACTTCTTGCTGGCCTCTCTTAGATAAATTACTTATTTCTAAAAGCTAATCCATTGAGGGATCTGCGAGAAGGTAATCAGGGACAGAAACTGTGAGGTTTCACTGCTGGTGTGAGCCTCACAATATGGGTATATGATACAGAATTGGAGGTATAATCAGCCCTATCTCTGTCCTGTTTAGGCTGCACAGTGGCAGGAACTCCTCTGAATATCTGTCCTTTAGTATCACAACATTATCATCTGTGGCATGAAAACACTGCCCTCATTGTTCAACTTTTGTTTGTGATTGATGACATCAGGAATTATACAAAAGACTGTTTTATCCTAACGATGTAGCAAATTATTATTGTTTTCAATTTGTACTGTGTTAAGTCTTACGGCTAATTGTGAATCAATCTATTACTTTTAACCTGATAATATAGTCCAACGCTGTGCTATTTGCTGCCTCTCAGACTTAAGTAGCATGCTGGGGGCACCAAAATGAACTCCAGTGCAATATTTTGTTATTATGGAGTAACTGTTAATCCAATCGCAAGTTGTCCTAATCATGGTACACCTAAAATTACATGTGAGGCTCAACATGTCTATTGCAAACTCTCTTTCTGCTATAAGCACAAGTTAATGCTGTCAAGAGAAAATCCAAACCGCAATGATGTCACCAGCTTCACAAAGAAACTTTTACTGCTGAGCCTCTTCGTGGGTACATGTCCTTTAATCACTCCCTTGTTTTTATTTTCTCTGGTCTTCTCAGGAAACACAGTACTTAAGACAACAAAGATAGGCAGACAACTCATTAGTCCACTTCCAATATTGATCTAGAACCCCTACAAGGAGATATTATGGCCAGGATTTTTCCTATGGCGGGCGGGCTGGGCGGGGGCGGGTGCAGAGCCGATCGCCGCCTGCAATCGACTGCGCACTGCCATTTTACACGGGCAGGCCAATTAAGGCCCGCTCAGCGTAAAACGCGGCTAGTTTCGCTCAGTGCTACCTGTGCAGGCCCGGGGAGGAGGGAGAGTCGGGCCAACACTTCACGCAGTAATCTCCCTGAGGCATGGAGCTGCCTCGGGGAGATTGAATGGATAATAAAACAGTTTAATAAATGATTTGAAAATTTATTTAAACAGTGTCACACAAGTTTGGACATGTTTGTAAAGGTGGGAAATTTATTTTATAAAAGCTTCAGGAAACCTTATCTGCCCATGGATGAGGTTTCCTGAAAAGCATGAAGGCCACTTGGGCTTTTCACCTGCCCGCCAACCTTAAGGTTGGATGTGCAGTGTTCTTAACTACTTGAATTAATTTCTTAATGGCCTTAGTAAGCCGTTGACATTTTGGCGGGTGCGCAGCTGACTCAGGCACCTGGCCCGCCAAGCGAAATATCACAATGGCACGTGATGACGTCGGGACACATGCCCGTCATTTTACGTGTTGGTGTGTCGGGCCCGTCCCTGCATGCCGACTGGAAAATTCAGCCCTATGGAACAAGGATTGGGAACAGTGCTTTGTCAGACGTTCCTTAACTTCTGCAGAGCACTGCCCACATAAAATGTCTGACCTGAGGAATGGGGCCTTGTGCTTTCGACCCATCACTCTGTAGCAGTGCGTGTAATGCTGCAGTGTCTATGAAGTACTACATTTCTCCTCTTTACAAGTCAGTATCAACTTCTTTCTTTACCTTGTCTTTGACAGCTAATGTCCTGTCCCTCAGATAGTGGACGAAGGATCTGATTTCCATCTGACACTTGTCTTGTCATTCCCCATCACCCCCAGTGGGTTTGTCTACTTCCCTTTCACTTCTCACACCTAGGCTCAATCCAGGAAAGTCCCCTTCCCCCTTCCAAACTCCTCTCTCTGGCAGATGTACAAGTGAGTTTCAAATCAGTGTGATAACCCAGCTTCTCATGGTTGCAAATGCACAGATAAAACTGTTCCTAGTGGACATTTAGAGGCCATGAATAGTGCTATAGAAATGCAAGCCCTTTCCTTCAGTTCAATAACTTGTATCTATATGGAACCATCCTCAAGACATCCCAAAGTGTTTCACAGCCAATGAATTACTGTTGAAATGTTTTAAAGGAAAACACAGCAGCCAATTTGGAAACATCAATGTCTCACAATCATATCCTAGCTCACCAACAACACCTCTGCCACCACCGCCCCCCCCCCCTCCCACTGCCCCATGTCCCTCCAGATAGGCTACTTTAGTCAGTGGGCATAATGGGAATGCCAGCACACCTGACTGCCACTTCATCATCGTGTGTTAATCGCAGAGTGTTTCTCCAGGTAGTTCTTTATCATGCTTCGGGTGAAGTAGCTTTTAAAGAGCTATCTCAGTTTCCTCAGTTTAAAGGAACCTGGTGCCAGGTAAACTGTGAACATTTTATAACCACTGAACTTTTATTGAGCAAACAACATTTGATATGAGCTGACCTTTACACTCAGCCTCACATATTATCTCAGGGGAAAACCTTTAGCATGACATTTTAACATACCTCGCAGTTGCACTTCCTGTGCTCTTCGAAGTTAAAGACCTGAGGGAAGGAGAATTGGAGTGTTTTAACAACACAGTGGAGAAATGAGGCGATTGCTAAGTTTCTGTTTGTGGATCATAGTTGCAGTCCATGGGTATTTGGCCTCAAAGAACAATTGTAAGTGTACCAAAGAGTTGTTTACAGTTAATGTGATCCTGTTGAATGATTCCATCTCTCCTTGGACCTTGCATAACATCCGTCCAGCCGTAAAGGATGCAATTCAACATATTCAAAGCAAATTTCATCAGAAAGGTAAGAGGCAAGTTTTGCTTTGTCCTTATTGCTTGCGGTGCTGTTCCCCATTGTATGAAAATAATGTAGGAGCACCGGAGAAGGTGCAAAAAAATTCATAAGGATTGCAGCCAGAACTACAGACTGGGGCTCTTTCCTCTGGAAAATAAAAAGGCCGAGTGGGAACCTGACAGAGGTCTTTAGAATTATGAAGAGGCTTGATAATGTAGATGTAGAGGAGGATGTTTCTTCTTGTGGGAGAGATCAATACAAGGGGCCAAAAACATTAAATAATGACTAATAAATGAATTAAGAATTTCAGGAGAAACGTTTTTAGCCAGAGTGTTTAGAATGTGAAACCTGCTTTCACACAGAGTAGTTGGGGCAACTGATGTAGAAGGAGAAACAAGATAAATAGGCGAGGGAGAAAGGAATAGAGGGTTATGCAGTGATGGTGATATCAAGAATGGTGGGAGAATATTTGGTTGGAGCACAAACACTGGCATGGATCAGTTGAATGGGTTGTTTCAGTGCTGTAAATTTTATCTAATGTTCCATAGGATTGTCCTTTGGCAGTATTGGGTGTTGCAGTGGGTTTGTTCACTCTCTTTTCACCTCAGATTTGGACTTAATGCAGCCCGCTTTAATGGGAAGAAGGTCCACCTACCACCCCTTTCTCCCTTCTGTGCCTGGCGTACAAAAGTACAAGGGGAAATGAAAATCGAGTAGACTGAGACAGCTATAAAGAGGGATACAAAGGAAGTTGTAAGAAGTACAAAAAGGTGATATTTGAAATGGATATTAAAGCGAACAGTAAATGTTTTTAGCAAGTGAGGTCTACTTTGACCTTCAGGCAACTGTTGGTGGATGCTGTGGTCTGATGCCCATTCCGACCATGAAGAAGCACCTTGCAATTTTGAGGGCCTGCTTTATTCAAATCAAGCAGATGAGCTTGGGGGAGCCTAATAGGCCTCCAAATTGGACCAGTGTGATTGTTAACAAGATAAATCACTGGAGTTGTGGGGGAGGCATGTCATGATTGCAGAGGGTTAGGATGCTGGGGAGGCTGAGGCACATATTATTTTTGCAGGCCCCGGCGAATCACTTCTGGACTCTGACTTGTGCCACGTAAGGTCAAAGAGCCTTCAATAAAAGCTATGAAGCCACCTGCAACATCATGGACAAGCCATCGGGGCCCTAAAGCAGAGATTTTGTTGTTTAAGTCGTTCAGGATGAATCTCGGCAGCTCATGCCTGAGAGGGTCTCCATGTTTGTGGTGGTGTGCTGCGCCCTCCACAACCTCGGATTATGAGGGCCCAGCCACTACTTCCTGGAATCCAAGAACACTTCAGGATCAGAGAGGAGGAAAGGAGGAGACCACATGCAACCGAACAGAGCAAGAATAACTGCATTGTGAGGCTTTACTTTCAGTTAATAGAACTTTTTTTTTTCTGTCCAGAAATAATATGACATAAGAACGCCAAAATTCATAAAATGAATAAAATAAGCCATGCCTTGCTACTGTGGAATGTGCAATGCCTATTGAAATTCTAGCCTTGACTCCTTAACATTTCGGCTTTGATACCATTCACCCGTATCCTCCCAGTTTAAAGTGGGCTGGATTAAGTCCAAGTCTGAGATGAAAATCCTGGCACTCCCTCCCTAACAGCATATGGACTGCAGCAATTCAAGAAGGCAGCTCACCACCATCTTCTCAAGAGCATTTAGCGATGGGCAATAAATGCTGGCCTAGCCAGTGAAGCCCACATCCTTTGAATGAATAATTTTTTAAAAATGGACTTATCTTTTCCTCACTGTACGTCCATTTCAGACTCCTTATAAAAAATTTCCCTTGGCCACATCACTCAATTAAGGCCAACAGCAAAAATATTCATACAATTTTACCCAGCACTGCATCAATAATAAAAAAACACATAAATAACCACATTTGTGCATCCCCTTAATGCATATCTTGTGGCTGGCTTAATTCTCTTATGCAGTAATACCCCAGCGGCTGCAGCATGGCTGGTGGAAGGCTGCTTACTTTCATAGATGGAGACTGTAGAGTGCACGACAGGATGCCCTTGAACAGCTCTGGACCTTTGGCTTGCACCACCCTGGCATGAACAGCAGCTGTCTGGGATGGCTGGCTGCAAAGGCAGTGGCTGAGTGGCAGAGGTGGGAGTACAGATGTTGTCACCCTGCAGAAGGACTGTACATGCTACATGGTGCCCCTGCCAGTCCTACCAGGTGGCACCTCAGCATTCCTTGTAATTTGATGGGGCACAGATTGCTAGACTACCATGGGAGCCTGCATGCCCCATTGAGCACTAAGATATGATTCCATGATGGCAGCTGTCTGCGCCTGTATGGCAGCAGCTAGGGATCTCATGATCTCTGACTGAGCTTCCCCTGCAGCACTGACACATCAGGATGCCTCTGCCTGTGTTCTTGTGAAAGCTGAGACAATGGCCATGAGACACTCCATCATGCCCCTAACCAGTGACTGCATGCCATCTGGCAGGCCTGCCTATCCACCAAGCATCTTGGCTTGCATGTTTATCAGCATTCTCCTGTAATTTGCTTTAACGAGTCCCTGCAGCAGAACTGGTGTGCGTCTGCACCCTCCAGGGAGTTCGCAAACAAGCTGTCTCACTCCCCTGCACTTCTTAGTGCAGGTGGCATTGTTCACTTATGCCCCTGGTAAAAAGAATAAACAAACTCTGGTTGTTGGGTTAGGAGGTGCCTGTTTGTGATGTGTACCTCTGTAAATAAATGCTTATAAAAGTGTATAAAGATTGGCCCCAGTTCTCTCCTTCACTTTTTGGATTTCTGGATTATAACTTGGTGGCTGAGGATAGTTGCCTAAAGGTGAAGGTTGGAAACTAAAGAATTTTTCAGACAGAAGATTAAAATCTTAGTGGCCATTGTGAAAAATGGCAGAAAGCAAGCATAAATTGTCAGTGTATTATTACCCTCTGTTGTCTCAGAGTCTGAGCAATATGACCAGTGGAAGAATGAAGTGGATATGTGGACACAGGTTATGTCCCTACCAAAGAGGAAAAATGGCATGATCTCCCCATTTTTTCTTCCTACCAGCAGCAAAACCAGAACTAAACTATTTTCTGACCTGGATGCCGGTCAGTTGGATAGCCAGGAGGATATGGACTTTCTATTAGAGTTCATGAATGAAATCCACAAGAAAAATGATCTGAAAGGCATGATCAGAATTTAATAGATTTTAGAGAACACATGATCATTTAATGGGAGAATATATTGTGGACTTTAAGGGGTTGTACAAAGATTATTGAAATTCAGTATGGGGATCCCTGGATTAGTACAAGCTTTTACATTACTGGATTATGCTGAGGTGTCTCACATGAACAGGTTACTGGAACAAACTGGTATTCAGTTCCCGAAGGAGGAGACCCTGTTGGATCAGATGTCTGGTGCTTTAAAAATAAATCCTGGGGAACAGTTACTTCCTTCAGACTTAATGGATCAAAGAAGATATTCCATAGTGATGTAAAAAAAATGACTCAATGATTTCCAACTTTGAAATAGTCCTGATATTGGACAATAAATACAATAAATTGATTCTATAAGTTTTAAGAATAAATTGGATGGATACATGGATGGGAGAGGTCTGGAGGGTTATGGACTAGGTGCAGGTCAATGGGACTAGCAGAATAATATTTCAGCACAGACTAGAAGGGCCGAATGGCCTGTTTTCTGTGCAGTAGTGTTCTGTGGTTCTATGGTTCAATAGCAGGACTAAAGACAGGCAAAATGAGGATGAAAGCACCTTTAGCATATTTGGCTATTACAGCAGGAGATAAAATTAGGACAGGCAAATGAATGCCAAGGAACAGTTAATGGGTGCTTCAGGTGTGACTCAAAGTAACATTTTTGGTGAACTGCCCAAAGAGAAAAGGTAGAGTCCTCAAAATTACACAAGGCAAAGAGAATTCTGAGCGATAGGACAAAGATAATGATGGATCCAAATAAATTTTATTGGTCATAATTGTCCTGTAATGAATGTGTTAATCATGAACCCCTTTAACTGTTCAGTACTAGATAGTACTTGTACTTCAACAAAATGGGAGACAGATTTATTGAAATGTTACCCTGATTCACTGAGTAGTGAGGGTCAATGCAAAATTAAGGAATATGAAGACACTACTTGCTTTAGGTTTGGTGCATGACAGCAGATTGAGGTCACCAAAGAAAGTTTTAATTCCATGTAAAATAGCTGAAATGAGGCCATTCTGTAAGTGCTGATGTAACCTTGAACGAGATACCTATGCTGTTGAGCAAACCCTCCATGAAAAAGATACAAATGAAACTTGACACGGAGCATGATAAGGCAATTATTTTTGGAAAGTCAGTTGATCTGCAGTTTAAGCAGTCAGGACGTTATTGTGTTCCTGTGACAAAAACCTAATGTTTCGCCATCAGAATGTTAGACAAGTATTAACGACATCAGGTGATAAGAGTCAGAGATTAATGAAGTAACAAAGACAATTCACTCACTCTACTTATCAAAAGTTAAAAATCCTGCTAAAAATGCAGCTAAGGATGATGAAGATTATTCAAAGCTGATAGAAGAGATTACCGAAAAGTTTGAAATGTGTAAAAAGTATCAGCACACCACCACATTCTATTATAAGCCTTCCATTGGTTTGTGTGTTTAACAGGATAGTTGCCTTGTAACAAAGACAGAAATATTTTCATTCTATATTTCATAGACCTGACAACCAGATTGCTCCTGCTACGTCAATACATAATAAGGACAAAGTGTGATTATAGACAAAGTCATGGAGAGGGAGCAGACTTGGAATATAGGAAGTAGGAGCAGGAGTAGGCCATTCTGCCCATTGAGCCTGCTCCGCCATTCAAACTGATCATGGCTGATCATCTACCTCTATGCCATTCTTCCCTTACTATCCTCATATTCCTGATCTCCATAGTATTCAGAAACCTATCAATTTCTGTCTTGAACATGCTCAATGATTGAGCTTCTACAGCCCTCTGGGGTAGAGAATTCCAAAGATTCACCACCCTCTGAGTGAAGAAATTCCTCCTAATCTCAGTCTTAAGTGGCCTGCCCCTTATTCAGAAACTGTGTCCCCTGGTTCTAGACTCATCAGCCAGGGGAAACATCCTTTCCACATCTACCCTGTCAAGCCCTGTAAGAATTTTGTAAGTTTCAGTGAGATCCCTTGGGACACCATTGAAGTTTCTGATTCATGATGGAAATTAATTTGACAATGATGAGATCAGAGACATGCGTGAATATATGAATACCATAGTCATGAATCCTGCAGCTGAAACTCCTTTCAGCAATGGACTTTGTGAAAGGAATCATCTGGTGATCAATGAAATGCTGCATAAAATTTTATTTGGTCAACCAGACTGCAATTTGACAACTATCCTGGAATGGGTGGTTCATATAAAAAATTCAGTCTAAATAGTTGGAAGATACTGTCTCTATCAATTAGTCTATAGACTAATTCCTAAATTATCTTCTATTCAGTGTGATAGTCCTCCTGGTCTAGAAGGCTCCATTTTTTCTGCACATTTGAATACTTTATACAGCGAGACAGGCTTTTATTTGGAGAGTCCTGATGCATTGTTTGTGACCATCTGATACAGAATTCAATTTAGGAGATTTGCTATACTATAAAAGAGAGGATCATAGGGAATAGAAAGGCTCTGGTAAGGTAATAGGTTGTGATGGTAAGACAGTACTTATCAAACATGGCAATCAAATTGTTTTAGTTCATTCCTCACAATTAATCAAATTAATTACAAAACCTCGGACTCTGAGCAGAGGATGGAAGTAAATTAAGTACCTTGTGCTTTAAATGCTCATGTGTTTCTGATGAAGGTCCCGAGGAACAGAATGGAGTAGATCAATGGCTGGATAGTGGTAATGTGGTGATCATGACACACATGATAGTGCTATCACATCCAACGGCAATTGCCCAGAGTGGGTACTTGGGTGACATGTATCCCAGAGGGGCCTAGTGATTAGAAGAATGTGACAGTTGTGGGATCTATAGGAAATGTGATGTGCACGTTTAAATTTCAGTTGAATGTTCAGGATGATGGCCAAGAAGTGAGGTCCATGGACTGGCAGAATGGAGTGAAAGAGCATAGAGTAAGAAAACTCAGTGCAAGTAATGATGGTGAGTCTAGAAGTGACTCTTGCATAAGAAAACAATCAGATATCAGAGAAAGAGCCTCTGATGATGCAAGAGGGAAATATCACAGTAGAAGTCTGGGCAGACACAAAAGTGGAAGTAGAGGCTGTAGCTTGAATAGATTAGACATTGAAATAAAGGCTAACAGAATGAGAAGCTGAAGTTCTGATGACTGTGAAGTTTAGGTGACTGCCAATAAACTTGAGGATAAATTACTAAGAGAGCAAAACAAAGGGAGTTAGATAGTTGGAGAGAGTTTGAGTTTATTATGAGGTACCAGATTAGGGTCAAATAGATTTGTCACTGGATTGCTCTATTGAGAGCCAGCATGGACTCAGTGGGCCGAATGACCTCTTTCTGTTCCATAATGACTCTAAGTGAATTTGTACTGAAAAAGGTCCTGTAGGTGGGACTTAAAAGATTAGTTTCTAGGGATTTTGAAGAAGCTGATACAGATGTTAGAGTGGATTTTAAGACAGCTAGAAAAGTATTCTTGAAAATCTTTTTTAGCTCTTCTGATCACATATTCATGGCAGTGTGGATCAATCAAATTAAAAGCTGCAATTCTGCAGGGTGATACTTTTCAGAGAAAAGTGTTCCCAACCCGCCAAAGGAGGCAACAGATGCAGGTCAACTGGGGAAACGAAATAGTCACTATATAAATAAAGGCAGAGTACAAAAGCAAGGAAGTCGGGCAAACCTTTATAAATCTCAGGGTGCTGTGTCCAATTCTGGGCAAACTTTTTAAGAGAGATGTTTAGAAGAGGGTACAGAGAAGATTTAATAAATTGATACCAGGAATGAAGGAATTCAGTTATCTGGAGAGATTAGAGAAACTGGGATTGTTGTTGATAGATCAAAGGGTTAAGAGGAGATTCAATAGAGGTGTTCAAAATCATCAATGGTTTTGATAGAACAAATATATGTATCGATAGACAGGAGGTCAGAAACCAGAGGACACAGATTTATGACAATTGGTAAAAGATGCAGAGGCAAGATGAGAAATTATTTTACATGGCAATTTGTTATGATCTGAAATGCACTGTTTGAAAGGAAAGTGGAAGCGGATACAATCACAACTTTCAGAAGGGAATTGAAGCAACACTTGAAGGGAAAAGTTTGCAGGAATACTGGGAAAAGGCACGGGAGTGGGGTCAATTAAGTATGCCAACAGTCATGCTAATTTGGCCAATAGATGCAGTTGTAGCAAGGATGATTAACACTTGGGTGAGAGCAAGTCTGTAATGTCCATGATGAAGTTTGGAGGCTAAAATATTCACTGACACGTCAAAGTGTTTCCTTTGCCCTTTATGCTGCACATATCATCAATGGTGGCTGTCCTCAGATGACTAATAAAATGAGGGACAACTTGGACCGCAGCCATGTGCTGAAGGTATGAGTAGGGCCATGAGCAAAGGAGGGAAGAAACGTGAAGGAGGAAGCTTCATGATCTGGATTACCTGCTATTCATGTGTGCGTTGACTTGCAGGTTTAATAACTGCGATTTGAGCTTTCTGACTGTTATTCGATCATATATTATTATATATGATATATATTATGTATGATATATCATATTTCATTACCTGACGAGGGGATGGCAAACCAATCAAATTGCAAATATTTTTAAAACATTTTACCTGCAGTGTCTTATGCCCTCAGTCCAGGAGGTTAGTCAAAAAAAGCAATGTCAGGAATTTGCACTGTGGTTTCATCGATACTCAGGTGATCACAACGAGAGATCAGAAAATCAGCAGAAAATCTATCCAAAGTCTTCCAACATAATAAAAACATACATAATTACATATTTCACCAATGAAGTTGTCTTTCATGTGGTAGTAGCTTTATTAATGTAATTTTTATGGGAAAACCTCAGCCTTTGAAAATCCTGGGTTTAAACTTGATATTTTGATTAACTGCTTCAGGGAGCTGGGCAGTCTGAGCACACACATAGTGTGGCATGACATGACGTGTGTTCTCAACTGGGGAGTGTTGAAAGAGTTTTGATTTTCTTTGAGTTTTTCCAAGTGACTATCAAAGTTGCAGAATTGTTTTTTTCAGGTAATATTTCTGATGTTATTAGCTGTTTCATTTCAGCTCAGAGGCACTTAATCAGAGACAGCTAGAGAGAGATACCCAGAGGGCACAAAGAGAGAGACAGGGTTAGAGAGAGAGGGATAGCAAAAGAGAAATAGAATGAGCGTCGATAGAGAGAGATAGATAGAAAGAAGGGTAGAGAGAGATGGAGAAAGAGAAGGAAAGAGGGCTAGAGGGAAACAGCATGAGATGGACTGAGAGAGAGAGAGAAACAGAGAGTGACAGAGATAAAGAAAGAGACATAGGGTAAAATTTTCCCAGCTGGTCGAGGTGGGTTCAGGAGAAAGTCCTGGAAGATGACATTGGATTGGGATCCCAATTCCATCCCCCCCAACTTCCGGCTTTTCCATGGGCAGGATTGAAGGCATGTGGGGAACCCCCGTCAATCTGTCAGCCAGTAATTAAGAGGTGGTTGAGGGAGTTAAGAAGACCCTTTTTAACCCCTAATCTTGGATTTCCCAGCTAGCGGATCTGTTTCCCAATTTGTCATCAACTTGCCAGGCACAGTGCAAGTGCACAGTGGGAAGAGCTTCTTCAGCGAAACTGACAAGCTGGGAGGGCTTTGATCAGTTAGACTGAAGAGCTCCAACCATGGCCGTTGAGAGACTGCTGCTCAAAGCACTTTGTCTCTCAGGGAGTGCTACCACTGCTTTGCAGGTGATTACCAACTGCTTGGAAGGCACTCACCCGACTGGCATTTCACTCACCTTCAGCTGCCTATCCCTACTGCTAGCCTTTCCCATGGCATGGGTGCAATTTATGCATTCTGCCATTCACTTCTGCTAAGGGGCAAGAGCAGAAGCCACACCACAACCAAGTGCAACCGCTGCCTTCTCCTTACCCTCCACAGATGGGTTAGACACCAAAATCCAGCTGGGAGGAATTGAGAGCCTCCCAAACACAGGGCCCACAGGCAGAGGATTAGCTCTCTTCAAATGTCTGAGCACGTGGCTCAGGAGGCTCCAGCTCTCATGGCTGGTTGCTGCTGACATCTGCAGCCTCCCAGAACAAGACCTGTTCCCAACGGAGCAGGTGAGCAGATCAGCAATGTTGCCAATGGCTGGCAAGGTACCTGACATCAAAAAATCCAAATGCTGGTGATCCCTTCCAACCCATGCCTGGTCCGTTTAATTAGAAACTCTTCCTTTGAAAGAATGGATGTGTCATCCTGCCCACCCTCCATAACTGGTCAGGGAGCCTGGAGGCAGGATGACAATTAATTTGCTCTGGGAAAGAGCAACGGCCAGGTGAGCAAATCAATATCGGGTTCCCAGCTCAAGAATGGCCCCATAATTCCGGGAAGGCCTAGGTGAGAAGATAACATCCAGAGATATAGAGAGAGAAGAATAGAGACAGGAGAGAAGCAAAGAGTGAGCGTGATAGAGGGAGTAGAGAGAGTGGTGGGGGTAGGGGTGGTGGGCTGGGGAATAAAGAAAGAGGGGACTAGACAAAGATTGAATGAGTGATTACCTAGTGTGTGAGTAATCTGGTAACTCATTGTCTGGGCTCTCCAAAGAAGAATGTTGACTGTGGGATGGAAAAATCACCAACTTCAAAGACAGGAGAATTTGGTGAAAAAGTAACAATTGAGTTTATGTTCCAGGTTTTAACGTCACATTGAATGCAACGTTTGATGGCTTTGATACAACATGGTATTTCGTCAAAGGCTGCCCCACCAGTACCTGTGAAGGTGTGGAGATACTGAAAAACTTGTATGTGAGTATATCTTTAGTCAAAACTGGTTAGTTTTGAGCTGCAAACCTGTTGCTGGGTCCTGCCTATTTATTCAATAGGGTGCAATACACCAATGGCATTGCCAGATTATGGTAATTCATAATTCATTACATCTCCCACCCCAATCTCCCAAAGAAGATCTTGTCACACTGTAACTGTGTTATCCATTCAATGAAGGTTTAGGCAGGGTTGTATCAAGTTTAGAGTCAGCTCTTGTGCATTTCACACTGGTTGGGACAAATCCAGAACTGGCTGAGATCGCAAAGCTTGTTCTACTTTATTAAACACACTAAAATTTGGGAATAAATACCACAGGTGCATTCTTTCTGTGTCATTTCTTTGCAGCATTCTCCATTTTCATCAAACCCACTCACACCAAGTCCCATTCACTCCTATGCTCGCTGACCTAGATTTGCTACCGGTTAAGCAACATAATGATTTTAAAATTCTCATCCTCGTTTTAAAATCCCTCCATGGACTCACGCCTCCCTATCTCTGTAACCTCCTCCAGCCCCACAACCTCCGAGATCTCTGAACACATCTAATTTTGGCCTCTTTATCCCTGATTTTAATTACTCCCCCAATGGTGCTGTCCTTTCAGTTATTTAACCCCAAGCTCTGAAGCTCCCTCCCTAAACTTCTCCATCTTTCTACCTCGCTTTCCTCCTTTAAGACACTCCATAAAACCTAACTCTTCAGCCAAGCTTTTGGTCGTCTGACCTACTTTCTCCTTATGTCACTTGGTGTCATGTTTTGTTGTATAAGGCTCTTGTGAAACACCTTTCATTACGTTAAATGTAAGTTGTAGTTGTTCCCCTGAAGGAAGTGGAGTAGTTTCCATGTGCCATACAGATTTCATGAGGATCTAATCCAAATTACCATCCCGCACCTGTGGGTCTTGACATTGAGCATCATCAGGCTGATTGCAGCCTCTATTATGAGCTATAATGTTATCACCTGCACTGCTCCCCTAAGAATGAAGGCATTTGAGACCCTTAGAACCAGGATTGGGGGACAGAAGCCTTGAAATCCTTCCTTTCTCTGAAGCATGGAGTGTGAAATCCAGGGATATCTACTTGGCTGGCTCTGCTCTACCCAGTGCCTCCCCTAAAACAGGCTTCTTCTGGACTTACTTAGGTTTCACAGCATCTAATAAGTGGGATGGGGCCAACATGATGTTGAATATGGCTCATGTCAGTTAGTTATTCCCTTACCTTGTGATAATGAACCTGCTCCTCTTATAACCTTCTACTTCACTCTTGTGGTATGGGATGCACCATTAGCACTTCAAGAAGGCTGCCCAGCATCATCTTCTCAGGGCATCGAAAGATGGATAATAAATGAAACATCATCAGCATCTAAAGAACAAATAAAATAGACCTTACCAACCAAAGACTGACCCAATATAGGAGATCAATGGGATCACATCAAATATGTTGACCACCTCTCTGGTTAAATGGAAGAGCTGTGACTGCCATAAATATAAAACAAAAACAGACATACAGAAATACACAATAAAAGCATCGTCTTCTGAAAGACTATCAGGTGGAGCCAGGTGATGGAATGTCTCTCTTTCTCTCTCTCTTTTTCTTTCTCGTTCTCATTCGCAAGGGAGGAAATCCAACTGAAGAAAAAGCTTCACCCTTTTTGAATTGCACAAAATTTATGACATAGAAACTGGCCATTTGTCCCAACTGCTCCATACTGGTGTTTATACTCCACATGAGCTTCCTGCTGACCCTCAATCTCACCCAATCATTATATCCTATTTTTCCTCTTCATATGGTGATGATCTTTGACTCTGAAGCAGTACAGTAAGGAAAATTTGTAATTTCTTTAAAGCATTTGTGGAATCTAATTGTTTTTAAGAATGTTTAAAGATGACTTTTCAGAGTTTGCATAAATTATAAAGAGTTCAATTGTAATTTTCTTCGATAAAAGGAAATGCTAGTCCATGTGACCTGGTGACCCTTGACACGAAAGCAATACCAACAGAAAGGAAGTTAATAAAAACAGAAAGTGCTGGAAAAGCTCAGCATTACTGTCAGCATCTGTGGAGAGAGAAATGGAATTAATGTTTTGAGTCCAATATGACTCTTCTATGAAGAAGAGTCATATTGGACTCAAAACATGAACTCTATTTCTCTTGCTCAGATGCTGCCAGACCTGCTGAGTTTTTCTAGCACTTTCTGTTTTTATTTCAGATTTCCATCATCCGCAGTAATTTGCTTTTATATTCGGAAGCAAATTAAGATAGAAGCCAGGTAGCTGCCAGATATAAAGAAGGGCTACAAGCAGAAGAACTGGAGGGTGAAGGTGATCAGCACACGGAAGCAACACAAAGAGAAAGCTGACAGTGACAAAAGAGGAACACAGAGAATTCTTGTGAGGAGGAGAAGCAAATCACTCTCAGGAAGAGATCAGTTTTTATCTTTGACAGAAAAGGAGACAGGAACTCTTGGAGGCAATGTGCAAGCTGGCTAAAAAGGATCTATAACCTGGAAAGCTGTGAGAATCTTTGGAGATGCTAAAGAGCTGGGTGTTTTTCCAGAAGTGGCCAAATCATGAACTGGGTGCTATTGGTTGGTCAGTTGAAAAGGAACTCTGGAAAGCTACACCACCAGGACTGTCATAACCCGAGGGAGAGAGGGTTTGTAGAAGCATGCCTTGCTAATGATAATCGTACCCATGAACCTCAAAGGTGAAAGCTATTGTTGGTTAGGACCCCTGACCTACCTTGCGTGAATAAAGAGCAGCATATTGTGGAACTATGCAGCTATGTAGTGTCACATTTATGTGGGGACTGGGGGGTGCATGTGCTTTATTGTATCAACTATTTAAAGTGAAATGTACCTTTTTATTTGAAGTATCATTTGCCTGTTAATTATTTAATTTACATTGATTCTGATTTGTGTTAAAGTAGAAGTTACAAAAACTGAAATCTTGTTGTTAATTTCTTCTTCAGGGTTATATTTGGTTATTTTGGTTTATTTTGATCTCCACAGATCGTAACAAAATTTTTATCTAGCTTCCCCTTAAAAGCTTCTATGTTATTTGTCTCAACTACTTCATGTGGCAACAAGTTCCACATTCTCACCATGTTCTGGGTGGACATTGGACAAAACGTTGTATAATTTGCAAAGCACAAATGAGCATTATTTCACACTGCAGTTGTGTCTTGTAATTGAAGTGAACACAGTGAAAGGAGGAAGGAGATTGATAACCTCTGACTTTGATTCTCTTTATTCCTGGATCTAGAGGCTCGGGGATTTGGGTTGTGCAGTTCTGGGTCCAACATGCACCTATGCGACCTTTCAAATTGTCTCGTAAGTCTCTGTCTCCTAATTGTGTGGGTTGTTCTCTGTTTTGGAGTGAGAGGTGCACATCAATATTATTGTTGCATGTGTTTACAATGATTAATTTTCAGGCTCACGGTGAGAGACACATGGATTGTCCTTGTACTGGTGGAGAATGTTGTAAATGCACCAATGTCACTGACCTTTTTCACTGCATAATTAGTTGGCCTCTTTACCCTATAGGCTGGAAGAGATAGCAATGTGTATGACTGGTTAGCTTTCATTACTGAAGGAGGGTGTATGGTAAATGTCCATATTGCATTGATAAAAAGACAGGGCAAGTAGGGATGCAGAAACAGAGAAACCTTGGGGTCCATGTCTCTTGAAGGTGGAAAAGCAGGTTGAGAACTCTGTTGAAAAAGCAGATGGGATCCTGGGCTTTTAAAATAGAGAGATATGGCCAGATTTTTGCAATTGAGGTGGGAAATTCAAGTTGGGATATTTCCCTACTGGGCAGATCCATTCCCTTTATAAGGCCCCCACCTGTTATATTTTCATTACAGGGAGATGGGTGTTGGAGGAGTCGGGCCTACTGCCTCTGGAGGCAGTTCTGAGGCAGCCATGGAGGTGGCCAAGTGCCGAGGAGGGCTGATTAGAAAGCCTGCCTCAGTTCTCTGAGGCTTTGGCCCATTTTATGAAAAGCTGTTAAGCCCTTTAGCTCT
The DNA here is from genome assembly GCF_964194155.1 of Cetorhinus maximus. NCBI lineage: Eukaryota > Metazoa > Chordata > Chondrichthyes > Lamniformes > Cetorhinidae > Cetorhinus > Cetorhinus maximus. Next base: position 7,492,149 of record NC_135907.1, on the reverse strand, counting down.
CATCCCTTACCCCCTCCCTCACATACCACCTCATCCACCCCTTGTCCCCCTCATATCTCCTACCCACCCCATGCCCCTCATACCCCATGTCCCCATATCGAGCCATGTCCTCATACCCTCTCCATAGTCTCTCATCCAGTATCACTATGGGCAGACCTCAGGATCCGTGCAGAGATAAAAATAATTAAACCTAACAATCTAAGAGAGCTCACAGTCATATACCCTCAACACTGAAAAAAAAATTCTCATTCATGAAATCCATTCAGAAATTTTAAACCCCTTCAAGTAGTCAATCTGTTGTAAAAACAAACAAACTTCTATTCACTAACCACATTAAAGACAGATAATCCTTTAATAGACTCTTAACACAGTCAAGCAAAGTGTGAACTCAGCCCCCCTTGCTGAGATAAGTAGTTTTGGGTTTTTTAAAACTCAGCAAAGCATTCATAATGGCTGAGATGTAATATCAACCAAATCAGAAATGTCATCAGTGAAGTCTATTGAAACTGCAGGAACAGGTAGCTTATGTTTTTTTTGAATATGCTACGCTGGATGGCTTGTCAATCAATGAATTCCAGCAGTGGGTGCCTCCTTTTTTACTCCAACTGAAAACTGCAGCCTCATTTTTTCTTTTTTTTTAAGGGCTGGGCATTTAAATAACTTCAGATCATAACACTTTAACACATCTTATCCGCCCTTCAAGAGTGTTTACATCTCTATCATAAACTTGTGCCTCCTATGTTGTGGATTAAGACCCTTGGGACAGCTGAAATGTTTGAATTCAGCGCTAATTTCAAATGGCCCTGCTGAGTTTGGATTTTCTGCCTGTGTGATTCATACCCCTCCACCTTCCCCTGCCAGCAAAAATGGGATCTACTGGAAATGGGGTGGGACTTCTGCATCAGCCCATAGTGTACAAAGGCAAGGAGGTTATGCCAAACCTTGATAAATCACTAGTTACGCCTGAGTTGATGTATTGTGCCTGCTTTAGGAAGGATGTCAAAAAAAAAGATTTGTACATAAATAGAGCCTCTCACAACCTCAAGATATGCCAAAGTCTTTAGAAAGAGTGAAGAGAAGATTTGCTAGAATGATACCAGAGATCCAGGACTTCAGTTACGTGGAGAGGCTAGAGAATCACAGAATCACAGTGCAGAAGAGGCCCTTCGGCCCAAGGAGTCTGTACTGACACGTGAGAAACACCTCACCTACCTACCTAATCCCATTTACCAGCACTTAGCCCATAGCCTTGAATGTTATGACGTGCCAAGTGCTCATCCAGGTATTTTTTAAAGGATGTGAGGCAACCCGCCTCCACCACCCAGACAGTGCATTCCAGACCGTCACCACCCTCTGGGTAAAAATGTTTTTCCTCACATCCCCCCTAAAACTCCTGCCCCTCACCTTGAACTTATGCCCCCTTGTGACTGACCCTTCAACTAAAGGGAACAGCTGCTTCCTATCCACCCTGTCCATGCCCCTCATAATCTTGTACACCTCGATCAGGTCACCACTCAGTCTTCTCTACTCCAACGAAAACAACCCAAGTCTATCCAACCTCTCCTCATAACTCAAATGTTTTCCCAGGCAACATCTTGGTGAATCTCCTCTGCACCCCCTCCAGTGCAATCACATCCTTCCTATAATGTGCCGACCAAAACTACACACAGTACTCCAACCGTGGCCTCACTAAGGTTCTATACAACTCCAACATGGCCTCCCTACTTTTGTAATCTATGCCTCGATTGATAAAGGCAAGTGTCCCATATGCCTTTTTCACCACCCCACTAACATGCCCCTCCGCCTTCAGAGATCTATGGTCCCTTTATTCCTCAGAACTTCTAGTGCCATGCCGTTCATTGAATACTTCCTTGTCAAATTACTCCTTCCAAAGTGTATCACCTCACACTTTTCAGGGTTAAATTCCATCTGCCACTTATCTGCCCATTTGACCATCCCGTCTATATCTTCCTGTAGCCCAAGACACTCAACCTCACTGTTAACCACCTGGCCAATCTTTGTGTCATTCGCAAACTTACTAATCCTACCACCCACATAGTCATCTATGTGGTTGGTTTATATAAATGACAAGTAATTGGGGACCGAGCACAGATCCCTGTGGTACGCCACTGGACGCTGGCTTCCAGTCACTAAAGCATCCTTCTGTCATCATCCTCTGCCTCCTAAAACTAAGCCAACTTTGAATCCACCTTATCAAATTACCCTGTATCCCATGTGCATTTGCCTTCTTTGTAAGTCTCCCACGTGAGACCTTGTCAAAGACTTTGCTGAAATCCATATAAACTGCATCAACTGCACTACCCACACCTGGTCACCTCCTCAAAAAATTCAATCAAATTTGTTAGGCATGACCTCCCTCTGACAAAGTCATGCTGACTATCCCTGATCAAACCTTGCCTCTCCAAGTGGAGATAGACACTCTCCTTCAGAACTTTCTCTAATAGTTTCCCTACTGCTGAGAGGCTAGGGTTTTTCTCTTTAGAGTAGAGAAAGTTGAGAGATTTAATAGAGGTGTTCAAACCAGGCTTTGATAGAATAAATAAGGGGAAATTGATTCCAGTGGCAGAAGGATCAATAACCAAAGGATTAAGGTAATTGCAAAAGAATCAGACCTGAGATGAAGAGAATTTTACTGATGCAGCATATTGTTATGATCTGGAATGAACTACCTGAAAGAGTGGTGGAAGCAGATTCAATCAGAACTTTATTGAACTGAATAAATACTTGTACTGGAAATATTTTCATGGCTATGTGAGTGAGGTGATTGGATATTTCTTTCAATGATCAAACATTAGCACAATGGGCCAAATGGCACCTTTTGAAGATGTATCATTCTATAATTCTATGATTCTAAGTAGCTTCCCAGACAGATCAGTGGGGTACATGTATCACTCAGTGTGGTACTGAACTATGCAGACAGGAGACGGCCTCAAGTTCATACCATGGTCTGTACTGAGTTCGCTGATAGGGTGCTGCTATTTACTCAGGGAACTATAAGGCAGGGTGCTTGTGTATCGCAATCAATCAGTGTACCCACTGGAAAGTGTAACATTGGTCTGAATTTTTATCACCATGGCCAGCAGCAGGAGTCAGAAAAATTCCTGGCTCAGGCTGCTCATCTTGGGAGAAAGTGCCTGCAAAGGCGGGATCTTCATTGATGCAGGGCAGGCGTGGGCTGGCGTTGAGGTTGGAGGAGCCATGGGGCTGCAGAGTGCTGAGTTGGGATGTTTAAAACGCCCGTCTCAGTGCTGTGGGACTTTGCCCCAGTTAAAATAAAAACACAAAAACCTTCAAGCCCTCACTCCTCACACCCAATCGCCCCTCCCTCCGTACATTCCCCATGCTCCCTATCGCCCCCACATGCTGGCTATTCCCCTACCCACCTCCCAAGGCCCTTCATACCTCACTACTCCAAGCTATGCCCCTCAACCAGCCCGCACCCTTAAAAGGCACTCCCGGAAATCAAACAACCTGGGAATAGGGTTGGGAGTCCTGGAATTGGGACCCGCCCGACACTTTTAATGGGCTCCTGAATAATCCTGATTCAGTGAAAGTTCAGCCCATTGTGTGAGGGTAGACTTGGCCTTAATTGGTTTTCCCTCAATGAATCCCCTCTTTACACTCAAATGGTTCCTTGGGCAAGATACAGGAGGACCAGCAGCACCCAATGGAGTGTAGCAACGGTAGTGAGGAGTCGTGCTTTCAACAACAACAACATGCATTTATAAAGCGTCTTTAACCCAGTAAAATATCCCAAGCGCTTCACACGAGCATGATCAAGCCAAATTTAACAAGACATACAAGGAGATATTTGGACAGGTGACCAAAAGCTTGATCAAAGAGGTGGTCCTAAGTGTCACCTTAAAGGAGGAGAGAGAGGTAGAGGGGTAGGCAGGTTTAGAGAGGGAATTCCAGAGCTTTGGGCCTAGGCAGTTGAAGACACGGCTGCCAATGATGGTGTGATGAAAATCAAAGATGTGCAAGAGGCTAGATTTAGAGGGATGAAGAGGGGGAAAAAGTAGCCAAAAAGGTTAGGAAAAACAACAAAAAATGTAAAATAAATAACAATATCATCACAAACTCACTTTTCTTTTACTTGTTAGACTGGACATGCCTTTGAAGGTCCCCATCATCTCTGCTGGAAGCTTTGGGTTATCCTGTGATTATAAACCCAGAGTGATTAGGATCCTGCCTACAGCTAGGAAACTCTCCAGCTTTTTCGTAAAGCTTTGGAACCTTCAGTGTGAAGTAATAAAGCCATACAAGTGGATTTCGACTTATATTTACAAAAAAAATGAAACCACGGAATCCTGTTTCTGGTGGGTGGCTATTATATATTCCACCTCTGAATAAGATCTATATTCTCTCAATGATTCTTTTCAAATGCATGTCCTCCTTAGGTCCTGATTTCATTAGCAGCATTGTGGGTAGTAGCTACATGTAGACTGCAAATTGCTCACAGGGAGAACCAAGAAAAGAGTCTAACTACTGGATCAGTAGTCCTATTGAAGGATTCCATTTCAGTAGGATCCTCTTCACTTGGAACCCTCCCTGCTAACAACATTGCTTTCCTTTTTTGCTGTAAAACAAGAAAAGGAGATGGAATAGCATTGAAAACCAGGTTAGATAACATCCTACACTGGGTGGATTACTCATAATGCTATAATACTATTGTGGGCAGCACTATGATACCTTTGAGCAAAGTACTCATACTGTTGAGTGTATAATACATAATAAAGCAGAAAATCCTACAGCATGTCAGGCAGCATCTGTGGCTCTGAAGACGATCATCTGAGTGTTTCCAACCTTTTCTGTTTTTATTTCAGATTTAGAGATTACTGTGCTCAGTTCTGGTCTCCATGTGATGTGAGTCAAAGTTCATTCTTTCTTACAGGACATGTTCCAACCCTCTAATGGATTCTGTTTTAATGATGTTAGGTACATGAATGGTTTGGAAGCTGGGTCAGCTCCATTCTCTTTGGGTTTAGAGGTTAAGGAAATCATCCGAGACCCAACAAAATTCAAGAAGATAGTGAATGATTCACACAGGAAAAGTAACGGTGAGAGTCCATTCTCTGCTCCATGTGCTGTGTAAATATATCATTCAGCTAAAAATTACAGATGTCAGAAAACTGATCATGTATTTAGTAAACTGTCATAACCACTGTCATGTGATAGATATCTCCATGTGTATTTTTCACCCAGTTTCTTGCCAACTTTTAATGAAAATACCAGCCTCAGTACATCACCCAGTGACCCAAAACGGAACCAAAGCTATTCTAGAAAAAGCAAAAGAAAAATTTAGCTACATAAGCCTATTCCTTTGCTTGATCTAAATCCGACCCTTCTGACCATGTTCCTCAATCCCCCTGAGAAACCTTCTCACAATATTCCTCAACAATAGATGTCTGAGAGGGACAGAGAGTGAAATGTGTTCCTCACAAGTAAGTAAGCTGCCTCAGAGTACATACATTGTACTGTCGTCCTTGTTTGCACCACATGAATTTTGCTCTATTCAAAACTCCTAGCCCTATTTTCAGTTATTTGCTTCCCACTCGTTACATCCATGAGACCCAATTATGGCTCTTGATTCTCTCCAATGTCCTGACAACTCACTTATCTTTCTTTGGTTCATGGCTTGCTGATATCATCAATCCCCATCTTTCCTCAGAGATTGTCCCACCCACCTTTCAAACCCCTTCATTAAAGTGCCTCAATCCCTTCTTCTGTCTAACTTCCACCCCATTTCTAACCCTCCTTTTCTCCCTAAAATTCCTGAATGTGAACATGGTCACCAAACTCCATTCCTACCACTCCCACCAATCACTGTTTGAAAAACTTCAGTCTGGTTTCAGCCCTTTGCACAGTATAGATCCCACCCTCGTCAGTGTCACCAGAGATATCTTGTTTGACTATGATCCCTGCCATGCTAACACTCCTCACTCTCCATGATTTTCAGGAAGCAATTGTCCAACTGCTTCATCCTCCTCTCTTTGGTTCACTTCTGTGACATTGCCCTATAATGGATCCACTCCTGCCCGTCCCAATGGAGCCAATATATCTCATCTAATGACTTCCCTCCAACTCTGTCCTGTCACCTCCAGTGACACCATTCTTGAATACTGACTATCCCAAGTTGAATGTTCTTCACATTATTATCTGTGAGCATGGAGCCCATTTCCATTGTCTTCTGACGACATCCAGTATTCCCTCACTGCTGCCACCTGAGATTCCATGACCACTATTGAAAGTATGTCAAGAATGAGCCTTGTAGATGATGAACAGGCTTTGGAGTGATAGGAAATGAGTTTATTGCGTACCCACTCCTTTCATCCTCCATGCTTACTGTTGGTGCTCTCTTGCCTTAGAAGTTTCGACCTGAATAACCCCACATAGCTCCTGCAAACCTTAAATCCTTTATTGTTTTTTGGCCACATCCCCAACTTCTTTCCCTCTTCCAGTTTTTGCCTCCATCTGGATTTGTAAAACACCTTTCGATGTTTTCATCCATGCACTGTGCTCTGTAAGTGAATGTTTGTTTTTGCTTTCACTTGTTCTCTGGCTTATTGAATGTGTCTAAATTGTTTGGGTTAGTTCAGTGTGGAGATTGATTTGGATAGTTTATTTAGGTAGTTACATTGTTTGGATTGACTTTGGTAATAAAAGTTTTACAACCTGTTGGCTCTGTTGACCAGCTGAGTCAGTTGTTCAAGATTGAACCAGCCTCCTCATCCAGCACAGGACACAATACTTAACCAGGCTTCAGTGCTTTTCCCAGTGAAGTGTTAGAGCTGAAGTTGATATTGTTTTTCTTGATCCTCCATATTAAAAGCCATTTGTTGGGCCAGTTGTAACTGCAATGCTACATTAATAAAGTAGCAAGAGGTTTCTATTAATAAATAACAGGACCATAACATTGGTGTATAAATTACAATGTTGTATGTTATAAAGTATATTGCTCATACACACCCACAGTGTTTACGTGAAGTGGAATTTGAAGGTGGACTAGAAGGCAGCAAACATAACCCTGTTATATTTAGATTGGATCCTGCTGGTGGGTGAGCTAGCGAATCAGTGACATGATTGTTGCTGCACCTCTTGTTTCACTGCAGTTCTTAGGCTTGGGAACAATGACAACATACATTCCTCTTGAGATCATTGATCCCCTGCCAATTGCTGCAGTTAAACAGACCTGCACTACTCCCTGTACATGCTCAAATTGGCATTCCTCATTAGTGCCCAGACCATGAGTGTCAGTGGGCAAGTTGGACATGGGGAGCTTCGCAACTCAGCCTTATCCTGGCTCACTTGATATCCACAGGATTGGGATCAGCAACCTTTGTTTATTCTATTCCTTTCCCTGACTCAAGTGCAGCTTTACAACCTGTACCACTGGCCTGCCTAATCCCTACAAACACCATAGACAGGGTTTAGTGTATCAAATTTGGGGCAACAGTATAGTGGTAATATCACTGTACTAGTAATCAAGGGACCCAGGCTAATGCTCTGGGGACATGGGTTCAAATTGCACCATGGTAGCTGGTGGAATTTGAATTCAATTAATAAATCTGGAATTGAAAGCTAGTCTCAGTAATGGTGACCATGAAACTACCATTGATTGTTTTAAAAACCCACCTGGTTTGCTAATATTTTTAGGGAAGGAAGTCTGCCAACCTTACCTGGTCTGTCCTCCATGTGACTCCAGAGCCGCAGCAATGTGGTTGACTCTTAACTGCCGTCTGCAATAGCCTAGCAAGCCACTCACTTCAAGGGTAATTAGGGATGGGCAACAAATGCTGGCCTTGTCAGTGATGCCCACATCGCATGAAAACATAAAGGAAGAAAAAAATGTGCCCTCAGCTACAAAAAGGACCAGTAGGACCAATATGTCTCTGCAATTTTATATTTTGGGACTGTTAGATCTTGAAGCTGTGTGTGAAGTAATCTGGTAGGTCCCATTTGGGACATTGTCATTGAAGGCACTTTTGTCTCAGTGTCATATGGTCGTGGTTCAAGTCGCACTCCAAAGACTTGGGCACCCAAGCATGCTTCGGCTGACATTCCATTGCAGCACTGAGGAAGAGCTGCATTGTTGGAGGATCAGTACTGAGGGAGTACTGTACTGTCAGAGAGGCAGTACTGAGGGAGCATTGTATTGTTGGAGGGGCAGTACTAAGGAAGCATTGCACTGTCGGAAGGTCAGTACTGAGGGAGTGCTGCACTGTTAAAGGGGCAGTACTGAGGGAGCGCTGCACAGTTGAAGGGGCAGTTCTGAGGGAGTGCTGCATTGTTGGAGGGACGGTTCTGAGGGAGCGCTGCACTGTTGGAGAAGCAGTACTGAGGGAGCTCTGCACTATCAGAGGGGCAGTACTGAGGGAACGCTATATTGCCAGAGGGGCAGTACTGCACTATCAGGGAGACAGTACAGAGGGAATGCTGCACTATTGGAGGGGAAATACTGAGGGAGTGCTGTATTTCACTGAGGCAATACTGTTGGCGGTGCGGAGATGGAAGAACCTTTAGAAATAGCCTGTTGAACCCCACCAATCTCACCCCCCCACCACCCCCCAAGAGTTGCCTTTTCACTATTCACCAATCCCGCACTTCAAGGGAGGAGCCATGCAAGTTAGAGAATTGGGCTTGAGCCCCTAGTGTATAGGGGTGTGTTCATGTTACTGCCATTTACCCACCATATAGAATGAATGGTAAATCCATTAGGCTCCCGAATAACACATTATTAGACCCCGTAAACAGTAAGGACTGTGTTGCTACTGTTACCTCCTCCTAATATACTCACAAATAAGATATGTCACATTCTTATTTCCATGCAGTGAAATCAATATTGAATATTTAAAAATTAATTTTATGGATTTAAATAATGAAATAGAACCGAAGTTTGCTGAATTTGATCATACTACTGTCAGCAGAATGCCGAAGTTCCTAAACATCTGCTGCCAAGTTTGTGAATGTCTCCTAGAAATTAACACTTAAGTGGGGTGATTTTAGAGTAAAAACTTGCATTTATATAGCCCGCTCACTCCGGCACTTTCCACTTAAGAAAGATGATGGATACGCAGCGAACAAATTCATTTCAGATGGGGTGTCTTCATCTGCTGCACCTTTGCTCTTGGCTGAAGAAGAAATCCTTGAGTGGCAGGTTCTGCCAGAAGTGCCACACATGAAGCTACCAAGTCTTGTTGTGGGTTGTTGTTTTGGGTGTTGGCATCTGTTGCCAAGCTGCTGTAGCCACTGATCATCATGGGGATGCATGCCAGCCCACAGGAGGTGTATCTGTCATCAGCTAGTGACTCCCAGGGTGATAATTGATGACTAGGGCCTTCATGTCATGCTTGGAAGCATCCTTGAAGCAGAGCTTTGGCATGCTACTGATTGTCTGGCCTTTAATGTAATGAAATGTTCTAAGGTTCTTTACAGGAGCATTATGAAACAAAATTTGACACTGAGCCACATAAAGAGATATTAGTAGAGGTGACTAAAAGCTTGGTCAAAGAGATAGGCTATAAGAAGCGTCTTAAAGGGGGAGAGAGAGCTTAAGAGGTTGGAGAGGTTCATTGAAGGAATTCCAGAGCTTAAGACCTTGGCAGCTGAAGGCATGGCCACCAATGGTGGAGCAATGAAAATCAGGGATACGCAAGAAGCCAGAATTGGAGGAGCACAGAGATCTCAGAGGTTTGTAGGGCTGGAAGAGGTTAGGGATAGATAGGGGCAAGGCCTTGAGGGGATTTGAAAGCAAAGCTGAGAATTTTTAAATCGAGGTGTTGCTAGACGAAAAGCCAATGTAGGTCAGCAAACACAAGAGTGATGGGTGAATGGGACATATTGTGAATTAGGATATGGAAATACTGCAGGCTCCAACCTATGGAGTGATTTGAATTCACGTGAGTATACAGATCCCTGGTGAACTGTACATTTGGATTAATGTGTCAGCAGGTGGAAAGATACACGTAGAACCCAAGATTTATGGGCCAGTTACAGCTTTGAATCAATTCTGTCGGCAAGATAACACTGCTGCTTTGTTTTCTAAATGAAATCATTGTCTGCTTATCATTATCATTTAGCAGACATTCAACTTCTCAAAGTTTTTTACCAATTGGTAATAAACTCTGCTTTATCCCCCACCAGTTAAACAATTCCTCCTGGATACTTTATCTGGGTAAGAAGCAACTACATTGATACACGCTGTCGCAATACTTGCCTCTGGTTCCGCCCTTCCCGTACCGCTCAGCCCCAGCTGCACCAGTCAGACTGGTTTATTGACCCTGGCACCAAGTTCACAGGTTAATTGCTCTGGAGTATGGCCTGGCCCACCTTGCTATGCAGTCAGTTTGCTCATTGCAGTGTGCCTCCTGTTTATGAGGTGATCTACTTCTAATATGGAGGGTTTTATGAGATACAAAATGAATATTTTGAATCTGTCTTCACCATGGAAGAGGATGCTGTCAAATTAATTGTGAAACGGGATGTCGTGAGATACTGGATCAGCTAAAAATTGTTAAAGAGGAGGTTTTAGAGATGCAGGCTGTGCTTAAAGTTTAAAAGCTACCAGGACCAAATGGATGAATCCGAAGATGCTGAGGGAAGTAAGGGTGGAAATTCTGCACCCACTTACCATAATTTTCCAATCCTCCATAGATATAGGGGTGATGCCAGAGACTGGAGAACTGCAAATATTACACCCTTGTTCAAAAAAGGGTGAGCCCAGCAATGACAGGCCAGTCAGTTTAACCTCAGTGGTGGCAGAACTTTTAGGAATGATAATCTGGAACAAAACTAACAGTCATTTGGACAAGTGTGGATTAATTAAGGAAAGACAGCATGGATTTGTTAAAGGCAAATTGTATTTTTTAATGAAGTAACATAGTAGTTTTATAAGGGTAATGTGAATGATGTGTATATAAAGTTCCAAAAAGCATCTGATAAAGTGCCGCACACCAGGCTTTATCAAAGTTGAAACCCATTAAATAAAAGCGAAGGTGGCAGCATAGATACAAAGTTGGTTGAGCGACAGGGTACTGAGAGTGGTGGTGAATGGCTGTTTTTTTGGACTGGAGGAAGGTTTCTCAATACGAATATGAATTAGAAGCAGGAGAAGGCCACTCAGCCCCTCAAGCCTGCACTGCCAATCAATAAGATCATGGCTGATCTGAATGGATGATCCCCACATTCCTGCCTCCCCCTGATAACCTTTCGCCCCCTTGTTTATCAAGAATCTATCTAGCTTTGCCACAAAAATTTCCAAAGACTTTGCTTCCACTGCCTTTTCGGGAAGAGAGTTCCAAAGACTCCCAACCCTCTGAGAGTAAAACATTCTCCTCATCTCTGTCTTAAATGAGCAATCCCTTATTTTTAAACAATGACCCCTAATTCTAGATTCTTCCACAAGAGGAAACATCCTCTCCACATCACCCTGTCAAGACCCCTCAGGATCTTAAAAGTTTTGATCAAGTCGCCTCTTATTCTTCTAAATTCCAGTGGATACAAGCCTAATCTGTCCAACCTTTCCTTACAAGATAACCCGCTCATTCCTGGTATTAGTCTAGTAAACCTTCTCTGAACTGCTTCTAATGCATTTACATCTGTCTTTAAATAAGGAGACCAGCACTGTACACAGTACTCCAGATGCAGTCTCACCAATGCCCTGTACACTGAAGCATAACCTCCCTACTGTTGTAACCGATTCCCCTCACAATAAATGATAACATTCTATTAGCTTTTGTCATGAAACTATTAATGTATATGATATTTTGGAAAATATTTTTATTTTAAAATAGAGGTTTAGTGTGCAGGTATGTCTTAATTGGATTAAAGCCAGCTAGTCTGGGTGCTTTGATATGTACTAGTTTTGATATGGAAGAGAGATAGCGTGCATTTGCATTTTTTGAATAGAGCATTCAAGAAGGGAGGTGAAAACTGTCACCTTTCTAGCAGCTACCAAGCAATATGTTTATATTACTAATAAAATTGGTACTATGGAAGGGGTTTCATTGTTAAAAGGTGAAGTTCAAAGAGGTTGTTGATACAATGAGAATTAACATTCACTCAGGCTGGTAGGTATAACGTCAGTAGTTTTCAGGTGTACAAAGCAGAGGCAATGTAAGATCAAAAGGCAGCTGCAAGCCTCCAACTGGCTCCACAGTGAAAAGAACCTAATTTGAATTCGTAAGGTGAAAATGCTTTGCCTGGTGTTTGGTTAAGCCTATGGGTTGCAGTTGCCTTAATGGAGATTAGTTTGGGAATTTGTTAAAAGTTATGATAGTAGTAATTTGTAGCCATGTGTACATATATTTTAACCTGTGTAAATTAATAATATGTTTCATTTAGTTTAATGTAAAACCTCGAGAACTGGTAATCTGATTCCTGAGTTTAGAGTTGCATCTCAAACATAACACTTAAACTTATAGGTTATAACAGTTGTTTAAAGTTTCCCTCTGGAATTTTTAAATAACTCCGCTTTATAAACAGCATTAGTCATAACACTTTCCTAATTACCTGCTGTACTTGCACACTATTCTTTCGTAATTCATACACTCGGACACCCAGACCTCTGAATCTCAGAGCTCCTTAATCTCTCACCATTTAGATAATAAGCTTCTTTTTTATTCTTCCTGACAAGATGAATGACTTCACATTTGCCCACATTATAGTCCATTTTCCAGATCTTTTCCCACTCACTTAACCTATCTATATCACTTTGCAGTCTCCTTACGTCCACTTCACAATTTACTTTCCTACCTATCTTTGTATCGTCAGCAAATTTATCAACCATTCCTTTTGTCCCTTCATCCAAATCATTTATATAAATTCTAAAATGTTGAGGCCCCAGCACTGATCCCTGTGGCACATCAATCATCACATCCTGCCAACCAAAAAAAGATCCACTTATGCCAACTCTGTCCTTCCTGTTAGCCAGCCAATCTTCTACCCATGCCAATATGTTACCCCCTACACCATGAAATTTTATTTTCTGCAATAACCTTTGATGTGACACTTTATCAAGTGCCTTCTGGAAATCTAAGTACGGTACATCCACCGGTTCCCCTTTATCCACAACATATGTGACTCCTTCAAAGAAAGATACAGTGGGGTGGTACTAGAACTAATGCTTTTCCTGGAGCATAAAATGACTTGGCAGTAAAGAGCACAATTTGAAAATTTGCAGATGGCACAAAAATAGGAAGTATTGTGAGCTTTGAGGAGAATAGCAATAGACTTCAAGAGGCCATAAAATAGGCAGGTGGAATGGATGGCCATGTAGCATATGAAATTTAATACAGAGAAGTATGAAGTGAGACATTTTGGTGGGAAGAATGAAGAGAGGCAAACATTAAATAAAGGGTGGAATTCTAAAGGGGATGAAGGAGAGAGGGACCTGGGGTTTATGTGCACAACTTGTTGTAGGTGGCAGGGTAGATTGGGTGAGAAAGTAGTAGAAAGAGATCTGGGTTCCTCGGTTTTATAAATAGAGGCATAGAATACTAAAGCAAGGACGTTATGAAGATTATATCCATTCTGGGCGTCACACTTTAGGAAGGATGTGAAGGCTTTCAAGAAGGTACAGAAAAGATTTATGAGAACGAATTCAGGGATGGGAGACTTCAGTTACGTGGATAGATTGGAGAAGCTGGGGCTGTTTTTCTTAGGGAAGAGAGGTTGAGAAGATATTTGATGGAGGTGTTCAAAATCATGAGAGGTTTAGTCAGAGTCGATGGAGAGAAGCTGTTTCCATTGATGGAAGGATCGAGAACCAAAGGACATGATTTAAAGTGATTGACAGAAGGAGAAATGGTGACATGAGAAATAACATCTTTTATGTATCGCTGAATTAGAATCTGAAATTCTCTGCCAGAGAGTGTGCTGGAGACAGATTCAATCATGGCTTTCAAACGAGAATTGGATAACTATCTGAAGTGAAAAAATGTGGGAAAAAGGTGGGGAAGTGGGAATAGATGAGTTGCGCTTCCAGAGAGCCTCCCTAGACACCACGGGCTGAATGGCGTCTGTGCTGTAGCCATTCTATAATTTTATGATTGGTGGAAGGATCAAGAACCAGATGATTCCAATTTAGGGTGACTGGCAAAAGAACCAGTGGTGTGCCTGAGAGTATGGGTGAGGTAGATTCAATTGGGGCTTTCAAAAGGGAATTGGATAAGTCACTGAAAAGAACAAATTTGCGGCACTATGGAAAAAGCCAGGGTGGAGTGAGTGCAGCTAAATTGCTCTTACAGAGAGCCTGCATGGATTCAAAGGCCAAATGGCCATCTTCTGTGCTGTAACCATCCTATTATTCTACGTAAGCAGGATTTATTTTTGGGGTCTGTCCAATTTGGCTGAGAAAGTTTGCATTTCTGGGCAAGTCCTTAAAGTTCAAGAATGTTCCAGCATAAAAATCTGGGCGTTTGTTCTATTGAACCTGGGCTGGGGTCTACCAGTGCAACCTTATGCCTGATTGCTACCCAGCACCTCCTGCTGAGAGGTATGTGCATGTGTGCTTTGAGGGTAGCATTAGGCTGGTCTCTGATTCCTCCTACCCAATAGCTTGCTAACACTAAGTTACTTGGGTCCCAATGCATTTCAGTTGGTAGTACTCTTGCCTCTGAGTCGTAAGATTGTGGGTTCAAATCGCACTCCGGAGATAAGCACACCATCCAGTCTGATTGTCTAGTGCAGTGCTGCAGGAGCGCCACACTGTTGGAGGTGCTGTGTTTTGGATGGGATGCTAAACAGAGCCCCTGCTACTGTCAGGCAAATGTAAAAGACCCAATGACACTGTTTTGAAGATGAGCAAGAGATTTGCCGAACTAATATTTGTCCTTCAAACAGCATCACTAAAAAAAAATTACCTGGTCATTATCACATTGCTGTTTCTGCTCATGCCTCATTCTTTACCATAAGATGTAGGATCAGAAGTAGGCCATTCGGCCCATCGAGTCTGCTCCGCCATTCAATGAGACCATGGCAGATCTGATAATCCTCAACTCCACTTTCCTGCCTTTGCCCCAAAACCCTTAATTCCTTTACTGATTAAAAATCTGTCTATCTCAGCCTTGAATATACTTAACGACCTAGCCTCTACAGCCCTCTGTGGTAAAGAATACCACAGATTCACTCTGAGAGAAGAAACTCCTCCTCATCTCTGTCTTAAATGGGCGACCCTTTACTCTGAGATTATGCCCTTTAATCCTAGACTCTCCCACAAGGGGAAACAACCTCACAGCTTCTACCCTGTCAAGCCCCCTAAGAATTTATATGTTTCAATAAGGTTGCGTCTCATTCTTCTAAACTCCAATGAGTACAGGCCCAACCTACTCAACCTCTCCTCATAATAAAATCCCTCCATACGCAGGATCAACCTGGTGAACCTTCCCTGGACTGCCTCCAATGCCACTACATCTTTCCTTAGATAAAGGGACTAAAATTGTCCACAGGTGTGGTCTAACTAGTGCCTTTTTATAATTTTAGCACGACTTCCCTATTTTTATACTCCATTCCCTTTGAAATAAAGGCCAACATTCCATTTGCCTTCCCTATTGCCTGCTGAACTTGTATGCTAGCTTTTTGTGAGTCATGCACAAGGACCCCTCTGTGCTGTAGCTTTCTGCAGTCTTTCCCCATTTAAGTAATATTCAGCTCCTCTATTCTTTCTGACAACGTGCATAACCT
This sequence comes from Cetorhinus maximus, assembly GCF_964194155.1. NCBI lineage: Eukaryota > Metazoa > Chordata > Chondrichthyes > Lamniformes > Cetorhinidae > Cetorhinus > Cetorhinus maximus. Next base: position 7,476,447 of record NC_135907.1, on the reverse strand, counting down.
CACATTTTCCCACATTATATTCAAGTTTTTTCCCGCTCACTTAACCTGTGTATATCCCTCTGTAGACTCTTTGTGTCATCCTCACCACTTGCCTTCCCACCTATTTTTGTGTCATCTGCAAACTTGGTGATAGTACATTAACTTCTCTCATCCAAGTCATTAATATATATTGTAAATAATTGTGACCCCAGCACTGATCCCTGTGGCACTCCACTAGTTACAGGTTGCCATCCTGAAAATACCCCCCTTATTCCTACTCTCTTCTTCTATTAGTTAGCCAATCCTCTATTCATGCTAATATACTACCTCCAAAACCATGCGCTGTTATCTTATTAAGTAGCCTTATGTGCGGTACCTTATCGAACGCTTTTTAGAAATCCAAATATATTACATCTACTGGTTCCCCTTTATCTATCCTGCTTGTTACCTCCTCAAAGAATTCTAACAATTTTATCAGGCATGACTTCCCCTTCATGAAGCCATGCTGACTCTGTTTGTTTATATTATTCGTTTCTAAATGCTCTGCTATTACATCCTTTATAATAAACGCTAACATTTTCCCAATGACAGATGTTAAGCTAACTGGCCTATAGTTAGCTGTTTTTTGTCTCCCTCCCTTTTTGAATAAGGGTGTTACATTGGCAGTTTTCCAGTCCTCTGGTACTTTTCCAAATTCTAACAATTCTTGGAAGATTACTATCAGTGCATCCACTATCTCTGCAGCTACTTCCTTTAATACCCTAGAATGCAACCCATCAGGTCCGGGGGACTTATCGGCCTTTAACTTCATTAGCTTCCCTAGTACCTTTTCTTTAGCGATAGTTATTGTATTTATTTCCTCCCCTGCTTTTGTCCTTGGTTATTTATTCAACGCCTCTGCCATTTCCTGGTTCCCCATGATTATTTCCCCAGCCTCATTCTCTAAGAGGCCTATATTGACTTTGGCCTTTCTCTTCCTTTTTATATATTTAAAGAAGTTCTTACTGTCCATTTTTATATTACTTGACAGTTTACTCTCAAGTAATTTTCTCCCTCTTTGTCATTTTTTTGGTAATCTTCTGTTGGCATTTAAAACTTTCCCAATCCTCTGCCTTACGACTAATCCTTGCCACATTGTATGATTTTTTTCTTTCAACCTGATACTATCCTTAACTTCTTGGTTAACCGTGGTTGATTTATTCCCTTCCTAGAATCCTTTTTCCTCACTGGGATATATCTTTGTTATGAGTCATGAACTATTTTCTTAAATGCCTGCCATTATTCATCAACCATCTTTTCTGCTAAACTCCTTTCCCAGTCCACTCCAGCCAACTCTGCCCTCATTCCTTTATAATTGCCCTTATTTAAGTTTAGCACAGTTGTTTTCGACCCAAGTTTCTCACTCTCAAACTGAATGCTAAATTCCACTGTGTTATGTTCACTGTTTCCTAGGGGATCTTTTACTCTGATATTATTTATTAAACCTGCCTCATTACACATTACCAGATCCAAAATAGCATTATGCCTGGTTGGATCCACAATATATTGTTCTAGGAAACTGTCCCGAATACACTCTATGAATTCTTACTCGTGGCTACCTCTGCCAATTTGATTTTCCCAATCTACATGAAGGTTAAAGTCACCCATGATTAATATACTGCCTTTTTCACATGCCCTCATTACCTCCTGATTTATTCTCTGTCCTACAGCATAGCTACCATTAGGGGATCTACAGACTACTCCCACCAGTATCTTTTTCCCCTTGTTATTTTTTACCTCCACCCATATGGATTCTACATCTTCCGATCCAAGATCATTTCTTGCTATCGTACTTATTCCATCTTGTACTAACAAAGCTACCCCACCACCGTTTCCTTTCTGCCTGTCCTGTTGAAAAGTCACATACCCCTAAATATTTAGTTCCCAGCTTTGATCTCCTTGTAACCATGTCTCCATAATGACTATAAGATCATACCCATTAACCTCTATTTGTGCCATTAATTCATTTATTTTTGTTCCGAATACTATGTGCACTTAAGTAAAGAGCCATTAATTTTGCCACTAGTATGTTCCTATTTCCTCCCCCCACTTGATTGGCTCCCTGTACCACTGTGCCGTGGTCAATTTGCTCATCCTCCCTGCGGCCCCTGCTCTCATTCACACAGGATGCAAGAACCTCATAACTGTTAGACAATTGCAGGAGCTGAGGCTCCTTAAACGCTATCCCCTGAGTCCCTATAACTGCCTTACCTGCAGCTACACCTTTCTGTCCCTGATCACAGACCAAATTTGAATTAGCTATTCTGAGTTGTGTGACCACTTCCTGGAACAAAGTGTCCAGGTAACTTTCCCCTGCCTGATGTGGCGCAATGTTTGCAGCTCGGACTCCAGCTCCTCAACTTGGATCCGAAGTTTCTCAAGCTATAAACAATTGCTACAGATGTGTTCGCTCTGGATCACCTTGTTGTCCAGTTGGCCCCATATGTTGCAGCAGCAACACATCACCTGTCCTGCCATCACTATCACATTTAATTTATTTTATTAATTAATTACTCTAGTGTTGCTGCTCTTTACACTAGAGACTTAAACACAAACTGTAGACCTTAATTTTACTTTAAAGACTAGAAATACTCACTAATCCAACTCACCAATCAGCTGCTCTCTCTGCTCTTTTCAAATGAAGTCACCCTGCTCTTTGTTTAAACTGAATCTTGGTGTCAAGGAGGGAAACAGTGGAAAAGAATTAACATTAATCTAACTGTTTATTTTTTTAAACTCAGTGATCATCTTGTGCGGGACAAGCAGCGATATTGAGACATTAGTAGATGGAGCTAACCTGGACAAAGATATTGTCATCATCCTAGTAGATCTGTTCAAGTAAGTACCACATCTTTAGTTTAGACAGTTATTCTACTGATCATAAGATGTCAGTGCTGGAGAACCTCTTTGCTTTTTGCCATTAATTCTAACGCCAGGTACAACACTGGTTAGAAAGAGAGTAAACTCCCTCTGAACTGTCCTACCAAATATAGAAAATTTATGAGGCAGAAAGAACCCATTTGGCCCATTGTGTCTGTGCTGGCAAACACTCCCAGGACAGGTTAGCCAAAGAATAAAGCTCTGCCTACACTCTCTTCATCAATATAGGGAGAGGTTAGGACTGTACTCCTTGGAACAGAGAAAGTGAAGAGGTGAACCAATAGAGGTTGTCAAGATGATGAGAGGTTTGGATTGAGCAATTAGAGAAAAACTATCTTCTCTAGAGAAGAGTCAATAACCAGAGATCATTGATTTAAAATCATTGGCAAAAGGTCTTGAGGAGAGATGTGGAGATTTTTTTTCACTCAGAGTTGTCAGGACCTGGAATGCTCAACCTGAAAAGGTGATGGAAGTTTATTCCATAATTAATTTCAAAAGGGAGCTCGACAGGTACTTGAAGATGAGGAACTTAAGGTTATGGGTAAGAAGTGGATATATAAGACTAAACATATGTGCGCTTTCAAAGAGCCAGCACAGGCACAACGGGCTGAAAATCCTCCTGTGTTGTAAGTTCCTTTGATTCTATGATTATAATAAGCTGCATTAGCACACTTCATTGCCTTTTTTTATGCTAGCACAGAATCAAATTTGTTGAATGCACTTTCACAACTTATTGTAAGGCTAGATAAAGAGGGCAGTGAGCAGGCTTGTGTAGAGCATAAATGACAGCAGTAGGCTGCAAGTAATCCTATCACATGTTTGGTTTTGAATTCATGAATTCCTGGATTTCCTGGACCACTCCCATAACATCTTCCTGGGAGTGTTTAGAAGCTGGCATTTTCATTGCCTCTGTGTTTTTTTATGCCACATTGTGGTCCTAGGAATTCCCTTGTTGTGAGGAAACATTTGGCCATAGTTAGCAGTACTTTTTCCAACAGAAAGCTGAAGTAGAATGTAGTCAGGCAAGGGGTATGACTTAAAACCTTACAGTTCCAGGCTACAGTTTCATCCTCCTCAAGGGTTTATGAATTGCCTTACTCCTAAGGACAGGTGTTGTTGGGTGGTGGTGGTAGGGGGTGGGCTGAGTGTAGCTACTTGTTGTCTTTCTCACTACTCTGTCCATTCCTCTTTCTGATAGTCACACGTACTCTCCTGAGGCAGATTCAACGGATTACATGAAACAAGTCCTGGTGGTGACCCTACTGTCTTCAGTTTCCAACCAAACCTCACAAGAGGCCAGCAACATCTCATCGGTAAGAAGTAAATATCCCCAAACAGGCTTGTAGGTAGGGCCGGGTCCAGTTCGTGCCTCAAGAGAAGAGCGACTCATACCCGGGTGTGATTTATATTCCACACATTAGGCAAAAGGTGACCCTTTATTCCCCTTTATCTTTCCCTTCTGATTTCTAACTCCTCTTCGTAAGGTTACTCAAACCTCGGCTAAAGAGCTGGTGTGGGAAAGATGGGTTCATTTTCATGGGACACTGGCAACAGTACTGGGACAGGAGGGAACTGTACCGAAGGGGATGGACTTTATCTGAACTGGGATAGATCCCATATCTTTTCAGAATAGAGAGGAGGAAGGTAAACAAATAAATACAATCAAAACAGGAAAGGAATGGCTAGGGAAGAATTAACTAAGTGAGGATTTAGGTGGAAAGGAGATATGAAACAGGAGTGTAAAATGAAGATTAAAAATCAAGTAAGAGGAACTGCTATTAAAATTGAATTAACCTGCCTGTACAGCAATGTACAGAGTGCCCATAATAAACCAGGGAATTGGAGGTAATAATACAGTTTACTTTATTCTTTTATGGGATGTGGGTATTGCTGACAAGGCCAGCATTTGTTGCCTGTCTCTAATTGCCCTTGAGCTGAGCTGCTTTTAGGCCATTTCAGAGGGCAGTTAAGAGTCAACCACATGCTGTGAGTCTCAAATCAGATGTAGGCCAGACCAAGTAAGGACGGCAGATTTCTTTCCCCAAAGGGCATTAGCGAACCAGAGGAGTTTTTACAACAATCGATGATAGTTTTATGGCACCATTGCTGAGACTAGCTTACAATCCCAGACTACTTTTTAATGTCTAAATAATTGAATTAAAATTCCACCAGCTATCATGGTGGGATTTGAATTTTTGTCCCTGGAACATTAACCTGGTGGTATTGCCACAATGCCACTGTCTCCCCAGTAAACACATTGTGAGGAACCAGACATAGGGCAGGATTTTCTGGTCCCGCCTGTTGCTGGGATCGTCCAATCTTGCTGAAAGTCAATGGACTTTTGGCTGGATCGCCGATTCTGTCACGGCAGGCTCCGCCATGATGGGGCCGGAAAATCCTGGCCGCAGGGTAGTATCGGTTACTGAGACATGGCTACAGAAAAATCAGGACTGGGAATTAAGCATTACAGGGCCTAATATATTTAGGAAAGATAGAGATGGAAATAGGGGAGGTGGAGTAGCTGAACTTATCTGGGGAAAAAAAGGCTGTAGAAAAAAGGGACACAGTTATCAGGAAGAGCGAAATAGAATCCATACGAATAGAGGTAAAAGATGATAAAGGATCAATCGCACTAATAGGTGTCGTCTACAGACCACATAATAGTGGAAGAGAGGTGGAGGAAGAAATATGCAGACAAGTTAGGGAAATGCGTAAAAAAAAGAACAATACTCATGGAGGATTTCAACTACCCTGATATTAACCGGACAGAGGATAAAGGGGATAAGGAAATGGAGCTCCTACAATGTGTACAAGACTCCTTTCTGACCCAATAGGGTGACTTTTAAGGCCCCCCCCACCACTGGTGTATTTGAAGGTGACGGGGGCATGTGAAATAAAACAGGTGGCCAGCCCATTGCCTTCCTGCCCACCCCCAACCTGTCCCCTATATTAAGGAGGGGGGGCAGGAAAGGTACACAAAAAGCGTCCAATTAATGGCCACTTAAGAACCTGATTCCACCTCCACTGCTGCAGTAGGTGCTGCTGGGGTAGGCGGAAGGAAGGCAGGTAGCCTGGCAGGTTTCACTGCATGGGTTAAAGGCGCAGGAAGCGGGGGATACCTCCTTCGGGGGTGTCCCCTGTGCCCTTCAGGAGAAACCCCTCTGAGATGGTACCCCCACCCTTGTGCCTCCCCCGGCCTCTAAAACTCAACTCCAAAATTCCCTCTCCCTGTCGCTGGGGTCTCCAATCCCTGCCTGACCAATATGCCTGGACTTACCTTCAAGTCCAGTATCCACCTGCTTCTTTCCTCGAGACTGCTTGTAGTCCCAGCAGTGGCCACTACTTGATCTTGGCGTTGATGGGATGACAGAGCTGCCAGCCAATCTGATTGGCTGGCAGCTTTCGAGGGTGGGAATTCCTGTCCCTGAGGGGCAAATGTCTCACTTTCAAGTAATTAAGGCTGCCCCCACCATATCATTCCTGCGAGGCAGCCAAATTTAAAGCCGGTGAGGTGCTGATGGGGGTGCATGGGGTGGGAGGAATAAGTCATCCCATAAAATTCATCCCTTTATGTCATAGACCCAAGGATTCGTTACTGGATCTAGTAATGTGGAATGAATCAGAGAAGATAAAATAATGAAGAGGCCATGAACAGAGAAGCAGGGCGGCAGTAGGGCACCTCTAAGGAGTGCTCAGAGCTGGCATTTTCACTGTCTCTATGTCCTTTTACATCATATTGTCAGTACTCTGACCACTGCTTTTCTTGATATATGTTAATGGCCTAGACTTGAGTGTACATGGCACAATTTCAAAATTTGCAGATGACACAAAACTTGGAAGTATTGTGCACTGCAAAGAGGATAGTGATAGACTTCAAGTGAACATAGGTAGGCTGATGGAATGGGTGGGCATGTGGCAGCTGAAATTTCATGCAGTGAAATGTGAAGTGGCACATTTTGGTAGGAAAAATGAGGAAAAGCAAAATGAAATAAAGGATACAATTCTAAAAGGGGTGCAGGTACAGAGAAATCTGGGGGTGTATGTGCAGTGTTTTAGGTGGCAGGGGAGGCTGAGAAAGTGGTTCAAAAGATATGTGCGATGCTGGGATTTATAAATAGAGGCATAGAGTACAAAAATAAGGAAGTTATGATGAACTGTTAGAAAATACTGGTTCAGCCTCATCTGGAGTATTGTGTCCAATTCTGGGCACCACACTTTAGGAAAGTTGTGAAGAGTTTAGAGAGGTTGCAAAAAAAAATTTACAAGAAACGTTCCAGGGATGAGGGTCTTAAATTATGTGGATAGATTGAAGAAGCTGGGCTGCTTTCCTTGGAGAAGAGAGGGTGAGAGGAGAATTGATAGAGGTGTTCAGAATCATGAGGGGTCTAGACAGAGGCGATAGAGAGGAACAGTTCCCATTGTTTAAAAGGCTTGAGAACAAGAGGACCCTGATTTAAGGTGATTGGCAAAAGAAGCAATGGGAACATGAGGAGTAATTATTTTATGCAGAAAGTGGTTAGGGTCTAGAATGCACTGTCTGAGGATATGGTGGAGGCAGGTTCAATTATGGCTTTTGAAAATTATCTGAAGAGAAAAAAAGTTGCAGGTTTACAGGAAAAGGCTGGAGAAGTGAGACTAGCTGAGTAACTCTTCTGGAGAGCTGGCATGGCCACGACAGGCTGAATTACCTCCTTTTGTGCTGTAAACATTCAATGATTCTAAAAGTAAAAGAACATCTGGGAAATAGTGACCATAAAATTATATACTTTAAGATAATAATTGAGAAGAATGTAATATGACAAAGACTAAGATAATAGATTGGAGACAAGCCAATTTTGAGAGTTGAGAAAATACTGTGGCTACAAGAACAGGCCAGACATTGGGAATTCTGTGGCAAGTAACTAACCTCCTGACTCTCCAAAGCCTATCCATCATCTACAAGGCACAAGTCAGGATTGTGTGGGAATAGTCTCCACTTGCCAGATGAGTGCAGCTCCAACAACACTCAAGAAGCTTGACACCATCTAGGACAAAGCAGCCTGCTTGATTGGCACTCCATCCACCATCTTAAACATTCACTCCCTCCGCCACCGATGCACAGTGGCAATAGTATGTACTATCTACATGATGCACTGCAGCAACTCACCTAGGCTCCTTTGACAGCATCTTCCAAACCCGCGACCTCTCCTAACTAAAAGGTCAAGGGCCGCAGATGCATGAGGACACCACTGCCTGCAAGTTCCCCTCCAAGACACATACCATCCTGACTTGGAACTATATCGCCATTCTTTCACTGTCGCTGGGCCAAACTCCTAGAACTCCCTTTCTAACAGCACTATGGGTGTACCTGCACTACATGGACTGCAGTGGTTCAAGAAGGTGGCTCACCACCATCTTCTCGAGGGCAATTAGGGCTGGGCAATAAATGCTGGCCTGGCCAGCAATGCCCACATATCATGAAAGAATAAATAAAAAATGGAATAGAACTTGGGAAAATAAAATGGACAATATTAGCAAACAATGATGTTGACCAGCACCAGGAAATATTTAAAATGGTGTTCACTTGAGTCCAGGAAAAAGGTATTCTGCTAAAAAAAACAAGCTGAATACTAATAAGTCACTGTGGATGAATAAAGACATGGGAAAAAAATTGAGATTAAACAAACAGACATACACCAAGTGCGTGGATAGTGGGGAGAGCATGACAAGGGAGAATATGAAGTGATTAGAAGAGAAATAAAAACAAAATTAGGAGGACAAAGAGGAACTATGGCAGGAATTTTACAGCACCGTTGCAGCAGGGACGGGGCTGTAAAATGCGGCGAGCCATTCTAAACTCCATTGACTTCGATGGGAAGGTAAAATCCCGCTGCGGTAAAATTCCGCCCTATGAAATTAAATTATTAAGCAATATAAAACAAAATAGTAAAATATTTTACAGAAGGAAACTTTATTTTTTTAAATGGAAAGTCGTGATGGTGATGGGAATAGGACCACATTTATTGACTTGATAATATGAAAAGCAACAATAGAGAAATGGCAGAAATATTAAATAATTCAGTGTTTACTAGGGAACAGGATAGATGAACATGACATCAGATGATGAGTTTAGAATAGATAGAACTTAATTTAAAATAAAAATAGGGAAAATATTAAATAACCCAATCAAAGTTAAAGAGGACTACTCTGGATGGATTACATCTGTGCATTTTAAAATAACCTGGTTAAGAGATAGAGGCATTACTACATATTTTCAATAATTGATTGGAGAACTGATGCTTTGAAAAATAAACATATTGGTTGCCTAATTGATTTATGTCAATCAGTAAAGTCTTGACAGTTAAGTTAGCAATAATGGGAGAATTAGGCTAAGATCCATGAGACAGTAGAGTGTACATGGGCTATAGTGGAGATTATTTGAGTTGGTAGAGTCCTTGATAAGAGACAGTGTACATGGGCTATGGGAGGAGATTACAAGGGTAGGTAGAGGCCAAGGTAGGGTGGAATGTACATGGATCTTGGATGGAACAGATGTAATGTACTACATTCCCTGTTGCAATGTTCTGTATCTGGTGTTAATCCTCAGAAGGTAACCTGTTAAAGACTCTGTAGTCACTGAGATTTCCTATCAGCTGTTAAGTTAAAAGCTGAGCTTCCATGTTTTTCAGCTGTACAACGACTATATGCTGGGTTACTATGACGCTATTATGCTCTTTGGTGCTGTCCTTGAAAAGTTTTTGATGAAAAATCAGTCCCCAACACGAGCTGACTTCAGTGAAAACTTTCGAAATATCTCCTTCCCAGGTAAGAATAAACACTGACAAACTTGTTGTATGGGCTCAAAGAGAAAGGGCGCTGGATGGATGGAATAAGGATAGAGGCTGGGGAATGGAGAAAGCACAGAGGAGAGTGGAGGCAGAGAATAGAGGTGAATGGATGGAGGGAGAATAGAAGTCAAGCTGGGGCAAGAACAAATGGCCTAGGAAGCCGGAGCAGATATCAAGGAGGTATGTTTGGGGATAGGGTGGATGAGAGGGATAAAGAATGGTGAGAATAAATATACAGGAAGTGCATACAGATGAGTGAGTCTGAGGTCAGAAACGAGGTAAGGGAGAATATAGTGACCAAGTAAATGAACTAAAATCCTGCCTGGCTTGATTGCAGGAGCCCTGGGCCCAATACATCTGGATGAGTTTGGAGATCGAGATATTAACCTGACTGTTCTGTACACCTCGACCAAGACAAAAAAGGTGGGTTCTTTGTCCTGGCTGATTGGACATCCCCTGGGTGATACTGTGTAACCCTGCAGTATTATGGAAATGAATAACAATATTCCAACACACCAGGACCCTCCCCCACTGAACATCTCAGAGCCCTCACAATAAGCACACCATCTCACACACCAGACTCCTACTGTAAATATATTCCTGCCTCCTCCCCCATTACACTAGCTATGCCCAACCCATTACACCAAACCGACATCTCCTCCTCCTGTATTCTGACATCAGACTAGCCTGTACAGGCTCCTCCCCTCCACCATTAGGCTCCCCCCAACACTCCCTGCCCCACTGATTCAGACTCTTCCCTCTCTCTGTTCATCACCAGTTTTAGCTTTCTGGTTTGCAAGTGGTGCCAGTGATGGGTTAGCAAATAACTACCATTGAGCAATTATGAGATGTTCAATTGACCTCCTGCTTCAACAGCTTTTGGGGGGGGTGGTGTGGTGTGTGGTGGGGGGAAGTAGAGAGTTCAAGATTTTCACTACCCTTCATGTGAAGAAGTGCTTCCTGACATTATGGCCCCTTGTTCTGGACTCCTCCACTAGGGGAACTACTTTCTCTTTATCTATCCTATCAAGTCCTTTGATCATCTTCACCTCAATTAGATCATCCTTAATCTTCTCTACTCAAAGAAGTAAAAGTTTAATCTCTGCAACCTATCTTCATAATTTAACGCCTTTGGCCCCAGTATCATTTATGTAACAAGACTAGAGAAACTGGGATAGTAACCATGGTTTTTTCAGTCTCTCCTGAACAAACTAGGATTACTATCCAAGTTTCTCCACATAACTGAAGTCCATCATCCCTGGTACCATTTGAGTGAAACCTTCTCCAAAGCCTTGACGTCTTTTCTAAACTGAATTGGACACGTTATTCCAGCTGAAGCCGAAACAGTAATTTATGAAGGTTCAGCATAATTCCTTGCTTTTATAGCAATGCGAAATTTTTATAGCCCAGGATCCGGAGTGCTTTTTATTAACCAGCCTTCCCAAATTGTCCTTCACCTTCAAACATTTGTGGATGAGAACTTCCAGATCTCTCTGTTCCTGCACCCCCTGTAAAATTGAATTTGTTTATATTTCCTCCTTTTGTTCTTCCTTCCAAAATGCGTCACTTCACCATTCTCTGTTTAAATTTTAGCTGCCACGTGTCTGCCCGTTTTACCATCCGTCTTTGCCGCCTTGAAACCTGCTACTCTCCTCTCATTGTTTACTACATTCTCCTTGTTATTTTAGTACAAAACGTGGTTTCACTTTGACACCTGGACTAATGAAACCTACATCATTAATGCCAACCCTGAGTTTGTGTGGAGCGAAGGGCTGCCCAAAAGTGTCCCCGAATCCGAATCAGGTAGGTTCTAACTGAGCCTGGGACCACTAGGCCACAGCCAGGTAGAGGTCGATGATAGTAATGGAACTCAGAGGTATTGGGGGGAAGCGAGTACTTGATGCTTTGTCAGCTTTAGGAAGGATGTCAAGTCCTTAGAGTGATGGCGCAGAAGATTTACTAGAATGGTGCTGGAGATGAAGGACTCTGTTACCCGGAGGTGCTGGAACAGTTCTTAGGAGGTTAAGAGGAGATTTAACAAAGGTGTTCCAAATTATGAAAGGTAGAGTAACTAGGGAGAAAATATTTTCAGTGGCAGGTGTGTCAGTAATCAGAGGACAGATACTTGGCAAAAGAACCAGAGGGGAGACCTGGAAAATATTTTTAGAAAGTTGGTGTTGTGATCTGGAAGGCACTACCCGATAGGATGGTGGAAACAGATTCAACAGTAACCTTCAAAAAAGAATTGGATAAATATTTGAATGGGAAAAATTTGCAGGGCAACGGGAAAAGAGCAAGAGTGGGATTAACTTGATGGCTCTCCAGCACCAGCACTGCGACGAGAATGACTGCCTTCTGGGCTGTATGATTCTACGACCAACAAGTTGACTTGTGCAATCTACCTTGAGGTAGCCAACTCTGGTTGGATGTGTTCCTGGAGGTTTCATCACTTGTAATTGCACCTCTTATCGAACCCCAATCTGACCTCCCAGTCAGTCTTCCCCTTTACCAATGTTTTAGTAGCTAACAAACTAAAGAAAATGGCAAAAACACACGATTTTTTTCAATGCTCCTGCATTTTTTTTCCTCGGTTGCTCGCAGCAGTGCCCTGGAAATTAAATTTTCATTCATGGAGACTCCAGCACAGTCCTGGGGTGTTGGCAACTCTAAAGCTGACCATTCTGAGGAGCAGTAACTTCAGGAGGACAAAGACAGATTGGTAAAAAGGGCATGGTGGATGAAATTTGAAAGCCGAGAAATGTGACGTGTACGGCAAATATAGTATAGTGGGTGTAGCAAATCAAGCTGATGAGCTGAGGGCACAGAATGACACATGGCAATATGATGTGATTGCTATAACGGAAACTTGGCTTAAGGAGGGGCAAAAGTGGCAGCTCGACATCTCTGGCTATAGAGTTTTCAGGCAGGATAGGGAGGGGTATAAAATTGGTGGGGGTGTAGCATAATTGGTTAAGGAATCAATTACAGCTCTGAAGAGGGATGATATACTAAATGATTCATCAAATGAGGCCATATGGGTTGAGCCCAGAAATGAAAAAAGGGGCAGCCACACTGCTAGGCGTGTACCATAGACCCCCAAATAGAGAGAGGAAGAGGGAGACACTTTCCATCTCCAGACCCTGCAGTAAAACCTTTAAGCTGAGCCCCCTCCCCAGTGGGGTGCCCTGGTGATGTATTTTTTCTACCAGCTGCACGGCCTCAATTATGACATGTAGCTCCTGTTTATAGATCTGTTTATTAGCCCCCAAAATGACACTTCAATTTTTTTGATAACTTTCCTTTAAGATTTTGTCTTTTGTTACAACTTTGAGGGGCTATCACTCAGGTTTAGCTTGTTACTCTGTTAATTTGACCATTTGTTTAAAGTCATTCACAAAAGAGTATAAAAAGGGACCACCTCCTCGTGGGTCTGCTCCTGGACCTGGCCAAGGTGGCCATTAGCAGCTTCAGGCAGCAGGTCCTGGAGGGGATTGAGGCCTTCTGCAAAGAGCGGGAGGCTCAGGGGCTGGAGTGCATCATCAGCCCCAGGAAAGCCATTTTAATTAATCAGATCAGTTTCCTTTAAAGTTTTTGTCCTTAGTTACAGTGCCCTTTAAGGGGTTGTAACTTAGTTCATTGTTAATTTATTTATTTTATTGGTTTATTATTAATTTAAAAGAGCACAAAAAGAGACCAGGGAGATGGTGGCATAGTGGTACTATCACTGCACTAGTAATCCTGAAACCCAGGTTAATACTTTGGGGGCAAGGCTTCAAATCCTACCATGGCAACTGGTGAAATTTAAGTTTATGCTCCTTTAAGGGGCTGTCACTTAGTTAATTATTTTATTTTATTAGTTTATTGTTTATTTAAAAAAGCATATAAAAAGGGACTCTCTGTCGGTATGCCTGAGGTCTGACGGTGGGCGTTGCAGGGACAGGAGTGCACCATCAGCCCTGTGAACACTATTTTAATTTAATTTGATAAGTTTCCTTTAAAGTTTTGTCTTTTTGTTATAGTACCGCTTTAAGAGGCTGTTAACTTGCTTAATAGTGAATCTGTTAATTATTTTTATTGGTACTTAAAATAAGACCATAAGACGTAGGGGCAGAAGTAGGCCATTCAGCCCATCGAGTCTGCTCCACCATTCAATGTGATCATGGCTGATCTGATAATCCTCAACGCCACTTTCCTGCCTTTTCCCCATAGCCCTTGATTAAAAATCTGTCTATCTCAGCCTTGAATATACTAAACGACCCAGCTTCTACAGCCCTCTGCGGTAAAGAATTCCACTGATTCAGTATCATCTAAGAGAAGAAATTCCTCCTCATCTCTGTCTTAAATGGGTGACCTCTTACTCTGAGATTATGCCCTCTGACCCGAGACTCTCCCACAAGGAGAAACAACCTCTTATCATCTACCCTTTCAAGCCCCCTAAGAATCTTATATGTTTCAATAAGGTTGCTTTTCATTTTTTTAAACTCCAATGAGTATAGGCGCAACCTACTCAACCTCTCCTCATAAGAAAATCCCTCCACACTGGGGATCAATCAAGTGAACTTTCTCTGGACTGCCTCGAATGCCAGTCTATCTTTAGGTAAGGGGACCAAAACTGTTCACAGTATTCTAGTATTCTAACTAGTGCCTTGTATAGTTTTAGCAAGACTTCTCTATTTTTATACTCTATTCCCTTTGAAATAAAGGCCAATATTCCATTTGCCTTCCCTATTACCTGCTGAGCTTATATGCTAGCTTTTTGTGATTCATGCATGAGGAGCCCCAAATCCCTCTGTGTTGCAGCTTTCTGCAGCCTTTCTCCATTTAAGTAATATTCAGCTCGTCTATTTTTCCTGCCAAAGTGCATAACCTCACATTTTTCCACATCATATTCCATCTGCCAAGTTTTTGCCCACTCATTTAACCTTTCTATATCCCTCTGTAGACTCTTTGTGTCATCCTCACCACTTGCCTTCCCACCTGTGTTTGTGTCATCTGCAAACTTGGCGATAGTACATTTACCCCTCATCTAAGTCATTAATATATATTGTAAATAATTGTGGCCTCAGCGGTGATTCCTGTGGCACTCCACTAGTTACAGGTTGCCATCCTGAAAATGCCCCCCTCTCCCAACTCTCTGTCTTCTATTTGTTAGCCAATCCTCTATCCATGCTAATATATTACCCCCAACACCATGGGCTCTTATTTATTAAGTAGCCTTATGTGTGGTACCTTACTGAACACCTTTAGGAAAGCTAAGTATATTACATCTACTGGTTCCCCTTTATCTATCCTGCTTGTTACCTCCTCAAATTCTAATAAATTTGTCAGGCATGACTTCCCCTTCATGAAGCCATGCTGACTCTGCTTGATTATATTATGTATTTCTAAAAGCTCTGCTTTATGCCCTTTATAATAGACTCTGACAGTTTCTCAATGACGGATGTTAATCTTACTGGCCTATAGTTCGCTGTTTTTTGACATCCTACCTTTTTGAATAAGGGTGTTACATTGGCAGTTTTCCAATCCTCTGGTACTTTTCCAGAATCTAACGATTCTTGGAAGATTACTACCAGTGCATCCACTATCTCTGCAGCTACTCCCTTTAATATCCAAGGATGCAACCCATCAGGTCCAGCAGACTTATCAGCCTTTAGCCCCATTAGTCTCCCTTGTACTATTTCTCTAGTGATAGTTATTGTATTTATTTCCTCCCCCTCTTTTGCCCCTTGATTATTTAGTATTTTTGGAATGCAATTAGTGTCTTCTACTGTGAAGACTGATGCAAAGTAATTATTCAACTCCTCTGCCATTTCCTGGTTCCCCATAATTATTTCCCCAGCCTCATTCTCTAAGGGGCTTATGTCCTCTTTGGACTCTCTCTTCCTTTTTATATATTTAAAGAAGCTCTTCACAGAATCACAGAATTTTAATGGCATAGCAGGAGGCCATTTGGCCCATCCTGTCTGCACCTGCTCTCCAAATGAGCATTATGACCTATTGCCATTGCCCTGCCCTTTCACCGTACCCCTGCACATTGTTTCTATTCAAATAGTCATCTAATGCCCTCTTGAATGCTTCGATTGAACCTACCTCCACCACACTTCCAGGCTGTGCATTCCAGACCCAAACGAACCACTCATGTGAAAACATTTTTTCTCATGTCACATTTGCTTCTTTTGTAAATCACTTTAAATCTGTGTCCTCTCGTTCTTGATCCTTTTACGAGCGGGAACAGCTTTTCCCTATCTGCTCTGTCAATCCCCCTTATGATTTTGAACATCTCTATCAAATCTCCTCTTAGCCTTCTTCTCTCCAAGGAGAACAGTCTCAACCTCTCCAATCTACCCACATAGCTGGTTTCTCATCCCTGGAACCATTCTTGTAAACCTCTTCTGCACCCTCTCCATTGTGTTCACAGCCTTCCCATAATGTGGTGCCCAGAACTGTACACAATATTCCAGCTGAAGTCTAATGAGTGCCTTATATAAATTCAGCATAACCTCCCTGCTCTTGTACTCTATGCCCCTATTAATAAAGCCCAGGATACTATATGCTTTATTAACTGCTCTCTCCACCTGTTCTGCCACCTTCAATGATCTATGCACATATACACCCAAGTCTTTCTGCTCCTGCACCCCCTTCAAAATTTCATCCATTATTTTATATTGTCTATCCATGTTCTTCCCACCAAAATGCATCACCTCACATTTTTGCGCATTGAATTTCACTTGCCACCTATCTGCCCACTCCACCAACTTGTCCATGTCCTTTTGAAGTTCCACACTGTCTTCCTTGCAGTTTACAACACCACCAAGCTTCGTATCATCCGTAAACTTTGAAATTATCCCCTGTACACCAAGATCTAGATCATTAATATATATCAGGAAAAGCAAGGGTCCCAATACTGACCCCTGGGGAACTCAACTACAAACCTTCCTCCAGCCTGAAAAATATCCATTGATCATTATTCTCTGCTTCCTATTTTTCAGCCAATTTTGTATTCACGTTGCTACTGTCCCTTTTATTCCATGAGCAATAACTTTTCTCACAAGTCTGTTGTATGGCACTGTGTCAAATGCCTTTTGAAAGTCCGTGTACATCACACCAAAATCATTACCCTCATCAATCTTTTCTGTTACCTCGTCAAAAAACTCCAGCAAGTTAGTTAAACACAATTTCCCCTTTAGAAATCCATGCAGGCTCTTCCTTATTGAATCCATATTTTTCCATGTGACTACTAATTCTATCCTGAATAATTGTTTCTAGAATCTTGCCCACCACAAAGATTAAACTGACTGGTCCCTTACCGTCCATTTTTATATTACATGCTAGTTTACCCTCAAAGTTTATTTTCTCCCTCTTTATTATTTTTTGGTCATCTTTGGTTGTTTTTTTAAAACTTTCCCAGTCCTCTGGTTTACCACAATGTATGTTTTTTTCTTTCAAACAATGGTTGGCTTATTCACTTCCTAGAATCCTTCTTCCTCGCTGGGATATGTCTTTGTTGTGAGTCATGAACTATTTTCTTAAACGTCTGCCGTTGTTCATCAACCGTCTTTTCTGCTAAACTCCTTTCCCAGTCCACTCCAGCCAACTCTGCCCTCATTCCTTTGTAATTACCCTTATTTAAGTTTAGCACAGTTGCTTCCAACCCAAGTTTCTCACTCTCAAACTGAATGCTAAATTCCACCGTGTTATGTTCACTGTTTCCTAGGGTATCTTTTACTCTGAGATAATTTATTAAACTTGCCTCATTACACATTACCAGATCCAAAATAGCTTGATCCCTGGTTGGATCCACAACATATTGTTCTAGGAAGCTGTCCCAAATACACTCTATGGGCAGAATTTTGCCATCGGCGAGTAGGGGGCGGGGCCTGCTCGCTGACGCGTAAAATGACACGGGATGACGTTGGGCGGAACCCCCGACGTCATCCCGCCCCATTTAAATTTTCAGGAAGGCGGGCCTGCAGCAAAATCAGCTGCGGGCCCACCGACCTGTCAGTGGCCAATTGAGGATATTGATAGGATCAATTATACAATTAAAGGACCTGCCCGTCCAACCTTAAGGTTGTCAGGCAGGCCCGGAGCCCCAGCGGCAAATAGATAAAACATGAAACCTCATCGACCAGCGGGATGAGGTTTCATGTAGGGTTTTAAAAAGTTTAATAAAGTTATTATGTAAATTATGAACATGTCCCATCTCATGTGACATTGTCACATGAGGGGGACACATGCTAGGGATTTTATTTTTTCTATTCTTCATATTTTTCAAAGTGTAAGCGATCTCCCTGAGGCTGCACTTAGCCTCAGGGAGATGTGCTCTCGTTCGTGCGCATGCGTGAAAGAGCGCACTCTCACTTTTGGGGAATTTCCCCCCGCCCCGCCCGCACAGGAAGCGCATAGCGCTTCCCACTGGACATCACGCTGGGCGGGCCTTAATTGGCCCGCTCACGTAAAATGGCGGCAGGGCTTGCTTCTCCGGCGGGGATCGGCTCCCCGCCCACCGGAGATTGGGTCAGGCCTGCCCGTCCGACAGATAGAAAATTCTTCCCTATGAATTCTTGCTCATGGCTACCTCTGCCAATTTGATTTTCCCAATCTACATGAAAATTAAAGTCATCCTTGATTAATGTCCTGTCTTTTTTACATGCCCTCATTAGCTTCTGATTTATTCTCTGTCCTACAGTATAGCTACTGTTGGGGGGCCTTTAGACTACTTCCACCAGTGTCTTCTTCTCCTTGTTATTTCTTACCTCCACCCATATGGATTCTACATCTTCTGATCAGTTTGAGAGTGAAAAACGTGGGTTGGAGAGGGAGCATGCATGGTCCACTGGTACACTCGAGGCCTGCCGTGACTGTTGGACACCACTGGGGTTGGAGTGTATTGTTGCTCCTCCAAAATGATATTTTAATTTAATTTGATAAGTTTCATTTCATGATTTTTATTTTTGTTCCAATAACCTGAAAGGGTCCCTTTAAGGGGTTGTTTTGTTTATTTGTTCATTTGTTTAATTGATTAATCAAAATCAGTATAAAGAGATACTTACACCCACTGGAATGACATTTTAATTTAATAAGTTTCCTTTAATGTTTTAGTTTTTTGTTACCATACCCTGAGAGTTTCCCTTTAAGATGTTCACATTTTTTTATTTGTTTATTTTATTTCAAAAGAGTATAAAACGGGACTGCTGGGACACTGGGTTGGTTGGGAGGTAGGAGGCAGAGATATGTAATGCTGAATTCTGTATATAAACCAACTATCAAAAGAGGATTTGTGTCTAGATTCATACTTCACCATCTGGCAGCCTTTAGGACCACCAAGTGCAATGTTTACAGAGGAAGAGGTTGACGTGCACGATTTGTACATGCATGTGTGCTTGATTTTCCTCTTTGTCCCTTTCCTCCCTCTTTCTGCTCCAGCAGCTGTGGGTGGAAATTCTCACAATAGTTTCATAACAGCATATCATTTGCCAGAAAGGGAATGGCCCTGAGTGGGAGGGGCCATGAGCTGAGAAGGGAAGACAGCTGGGTTGGGGGGGTGGAGTGGTGTAGAATGTGAAAGGTACCTCCAAGTCACTGTCACAACCATACAAAAAATTCAAAACAAAAGAAGGGGGCTAATACATGACCCCAGCAGTCTACAGGTTCTTGACATACAATGAAGGGTTTTTGTTTTAACTCTCTTTACTCCTGAGGGTAATCAGAGGTGAGATCAATCAAGAATTTAAAGCTTCTAGTCTAAACCAGTTGCTTTTATAAATATGAAAATACAGTTAGACATTAATAAAACCTTAATTAAAAATGTAACCTGAAACTCAGAATGGTTAATTCTTCTGCATCAGGAAACTGAGAGGTAAATAATCCAAACTGGGCCACCTCATGAACTATATCTTATTCACTTTAGAATGGCTAATTTTATATCATTAGAAATTTGTGAATCACTTTTAGGGCAGGTAGTGGCACCATTTGGAAGAAGTAATACAACTTTACACACTTTCACACTTTTTGCACAATTTTGCGCACTAACTGTTTGTGTAGTTATTATGTAATTATATATTTATCCAACCAGAGGAGCCCTGTTCTGGAGGCTATTCCTGCTCCTCACTCATAGTTAGAAGGTTGACAAGTTAGAATAAGGGCTGTGAATAAACTCACGCCCATGTTTATAGTTTAATTCCACCTCTGTTCTACCCACAAGCTGGATACGTACAGACCCCTGTCTAGAGTTGCAAGTTTATATCAAGCCCAGAACCATTTGGAGGCTATGAGGTAAGGTGATGGTATCAAGATTTGAACTCCCATATTGAAAATACCATTGAAAACCAAAATACCTAAGTAGCGTTTCCAGGTTACAAGGTGGAAAAATGGTGAAAAAAACATGAACTCGTGTCTTAAAAATCAGTCTGGTTTTTCTTTGAAAAATATCCAGCTCAAAATGTCAGTCTGGCTGGTCCAGGTACAACTCTTCATTTCTCACCTAATTAATCTAAGGTTGCTAACCCTTAAAGATTGTCCTGGAGTCTTCAAGAATTGAAGATCCATTTTCAGAACAGTGCTGCAGACAATGCCCAGGAAAATAGGGACATTAAAAAAAAAGATCATTTTCTTTGAACCTTACTTTTGTTAATTCTAAAAATATTGGAGATGGGGGTAAAAAAGGCTGTTTGACTAACAACCAAGTTGAATCTGATCTGAAGAGCCTGTTTGCTTTCCAATTGGCCAGTGCAACTGGACTATGGACCAATGGCAGGAGTGTTCAGGGTGGGGCACTTCGAGGCTGGAGGTCACAAAATGAAACCTCCAAGAATACAACCAACCAGATTGGTGCAAATCCCTAAATGCAATGCGGACATTTGATCCCTGGTTCCATTTTAACGCCATCTTATTTTCCCCCAGCAGATAATCCGAATCTGAGGGTTGCGGTGATAGGTCTGACTGTCACTGTTGTGGTGGTTATAATGATTGCCTTAATTGTACTGCGGTGAGTTGCAGAAGTTGTTCCTAATGAAGAACAGAAGTAAGCAAAATGCTCCCTGTGGGGACCCACTGGTATGATAAAAGACAACAGGAGTTAAACGTCCACCAAACCTTGGTTAGGTCACTATATAAATGAGAGGTTATATTAAGAGTGAGTTAACATCTCATGTGATCCTATCAGCATCATTCTTTCTCCCTTATGTGCTTATCCATCTTCCTATTAAATACACCTATGCTATTCCATGTAGCAGCAAGTTCCACATTCTTACCATTCTCCTGAGGAAGGAAGTTTTGTGATCCTGAGTTATTTATTAATCACAGAATCACACAGTGCAGAAGAGCCCTTCGGCCTATCAAGTCTGCACCGACACATGAGAAAAACCTGACCTACCTACCTAATCCCATTTTCCAGCACTTGGCCCAAAGCCTTGAATGTTATGACGTGCCAAGTGTTCATCCAGGTACTTTTTAAAGGATGTGAGGCAACCCACCTCCACCACCCTCCCATGCAGCACATTCCAGACCATCACCACCCTCTGGGTAAAAAAGTCTTTCCTCACATCCCCCCTAAACCTCCTGCCTCTCACTTTGAACTTGTGTCCCCTCGTGACTGACCCTTCAACTAAGGGGAACAGCTGCTCCCTATCCACCCTGTCCATGCCCCTCATAATCTTGTACACCTCGATCAGGTCGCCCCTCAGTCTTCTCTGCTCCAACAAAAACAACCCAAGTCTATCCGACCTTTCTTCATAACTTAAATATTTCATCCCAGGCAACATCTTGGTGAATCTCCTCTGTACCCCCTCCAGTGCAATCACATCCTTCCTATAATGTGGCAACCAGAACTGCACACAGTACTCCAGTTGTGGCCTCACCAAGGTTCTATACAACTCCAACATGACCTAAAGAGAATTACCTGGAAAAACTCAGCAGGTCTGGCAGCATCGGCGGAGAAGAAAAGAGTTGACGTTTCGAGTCCTCATGACCCTTCAACAGAACTGTTCTGCTGAAGGGTCATGAGGACTCGAAACGTCAACTCTTTTCTTCTCCGCCGATGCTGCCAGACCTGTTGAGTTTTTCCAGGTAATTCTGTTTTTGTTTTGGATTTCCAGCATCCACAGTAGTTTTTTGTTTTTATCCAATATGACCTCCCTACTTTTGAAATTAGTTAATTTTATATTTATGGCCCCTAGTTTTGGACATCCCCTTTAATGGGAACACCCTCTTTACATCTACCTTATCAAACCCTTTCATAATCTTAAAGACCTCTGTCAGGTTACCTCTCAGCGTTGTCTTTCCTGTCCAGTCTTTCCTGATTGTTATTACCTCTCAGTTTTGCTGTCATTATTGTGAATCTTTCTCCAGTGCCTCTATATTATTTTTCTAACATGAACACCAGAAATGTGCACAATATGCCAAGTGTGGTCTCGCCAAAGTTCTATACAAGTTTAATGCAACTTCTTCATTTTTCAATTATATCCATTTAGAAATGAGATAGAGTGATTTGTTTTTATAATGACTTGGCTAACTTGTGTCACTACTTTTAGCGACATCCTTGAGCTTGGCTGTGACTCTGAATCACTGAAAAAACTAAACACATAGGGCTGGATTTAATGGGATGCAATCGCCCCCAGTGCGCCCCAGCACCTGGCTAAAAAATCAGGGGAAGCATGTCTCCACTGCAGATGGCTGTCCTGCAGCCATTTAATGGCCAATGGGCCATTAATTGGCTTGAGACAGGACTTCCACCCCGTCATGAAGCTATTAATGTATATAATATTTTGGAAAATATTTTTCTTTTAAAATAGAGGTTTAGTCTGTGGGTGTGTCTTAATTGGATTAAAGCCAGCTAATATGGGTGCTTTGATGGGTCCTGGTTTTGATATGTAATGGAGATTTTGAATAGAGCATTCAAGAAGGGAGGTGAAAACTGATGCCTTTCCAGCAGCTACCAAGCAATATGTTTATATTACTAATAAAATTAGTATTATGAAAGGGGTTTCATTGTTAAAAGGTGAAGCTCAAAGAGGCTGGTGAGACAATGAGAATTTGAATTCAATCAGTGGTGGTAGGTATAACTTCAGCAGTTTTCGGTGTGCAGAGCAGAGGCAAAAGGCAGTTGTAAGCCTCCAATTGGTCCAACTGGCTCCACAGTGAAACAAACTTCATTTTGAATTCATAAGGTGAAAATGCTTTGTCTGGTGTCTGGTTAAGTCTGTGGGTTCCTGTTGCCTTAATGGAGATTCGTTTGGGAATTTATTAAATGTTATGATAGTAATAATTTGTAGCCATGTATATATATTTTAACCTGTGTAAATTAATAAAATGTTTCATGTAGTTTAATGTAAAACTTTGAGAACTAGTGGTCTGATTCCTGAATATAGAGTCACATCTCAAACATAACACTTAAAATTATAGGTTATGACAGTTGTTTAAAATTTCCTTCTGGGATTTTTAAATAACTCCGCTTTACCAACTGCATTGGTCATATCACATCCCCAGCAACAGGAAATCCAGCCTCAGAGAGCTGCTGGCCAATCAGAGGCCAGCAATTCTCCAGTCCAACAGTACCACTGGGAGTGGTGGCCACTGCAGGTATTGCAGTGCGGCCAAGAGGAAGGCATGCTGCGCTGGAGTTGGAACCAGAGGCAAGTCTGGAGGTTTCGCTTGGTCCTGCCAGTGGGTGGGGAGGGCATGAGAGACCTAGAGAAAAAGACTGTGGCTGGCTCAGGTGCCCTGTTAAGGAGACACCCACTGCCTGCCACTAGTCCAGGCAAGGAAAGCTGCCAGGCTGGCCGCTTGGCATGGGGCTCTCATGCCAGTCGCTAAATCCCATTGGCAGCAGGATCAGGCCCTTAAGTGGGCATTAATTGGCCACTTTTGGACCTCAATTGGCTCATAGGAAGATAGGCCACCTGACAGCCCCTATGCCGCTGGCAAAATTGTAATGGGGACAGGGGTGGAGAGGTAGGCGGTGGGCACATATCATCTGGATATTACATGTCCCCCCCCCCACCGCCTTTAAATCCACTGCTGAGAGGGACGTGTTAAATCCCACCCATTGACACTTAGACAAGATGCTGTTTGTGACAATCAGTCAGTCTTAGTTCCTCACTCACCCCTTAAAACTCTGTCTTTTTGAAGTTAAAACTTTTACTTATATTTTCTCCTAGCCTATGACAAGACTTATTATAATTCCCCACCATACAATATTGAACGCTCCCCTCCCAACCATTTTTATTTAGTTTCTTCTACAGAATGGTAAATATTTCCAGATACTTTACCCACACCGTCTTTAATATGAATCTGTTCAGTTTAGATGATGGTTCTGCTGCTCCCATCGGTTCAGTTATTGCCCCAGTTCCCTGTTGTTTTGCTGCATATTATTTATTTAATTTACCCAAATCTTTTGCCATCAGAAAGTACAGAAAGGAACGGAGAATACGTTTAAAGAAATGGTCACACATTTCTAACGACCAAATCATACCGCTGGAGGGCGACGAGAAAAACAGCATCAACCTGAAGGTAAATCTGCTCAGATATGTTAACAAGCAGAAACAGAGGCTGCCAAAGCTTATACCGGACATATGTGTTTCAAGTAAGTCTCCCAAGCTGTACAGATAGTTAGAGACTAGATTTGATCCTAGGTGCATGCTGTTTTTTTCATTTTTTCATGGGATATGGGTGTTGTATTACCCACCCCTAATTGCCCTTGAACTGAGTGGCTTGCTAGGCCATTTCACAGTCAACCACATTGCTGTGGGTCTGGAGTTCCATGTAGGCCAGACCAGGTAAGGATAGTAGATTTCCTATTGCTTAAGGACATTGATGAACCAGATGCATTTTTTTGGACAATCAAAGATGGATATCATTAACAAGTCTTACTTTCAACTCCAGATTTTTATTAATTTGCCATGGTGGGATTTGAACCCATGTCCCCTAGATGACTAGTCCAGTGATGTTACCACTACATCATTGTTGTTAGGGTAGCTGTAAAGGGCTGTTGTAGCCCTGGGCTGGAAGGTTGTGAGAAACTAAATTGAGTCAGGAATCCACATTTCTTACAGTGACCCTAAAAAGTTTGGATTGTGAACACAGAGTGAGGATTGGATTTTCCTGTGATATTTGTCACAATTGAATAATCTACCAATATCCATGGTCTAGGCTGACACAGGATGAATGGCAATTTGGGTGAAGGGTGCTGAGAGGACGTGAAACCATACCCCAGCAGCAGTTAGAGTCACTTACAGCACAAAAAAGAGGTCATTAGACCCATCAAGACGATGCCAACCCTTCGTAAAGCAATCCAGTCTGCAAGTTTATTTTCTTTAAGTGCCAATCTCATTTTGATATTATTAATTGTCTCTGCTTTTACCACCCATTGTAGGACGTGAGTTCCACATCATTCCCTGCAGAAAAAAGGTTCTTCCTCACAGACCCACTGCATCTCTAGTCAAAACTTAAATGTGTCCCCTAGTCAATGTACCATCACCTAATGGGAAAAGTTTTTTCTTCTTTACCTTATCCAAACCTGTCATAATCTTGCACACCTCTATCAAACCTGCCCCCAATCTCCTTTGCTTCAAGGAGCTTCTCCAACCTAATATTGTGGCTAATATCCCCTATCCCTGGATCTCTTCTGCAGCATCTCAAAGACCCTTACATCCTTCCTAAAGTGTGCAGATCAGAACTGGACTCAATACTCAGGTTATGGCCAAAACAAAGCTTTATAAATGCTCAGCATAACTTTTCCCGCTTTTGTATTCAATACCTCTATTAATGAAGCCTAAGATCCCATATGCTTCTCTAACCACACTCTCAATATGTCCTATCACATTCAAAGATCTATGTGTATACATCCCCATGTCCCTCTGTTCCTGCACGCACAGAACCATGCCATTGGCCCTAATTTTCATCCTCGAGGTAGGTAGTGAGAGTCAGAAAAATTCCCAGCCCTGCCCACCCACTTTGGGAGAAAGTGCCCACAAAGGAGGGATTTTCACTGCTAGCAGAGTGGGTGTGGGCTGGAGTCTGGCCAGTCAAGCTGGGAAAAAGTTTGGAGCCGGCTGCCGGGTGCCAAGATGGGCTTTTTAAAAGGCCCACCGATGCAGTGGGACTTTGTCTCAGTTAAAATAAAAACTCAAAGGCCCTCCAGCCCTTACCCCTCTCACCCCTCACCATCCAAACACTTCCCATGCCCCATCCATACCACCTTAGCCAAGCATACATAATGAGGCTTATTCTGAGAGCCAGGCATTCATTTGGCTTGTTGAAACACCTGCGCCCCAGGGAAAACATTGCTTGATTGACAGCTCAGGCTCTCTGATCTCTGCTGTCAATTTCACAATATTTAGTTGCACAAAATTAAGTCGTTTCAAGGATTAGTGGTTTCTGTCATTGATACTTTAAAGGATGTGGATGATTGACAATTTTATTGCCTTCTAAGTGATAAGGCTTTTTTTTAAAGATAGCGGAAAGCTTTCAATGAATTGCTTTCTTTCCAAGCATTTTTTAACAGACACTGTCACTAAAGGGTTCTTTGGTTCTATACAGTGTATAGTGGGCCAGTGGTCATGGAAGTGCCATAGGTTGGCATTGGGGGTATGAGGGGAATGAATGGTTGGGGGCAGAACTTGCCATTGGGGACATGAGGAGGACCCTTTGAATTTACCTTTTAAAAGGTCCCCTCTTGCAGATTAGGGTTCACGACTCCACTAAGGGGCCATGAACTACGATTCTTTAAAAACATGGCCCGACTCCGTGAAAATTGCGGCAGAATAGGACAGGCCTGTTTCCGTAATGGAGCCTGCCAGGTCGGGAGTGCTGGGTGTGGGCTTTTGACAGGAACCAGCTCGCCCCCTTAAAAGACTCTCCCGAAAATCAGACAGCCTGGGAATGGAATGGAGAACCCCGGAATCAAGGCTTGCCTACCATTTTTAAAGGGCTCCTAAGTCATCCCAACTCAGCAAAAATCCAAGCTATATAGCCTCTCCCTATTCCTTCTGCCAAAATGCATCACCTCACTCTTCTCTGTATTAAATTCCATTTGCCACATATATGCCTGCCCATTCTGCAAGCCGATCTATGTCTAATTGCAGTCAATTTGTATCATTCTCACTGTTTGCCACTCCTCCAAGTTTGATATCATTGGCAAATTTTGAAATTTGACTCTGTACTCCAATGTCCGAGTCATTTATATGTATCAAAAAACCAGTGGCCCAAGAACTGAGCCTAGGGGAACACCACAGTCTACTATCCTCCAGTCTGAAAAATAACCACTTACCATGACTTGCTGTTTTCTATCCTTAAGTCACTGAAGTTCAAGGAAAAATGTGTGTGACGCAAAACATCTACACTTTTCTATCTGGCTAGTATTTATCCCTCAACCAACTCCACCAAGAACAGATGGACTGAACATTAATTTTATTTGCTGTTTATGGGACCTTGCGGTGAGGAAATTGGTTAAAAGATAAAAATAAATGTTTTACATTTATGTAAGACCATTCACAATCTCAGTATGTCCTAAAGTGCTTTGCAACTAATTGAGGTAATCACTGGCGTAACAATGGGAAAAACATCAACCAATTTGAGCACAGCAAGATCCCACACACCACAACAAGATAAATGACCAGATTATCTGTCATAGGTGTTGAGACTGAGGGG
Source organism: Cetorhinus maximus (assembly GCF_964194155.1). Lineage (NCBI taxonomy): Eukaryota > Metazoa > Chordata > Chondrichthyes > Lamniformes > Cetorhinidae > Cetorhinus > Cetorhinus maximus. The sequence continues at coordinate 7,449,076 of NC_135907.1, read as the reverse complement.
CAATTTTTTTTTTGGAAAAATATACTTTATTCATAAAACACCTGAAAGAACATTACAAAACATTTCTAAATGGCCATCACAAAAAATGCAATCAGATTCAACTTTTACACATGGATCACGAGGTGCTTCAATACAATCAATGAATATTACAGTCATTTCAATATAGTCATTACAGACAGTTAGACAGTGCAATGGGATTGGAGTTATCGACATACATCATGTTGCACTCTGCGGCGCTTCAATACACTTATGATACATTTAGTATTCACTACATACATTTATTGTGAGTCGTACAGCCTGAGGGGTCTATACAATTCCCAGCCCCTCAGTGTGCTATGGCAGAAAGGTCTTAGACAGCCACCTTTTTCCATTTCGTCTTTGCAGCGGCTGCCCCAAGCTTTACTGCGTCGCTCAGCACGTAGTCCTGGACCTTGGAATGTGCCAGTCTGCAACATTCGGTCGGGGACAACTCTTTGCACTGGAAGACCAACAAATTTCTGGCAGACCAAAGAGCATCTTTCACCGAGTTGATGATCCTCCAGCTGCAGTTGATGTTTGTCTCGGTGTGTGTCACTGGGAACAGCCCGTAGAGCACACAGTCCTGTGTCACAGAACTGCTCTGGATGAACCTCAACAAAAACCACTGCATCTGTCTCCAGACCTTCTTTGCAAAGGCACATTCCACAAGGAGGTGAACAACGGTCTCGTCCCCACCACAGCCACCTCGAGGGCAACATGCGGAGGGGGTGAGACTCCTGGCGTGTTGGAAGGATCTGACGGGAAGGGCCTTTCTCACCACCAGCCAAGCTACATCTTGGTGCTTGTTGCAAAGTCCTGGCGATGAGGCATTCTGCCAAATGACTTTGACAGTCTGCTCGGGGAACCAGCCAACAGGATCCACCATCTCCTTTTCCTGCAGGACCTCCAGGACGTTACGTGCCGACCACTGCCTGATGGACTTGTGGTCAAAGGTGTTTCTCTGCATAAATTTTTCCACAAGGGACAGGTGGTACGGCACGGTACAACTACTTAGAGCGTTCTGCGGCAGCGTGGCCAGACCCATCCTTCGCAACACCGGGGATAGGTAGAACCTCAGCACGTAGTGACACTTGGTGTTTGCGTACCGAGGGTCTGCGCACAGCTTGATGCAGCCATACACAAAGGTGGCCATCAGCATGAGGGCGATGTTGGGCACGTTTTTTCCCCCTTTATCTAGAGGCTTTTACATCGCATCCCTGCAGACACGATCCATTTTTGACCTCCAGATAAAGCGAAAGATGGCTCGGGTGATCGCCATCGCGCAGGAGTGAGGAATGGGCCTGACCTGCGCCACGTACAGCAACAGCGAGAGTGCCTCACACCTGATGACCAGGTTCTTACCCGCAATGGAGAGGAAGTGTCACTCCCACATGCCCAGTTTCCTTTCCACCATGGCCACCCGCTCCTTCCAATTTCTAATGCATGCCCCGGTCCCTCCGAACCATATCCCCAGCACATTCAGGCCGTCTGACCTGACGGTGAAGGGGACAAAAGATCTGTTAGCCCAGTTCCCAAAGAACATGGCCTCGCTCTTCCCACGATTTACCTTGGCTCCCGAGGCCAGTTCGAACTGGTCGCAGATGTGGATCAGTCTGCGCACTGACAGCGGATTCGAGCAGAAGACAGTGACATCGTCCATGTACAGGGAGGCTTTGACCTGAGTGCCTCCACTGCCTGGGATCATCACTCCTCATGCCCGGATCCTTCCTGATGGACTCAGCAAAGGTTTCTATGCAACACACAAACAGGACAGGGGAGAGAGGGCAGCCCTGCCTGACTCCAGATTTAATAGGAAAGCTATCTGATTCCCACCCATTGATTGAGACTGCGCTGCTGATGTTTGTGTAGAGCAGTTGCATCCAGTTGCGGATTCCCTCCCCATTTTGGAGAGCACATCCACCATGTAGGTGTGCGATATTCTGTCAAAAGGCCTTCTCCTGATCCAGGCTGATGAGGCAGGTGTCCACACCCCTGTCCTGCACATAGGCAATTGTATCCCTGAGTAACGCAAGGCTGTCAGAGATCTTCCTGCTGGGCACAGCGCAGGTCTGGTCAGGATGGATCACCAATTCCAGAGCAGACTTGACCCGATTGGCGATAACTTTGGACAGAATCGTATAGTCCACATTCAACAGTGAAATGAGGGACAAATATTGGTCAAGACAGTGCTAATGTCTCCCCTTTTCTTCTTTGAATAGTGCTGTAGGATCTTTTACTTCCACCTGAGAGGGCCTTGCTTTAAAGTCATACTTGAAAGATGGCACCTCCAGGAATGCAGCACATCTTCAGTATTGCATGAGAGTATCAGCTTGGATTGTGGGCTCAAGTTTCCTGACTTGAACCCACAACCTTTAAACCAGGAGGGAAAAGTGCTACCCCACTGAGCCATGGCTGACCCTTGGTTGCTCTGTTTAAAAGTACATAATAGGTTCTGAAGCACTTGGGACTGCCTGAGGATAAGTGCTATATAAATCCAAATGTATTCCTTACTGCTTGTGCTTGTTTTGCTCTGTCCTGTAGATTCCTCCCCTCCCAGGCCATGAGAAGGGATTTGATAAAGAAAAACTGTTTGCACTGACAGGCCAGTTTGTAACCAAAGGACTCTGACTTAGGATATTTGGCAAAAGAAACGAAGGGACGATGAGAAATCTTTTTTATGCAGCAAATTGGTATACATGGAATGAACTACCTGAATAGACAGTGGAAGCAGATTTAATAGTAACTTTCAAAAGGAAATTGGATAGATACTTGAAGGGAAAAAATTGCAGGACGATGGCAAAAGAGAAGGCGTGTGAGACTAATTTGATAGGTCTTTCAAAGAGGCGACACAAGCACAATGGGCTGAATGTCCACCTTTTGGTTTGTATGATCCTATGGGCCTTTTAAGGAGGGATTGTCCCCCTGTCTGCACCCCGGTCTGTGCTAGTAGCAGTTTGAACCACCGGGAAGAAATTATATTGTGCATTTGCAATCTTTCCTCCTCCTGAACTTGTGATAAAAGGTAAAAGTGAGCTCCATTTTCTCAGTGATAACTGGATGCTTTGGAAGTGCCTCAACATTTGTCCATCAGAGAATGATACCAATTGGTGGTAAATTAAAAAGATGCAAGCTCCCTCCACAGTACCTGTGACTAATCCACATTGTCTTGTATTTCAAGATTGAAGAGGACAAGAAAAAAGAAAGCCTTGTGCCTTTATGGAGAGCAAAATATGACAAAAAGGTATTGTGACTTGATTTTAAAATTCTCATCCTTGTTTTCAAATCCAAGGCCTTGCCTCTCTTAAGACTGCAGCCTCCTCCAGCACTACAATCGTCCAAGATATTCTCCGATTTCAATCACTCCACCATTGGCGGCTGTGTCTTCGGCTGCCAAAGACTGAAGTGCTGGAATTCCCTCCCTAAATCCCTCTGCCTTTTTTATGTGCCTCTCCTCCTTTAAAATGCTCCTTAAAATCTACCTCTGACCAAGCTTTTGGATGCTGTCCCAGTCTCTCCTTATGTGGCTGAATGTCAAATTCTGTTTGATAATGCTCCTTGGGAAATTTTATTCCATTAAAGGCGGTATATCAATGCAAATTGTTGTTGTTACCCCAATCCAAAAATAGACTGCACGGTATGAATGTGGTCAATATCATTGCCCACTGCCCAACACCCAAGTAATTTACCTACTGCCACCTGGGATAGCACATGCCAGGTTGCTTCCTCAGCGTGGGCATAGAACATTCCTCGCAAGAATATCTGGCTTGTAAAACCTAAAATCCACGCTGATGAAGGATCTGGAGTGAAACATTATTTCCTTTTCTCCCCCATTCAGGTTGTTGTCTTGAAGGAGCTGAAACACAAGGATGGCAACTTCACTGTGATGCAAAAGATCGAACTCAACAAGGTAAATCCACTCAACATTCGCCCCAGTTCTAAGCGCACTGGGTAACATTTGTAACAAACATAAAGGAAAGAAAAAAAGAAAGAATTGTATTTCTAGAGCGCCTTTCACAATGTCTCAAGGAGTTTTATAGCCAATGCAGTATTTTTAAATGTAAGCATTCTTATAATGATAGAAATGCAGCAGTCAATTTGTACACAGCAAGCTCCCACAAACAGCAATGAGCTAATAACCATCTGTTTTGGTGAGGCTGATACATAGAATCGAATGATTTCATCAGAGAAGGAGGCAATTCGGCCCATCATACTTGTGTTGGTCCTCTGAAGGAATAAGTCGAGTGCCATTCCCCTGCCTTTTCCCTGCAACTCTGAAAATTTTCGCTTTTAGTGATAGTGATCCAATTCCCTTTTGAAAACCTCAATTGATCCTGCCTCCACTGCACTCTTAGGCAGTGCATTCCTGGCTCTAACCACTCGCTGTGTGAAAAGGTTTTTCCTCATGTCTGCATTGCTTCTTTTGCTAATTACCTTAAATCTGTGCCCTCCGGCTCTCAATCCTTCCACCAATGGGAACAATTTCTCCCTATCTACTCTGTTCAGACGTCATGATTTTGAATGCCTCTACCAAACCTCCTCTCAACCTTCCCTTCTCCAAGGAGAACAGTCCTAACTTATCCTATATTTCTATGTAACTGAAGTTCCTCATCCCTGGAACCATTCTCATTCTCTTTTCTGCACCCTCTCTAATGCCTTCACATCCTTCCTAAAGTGTGGTGCCCAGAGCCGGATGCAATACTCCATTTGAGGCCAAAACAGTGTTTTATACAGGTTTAACATAATTTCCTTGATTTTGCACTCTATGTCCCTATTGATAAAACCCAGGATGCTATATGGTTTATTAACCACGCTCTCAACCTCTCCTGCCACCTTCAATGATTTATGCACATATACACCCAGGTCCCTCTGCTCCAGCACCCCTCTAGAATTGTACCTTTTATTTTATATTGGCTCTCTGCATTCTTCCTACCAAAATGAATCAATTTACACTTCTCTGCATTAAATTTCATCTGCCACTTCTCTGCCCATATTACCAACCTGTATATGTCCTTTTGAAGTTCTACACTATCCTCCTCATGGTTCACAATACTTCCAAGTTTCATATGAATTCACAAATTTTGAAATTGTGCCCTGTACACCAAGGTCTAGGTCATTAATATATATCAGGAAGAGCAGGGGTCCTAATAGTGATCCCTGAGGAACTGCACTGTAGATCTTCCTCCAATCTGAAAAACAACCATTCACCACTACTCTGTTTCCTGTTACTCAGCCAATTTTGTATCCATGTTGCTTCTGTCCCTTTTATTCCATGATCTCTAACTTTGCTCACAAATCTGTTGAGGGATAAATGTTGACCAGGACACCAGAGAAAACTCAGAACACACCTGCTCTTCATCAAATAGTGCCATGGGATCATTTACATCCAACTGAGAGGGCAGATAGGGTCTTGGTTTAGTGTCTAATTCCAAAAGATGACACGCCTCTCAGTGCAGCACCCCCTCAGCATTGGACTGGAGTGTCAGTCGTGATGTCTCTGAAATAGGACTTGAAACTACAACCTTCCAACTCAAAATTGAGACAGTGAACCACAGAATACCGTAGAACGGTCTACACCCACTGACACTGTCCACCCTAAGTATGGACAGCCACCTATATCAGGTAAACGGTGCTAGCCATTAACCATCACCACAGATATCTATTGTAAAGATAGTGCTTAAAATTTATTAAAAGCAGACCTACTATTTTGTGCAATTCATTACCAATTTAAAAAACTTCACCAAATTTCAAGGAAAGCCAGGTCTACAGGCAGCTCCACCAGCTGTTCACACTATTAACAACTATGTGAGTTATGTTATTGCTAAGACCTTTTATGGTGTTAACAGGTAGTGGAAAAATCACATTGGCACGAATGTGCCTGCTATATCCGATGAGGATTGAATTTAATAGTAGGTGCTGCATGGTATAATATCTTCCCTAACATGCACCGGGAACACCTAATCTGGAACTGCTTGATGCTCAAACTGGGTGTGCGCATTTGGAATGGTTCCCATTTCCCAGCATTAATCCCCCTCAACTGGCTAAAATGTGGAATGCATGACAGCAAGGAGTAGTTGAGGTGAATAAAATAGATGCACTTAAGTGGAAGCTAGATAAGTACATGAGGGAGAAAGGAATAGAGAGAGATATGCTAAATAGGGTGAGATGAAGAGAGGTGGGAGGAAGCTTGTGTGAAGCATTGACCAGTTGGGCCCAATGGCCTGTTTTTGCATTGTACCTTCTATGTAATAAGTAGAAATTTCACAACAAAGGTGTTAAATTTCTAATAGACATTTGGTTAAAGAGGAGGCCAGAAGTCAATCTTCATTCAGTTTAGGTTTATTCACAAAGTGAAACATTACAATCGTATAGCTCCTCACCCTACTCGCCACCCTAGTGTCAATAAGTTTCTCTTTATATGTGCCCAAATAACAAATGCTCTCCACCTGTTTATCCTTGCCCTTAATTTATACAATTAACAGAAGGTTCAAGTGTAAGAGAGCAGATGGTGGTGTGTGTGTTATAGATCAATCAGAGTCCAAGTTGCTGTGGAAATATGCACTTTTATGTACATGTTATAGTCTGGAGCTATAGATAGTGATGGTAGAGGCTTCAACTTTCCTTCCATCACATGGCTGACCAGGAATCTCTCCCATTCTTACCAACTGTCATTGGTGTGTGTTGGAAAGATTTGCAGGTTGACACCTGTTTGACCATGTTATAAACACACCTTTGTTGGACTTCAAGTGCTGGGGCAGGACTCAAACTCAGAGCTTTTGATTCAAGCAGGGAAGCTACCCCTTACATCATAAGCCTTCCTATGAGAGCAGGTAGGAAGTCCTAATTTAATCAAGAGTAAAGAAAATTGGACTCAAAACCCAAATGGACTATAAATAGAATATTGTATAACCAAAGAAAATGGACACTTAATTACCCAGATTAACTCTCAATACCCCCTTCACAAAATCATCTGTGAAGTGCCTTGGGACATTTTACTACATTAAAGATGCTATATAAATGCATGTTGTTGTTGGATGATCTGAGTGCAACAAATATTCTTTGAAAGATGGCTGGACAAGTCAGTAAAAGCTACAGGATCCTGGCCCTTTGATTACTCAAGGCATATAGAGTCACAATTTTTTTTTAAACACAGTGAGCTGTTGTGATCTGCTAGAAAGAGTGGTGGAAGCAGATTCAGTAATCACTTTCTGAAGGGAATTGGATAAATACTTGAAGGGTAAAAATTTGCAGGGCTATGGGAAAACGGCAGGGAGAGTGGAACCAATCCAAAGAGCGGGCATGACAGGTAAAATGGCTTCCTGTATGTGCTGTTTCATTCTATGATTATTAAACAAATGTATTTCTCTTTCAGCTTCTACAAATTGATTATTATAATTTAACCAAATTCTACGGCACAGTGAAGTTTGATCTTCAGGTATACAAAGTGATTGAGTATTGCGAGCGAGGATCACTGAGGGTAAGTCAGCCTACAGCCTCCTTCACTTTAATTAGTTTATGAATCTATAGGGGACACTTTGATGCTTTTCCTTGTTTGACAGCCGATAGATTTGCTACTTCTGGATGGGAGGAGTGGTGGTGTGAGGGAACTTACAAAATTAGTCCTGGTTCTTTGTCATTATCCAATAAACTCTACTGGAAATCACATACATTTAGGTGTTTGGTTAGGACAAGATCAAACTTGTCTGTGATGCCTCTGCAGTCAAAAACCCTGACAGCATTAGTTAACACATGAAGCATGCTCACTTGAGTGTGGCCTTGGTGAGTGGCCTACTTATGGAACCCAGGAAAAGAGGTGAGCAAACAGCAGGGGAGGGTGGGGGGTGTTGGGGTAGGAGGATACATATATTTACATTTATATTGCAACTTGCATGACCTCAGGAAGTGCCAATGTCTTTTATGGACAATGAGCTACTTTTTAAAGTGCAGCTACTGTTGTAATGCAAGAAATGCAGAAGCCAATTTGAGTACAGCAAGATCCCACAAACAGCAATGTGATAATGACCAGATAGTCTATTTTAATAATATTGATTGGGGGATAAATATTGGCCAGCACATTGAGGATAACTTCTCTATCCTGTTAAACTGCTTATTGCCAGTTGGTGAAGGAGGAGACCAGAAGTCAATCTTTACTCAGTTTTAGATTTATTCATAAAGTGAAACATCACAAATGTATAGCTCCTAACCCTACAACCCACCGCCAGTGTTTATAAGTGTCTCCTTATAAAGCACACCTTTTTGTGAAACAATCAGATAACTGATGATTTGCATCAACCCATTTGATCTTGGACATTTCCTTTCCTTCTAAAATTTGTTTCCCGCTAGCAAGGTCAATCCTTAACCTTTTTCACTTACGCCTTTTGTTGAGTGAATGTTATCCCATGTCGAACAATTATCTATGTAACATTCATTTGCAAACAGTTTTTAGTACACCCCTAAAATTTCCACTAAAATATTTGACAAATGGAATCCCATTCCCTCTGCTTTCACAAGAGCTAGTGTTTCTGCAGCTAAAGTACTTTTTAAAACATTTTTCATTGTCTTAGCTTCCCAGGCTAAAAAACAACATTTCCTATTTTCCTTGATTTTAGGGTGTTTCATCCTGGTACTTAGTTCCAATACATCAAACCTAGCATCATTGTCTTGCCTGGGTGCATAACTAATTCAATTGGCCAATCAAGCTTCACAACTGCTCTGTTTCTTCTTTAGATGTGACATCATCTTTCTGATCTAGCAGAATTAACTGGGATAGGAATAATACTCTCTAAATAAGATTGTTGATTCAAAGTTACTCCAGTCCTATTCTGCTTAATAGCTAAATCAATATATTTAAAAGCCCTGAAGCCTGACTGCAAATCTTAAATTCTGCTTAAATGATACATTTTTCAAATTCCACAGTAATACCCCATAAGAAATCATTATGAAGATACCTGAAAGCTTCCCTTTTTGATACCAATCAAATAATGTGGGATCTACTTTTAGTTGGTCACAGGCTACTTCAGCAAAATAGATCTCACAAAAAATACCCTCAAGGCATCATTCAGATCATAAGTATATTTGTTTAGTTTCCAACTTTCACCTTTATGCAGCCATTCTCTGCAACTAAGTTTAACTTCTTATACCCAGTTGGTAAAGGAGGAGACCAGGAATCAATCTTTACTCAGTTTTAGATTTATTCACAGAGTGAGACATTACAAATGTGTAGCTCCTAACTCTTGCACCACCAGTATCAACGTCCCATTTAAGATGGCGATGAGGAAATTTTTTTTCTCTGAGGATCATTAGTATGTGGGATTCTCTTCCCAAGAGAGCAGCGGAGGCATTGAATATTTTTAGGGCTGAGTTAGATATATTCTTGATTAGCAAGGGAGCCAAGTTTTATAGGGCGTAGACAGGACAGGAAAGTAGAGTTGAGGCCACAATCGGATCAGCCACTATCAAATGGGGCCAGAGGCTTGAGGGGCTGAATGGCCCCCCTGCTCCTAATTCCTATGTACATATGTCTCTTTATTTGTGCACAAGTCATTATCCAATGAGTGCACCCACCTATAGACACAACTTTAATTTATACAATTAACATACCCTTTTTCAAAATAGTGCTGTGGGATCTTAAAGGTTCACCCGAGAGGGCCGACAGGGCTTAAACTTAATGTCTCAGCTGAAAGACAACACCTCCGGCAGCACGACACTCCCTCGGTACGGCAATGGAGTGTCAGTCTAGAATTTGTGCATAAGTCTCTGGAGTGGGAGACTGAACCTATGACTCAGAGGAGAGTGCCATCACTGAGCTATGGCTATGTGGATACTTAAGCAAGCAATGGAAAGTTATAATAAGGTTAATAGATGACCAAGCACTGTCTACAGTACATTAGTGACAATCCTGTGGGACTGAGGTATCATTTGTAGAACAAAAATGGCAGGAGTTCAGTAACATTGTACTGATATCTGGGAGTTGAGCAGAAATTTCTTGAGTTTAGTTGCATCTCACAACAGACTGAGTAAACTGGGGAGAGTCTATGCCACTGCATATTGTACAGGAGTTCAACACTATTTCTTCTTTCTGTAGTTTTTTTAAAATTTAAATTATCAATTAAAATGGACAGAGATTGGCACAATTGGCAGGACTCTCCACACATTGGTGCCGAATGGCAATAAACCCTAGCCCAGTAAAGTTGGCCTTCCAATTTGAAGTGAAAATATTCTATCTACTTTCCGCCCTCCACTAGGGTAACCATGTGAACGGTTTGCAAAGGGACAGCATTGATTGCCTCCAGTACCATCAAAGTTCCATCTGCAGAACATTGTAGATGCAGGAAATCACCTTGAAAAGTGATAGGTTTGGGGGGTGGTTTGGGGTTGAAAACATGGTTTCAAATTCCCCTCTTTTGTAACAAATGTAAAACTGAGAAATGAATGTTTCTGTAGGTATTCTATTTGTTGGTGTAGTCAAATAGATTGTAAACAATGACAAATTCAGGTCCAGAATCAAGGTGAGTTTGAGCATTTCAGTAGAGGCTGGGCTTTGCTGAGATTGGTGCTCTAACTTTGACTTGGCAGTCCCACTAGTGAATGGGATTGAGTATAGACATAGTAAAAACAAACAATCCATAGGGCAAAGTTCTGGGATAAAGCGTTGAATTGTATAGGATGGATAGGGATTGTGGAATTATGCTAGGTTAACTCTGGGCTTTCAGGATGAAGCTATTCAAAACTTTTCTCAGGAGATTAATTAGGTGAGTAGAGTCAATGATAGGGTAGAGTGTACAGGGAGTGTGGATGAAGATAAGTGGATGGGATAGAGTCTATCATAAAGCAGGTAGCAAGTGGGCTGTGGAAGTAGCAAGTTTAATTGGACCTTTTCTAATTCCATGTTTTCTTCCGTACTCATGAAGTCGATACTTGAATATGAACTATATTTCAAGGGTTCCACTGATCTACTGGAGACCATATGAACTTAGTCCAAATACAACCAGAGTCTGTTCATCTGTTTCTGCTTTTATATAGAATTAGATAGAATCTACAGGTCAGGAACAGGCCATTCCACTCAATAGTTTTCCACCGAGTTTATGCCCGCACAATCCTCCTCCCACCCCTATCAAGATGACCTTCTATTTCTTTCCCCCTCATGTCTATTCAGCTTCCCCTTAAGTGCATCAACGCTATTCACCTCAACTAGTCCTTGTGGTAGCGAGTTGCACATTCTGACCATTTTCTGAGTAAATAAGTTTCTCCCGAATTCCCTGTTGGATTTATTAGAGACTATTTTCTATTTATGACACCCAGTTTTGGTCTCCCCAAGTGGAAACATTTAATCTACATCTAACCTCTTGAACCCCTTCATAATCTTAAAAGACCCCAACAGAAAAAGTAAAAGAGAAAGAGCATTGTCAGGTGATCTATGGCACCTGACCCTTGAGCAGCCGGTGATTTGCAGCATTGGCTGCATCTGAATTGCAACTGGCGCCAAGATTCAATGATCAAGATTGCCAAATTGGTCTCTGTGCTGACTGTTGACTCTTCCTGATGGTGTGGTGTTGACTCTTTCTATTGTTTCTCTCAGGATGTTTTGAATGACAAAGTATCGTACCCCGATGGCACCTTCATGGACTTGGAGTTCAAGATATCGGTCATGTATGATATTGCAAAGGTTAAGTATGAAGGCTGCAAATCCTCATGAAAAGCAGTTTTAGGCATCAACTTGATTGTTGAAAGATTGAAGCTCGTTCAGTTGTCAACTTTTTTCTAATCTTTGCTGCAAAAGGAACAACCTCAACTGTTCCAAAAATAAATCCTATTTAAAATCTTGGTGAAGTGTGTGTGTGAGTTGGATGACGATGTGGTTATTTACAGCTGCAATACCCTTCCCATGACTAAATGGCATGCCGGCACACTGTTTAGGCTCTCTATGGTGAGGTACCTTGAGGTTCCGATTCCCATGGATCCAAGCAAGAGCTGACTGCTTCAGTGACAAATTGGAAAAACGAGGAGTATTTGCTGTTGTTTCCATTTAGAAAAACAATCCACTACTAATCTAAAGCGATAAATCATCAAGTGGAACAACAAAAAGCTAAGAAAAGAGAGACTGGGGTCCTGGAATTTCTGGACCAGCTGCACCAGCATTGCAGTGGCTGAGGTGTTCATTTTCTGTTCATCGAGGTTAGCACCAGGGAATGGGAAACTTTCCATTTTGGTTGCTCATTGTTAGCGTTGACACTCCCAGGACAGGTACAACACAGGTTAGATACAGAGTTCATGGGCTGTATTCTCCGGTCGGTGAGCGGGGGCTGTAAAATGACACGGGCTGACGTCAGGCGAGCGTCCCGATGTCACCCCATAGAACCATAGAGCCATAGAAAATTTACAGCACAGAAGGAGGCCATTCAGCCCATCTTGTCCATGCCAGCCCGAGGACACCCAGATGCCCTTTCTAATCCCACCTTCCTGCACCCGGCCCATAGCCCTGCAACTTACAGCACTTTAGGTGCAGATCCAGGTACTTTTTAAAAGAGTTTAAAGTTTCTGCCTCTACCACCAACTTGGGCAGCGAATTCCAGACACCCACTACCCTCTGCGTAACAAAGTTCTTCCTCATGTCCCCCCTACACCTTCTGCCACTTATCTTGAATCTATGTCTCCTGGTTCTAGAATTCTCCATCAAGGGAAACAATTTTATCCTGTCCACTCTATCTATTCCCCTCATAATTTTGTACACCTCAATCAAGTCACCTCTCAGCCTTCTTTGTTCTAAGGAAAATAACCCCAACCTATCCAATCTCTCCTCATAGCTACACTTTTTTAATCCTAGCAACATTCTTGTAAACCTCCTCTGTACTCTCTCCAGGGCTATTACGTCCTTCCTGTAATGTGGTAACTAGAACTACACACAATACTCCAGTTGTGGCCTCACCAGTGTTTTATACAATTCCAACATTATATCCTTACTTTTATATTCTATACCTCTGCCAATGAAGGAGAGCATTCCATATGCCTGCATAATTCAGATTTTCAATTCAGTGGGCACGCAGTCGATTTGGCTGCACATGCGCTGAACTGTAAAAAGGCCTATTAAGGCCAGTTAACGAGCAATTAAAACAATCAACTGAGCAGCCCATCCCTGGCGGGCAGGCGAAGAGCCCAGGCGACCTTCCGAAAAAACATGAAACCTCATCCACGGGCGGAATGAGGATGAGGTTTTTAAAATTTGTATAAAATGTTTAAATTAAAGAAATTGACATGTCCCAGCTCATGTGACAGTGTCACGTGAGGGGACATGGCAGGAATTTTTTTTCTGCCTCTGAATCTTGAGCCGATCTCCCTGAGGCAGCATTTTGCCTCAGGGAGATCTGAGCGGTCTTTCACACGCATGTGCGAAAGAGCACACTCCCGGCTCAGGGAATCCTCCCCGCCTGCACAGGGAGCACACAGTGCTTCCAAGCGGATGTCACGCTGGGCGGGCCTTATTTGGCCCACCCATGTAAAATGGCGGCGTGCCCCCGACCAGAGGGTGGTGATTGCGAACCTGTCCGCTCCCGCACAACCCCCCCCCTGGACAGGGAGAAAATCCTGCCCCATATGTTTCTGAAGCTCCCCATACACTTATCAAACACTCCCAGGGCAGGTACAGCACGGGGTTAGATACAGAGCAAACCTCCCTCTACGCTGTCCCCATCGAACACTCCCAGGACAGGTACAGCACGGGGTTAGATACAGAGTAAAGTTCCCATCCACTGTCCCCATCAAACACTCCCAGGACAGGTACAACACGTGAGTAGATACTGAGTAAATCTCTCTCTACACTGTCCCAGCAAACATTTCCAGGACAGAGTTAGATACAGAGTAAAGCTTCCCATACACTATCCTATCAAACACTCCCAGGACAGGTACGGCATGGGTTCTGAAGCAATCAATCAGTTAACTATGCAGTTGAACAATCAACTAATTCACCTATCAATTACATTTACCAGGTTCTGCTTAAATGATCTGTATTGTACTGCTTACCTCACTCGTGTTTAGAATGATTCTTGCTACCGTCTCGTTCAGTTATTGACTGGCATATTGGCCTTTATTTTTAAGGGTATGTCATATCTACATTCAAGCAAAATAGAAGTGCACGGGAGCCTGAAATCCACAAATTGTGTTGTGGACAGTCGGATGGTGGTGAAAATTACCGATTTTGGATGTAATACCATTGCCTTGCCACAGAAAGGTGAGCTTTATAAATGATGAGCTAAGAACAAAAAATGCTGTAACATTCCATTCATTAACCTCTTTCAAGTGACAAAATATCCCAAACTAATTTACAGGAAGAGAGATGGATAACAATAAGGAGTAATGGAGAACCCAATTGCACACTTCTTGTGTCCAGGATAACCACTCGTGCAGGAAGTGTCGCCAACTGCAGCTGCTTGGTCCCTGGGTTTCAGAGCTTGAGCAGCAGCTGGCATCGCTGCAGTGCATACACAAGAGTAGGAGTTTCATGGGTAGCACATTTATAGATGTGGTCACCCTGCAGCGTAAGGGCATACAGACAGAAAGGGATTAGGTGTCCACCAGGCAGTCAAGATGGAGCAGACAGGTAGTGCTGGAGTCCTCTAAGTGCATCCCGCCCTCTAACCAGTATTCCATCCTGAATACTGGTGAGAGTGATGGCTGCTCTGGAGAGTGTAACCCAAAGCTTAGTCCAAGGTGCCATGCCTGGCTACACAGGGGGCAGGAGGTAAATTGGAAAAGCAATAGTGATAGTGGAGTCGATAGATAGGGCATTCTGCGGATTAAGATGTGAATCCAGGAGGTTTGTTGCCTCCCTGGTGCCAGGGTCAAGGCTATCACTGAGCCACTGCAGAGAGGGGAGGATGAACTGCCAGCCGTCATGGACCATATTGGTACCAATGACATAGATAGAGGGATAAGATCCTGCAGGTAGATTTTAGCTAGCAGAGAAACTAGCAAGCAGGATCTCAAAGCTAGTAATCTCCGATTTACTCCCAGTACCATGTGTAAGTGAATTTAGAAATAGGAGGATAGAGCAGATGAATGCATTGGCTTGTGAGATGGTGCAGGAGAGAGGGCTATAGATTCCTAGGACATTAGCTCTGGGGGAGATGGGACCTGTACAGACTGACAGTATAACTTGTAGTTTGGGAATTGAAATTTTTAAATGTCGGACAAATGAAAACACCTGGTTTGAGAAGCTGGTAAGGTTGGACGGGCAATGAAAAGTTGCAGACAATTGCACCGTTAATGGGCGTAATTGCCCTGTTAATTGTTAGCGGGCGTGCTTCCAACTTTTGCATGCGCCCGCCAATCGAAATATCGTGCGAGCACGAGATGACATTGGGGCACTCACCTGATGTCATCTCGTGCAATTTCACGCCAGACCGGGTCAGTCGCGTGCCCACCTGCTGAGTTAAAAATTCTGCCCCATGTGTAAACCTCCCATTTTTGGTGCTGAATCTGCCCTGACCCTTCTCTTACTACCTTTCTACTATTTATATGATTATAAAAAACTTTTGGATTCCCTTTTATATTAGCCGCCAGTCTCTTCTCATATACTCTCTTTGCATCTCTGATTTGTTTTTTCACCTTCCCTCTGAAATTTACACATTCAGCCTGGTTCTCAATTGTATTATCCACTTGACATTTGTCATATGCACCTTTTCTTGCTTCATCTTACTCTGTCTCTTTTGTCAATCAAAGAGCTCTGGATTTGTTTGCCCTACCTTTCCCCATTATGTCTATAGCTGTCTTAGTAAGGGGTTTAAATTATTCATATTGTTTCCCAGAACAAAAGGAAGGTTTAGGAATTGGAGATAATTAGTTTAGACCTCTTTCTGGGACATCCCAGATATGCCACCTTGCTGTGGTGATAAATTGCAGGGAGGTTTTTTTTAGTTTTTAAATTTTGTGTGGGATTTTTCATAGAAACAGGTAATTAAAGACTGGATTAGGAGCTGTAAAGCAGCTGAAACCATAGCAGAGTGCTATCATGAACCAGGGTGTTTCTGAATTGGAATCACTAAGCAAGAATGCATTGAGGCCCATGCTTGAGCTGGTTGAGTCCACAATCATGAGGTTTTGAAGGAGAGTTGGAGGGTCACTTGGCTAGATGCTAGTGGAAGACTTCAAAAAGTCTCATACCTTGGGGAATAGCGAGAACATTGAGGGGAATCAAAGTAAATTCCTAAAAGCTGTGGCACCCCTTTCTTTGGTCCCAAGAAAAGTGAAAAAAACCTCAAGATTCTGTAAAGTATGGGGAACCTCTTGGGTGGAAATAAAGGTAGAACAAGAAGTGTACTGTCGAGATTTTCAGGTTTAAAGTATAAGTGTTTACGAAAAATAGTGTTAAGTTAGTAGCACTGCTTTGTTTAACTCTTGTACAGGAGAAATTTTTGTTTAAAATGTGAAATCTTATGGCATAATTCTTTCAGTTAATAACTGAGAGTTTGAATTTCTTTTTAAAAGTTACTGATCTCTGCCAGGATTGTAACAAAGTAAGAATAATTCATTGGGGGATGGCCAACATCAATGTGTTGGGAATGGAACCAGTCCAGCTAAACTGTAATTGAATAGTGGGAGACAGAACTGGAACAGAACAACGAGCTGCATTTAAAGGGGAGATAGTCTGGATATAGCCAAGGTACATTCCTATAATGGGGAAAGGTAGGGCAAACAAATCCAGAGCTCCTTGATTGACAAAAGAGACAGAGAGTAAGATGAAGCAGAAAAAAGGTGCATATGACAAATGTCAAGTGGATAATACAACTGAGAACCAGGTTGAATGTGTAAATTTCAAAGGGGAAGTGAAAAAAACAAATCAGGGATGCAAAGAGAGTGTATGAGAAGAGACTGGCAGCTAATATAAAAGGGAATCAAAAGTTTTCTATAATCATATAAATAGTAGAAAGGTAGTAAGAGAAGGGTCGGGACAGATTCAGCACCAAAAATGGGAGTTTTACACATGGGGCAGAATTTTTAGCTTGGCGGGCGGACGCATGACTGACCTGATCCGGCGTGAAATCATGTGAGATGACGTTGGGTGAGTGTCCCGACGTTTTCTTGTGCTTGCACGATATTTCGGTTGGGGGGCACGTGCAAAAGTTGGAAGCGCACTCACCAACAATTAACAGGGCAATTAAGCCCATTAACGGCGCAATTGTCTGCAATTTTTCATTGTCCGTCCAACCTTACAGTTAGTGGACGGGCGAATCGGCCAGGTGGCCTTTACATTTTCCACCAAACCTCATTTCCGTGAGAAGTAAAATATAAATTAATTTCTATGGGCAGCATTTTCATTGGCTAAATTTTCAGGTAATTTATTTTAATGCGTGAACACTTTCTTTCAGCTTCTGAAATCTTTATTTTTGATTTTTCAGGTCTTCAACCCCCTGAGGCAGCTCTCTGCCTTTGGGAAGCTTTCTCTCAGTGTTGGCCCGTGCCCGTGTTGACATCAGCGCCAGCCCTCCTCCCACCCCCACCCCCACCCCGACCCCGGCAGTGCTTCTCAGCGCGCGCTTCAAGCTAGCTGGCCGTTAATTGACCAGCTAGCATGAAATCGCGGCCGGGGGCCAATCACGGTCAGCGGTCCATTCCCCAGCCGATCCCGGACCCTCCAATTGCACCTGCCCGCCGACCTAAAAATTTAGGCCATGGAATCAGGGGTCAGGGCTAATATACTAAATTAATATTTTGCATTGGGTCTTTACCAAGGAAGAAGATGCTGCCCAGGTTGTGGTGAAAGAGGAGGTAGTTGAGACATTGGATGGGCTAAAAATTGATAAAGAGGAGGTATTAAACAGGGTGGCTGTACTTAAAGTTGATAAATCACCATGACTAGAAGAGATGCATCCTAGAATGCTGAGGGAAATAAGAGTTGTAATTGAGGAGGAACTGTCCATAATCTTTCAATCCTTCTTAGATACAGGGGTGGTACCAGAGGGGTGGAGAATTGCACCCTTGTACAAAAAATGGTTTAAGGATAATCCCAGCAACTACACCCCAGTCACTTTAGTTTCTATGCTGAGAAAGCTTTTAGAAGCGATAATTCGGGACAACATGAACAGTCATTTGGATAAATTTGGTTTCATTAAGGAAAGCCAACGCAGATTTGCTAAGGGCAAATCATGTTTAATTAACTAACTTGCTTGAGATTTTTGATGAGGTCACAGAGATGGCTGATGAAGTTAATGAGATTAATGTGGTGTACATGATTTCCAAAAGATATTCAATTAAGTTGCACAAAACAGGCCTGTCAGCAAGGTTAAAGCCCATATAATAAAAGGAACGGTGGCAGCAAGAATACAAAATTGGCTGAGTGATAGGTAACAGAGAGTAATGGTAAACATTTCTTTTTGGATTAGTGGGGTTCCTTAGGGATCAGTGTTAGGGCCTCTGCTTCTCTAGATATGTATTAATGACCCAGACTTGGTTGTAAGGGCACAATTTCAGAATTTGCAAATGAAACAAAACTTGGAAAGGCAGCGAGGAGGGCAGTGATGGACTTCAAGAGGACATAGACAGGCTGGTGGAATGGGCAGACCAGTAACAGATAATAATAATAACTGCTAATATCAGATATTGGTCAGGGGAGAAAGGCAGACCATAATTAGAGGAGAGGAAGGTGAGCGCTGGATTAAATCGCAGCCCCGTCTACTTTCTCAGGCAGATGTAAAAGAATACATGGCAATATCTTGAAGAAGAGCGGGAAGTTCTCCCTGGTATCTTGGCTAGCATCAACCAACATCAATAAAAACAAATTATCTGATCATCATCACATTGTTGTTTGTGGGAGCTTACCCTGTACAAAATGGCTGTTCTGTTTCAAAAAATACTTCATTGGCTGCAAAGCGCTTTGGGATGTCCAGAGCTTGTGAAAGACAGGATATAAATTTAAGCCCTTTCCTTGCAAATCTTTTTACTTGTTGTGCAAGATGCAGGTTGTTCTCAGCTATTTATTTTTCTTTTCAACCTCCACTTCTAGATCTATGGACAGCTCCTGAGCACCTACGGAAGGAGGGAGTATCTCAGAAAGGTGACACGTACAGTTATGGCATCATAGGTCAGGAAATCATCTATCGAAGAGAGACCTTCTACGTTAAATCATGCAACAGTGTTGCAGGTAATTGATACCACCATTGTTTGACTGATTAGGATTATTATGGAAAGTAGGGGGAGATATTGGTAGTGTAGCACGAAGGTACCTTCAACCTGTTGTGCCATTCCTCCCCACTCAGCACAGTGGGATCAAATACAGCCCTAAAGTATCGCTTCGCCAACTCCTCTCCCACCTCTTTCAGACCTCAATTGCTCAATGATAATTCTTGCCAGCTAACTCTGCCAAAAAAAATGTTTCTGTTGTGGTACTTTCCCGAAAGGAGATTTAATCAGACTGAATGCCTATGCTGAATCATAACTGGATTTTAACTGAAGACACCTTGAACCTTAAGAATAAGTTAGCCTCTTTTGGACTTTTGTTTTATAGCTATAGTGTTTTATTTCCCTTTGTTCCTGTAAATTGTTCATATGAATAAGTTGAATTTGTTATTTTAGCCTGTTCAACCTTTACATTTGATACTTCCCACCCAGCGGGGGTATTACGTGAATTACAAGATCAGTGAATAGAGGGTGGAAAATTGGACACTTAACCAATCACATAGCCCGCAGCCTTCTCCAAACACCCAGTTTCAGAATGATAGGACAAGAACACAAGAGGTAGGAGCAGGAGAAGACCCGTTGAGCCTGCTCCACTATTCTATGCAATCATGGCTCATCTTGGATTTCAATTCCACTTTTCCGCTGCTCCCCATATCCCTCAATTCCCTGAGACAAAAAAATCTGTCTATCTCAGCCTTAAATATATTCAACGATGGAGTATCCAGCACCCTCTCAGATAGAGAATTCCAAAGATTCACACCCCTTTAATTGAGGAACTTTCTCCTCATCCCAGTCCTAAAAGATTGCCTCCTTATCCTGAGACTGTGCTCCCATGTTTTAGATACCCCAGCGGAAACAACCTCTCAGTGTCTACCCTGTCAAGCCTTTCAGAACCTTAGCAGACCCTCCTATAAGGCCTTTTCCTTCTGGTCTCTGAGCTGTCTTCTCTTAGGCTTTATTGCAAGGCGTTTGGAATATGAGTAAGGAAGTCTTGCTGCAATTATAGAGGGCTTTATTGAGATCACACCTGGACTACTGTGTAGAGTTTTTGTGTCCTTACCTAAGGATGGATACACTTGCCTTAGAGGGTACCACAAAGATTCACATGATTGATTCCAGGGATGAGTGGGTTGCTCTATCAGGAAAGATAAAGTAGAATGAGCTCATAACTCCTGGAGTTATATTCTCATTCTGCCCATGGCAGATTGTCATTGGCATAGAACCAGAGAATGAAATAGCACAGAAGGAGACCACTTGGCCCATCAGTGCCAGTGGTGATTCTTTGAAAGAGCTATTCACTAAATCCTACTCCTTCTGTCCTCTCACCATAGCCCAACAAATTCTCCCTCTCCAAATATTTATCCAATTCCCTTTTAAAGTTATTATTGAATCCCCTTCCACTACTCTTTCAGGCAGTGCATTCCCAATCATAACAACTTGCTGTGTGACAAAATTTCCCCTCATTTCCCTTCTGGTTCTTTTTCTGATCACCTTTAACCTACTGATCCTCCCACCACTGAGGAAAGGTCATTGACCTGAAACGTTAGCTCTGTTTCCCTCTCCACAGGTGCTGCCTGACCTGCTGAGCATTCCCACCTTTTTCTGTTTTTAATCTCCTACCACTGGAAACTGTGTCTCCTTGTTCACTCCATCAAAGCCCTGACCACCTAGCAAATGGGAGCTCCCAGCAAGAACCCAAACTTTGAAAGGCTGATTTAGAGCTGAGGTGTTTTTCAATGCTTCCACCCACGTCTATGAGGATGAGGCATGTTCACTGGCTTTGTTTAGGTTTTAATCTGTGTTCATCAATAGCAAAGCAGACATCAGAAATTAAATTCTGAGCTGTGAATTACTGAGGGAGAGAGAGAGAGAGGGGGACGAGGAGAGAGACAGAGAGGAATGGAGAGAGAGAGAGTTAGAGACAAACAGAAAGAGAGAGGGAGAGATCCAGGGAGAGAGGGGCAGAGAGGAATGGGGAGAAAGAGTGAGACAGGGTGTGAGAAAGAGAGAGAGGGACAGGGCGAGAGAGAGAGAGAGAGGGACAGGGTAAGAGACAGAGAGTGCGGTGGTGTGAGAGAGAGAGACTGATAAGAGAGAGAAAGAAATAGAGAGAAAGAGGGACAGGGTGAGAGAGAGGATTAGAGAGAGAAAGAGAAGAACAGGAAGAGAGATAGGGACTAAGAAGGATGGTGGGAAAGAGAGGGACAGGGAGAGAAAGAGAGACGAGAGAGGGATGGAATGAGGAGAGAGGGATGGGGAGAGGGTGACAGAAAGAGTTGGGGGGGGTGCGGGTGCTGCAAAGAGATGAAGGTTAGGGACCCACTGTATCTGTGCTAGTTCAACCAGTTAGTTAAACCTAGGCATTGAGGTGTCTAGCCCTCTCCTCTGCCTCAAAGTTATTATCGATGCCAACATGGTTGGTAGTCTGAGATTTTCAGAAATCCATTTGCTTTTCATCTTGTTTATTCAAATGTGATAACTTGAAACCACTGCATTAATGTTTTGATTCTGTCAATCATTGACCTTTTACCTGTTGCTAAATGGAGATTTTCTTTTATACTGTTTCTCTAGGGAAGTTAAAGAGAGTGATGTTAACAGATGAGAATGAGCTGTTTCGACCTGATCTCCAACTGGAGACAGCTAATGACAAAGAACTAGAGGTGACTGAGATCAGAACAGTTATAATTAACCCTGTATCCTTCTGGTTCCAAATCTAATTAATGCCTTGTTCCTAGGTCATGTCTGATTTGTCCTCTGTCCCCTCAGGTCCAGTCCAATTAACCCCATGTCTCGGCCTGATTAACCTCCGTGTCTCAGTCTGATAAACCTTGTTGTTACGTTCTTCTTTTCCATTCAATGTAAGCGTACC
The DNA here is from genome assembly GCF_964194155.1 of Cetorhinus maximus. Taxonomy (NCBI): domain Eukaryota; kingdom Metazoa; phylum Chordata; class Chondrichthyes; order Lamniformes; family Cetorhinidae; genus Cetorhinus; species Cetorhinus maximus. The sequence goes on along the minus strand of NC_135907.1, from coordinate 7,427,025 downwards.
AATCATACACAAGGATTGGTGAAACAATAATGTGGGTTCTTTATTTGAAAATAAGATTATATACAGAGTTAATTAGGAGACTATGTAAAGTGCACCTGTCTTCTACCACTGCTGCTTGTATGCTGACTACAAGTCATAGAACTAATACATCACATCCTGTTGAGGTAGGTGATGATTGACAGTAGTTTACGATACGTTCCCTTAAAGGTACATGCACATCATATCACAACATCTCTCTTTTTTCTAACTAAAGATTTACTCTCAGAATCAAACTATTTACATGACTGCAAAACAAAATCACTTTGTGTCTGAATAATTTTTAACACAGAGCAATAAGTTAACAGGTGTCTGAAATGTATCGGCAGTTTGCTTATCTGTCCAGACTTAGTTATGCTGATCTTTGCTGAAGGCTGCTGTACGTTTTCAGAATCTTGGTTAGGGGTGCTTTTTTGTGTTGACCTTTAGGCCCTGTTTTGAGTGCAGTAGGATTACTCAATGTTTCTGGTTGTGGTATTGTCCTGATTTGTCATCTGTTTCATCACACTGTCATGCCATTTGGTATTTGTACTTGATACAATCTTGGTTCTGAGCACACACTGATAATTTTTTTTGCTGGGTTCCATGTGCCATCAGTTGGGTGTTGTATTTGAACTTTTTGTCCGATGTTCAGGTTAGGTCATTTGTTGTTCCAAGCTGGTCATAGACATCTTTCATCTTCTTTTCGAGTATGCATCGTGTACTCCTGAGAGTATCAATGAGTGATGATTGGGGAGGTTTGTCCACACTTGCCTGCTGAATAGCAATTCTACATTGAGAGATGAAGTGTGCAAGTTTGGAATTGGAATGCATATTCAGTTCAAACAGTGCCGTGGAGCCTGTTCGCTGATGATCTGCGTTGCAAAGTTAGAGATCTTCTCCAAGTGTAAGTACAGGGTTTGTGATGGTGCTCCTTGTGGTCTTTGGTCCTTGTCATTCTCTTGATGTTTCTATGAATGCTGACCAAGGACAGTCCTTGGACACCGGTAGGCCTGTGATCACTGGACCTGTTGTGTCCACAATATAACATACCTGGGTGAGTTTTTGTAGTGACACTAGAGTGTAATGGATCCCAGGGATGGGATCTCTGAGCCATCGTATGCAGTTTGGCAGCGGTTGGTTGAATCATCACTTGCCACTTATGTGGATACATACATTTCAATGTACAAAGTGGAAGGATGTTTGCACTTGCACCGGTATCCAGTTTTGCATATAGGTTTTGCTGATCCTTCATCTGTGGGCATATAATCCTGACAGTGGCAAAGGCTTCTATTGGTACCGTTATGCCAATGCATTCTTTGATGTTTACCATGCTGAATGTCTGCTCACTTTCTGTGCTGATGTGCTGTCATCCTCATCATGTAACTTGGCTAGACATTTTGTGGATCTTGTCTTGACGCTGTTTGGTATGCACTCTTGGTTGTTTAGAATGCTGTACCAGTCTGGCCTCTAGTTGTGGCACTTCACGATGTTGAACCACTTGTTCTGGCCTTTGCTTTCTGCACTGGCAATTCTAATGTGCTCTGGTGCCACCTGCATCATTAAAAGCTGGCATTTTCTCAGTGCATGTATAAGACTCCACCACCCGCATTGCTTACTAGGCTTGCGTGCATTGCCTATAGTACCAATGGTGGGTGAATTATGCATAGCCTGTAGACTCTGTCTACCCATCAGTATGGCTTCCTCTTGCATCCGCTTTGTAATCGTGCCCCCGCGATGTAACCTTTGGGTTGGTCCAAGAGGTCTTTTGGAATGCTTATGTTAGGATAGATGCTATCACAAGCTTAATTAATCTGTCAGCTAGCTCTGCCACTGTGATGTCACAGTCATGCCCCTTTCCTCTGCATTTACATATGCATTGGTTAATGGTCTCTGTCAGTTGTTGCCTAAAGGACATGAATTCCAGATGGTATATTCTGAAGTTGAGCTTCACTCGTAATTGATTATCGAGTGTTTTTTTTTTCTGGATTTTTAAGATGGTCATTGGACAGACCTGATGTATAGGCATTCATTGTCTACAGCAATTTTAATTTTAATGGCTTGCTTATCTGGTTCAGAAATATTGAGGTCCAGAAAACACAGCTCAGTGCATTGTCGGAACAAGATATATTCAAATAGGAGATCCATTGCCTTCCAATTGTGTGTTGGAAATTTTTGTCGTCATCTTTTAGCTTTTTGCAGGGTTTTAAATGCTTTTTGACAGCTATTCAAGTTTCCTGCAGCTCTTTTAGAGTTAATTTAGCTCTGAGTTGCAGTACCTTTAATGGCTACCACTTGACTGCCAGAGTGGCATTGTTGAGCTCTTTCTGATTTTTCCCTGGTTGACCCTAAGTTCCACACACAAAGCAGTGGTTTAGGCAGGAAAGTGACTGCAGGACTTCAAACGTGAAAGCACACAATGAAAGAAACACTCTTTTACAGAATTCTTTTAGCATTTGAGAGCTATTACTTCTTCTTCGCAGCCCAATCTGCAGCACTGAGCTTCCCAAGGCCCCCTGTGGGGACAGTAAGCAGTAATGAATTCTCCCTGTCTGTGGAGTTCTGCTTAAAGCAATACTTGGAGTCTGCTGTTTAATTTCTGTCTCTGCTTAAATTTCAAAGCAGGTGGACTTTAATTATTTAAACTCTCCCAGATCTAAACAATCCTACTGGGACCTGATGCCTGCAGCCTGGAGTGGGTGCAATCCCAGAACAAAAGTATGGTGTATGAGGAATCCTATAAAGCTGCAGAATCACTTTCACATGGTTAGTTTTGATAGTTATTTCACTTTCACTTTACTTCTGCTGGATATGAAGGGCTGAGGTTTGTTTATTTTTCAGTAAAATCTTCAAAACCCATTCTGCCAATGCGCTGCCATGTTACATACTTCTTCTCCATTCAATGTAAACATGCCAATCATATACAAGGATTGGTGATACAATAATGTGGGTTCTTTATTTGAAGATAAGACCATAAGATGTAGGAGCAGAAGTAGGCCATTCGGCCCATCGAGTCTGCTCTGCCATTCAATGAGATCATGGCTGATCTGATAATCCTCAACTCCACTTCTCTGCCTTTTCCCCATAATCCTTGATTCATTCCCTTACTGATTAAAAATTTGTCTATCTCAGCCTTGAATGTACTTAACAACCCAGTCTCTACAGCCCTCTGTGGTAAAGAATTCCACAGATTCAGTACCCTCTGAGAGAAGAAATTTCTCATCATCTCTGTCTTAAATGGGCGACCCCTTATCTGAGGTTATGCCCCTCTGGTTTTAGACTCTCTCACAAGGGGAGCTTCTACCCTGTTAAGCCCCCTAAGAATCTATTATGTTTCAATAAGGTAACCTCTCATTCTTCTAAACTCCAATGAGTACAGGCCCAACCTACTCAACCACTCCTCATAAGAAAATCCCTCCACACCGGGAATCAAACTAGTGAACCTTCTGTGGACTGCCTCCAATGCCATTATATCTTTCCTGAGATAAGGGGACCAAAACTGTTCACAGTATTCTAGGTGTGGTCTAACTAGTGCCTTGTATAGATTTAGCAAGACTTCCCTATTTTTATACTCTATTCCCTTTGAAATAAAGGCCAACATTCCACTTGCCTTCCCTATTACCTTTTGAACTTGTATGCTAGCTTTGAGTTTCATGCACGAGGACCCCCAAATCACCTGTGCTGCAGCTTTCTGCAGCCTTTCTCCATTTAAATAATATTCAGCTCCTCTATTCTTCCTGCCAAAGCACATAACCTCATTTTTTCCCACATTATATTCCATCTGCCAAGTTTTTGCCCACTCAAACTGTCTATATCCCTCTGTAGACTTTATGTCATCCTCACCACGTGTCTTCCACTTATTTTTGTGTCATCTGCAAACTTGGCAATAGTACATTCACTTCCCTCATCCAAACCATTAATACATGTTGTAGATAATTGTGACCCCAGCACTGATCCCTGTGACACTAATTACAGGTTGCCATCCTGAAAATGCCCATCTCTCATCCTAGCTCTCTCTCTCTTAGTTAGCCGATCCTCTATCCATGCTAATATGCTATCCCCAATAACATGAACTCTTACCTTATTAAGTAGCCTTATGTGCGATACTTATTGAACGCCTTTTGGAAATCCAAATGTATTACATCTACTGGTTCCCCTTTATCTTTCCTGTTTGTTACCTCCTCAAAGAATTCTAACAAATTTGTCAGGCCTGATTCCCCTTCATGAAGCCATGCTGACTCTGCTTGATTATAGTATGCATTTCTAGATGCTCAGCTATTACATCCTTTATAATGGACTCTAACATTTTCCCAGTGATGAATGTTAAGTTAACTGGCCTATAGTTACCTGTTTTTTGTCTCCCTCCCCTTTTGAATAAGGGTGTTACATTGGCAGTTTTCCAATCCTCTGGGATTTTTCCAGAATCTAAGGATCCTTGGAAGATTACTACCAGCACATCCACTATCCTTGTAGCTACTTCCTTTAATATGCTAAGATACAACCCATCAGGTCCTTTAGCCCCATTATTTACCCTAGTACATTTTCCCTTGGTGATAGTTATTGTATTTATTTCCTCCCCCACTTTTGCCCTTTGATTATTTAGTATTTTTGGAATGCTATTAGTGTATTCTACCGTGAAGACTGATACAAAGTATTTATTCAACTCCTCTGTCATTTCCTGGTTCCCCATTATTATTTCCCCAGCCTCATTCTGTAAGGGGTCTATGCTCAATTTAGCCTCTATCTTCCTTTTTATATACTTAAAGAAGTTGTCACTGTCTGTTTTTATATTACTTGATAGTTTACTCTTTATTTTCTCCCTCTGTATTGTTTTTTTAGTTGTTTTTTGGTCACCTTTTGTTGGTTTTTAAAACTTTCCCAATCCTCGGGCTTACCACTAACCTTTGCTACATTGTATGTTTTTTCTTTCAATTTGATACTGTCCTTAACTTCCTTGGTTAACCATGGTTGATCCCCTTTCTAGAATCCTTCTTCCTCGCTGGGATATGTCTTTGTTCAGAGTCATGATCTATTTTCTTAAACGTCTGCCATTGTTCATCAACCGTCTTTTCTGCTAAACTCCTTTCCCAGTCTACTCCAGCCCACTCTGCCCTCATTCTACCACTGCTGCTTCCAGACTGACTACAAGTCATAGAACTAATACATCACATCCTGTCGAGGTAGGTAATGATTAATAGCAGTTTAGGATATGCTCCCTTAAAGGTGCAAGCACATCATTTTGCAACATGTGTCCCAGTCTGATTAACCCTATGTCACAGTCTGATTAACCCCTTGGCCCAGTTTGATTAACCACGTCCCTCTGATTCCAGGTATATGGGCTGATCAAGAGCTGCTGGGAAGAAGATCCAGAAAAACGACCAGACTTTAAGAAAATTGAGGCTACACTGGGCAAGATATTCAGGTTGGTGGACATGGGTGAAATCTGTACTCCAACACAGCAACTGCATCCCAGCACAGGGATCAAGAAGGAATTGTATCTCATCGTGTTGCAGTGACACAGAATCGCGCGATGAGGCAATTTATAGGTGTCAATTAACATAAGAAAATCTTAAATTAGTAGACCATTTAGTCCCTCGAACCTGCTCTGCTATTCAGTTAGATCATAGCTGATCTGTATAAGTCCATCCACCTGCCTTGATTCTGCAACCCTTAATTAATAAATATTTTGAAATTTTCAATTGCTCCCCACGCCACACCCGCGGCCCCCCTACCCCGCGCCCTGCAGCCTCAACAGTTTTTTGAGTGCGAGAATTCCAGAATTCCACTAACCTTTAATAAGCTGGATGGATATGGATCTGGAACAAGAACAGAACAGATGGATCTGGTTGAACAGGTTGTCGAACATTAGACTCCCTGAGCCATTCCTGATCACTTTTACATTGCTCTCCATTCACTCCACTTCCCTCTGGCACATGACATCCAATGTGATTGTGACCATGGTAACTGTTTCCTCCTCGTGCTTCTTAACCTGCCCGCAGCCTTCAATATGGTTGAGCATGCCATCCACCTCCAACTCCACTCTTCTATCAGCCACCTGGGGGGAGCTGAATTTGCCTGATTCCATTCTTCTCTGACCAGTCATAGGCAGAGTATCACTGACAATGGCTTCTCTTCTCAGGTAAAAGCAAAGTACTGCGGATGCTGGAAATCTGAAACAAAAACAGAAAATGCTGGAAAAACTCAACAGATCTAAGCATCTGTGGAGAGAAAAAAAAGAGTTAATGTTTCGAGTCCTTATGACTCTGCTCTGAAGAGTCATAAGGACTTGAAACGTTAACTTTTTTTTCTCTCCACGAGGCTGTTAGACCTGCTGAGTTTTTCCAGCATTTTCTGTTTTTGCTTCTCTTCTCAGTCCTGCAGTTACATCTAGTGTCCCCCCACAGGATATATGCTTGGCTCTCCCACTCCTATTTCTCATCTCCATGCTTCCCCTTGGCAACACCATCCGAAAACACAACATCAGGTACCATATGTATGCTGACGACACCCAGCTCTACCACACCACCACCTCTCTCCGCCCCTCCATTGTCTCTAAATTGTCAGACTGTTTACCTGAGAGCCACTATTGGATGAACAGAAATTTCTTCCAGTTAAACATTGGGGAAACCAAAGCCATTGTCTTTGGTCCCTGCTACAAACTCTATTCCCTAGCCACCGACTCCCTTTCCCTGGGAGCTGCCTGAATTGATCGCAGGTTTGGTGTCGTATTTGACCCTGAGACGAACTTCTAATCTCATCTTCGTGCCATCATTAAGACTGCCCATTTCTACCTCCAGAGCCACCTGACTCCGCTCCTACCTCAGCTCACCTGCTGCTGAAACCCTCACCCATCACTTTGTTAGGTATGAATTTGATTATTCCAACACATTCCTGGTCAGACTTCCAGCTTCCATCCTTCCTAAACTTGAGCTTATCCAAAACTCTACTACCCATATCCCAATTCACACTAAGTCCTAGTCACCCGTCACCCCTGTGTTTGCTGGTTTACATTGACTCCCTATTGATTTGGTTTCAAAATCTTCATCCTTCTTTTCAAATCCCTCCATGGCCTCAGCCACTCTATCACTGTAAACTCCTCTAGCCCTACAATTCATTGAGACACCTGCACTCCTCTAATTCTACCCTCTTGCACATTTGCAATTTTCATCGCTCCACCATTGGTGCCGTACCTTCAACTGCCTTTGCTCTAAGCTAAGAATTTCCTCCAAAATTCTCCCTGCCTTTCTCTTCTTCTTGAAGGCACTCCTTTGACCAAATTTGTGGTCATCTATCCTAATAGCTTAGAACGTAAGAACAAGGAGCAGGAGTCGGCAATTCAGACCCTCAAGCCTGTCCCGCCATTCATTACAAACATGGCTGATCTCATTTCGGCCTCAACTCCAATTTCCCGCTCTCTCCCCATATCCTTTAAACCCATTACTAATTAAAAATCTGTCTATCTCCTCAAATTTATCAGCGTCCCGGCATCCACTGCACTTTGAGGTAGTGAATTCCACAGATTCACGACCCTTTGAGAAAAGTAATTAGTCTCAAAGTTAGCTCAATAACATTCCTGTGAAGCACTTGGGGGCCTTTTCCTACAATTGCTTTATAACCAATTAAATACTTTTCATTGGCATAACATAGGAACAGCCAATTTACGCACAACAAGCTCTCACAAATGGCAATGTGATAGTGGCCAGATAATCTGTTGTAATGATATTGTTTGAGGGGTAATAAATGGACCAGACTGGACATGGACAAGGCACAACCCTGGGTGCATCAATCTTGATTATGTGCTTAAATCTTTGGAGTTGGATTTGAACCCATGACCTTCAGGTCCAGAGGCGAGAGCTACCCACTGAATCATACTGCCTCCTTCTGGGTTCTATATTGGATGTCTAATTGAATATTCCACATGTCCAAATTTGATGGCCAACTTCATCAACTGCTTAATCCAGGTGCTAGGGTGAGGCACAGAGGCATGCCTGAAAGTGAGGCACTTTCTGTCTCAGGCTAGTCCTGCTTCGTGATGGATTGAGGCCCGAATGCGCTACAATCATTTTCCTTCGTTTCTTGTCACAAATCCGCCCTGCAGCTCAATCCTGATCTTCTGTATTATTATGACACAGCCGATGGTAAAGGCTGAGTTGCTCAAATCCTAGAGGGAAACTTAAAACAACTCTCATAACCCATTTTTGCAATTTGTATGTTTCGAGATGCAGACTTTGAATTCAGTGATAATAAGACCACTGAGTCTGAAGAGGTTTTTTTTATAAAACTAAATTAAACATTTATTAATACAAGAAAAATTGTAAGCACATACATATGTCTACAAAATTACTACTATATAAACTACAAAAATCCCCTAATTAATCTAACTCTCAATTACACCCCCGTTAAGGCAACAGTAAAACTCATAGATTTAAAAGACCCCAGGCAAAGTACATTTGACCTTAGAAATTCAAAATAAGGTTCCTTGCAAGTTGGTTCCTTGCAGACACAGTTGGAGGTGTACAGGCTGGTTAGATTTTAAATGCCTCTGCCTTACACACACAAACTCCTTTCTGTTTATACCCAGCTTTTCCTTTGAATGTAAATTTTCCATTGTATCACTAGGCTCTAAACGTTACATCGTCTAACAATAATACCCTTTCATTCCACCAATTTCATTAGTAAACTGAAAAAAATAAACACATTGTTTAGCGTCTTCTAGCTAGGTGCAAGATTTGACCCATCCTTTTGAATGCTTTATTTAAAAATGCAAATTGCCCCCTTGACACCTATGTTTCTAAACTTCTCCATGTTTATCTAATTACCATTTCAAACCTACTTCTTTCTATACATCAAAGCCCCTACACCGTCTGGCTTTAATCCAATTGTGATACACACAGACACACACATAGACACAGACCCTACTAGAACTCTGCTTAAAAAAAAAATTCCAATAACGTTATAGCCATTAATCTCTTCATGACAATATGGGCAGAAGGAAACCTTTCTATCCTATGTGTTGAAATTACACACCATGAAAGGGAACTTGTTGTTAATTTACCTGTTTCGTCACCATCAGGCTATCATTATCATTGAAGGAAGGCGAGAAAGATCAAAATTCCCCTTCATGGTACGGCCCTGAGAGTCACTGTCCTGTCAATAGCTGGCCTCCACTTGCACTCCCATTGATATCAATCAATAATTGGGAAGTGGACCCCTAATATCTTTGAGACGGTCCCTTTGAGATTTCCTGTTGATCTATGGAATCCATAATTCCCCCCTCTCAGGGCATCAGCATCAGAACCCACAGCTCAGCCTCGTGTTCACAATGGTGAGCAGATCTTTTAAGTAAGTGTGCCAATGCCACAGTGTGGTTTGGGACATGGAAATTGACTTCCAGGCACATTATGGGATGCTGTAGTCAGGTTTCCATTGAATCTTTTACAGCACGTTCTACAGTGAAACGGACAAGAGCTACATGGACACGCTGATCCGCCGACTCCAGATGTATTCGAAGAACTTGGAGCACTTGGTGGAGGAGAGAACAGTCCTGTACAAGGCCGAGCGTGACAGGGCAGATCATCTCAACTACATGCTGCTGCCAAAGTGAGCAAGATCAGTCTTTGTCTTGTTTTTTTTTTGGATCTCTATCGTCTTTACTCCTTGTTCACCGCAGTTTTATTTCTGCTTATTTATCAGACTATCTATCCTGCAAGTTATTTAGCTGCCTATTCGTATGTTTGATTCACTGCCCATGCAATGTTTACCTTGATTGTCTATCTCACAGTTTGATTGTCTGTCTCGATAGATATTAAGTGGATCCTAAGCCAGAAGGTGAAGTATGAAATTAAACTAAAATTCTTTTCTTGATAGTTAATTTAGTTACAGAATGCAGAATTACATATGTCTGCCTCATATCTACTAACACCCACTGTCCCAGGATTTTTCCTTTATACTTTTTTGAGTAAACAAAAAACAAACGAACTAATAAACAAATTAAATCACTGACGGCCCCTTAAATGGGCACTGTAACAGAAAACATATTTTTTAAGGAAATTTAATTGCCTAATTTAAAACTCAATTCACAATTGCCCTTGAGAAGGTAGTGGGGATCCACCTTCTTGACTGCTACAGTCCATCCAGTGTAGGTACATCCACAGTGCTGTTAGGAAGGGAGCTAGAGGATTTTGATCCAGTGACAGTGAAGGAACTGCAATAATATTCCAAGTCAATTTGGTGTGTGGCTTGGAGGGGAACTTGCAAGTGATGGTGTTCCCATGCATCTGCTACCCTTGTCCTTCTGGGTGGTATAGGTCACGTGTTTAGAAAGTGCTGTTGAAGAAGCCTCAATGCTTCTTGCTGCAATGCATCTTGTAGTTGCTGCACACTGCTGCCACTGTGCTTTGGTGGTGGAGGGAATGAACGTTGAAGGTGGTGGATGGGGTGCCAATCAAGTGGGCTGCTTTGTCCTGGATGGTGTTGAGCTTCTTGGGTGTTATTTATTTATTTAACAAATGCAAATCCCCAAAGCCAGACGATAGCCTCCTCATTTGCTGAGTTTGAGGTGATTAGTCCACCACTTAGAGGGGACACTTTAGGTAATGTGCAGCATTGTTTGTGTCTCTCCACAAGTGCATGAGGGGCTTGCACTGGGCCCCGGCAATGGAGGTTGGATGCACAGGGGCCCTGGCCTGTCCTGAACCTGTTTAGCAAGGACCACTGTTGCTGTGGCCATTCAAAGCCTACTGCTTGACAGCTGGGATTTTTCACAAGGAACTTGTTAGTGAATCCCTGTGTTTCCCATTCCTTGATCCGAAGAATCTTGCTCAGAAAGGGTGCTCCTTATGGGGCACCGAGATGGAAGGCAGGTGGGTTGAACAGATCATCATTGGTGACAAAGTGAGGTGCAGCATGGATGGTTTCAACCTGCGCACCCCAGACAAGTGCAGTGTCGGGCACTGCGTAAATTAGTAACCTTATTAGCAATCTGTTCAATCTCATCTTGCTCAGTTGTGGGACTGTTTTGATACTTTTGGAAATGAAAACTGGCACAACCTTGAGTTTAATATATGTTTGGAGAAACTCGATAAATATCTTACCTATCCTTAATTTACCTGTAAGTTGAACTATGTTGTTGACATCCCAAATTTGGCCCTTGTTGCACCTCTGTCTCAGGTATATAAATAGTCGTTTGGTTGTACAGAACTTAAGTTTCACTGAAAACAGAGACATGCTGAAGCTTTTCGTCTTGCACTCATCAGCACACTTCACAAGAATACCAATATAAGGGGAAAACAACAATTTATACTGTATGAGAAGAGTGTTGATTGGTTAGCAAGTGGACTCTGATTGGTACAGACATTGCAATGGAGAATGCACCAATTGATGGTGACTGACATTTAACTGCCAAGCATTATTAGAAATTTAAACTAGGTAGCTTGACCCTGATTGATCAAGGCATTGCCCTGAGGAATGTGTCAGCAAATGGCCGTCACTTATTTTGTTTAACTGAAACAGGTGCAATGTGTGTAACTCTTTCAGAGTCAAACAATTAAACTAAATTAACAAAATGAGGGATAAAGTAAACACAGCCCCTAAGTTAGGTTAGCTGTAAAACCAAAGACAAAGTTTAAAGAAAACTTACAAACATCAAATCAAAATGTGATTAAGAGGGTCGATAAAGCATCCCAACGCCCGCGGTGCCCACCGAGCACGGAAGGCCTCGACGGTGCCGGCAGACACCATGTGCTCTCTCTCCAGGGACACCCGGCCGCGAACGTAGCCAGGGAAGAGGGGCAAACAGTCAGATGGGACAACGCCCTCCATCGCCCACTGCCTGGACCTGTTAATGGCTAACTTGGTCAAGCTCAGGAGCAGGTTCATGAGGAGGTCCTCCTACTTCCTGGCCCCCCTCCGCACCGGGTGTCCGTAGCAAACAAAACAGTAATAAAAGGTTCTTGAAATAACTGAAAAGGGAGTGCAGCCTACAACAATTAACATAAACATGGTCCACAGACTCCACAAGACCGCAAAAAGGGCAGGTATCTTGGGAGTCCGTGAACCGACACTCTACGATTGTAGGGGACTGCTGCGTGCAACACCCTCCACCCCGATGGAAAGCGGGAGGACACCTCCATAGAGGGCCTCCCAATGGGGATCTCCGCCGTCGGACGGCAAAAGGCACGCCAGGGCATGTCCGGGTGGCGGGCGAGGGCAAGGAAGTGAAGGGAGTGCAGCAGCAGTCCGTACAGGGAACTCCTCCGCGTGTGCTAAATGACACAGAGGGCATTTCCCTGAGGTGGCTCATATTTTTGCGGGGCACCGGCTCCCAACGGAGGGTTCGGGGCTTGGGGCCAATGTGGAATTCCTTCCAAACAGGGGAACGCTCAGACGGAAGACCACCGTGCACCTGGGCCACCTCGAGACCCAGTATAATGTCGGGGGCGAGCACGACCGTCTTAAGGTCTTGAATGGCATTGGCCCTGAGCTGGACGCCCACAGACGCACAATGCGCTAACTCCTGTGGAAGCATCCAGCCCACTCCGCCACCCAGCATGCCCCCGATCCTGGTCACCCCGGCAGCCACAGCCCTCCTCTCCACCAGCCACTGAAATGGACGGAGAGGCGGATTCCTGAGCAGCGGCTCTTTGACGATAGCCGCTACTCCTGACGGGGGAAAGCTGCGCCACGAGGCGACGATGTTCCAGACTTTGATCAGGTCCTGGTAAAAGACGGGCAATGCCTGCAAGGAGCCATGAAGGCCCCTCAGCTCTATAAACAGGAGCTGCACATCATAATTCAGGCCGTGCACCTGGCGGAAGAAATACGTCGCCAGGGCACACCATCTCGGAGGAGGCTCGACGTAAAGGTATCACTGCAGGGCCTGAAGGCGGAAAGTCGCCACCTGGGTGCGAAGGCCCACCAGCGCCTGTCTGCCCTCCCAATGCGGGAGACTCAGAGCCTCAGCAGTGACCCAGTGCAATCTTTTGCCCCAGAAGAAGTCGACGAGCATTCTCTGGATTTTCATGACAAAGTCCAGGGGGCTGCAATATGTGTACACATTCTTTCTGTCTGCAAAGAACAGGGCCCTGGGTATTAATATATGTAGCTTCCAGTACACGCAAATGCGCCACATTGTGAGTCAGACTCCCAATCTTAAATTGGTTGTCAGTGTAATTCTTAGCACATTGAGGATTATTTAGCAAAAGTGGTCCAGGCGCGGAAACACATCTAATGTTGAGCACTGTGTTTTGAGTTTTGCAAGCACAGGCTGCTTGGGTACGGTCTATACCTTGCCCGTTGTAAACAATGGCTGAGACATGCTGTTTGATACAATCTGCTAGTCGCTGGGATGTGTGGCCTACATACTTCACAGCACACTGGCACTGAAATTCATATACCATATTACTAATTTGATAGGCAGAACATCTTTTTGGCTTGACAGCAGCATCCTGTTAGTGGCAAATACCACTGCATACTTGAGGCATGAAACAGCTAGCTTCACCTGTTGCTCAAAGTTTTGAGATACATTGCCCTTCCAGGGTAATCTGAGGTATACTGGGCATGTTTCAGGGCTGAAAGTGACGGTCTTAGGCCCGTTCATGAGTTTGGGTGATATACAGTGTGAGATGATCTGATCAGGGTAGCCATTATCCTGCAGGATGCCTTTGATGCCCCTATTTCAGCACCATGTTGCATGGTGAGCAAAGGGCTCAGGCCCTGTTGACAAGGTTGCTGATAAGACCGATCTTATAGAGTGTGGAACTATAAGATTCACAACGTATATTGACCAGTGAAAGTAGGCTTGCAATAGACAGTGGTAGAAATCTCCTGTCAGATTTCTCAACTAGTAAATCAAGGAAAGGAAGTTCATTTGACTGCTCAATTTCAAAATTGAATTAAACCCAAGATTGTGCCTTTTTTTCATTTCCAAACATATCGATAATGCTAAAATGAAACAGTCCCATGATCGAGCGAGCGTTTACGTGAGGTGAGATTGAACAGATTGGTAATAGGGTTACTAATTTATGTCATGCCCTATACTGTGCTTAGTCTGAGGTACACAAATTTCTTTCATTTTTTTGATTTGATCCGTTTATGCCGCTATTTTGCTTCAATAGATGACCGCACCATAAACAGTACCCATTTGAAACATGTTCACACCATAAACTCTGTTAAGTGGATGCAGTTTGGCAACACAATTAATGACACCACTAAACACTCTAACCATGTACTCTCAGAAAGCAAGGAGTTTGTTCTCGCGCACAGTTTCAATTTTAGTGCGCCTTCATCCCAAATCAACCGGGAAGAGGTAATTGCTGAGTTCGAACTCCCATACTCCCATCTACCCCGCCACAAACCAGCATCCACTGAAGATACTGGAATCCTTGAAAGCGTGCCTAGCTGGTCTAGTGCACGCATATTGCGGGATTCCAAACGTCCTGTGTGACTTTCACATGCAATGCACATGTCTTCCAGCGTTGTGAGGCCTTAAGAACAACCCGGACATACACCTGACAAAGGGAGAGGAATAGTCATCTTTAACAAGCATGACTATATCAACAAAATGCATGCCATTCTTAATGACAGGTCCAAATTCGTGTCCATTGAACCTGCCGCTCAACATGACCGGACAGCCTTGCTCGGAAGTAAGGTAAAAAAATGCTTGCTGGACTTGTGTAAGAGCAATGAGCTACTGCGTGTTATACATGACAGGGTTCATCCTCACGGTTCGCTATGTCCACATATGTATGGGCTGCCCACGACACACAAAAGTGATGTCCCTTTATACCCTATCTTATCTATGACCGGTTCTGCACAACATGAATTGGCCAAATGACTGGGAGAATTGTTACAACCAGTTTTGAGCAAGTTTTCCACATACAGGGTGAAGGAATCCTTCACATTTGCGAAGGCCACACAGGACTTGCATATCGATAGCAATGCTGTGTCCATGTGCTCATTTGACATTGCTAGCTTATTCACCAATGTTCCACTTAAGGAAGCTATAGATATTTGCACTGCAGCACTATACCATGGCAACCTATACCCGCCACCATTGTGAATCTGTATTCATTATACTTATGAACCTGGCAAATCATGCAGTTATGGTGTCGGTTTTAATGACACCATAATGATGCCCAAATAGATGGTGTTGCCATTGGGATCCCCTCTAGGCTCTCGCAAACATCTTTGTTGGGTTCCATGAGAAATGTGTCTTCAATGGAATGACACCTAACCTCCTACCTCTCGCATATTTCTGATATGTGGATGATATGTTTGCTATATTTAAATCCGCAGCTGCATGTAATAATTTCCTTACATGTCTTAATGTGCTCAAATTCACTTTGAAATTGAATAGTCAAATGAACTCCCCTTCCTTAATGTACTAGTTGAGAAATCTGCCAGAGGGTTCTCTACCACGGTCTGCTGTAAACCTACCTTCACTGGTCAGTATATGCGTTGGGATTCTTACGGTTCCACACGCTATAAGATTGGTCTTATCAGCAATCTTGTAAACAGGGCCAGAGCGATTTGCTCACCATGCAAGCTTGATGCTGAAATACTTATGAACATATGAATTAGGAGCAGGAGTAGGCCATTTGGCCCCTCGAGCCTGCTCTGCCATTCAATAAGATCATGGCTGATCTGAATGTGACCTCAACCCCATATTCCTGCCTACCCCCCGATAAACTTTCACCTCTTTGTTAATCAAGAAGCTATCTAGCTCTGCCTTAAAAATATTCAAAGACTCTGCTCCCACTGCCTTTTGAGGAAGAGAGTTCCAAAAACTCACAACCCTCTGAGAGAAAAAAATCTCCCGTCATCTCTTAAATGAGACCCCTTATTCTTAAACAGTGACCCCCTAGTTCTAGATTCTCCCGTAAGAGGAAACATCCTCTCCACATCCACCCTGTCAAGACCCCTCAGGACCTCAGAGGTGACTTAATTAACACCTTTTACTCTTCTTGTATCCAGTGGATACAAGCTTAACCTGTCCAGTCTTTCCTCATAAGACAACCCGCCTGTTCCTGGTATTAGTTTAGTAAACCTCTGAACTGCTTCTATCGCATTTACATCCTACCTTAAATAAGGAGACCAGTACTGTGCGCAGTACTCCAGATGTGGTCTCACCACTGCCCTGTACAACTGAAGCATAACCTCCCCACTTTTGTTTCAATTCCCCTCACCATAAATGATAACATTCTATTAGCTTTCCTAATTACCTGCTGTACCTGCATACTAACCTTTTGTGATTCATGCACCAGGACACCCAGATCTCTCTGAATCTCAAAGCTCTGCAATCTCTCACCATTTAGATAATAAGCTTCTTTTTTATTCTTCCTGCCAAAATGAATAATTTCACATTTGCGCACATTATATTCCATTTGCCAGATCTTTGCCCACTCACTTAACCTATCTATGTCACTTTATAGCGTCCTTACGTCCTCTTCACAATTTACTTTCCTACCTATCTTTGTGTCATCAGCAAATTTAGCCACCATTCCTTCAGTCCCTCCATCCAAGTCATTTATATAAATTGCAAAAAGTTGAGGCCCCAGCACTGATCCCTGTGGC
This sequence comes from Cetorhinus maximus, assembly GCF_964194155.1. NCBI lineage: Eukaryota > Metazoa > Chordata > Chondrichthyes > Lamniformes > Cetorhinidae > Cetorhinus > Cetorhinus maximus. Next base: position 7,410,438 of record NC_135907.1, on the reverse strand, counting down.
ACACCACTCATCACATCCTGCCAACCAGAAAAAGACCCATTTATGCCAACACTCTGCTTCCTATTAGCTAGCCAATCTTCCATCCATGCCAATATGTTACCCCCTACACCATGGGCTTTTATTTTCTGCAATAACCTTTGCCTGGAACTTTATCAAATGTCTTCTGGAAATCTAAGTACAGTACATCCACCGGTTCCTCTTTATCCACAGCACGTGGTTCCTTCAAAGAACTCCAATAAATTGGTTAAACATGATTTCACTTTAACAAAACCATGTTTATTCTGCCTGATTGCCTTGAGTTTTTCTAATTGCCCTGCTATAACATCTTTAATAATAGCTTCTAATATTTTTCCTTTGACAGATTTTAGACTAACTGGCCTGTAGTTTCCTGCTTTCTGTCTCCCCCCCTTTTTGAATAAAGGAGTTACATTTGTTATTTTCCAATCTAATGGAACCTTCCCCGAATCTAGGGAATTTTGGAAAATTAAAACCAATGCATCAACTATCTCACTAACCACGTCTTTCAAGACCTTAGGGTGCAGTCCATCCGAGCCTGGGGATTTGTCAGCCCACAGCCCCAACAATTTTCCCGAGGTCCTCCCTCCCTTCCATTTCCTGATTTACAGCTATTTCCGAGATGTTACTTGTGTCCTCTCAAGGAGCAGGAAGTGACCAATTCTCTTTTGCTTTCAATTCTAGGCCGGTAGTGATATCGTTGAAGACAACGGGTCGGGTTGAGGCTGAGCTTTTTGAAGAAGTGACCATCTATTTTAGTGACATTGTAGGGTTTACCACCATCTGTAAGTTCAGCACTCCCATGGAGGTGGTCGATATGTTAAACGACATGTACAAGAACTTTGACCAAATCCTGGACAATCACGACGTCTACAAGGTATGAAAGGGCTACTAAGAGATTCTAACTCTGGCGGAGTTGAGTCATTGCCACTGAGGTAAATGTCATTCACATTGCCCTTGGCCAGACCATACTTGGAGCACTGTGCACAGGTCTGGTCCCCTTACATCTACATGAAATATTTAATTGGATGTAAAGTGCGTTGAAGCATTCTGAGGTAGTGAAAGGCACCTTAGAAATGCAAGTTCATTCTTTCTTTCCTGTCAAAATGTCGACAATGACACTCTTGTTCATTTGGATCAGGTGGAGACTATTGGAGATGCCTACATGGTGGCATCAGGTTTGCCAAGGCGCAATGGAAATAGGCACGCAGTCGACATCACCAGGATGGCCCTGGACATTCTAAACTTCATGGGGTCATTCAAGCTGCCTCACCTCCCTGACCTGCCCATCTGGATTCGGATAGGTGTTCATTCAGGTAACAAGGCAGAAGCCTCACACCTATGTTCTCAAAGGGGAGGGTGTCAGAAGGGAGGGGGGAAAAAAGTGCTGGGAGTTGCTGCAGTCAGCAGGTATCTTTGAATTAGATAACTACTTGAAAAAGAGAGATTTGCAGGGTGATATGGGAAAGAGCACTGGAGTGAGACTAATTGGATAGCCCTTTCAAAGAAACAACACACACACAATGGGCCGAATGGGTTCCTACTGTGCTGAATTCTATGATTCTCCAATTTCCCTCTTACCATGGCTTTATCTGTCACAGGTCCATGTGCGGCAGGTGTGGTGGGGACCAAGATGCCGCGATACTGTCTGTTTGGTGACGTAGTCAACACAGCCTCACGAATGGAGTCCACAGGATTACGTAAGATCCGCAGTACTGTCCCACCCTCCTTCTCTCAATCTGACAACATCTCTCAATCCAGCTGCAATCTGTGTTTCTCTCCATCCCTGTTTGTCTCCCTGTAGATTTCCGTCTGTTTGTTTTTCTCTTTCTCACTGTCTGGTTCTCTTTTTCTCTCTGATCTCCTGTCTCTCTTTGACTCCCTGCAATGCTCTCTATCCCTGTCTCTCTCTGTATCTCTCTGGTTCAGTGTGTCTGTCTCTGTCTGCCTCTCTCTTTATCTCTCAGTCTGTATACTTTCTCTCTGTGTCTGCCTCTCTCTATCTCTGTGTGCCTCTAGGTTTAGCATGGGTTAGATATGGAGTATCTGCACTGTCCCATCAAACACTCCCAGGGCAGGTATAACACGAGTTAGACTACAGTGTCCCATGAAATACTCCTGGGGCAGATACAGCGATGGATAGATAGAGAGTAAAGCTCTGTCTACAACTAACATTGCAGTACCAATTAATGCTAGATGATAGGCAGCCACCTATTGGGTGTGTGTGTTTAAGTTGCCCTGTCTGATCTGATGTATGATCCTCACAGATTCAGGATGAATTACATTTTCATCCCCTCACTCAGGATTGAAGCCTTTATCTTTGCTGAGACGGTGTGCGTCCAATTTCCCTCCCTATTTGATTTGAATTATTCAAAAGAACTTTTTTTCTGAACTGCATTAAGAAACTAATATTCTTTTTCCTGCAGCATTAAGAATTCATGTTAACCAATCGACAATCAATATACTGAAGAGGACACAGTGTAAATTTGAATATGAGGTGCGGGGAGAGACCTACCTGAAGGTGATACTGTTCATTTTATCTATTTACATTTCTGCTACTCAAAATTTTCATTGCTGAGATTGATTGACTTCTGTTGGTATCAGGATACACTGAGCATGGGAAAATAAGAGTTGAGGTACAGATCCACCATGGATCTTAGCTCATGGTGGAAGAGGCTCGAGGGGGCTGAATGGCCTCTTCATGTTCCTATGTAGTGGCTGTTGTTCAGGGATCCCACCTCACACACTAAACTTTCTGAGAGAGTAGCAAGCCTATCAGCCCCTGGGCTTCTACTGTTGCTGCTCTTAATCACATAGAAAGAAAAACTTGTTTTTCTTTAATTCTTTCATGGGGTGTGAGCATTGCTGGCAAGGCCAGCATTTGTTGCCCATCCCTAATGCCCTTGAAATGAGTGGCTTGCTATGCCATTTCAGAGGGCAGTTAAGGTTCAACCAACATTGTTGTGGGTCTGGAGTTAAATGTAGGACAGATCAGGTAAGGACAACAGATTTCCTTCCCTAAAGGGCAGTGGAGAGCCAGATGGGTTTTTATGACAATCGATGATAGTTTCGTCATTACTAAGAATAGTTTTCAATTTCCAGATTTTTTTGTTAACTGAATTTAAATTCTAGCCTAAACCTCTGGATTATTACTCCAGTGATATTACCACTACACCACCATCTCCCCTATTTACATAGTGCCTTTCACAACCTCGGGACATTCCAAAGTACTTTACAGCCAATGAAGTACTTTTGAGGTATAGCCACTGTTGTATTGTGGTAAACATGGCAGCTACATACAAGCAAGATTCCAGAAACAGTAAGATGATAATGACCAAATAATCTGCTTTGGGATATTGGTTGAGGGAGAAAAATTAAGGCAAAATACTGGGGATCCTGCAAATTTGAAACAAAAAACAGAAAATGCTCAGCAGGTCAGGCAGCATCTGTGGAGAAAGAAACAGAGGGCAGAATTTCCCCTTTGACGTACAGGGGCAAGCCCCGCACGTCCGTGCGTAAAATGATGCGCGGTGACGTCGGGCAAGCGTCCCAACATCACTGCGCGCCATCACAATATTTCGCTGGGTGGGTGCGCAATGATGTCCGACGCCTGCCCATCATTAATTAACAGTCCACTTAAGGCCCTTGAGGCGCCAATCGACGCCAATTTTTCAGTGCCCGTGCAATCTTCGGGTCGGCGCATGGGCGCAATGGGCAGGCGCGTAGGACATATTTGTATTAACTTCATCTATGGATGGGATAAGAGGGCTCACTGGGGTTGCGAGTGTGCACAGCCAAGTATTTATTTATGAAAGTTTTTGAAACTCGCCTGTGTGATCTGCAGTACTTCAAAACACGTACCAGTTGCTTTATCTGAACTCTTAACCTTCAGGTCAGCACTCTGCAGTGAGTAATCTTTTCTGGGCCTGCAGGTTTCAGGAAGTCTTCCCTTAGCCTGGGAATGGGAGCTGATCTGTCCATTGGAGGCAGCTCCTTTGAGGAGGAAGGGAGGGCTTGAAGCAGGAGGAGGCCAAGAGTGCACATTCAGCCACCAGGGGAGCCACCTTTGGGAGGACAGACGCAGGCACAAGGGGCGCAGGGCCAAGAGGTAGTCCAAGGTGGAAGGGGCCACAGAAGACGCCACTATCCTGCTGCCAGGGTTTACAGGTGGCGAAGCAGATACCTCAATATGTCTGAGGTGCAGTGCCGAAGGAGGCTCCGTCTCTCAAGGGAGACAGTCAACTATATCTGTCAGATGATTGGTCCAGAGATCTCCACTAACTGTGTGGGTGGACACCCCATGCCTGCGGTTCTGAAGGTCACAGCTGCCCTCAACTTCTATGCACATGGCTCCTTCCAGGGGCCAGTGGGTGATCTTTGCGGTGTCTCCCAATCAGCTGTCCACACTTGTGTCAAGCAGGTTATAGACACTCTGTTCAGGCGTGCATTGACCATCATCCACTACCATTGGGACCAGGCAAGCCAGACACACTGAGCCAGAGGCTTCGCGGCGATTCCTGGCTTCCTCCACATCCAGGGTGCAATAGACTGTACACATGTGGCCATCAAGGCGCCAGCAGGTGAGCCCGGTGCCTTTGTCAACAGGAAGGGCTTCCACTCCATGAACATGCAGATAGTGTGTGATCACAGGATGTTGATCTTACAAGTCTGTGCAAGGTACCCAGGCAGCTCCCACAACTCCTACATCCTCAGACACTCCCAGGTGCTGGGGCTGTTCAGTGCTCCAGCCTGGCTGGATGGATGGCTGCTGGGCGACAAGGGCTATTCCCTCAGAAGGTGGCTTATGACGTCTCTCCGCCAACCAAGAACAGAAGCTAAGCAGCGGTACAATAGGTGCCACGTCTCTATAAGGGCTGTGGTGGAGAAAACCATTGGTTTTCTCAAGATGCGGTTCCGATGCCTGGACCGCTCAGGGGGCGCACTCCAGTACCCCCCAGATCGTGTCTCGGTGATACTGGTTGCATGCTGCGCTCTCCACAATTTTGCGCTGGAAAGGGGGAATGCAGTGGACGATGGCTGCACACGATGGGTCCAGCAGTGAGTCTGAGGATGAGCATGCACAGGGAAATGCTGAAGGGGTAGACGCTGTCCTGGGCATACTCCAGTGAGGCAGAGACACCATCCAACGAACCTTCAGCTAGCACACCACAGATGGACCACTAGGACAAGCCTGGGCTGTAGGCTCGATACTATACACCTTAAGTGCAAAATATACCAGGTTAGGAACAGTCACTAAGGGCCTTGTTAGTAAAGCTGAATGTCCAGCAAAGCACTCATTACAGTTTTGGAAACCATACACATGCAGAAGAAAAGAGGCACCCTCAGCCATGGTGACATATCTGAATTTATTATGTCAAGCAAACCAACTTATTCCAAAAAAAAGAGATAGTGTTACCAAACAAAGCAAATCATAAGGACCTCATCTTGGGCCAATACAAAAGCACCAATGAAAAACCCATGGTGTGCCTAAGGTGCCTTATGTTTTCATTTCTGGGTGCTACGTCTTGGTACTGCCCCATCGCTGGGAGTGGCATCTGAGACAGCCTGCTGACTCTGCTGCCCTGTTGGCCTCAATGACCTTGGCAGTTGTCCTCTGGCCCGTGGAGCCAGTGCTGGCCCCACCTGGGAGGGAGCTGCCACAGCTGGCATCTCCCCAGTCATTGCAGCCTCACTGGATGGTACAGTCACTGGGAGAGGGGCAGAGGAGCTGGCGCCCTCATCCGGAGCACCCTGAGAAGTGCCCACATAGACGCCAGGCAGCTGCTGCGCCGACATGAGTTGCTTCGGACCTCCCTGCTCACCGTGGATGGATGGGCACTGAGCTGGGAAAGTTGATGCCCAAACCATCTCCCACACTGGCACTGACCAGATGAGGACATTGCCGATGTGAGGGCTTGCTGGTCAGAGCGCATCCCCAGGAAGCCATGAAGGGTCTCCTGGAGTAGCCTCTCCACGAGAGTCGCCACTCTCCACGGAGGATGCATGGCGCTCGGACATGTGGCTCATTGCTTCGGCAATCGTCCGCATAGACTCCTCCACCGTGGAGACCAAGCCAAGCATAGCCTCATGTATCTCCCCTAGATGCTCCCGCACACCTGGCCACATTTCCTGTACCTGCTGCGTCGTGGACAACTCCAGAGGCACATCATCAGGCATCGACTGAACATGTGCCTGGCCCCCTGCAGTCCTCCAGTCCTCCTGCTGGCGCTATGGGCACTCTCTGTCTCTGCCAGCTCCTCCAGTGACTGTGAAGTGCCCTCACCGCTGTGCCCCGGGACAGTAGCCGATGTTCGAATTACCACCGAGGTGCTAATATCTGCGCTGGTGTCTGCCTCGCAGAAATGGTATGATGCTGGTGAGACTTCGGGCCCCTCAGGTGTGAGAGGGGGCTTCTGCTGCTCCTCCTGGCCCTGCTCCAATGATGCTGAAAGGGAGAACAAGGACAGTGGATCAGTTAACGAGGAGACAATGTCAAAGTGCATCCCTGTTCCCCTGGATCATTATGCACTCATCCTTCCATAACCAATGATCAAGCCATGTTGCAAAATTAAATCAATTAACATTCAGCACTGCTATGGCTGTTGGGAGAACAATGCTGACCTCACTGTTGGGCATAAATATCTGGCTGTGGCACCTCAGCCTCACCAACACTAGTGGACCTTGGTGCATGGCACCTCTCCAGATTCAGGGCCTCCTGCTTGAAGCGGCTAAGAATGGCGATCTGTGCCTGGCCGCTGCCAGTCCTCACATGCTCTGCCACGTTATGAGCATTCTTCTCCTGGAAATGAGAGATGAGCATTGATTAGTGAAAATTGCACATGGACTCTCTTCGCGCATGGCCCACCCCACCCACAGTGGGACACATCATGGCTCCAGTGCCTCCTCACCCCACTGCTGCCGAACACTCACACAAAGATGCTTGGCCTGCTCCACACCCCCCTACCTCCCCCTTGGCCACATGCTGCCTACATCACATTAGGCACCACACTGTATATCCTTCCATTGCAAGGAGGCGCAAGCATGTGGAATGCAGAGAGCAGCAGATGGTTCGTTGCCACGCCACCTTGAAGCTCCCCTCCCAGCATGTCATCACCCTGACTTGGACATGTTCTGGAGTTCAAACATAGCGCCTGGGTGCAGCTGTTCCAGGTTGCCCCCAAACCAGTCATGTGGGACTCAGTGTAACACATGCTGCGGGGGCAAAACACATCTCTTCATCACCCTCTCAGGCTGACCTCAGCATGGGCAGTATCTGCTTGCCCACTCAGCAAAGGACAAATGCCGTCAATGATTCAATGCAGTCACGACACTCAGACTTGGGGGTGGGAGGACAGCAGGGGGTGGGGAAAGCTGACCTACTGGGTTACATGACCAATGCCAACATGGTACTCATCCTGCCAAGTCGCAACGTTGTTGAAGCGCTTGCGACACGATCCAGATGCGCCGCACTGCATCGCAGGAGCTCACCACTTCTGCCACCTCCTCCCAGGCATGTTTCGTCATGTGGGGGGTGCCTCCTCCTCCCATCCTGGGGAACCAGTACCTTCCGCCGTGCTGCCACCTCCTCGAGGAGAACAGCAAGGTAGTCATCCAAGAAACGAGGGGCACACTGGCCCCCCGCCCTACCCTCTGGCCTGGCCTGTCCCGCTGCCCTACCCTCCGGACTGGCCTGCTTACCAGAAGCCCTCTGGTGAACCCTTCCACTTGACATTGTGAGCAGTGCTTCAGATAAACAGGCTGCCGGGTCGCCATTGGACCCAGTGGACAATGGACTCCTGCCGTCGCCTGCCCACTCCCGCTATCCTCGGGAGTTGCGCATTACGCTGGACAGGCCTTAATTGGCCCACCCACGTAAAATGGTGGAGCAGACTTGATTGCAGGAGGTGATCGGGCCCACGCCTACCTGCACCCACTCCCACTCCGTTCCCCCACCCCCCGCACCCCACCAACAGAAAATTCAGCCCAGAGTTAACATTTCAAATCGATGACCTTTCATCAGAAGAATTAATAAAGGGGTAAGTATTGGCCAGGACACCAGGGAGAATGCCACTGCTCTTTATCAAAATTGGTGTGCTGTGGGATCTTTTACATTCACCTAAGAGGGCAGACAGGGCCTTAATTGGTTTAAGGGCTCCAAAAGATGGCACCTCTAGCAGTGTGGCACTCTCTCAAACGGCAGCCTAGATTTTTGTGCCCGCCCTGGAGGGGCCTTGAACTCAGTCTTCTGACTCAGAGGTGAAATGCAACCTACTGGGTTACGGCTGAAAGGGCAATTGCACTTGGGTGCGCATTGCTAGGTCCCAGGGACTGACTTATGGGTGCTGACTAAGCAATCAGATCCACAGGTCATGTGATCTACACTGGGAGTAACCGATCTTTTATCTGTTTCAGGGAAGAGGAATGGAAGTCACCTATTGGCTCACGGGAGAAACAGACCGCAATTTTCGGCTGCCAGCACCACCTTCAGCGTAAGTGAGACAGGCAGAGCGTGCACTATTACCGACACTGAGGAGTAATGTTTAGTAATGGATATCTGAGCATCAACATCTGTTCCTCTCCACTTCCCTGAACTTACGGAGTTCCCTGAACTTTTACAAGTAAATGGCAGCTAGAGAATTATTTTTGTTATAGGGAAGCTGCCGCATTTATTGCCATCACCACTAGTTTCAGGATGGTGGTGCTGGGCCCTGTTAAGCTCTGGAATCTTGAATGTTGCTGAAGCTTTTCATCTTGCACTCATCAGGACAAATGCAAGAATATCAAATTTTGAAAAATCACAACAATTTATACTACAGGAGAAAAGGGCGCTGATTGGTTAGCAAGTTAACTCTGATTGACTGAGGCGTTTCCATGAGGAAAGCAATGGAGAACTATAGGCTCCCCAAGCTCCCCAGTAACTCAAAAAAAGGTGCAAGGCTTGAACATATTCCTTTTGTTTGCAGAGAACAGGTCCCTGTGTATGAATGTATGCCACTTCTAACAAGTGTAAATGCGCCACGTAATGAGGTTGACTGATTATCTTAAATTGTCTGCTAGTGTAGCTATTAGTGCACTCAGGATTGTTCAGCAAGTGATGCCCAATCACAGAATCACATCTAACTGTAGACGTTTTGGGTTTTGCAAGCATGAGCTAGTTGAGTACGATCTGTACTCTGCCTATTACGAGCAACCAAAGGGACATGCTGTTTGATTCAATCAGCCAATCATTGGGATGTACAGTCTATGTATCATTGCAATCGTACTTGCACTGAAAATCATACACGACATTGCTCAATTGTGCAGTAGGCAGAGGTCTTTTTGGACTGACAGCATCATTCTGTTAGTGGAAAATACCACTCACATAGCCATGCTGATGAGTGCAAGATGAAAAGCTTCAGCAACATGTCTATTTTTCAGCAATATTCAAGTTCTGTATGACCAAGCAACTGTTTGGAATCTTTGTGATAGGCGTTTGTCAATCATCCACAACTGAGTGGTTTGCTAAGCTACTTCAAGGGCATTAAAAGTCAAACATAGCTTGGGGCAGGCGCCTCAAGGAGGCCAGACCAGTCGTGGCAGATTTCCGTCACAGCATTAGTGAGCCAGTTGGCAGCTTTCATGGTCACTTTCCAGCTGCAAGACCACAAATGATGGGCTAGAACCCAACCTGTGCATTGCTCATCCAGCTGAACTACCTCATCTATAAATCTTGACAAGACTTCAAGGGGACCCCTAGGGTCCAGGATCGTCCTAGATCCTGTCATATTGCCAGTTGGTCACCTAGTCCCCACTGTATTCGAACACCCCGAGTCACTCAGTTCATACTATTCTATCGCCCTGTGTTGCCCAGCCCCCTCAATATTCTAACACCGTGGGCTTGGTTTTCCCTGCCCCAAGATGGTGGTCTGAGAGATGACGGTGTCAGGAAAATAGTGGGAAGCCATGTTACTACTGCTCCCCATCAGCCGGCAAATGGGGAAATTTCCCCAGCAGCGGGACCAAATATGAATAAACTCCCTGCCAAATGGAAGTGAGGAACCAACATAAATATTTAAGTGCCCATTTAAAGTCCATTCTTTGGGCCCGCAAGCATTTTGTGGCTTGCTGCTTGGGGAAGAAACAGCCTCCCTGCTGCAGCCTAGGAGCCATTGGGGCTGTAGGACCCATGGCCCCAAAAGGGGACTGCAGGCAGCAAAGGCCCCAAAGCCCTGATGGACCTTCAGGAGAGGCCTGCCCCCTTAATTCTTCTGGTTTTCAATTTTTAACTTACCTCTCCATCCTCGCATGCCCTGAGCTGCCCCCGCAGTGCCCGTCTCTCTCGGTGCGGCCGCTGAGGCTCTAGAACTACTCCCCTCTGATTGGGCCAGCTCCATCTATCTACATCCCGCTTACCATAATTGGACAGAAAACCCAGAAGCAACCAATTAAGAGGCCGCCTTCAGGGAAATAGCTGAGCCATTTCTGCTGCCAGCAAGTGCAGGCTTGGGACCCTCATTTCATCCTGATGTCTGGGTCCCAAAGCCCATGGTAAAATCCCACCCCCACCCCTTGTCATCCTGTCCCATCTAATTTCTAATGCCCTACGCCACGCAGTCGACACTGTACTCTAACACATTCTTAAACCCTCCTCTATCCCAGGGACAATCTGTTCGACCCAGTCTCCATTAAAAAGAGATGACAAGAGCATACCATTCAGCCAATTCATTCTACACCTAACATAGACTCTGCTCACCAATTTAATCTCCTTCCACAGTCCAAGTACACTCTTGAGGGTAATCCATTAGCCTGGATTGAGGATTGGTTAACAGACAGAGAACAGAGAGTGGGAACAAACAGGTCATTTTCGGAAAGGCAGTGTGTACCTAGCCAAGTCCCACAAGGATCAGTGCTTGGGACTCAGCTATTTACAATCTGCATTAATGATTCAGGTGAGGGGACTAGCATAATGTATTCAAAAGCAAAACACTGTGAAGGCTGGAAATCCGAAATAAAATAAAATAAAATGCTGGAATTAACACTCAACAGATCAGGCATGATCAACGGAGAGAGAAACAAAATTAATGTTTCAGGTTGATGAATTTTCATCAGACCTCAGTGAATGTAAGTTTGCTGACGGTGCAGAGTAAACAGTGAGGAGGACGCAAAGAGGCTACAAATAGATATAGACCAGATAAGTGACCGGGTAAGAAGGTGGCAGATGGAATATAATGTGGAGAAGTGTGAAATTATACAAAACAAGATCATAAAATGCTGGAAAAACCCAGCAGGACCTGGGAGCATCTGTGGAGAGAAAAACAAATTTAACATTTCAAGTCCATATGACTTCTTCAGAGCTAAGGAGTAGAAATGTGATTGATTTTATACGGTTTAGGAGGGGGTGGAGCAGGTGAAGCAAAATAGAAAGTCAGGGATAGGTGGGAGCTAAGGAGAGATGGACAAAGGTATCAATCAAATGTGGACACAAGACAAAGTGTGTTAATGGCAGTGTAAAGACTAAAGAAGGTGCTGATAGTGGCAGAACATGTTAATAGCAGAACAAGAGTGAGTGCTCTGTGTAAGCACAACATGGAAACAAGTGACAGATGACCCTGAGGGGGTAGTGGGGAGGGGTAAGTTTGGGGAAAAGGGATTTTAAATGAATGGATTAATGAAAATAAATAAATAAAAATTAAAATTGATACAATTTTTTTAAAAATTGGATTAAAAAAGGAGTAGAGATGGAGGAGATAGTTCATGGTCTGAAGTTGTTGAGCTCAATGTTAAGTTCAGAAGGCTGTAAAGTGCCTAAATGGAAGATGAGGTGCTGTTCCTCCAGTTTGCGTTGGGTTTCACTGGAACATTGCAGCAGGCCAAGGACGGACATGTGGGCATGAGAGCAGGATGTTGTGTTGAAATGGCAAGCGACAGGAAGGTCTGGGTCTTGCTTGCGGACTGAGCGAAAGTGTTCCGCAAAGCGGTCACCCAGTCTGTGTTTAGTCTCCCCAATGTAGAAGAGAACGCATTGGGAACAGCAAATACTGTAGACTAAATTGAAGGAGGTGCAGGTGAACCTGAAAGTAATGTTTGGGGCCTTAGACAGTGAGGAGGGAGGAGGTAAAGGGAAAGGTGTTGCACCTTCTGTGATTGCATAGGAAGGTGCCATGGGAGGGGGTGAGGAGTTGGGGGTGATGGAGGAATGGACCTGGGTATCACAGGGGGAAGGAACATTCCCTACGTAATGCTGCCAGGGGTTGAGGGGAAGATGTGTTTGGTGGTGGCATTATGCTGGAGTTGGCGGAAACGGCAGAGGAAATTATCCAGTTTGATAAGAAGGATAGAAAATCAGGATCTTTTTTAAAAGATGAGAGTCTAGTACATGTTGGTATTGAGAGGGATTTGTTGGTCCTTGTGCACAAATCACAGAAAGTTAACATGTAGATATAGCCAGCAGTTAAAAAGCCAAATAGTGTATTAGCCTTTCTTGCAAGGAGGTTGGAGTATAGGAGTAATTACCACACCGGGATTACTGTGTACAGTTTTGGCCTCTTTACTGAATGAAGGACATATTTACCTTAGAAGGTTTACTGGACTAATTCCTGGTGGAGAGGATTGTCCTATGAGGAAAGATTGAGTAGACTTGGCCGATATTCTCTGGAATAAATTTTCTTTTATTTTACTATATTCTCTGGAGTTTGGAAGAATGATAGGTGATCTCGTTGAAACGTATAAAATTCTTAAGAGGATTTGACAGGTTGGATGTCGAGAGGCTGTTTCCTCTAGAATCAGGAGTCACTGTCTCAGGATAAAGGGCAGCCATTTCAGTCTGAGATGAGGCGAAATTTCTACACTCTGAGGTTTGCGAATCTTTGGAATTCACTATCCCAGAGAGCTGTGGATGCTCAGTCATTAAGCATATTCAAAACTGAGATTGATAAATTTTTGGGCACTAAGGAAATCAAAGGATATGGGGATCTGGCAGAGAAGTGGAGTTGAGGTAGAAAGTCAGCCATGATCTTATTGAATGACGGAGCAGGCATCAGGGCTGTAATTGTTGATACTACCCCACCCGTTAAATCGTCTGTGGGAAAATTTCAAAATATTCAAGTGAAATCGCTGGATATGTATCCAATCCCACATCTTTTTGGCTTAACCTTAGATGGCTGCCCTCCACAGGATCCTGCCCTCCACAGGACTCTGCCCTCCACGGTCACACTCTGTGTAGCAGATTGGAACTCTGGTCACATAGGTGAAAGGGGCAGTCGCTGGGCACTCCTGCTACATCAGGAAATTGAGATCTTGAGCTGATATGTCAGGACCCAATGTGACTCTTTTAAAAATAAGATCAATTAATTGATGTCTACCCAAAGTTTGTCATGATTGTAACACTTGGTCTATTGAAATCAGTGGGTTGCACATTTAACTTGTAACATCTGCAGTTCTTACTTGCTGCAGGCGTGACTCTGTCAGCTCGTTCAGCCTGTTGTTCTAAACACCTTTCAACAAATTAACCATTAAGTTTGGGGGATTTACTAGTTTATTTTTAATTCCACAGGGAAAATTTGCAGAGGCTTCAGGCTGACTTTGCTCAAATGATAATTGAGTCCCTGGAGAAGAGGAGAGCATCCGAATACGAGGCAGGAACTAAAGAGGGGAACAACAATGACTGGGAACTGGAATACCTGCAGCTAAACTCCACAGAGATTCTCAGCACATACCTGTAGCTACGAACTGTTGCCAGAAGATGTCTGAAACTCTGATTCAGTCCTGTCCGGATATATCATTCTTGCAGGTGGTCACTCTGCACTTTTAAGGAACAGGAACTATAAAAATTATTTTCACGTTTTTCAAGGTGGAACACCAATCTGAGGAGTGAAACACCTCTGCCAACTGTAATATCTGATACTCCAAGGTAAGGGACAGGATGTAGAGTAAACCTCTCCCCCCACTACATCATTAACCAGCTCCGGGTCAAATATGGCACAAGATAGATGTAGTGTAAATTTCTGTCAACACTTAAGGTACTAGCTGAGCTTAGCTGGTAACAATCTCAACACTTTGAGCCAGAGGTGCATGAGCACGCAATCTACACTGACATTTCAATGGAGTACTGAGGGAGTACTCCATTGTTGGAAGTGCTGTCTTTCAAATCAGAAGTTAAATCGAGGCCCTTGCCTGTAAATTAAAAGAAAGGTCCCATGTCACTTTTTGAAGGTGAACAGGATATTTCTCCTGGGTAACATTCCCACCTGAACCAACACCACCAAACACATCTGAATGTATCGTTTGCTGCTGATGGGATCTTGCTGTGCGTAACCTGGTTTCCATGTTTGTCCACAAAACAACACTTCAAAACTATTTCATTGACTGTTGAGACATCCTGAGGATGTGAAAGGCGTTACATTCATGCACATTCTTTTTCTGTTTAATTGCACTGCCCCATCAACGGTTCAGGAACAGCTTTACTTAGGACATTGTAAGACTCTCCTTCCACTGGCCCATTAATCACCTCCAGGTCAGGTATAACAAGAATTAAAAGCAATGTACATCTCTCTTGACACTGCCACATTAACCTGCTCCTAGCCAGGTATAGAATTATAGAGTCAGCACGGAACTTTCTGTACATAGGATCCTGAACCACCTTCAGGTCAGCTGTAGCTTTAGTTAGATGAAGAGTAAATCTCCATCTACCCTGCCTTGAAAACGTGCCTTAGCCACAACCTCAGAAAAAAGCCTCCTCCTGCAGCATTTCCAACTCTGGCATTTCCATTGTCCTCCTCAAGGCTTTTCCACAAGATGGTTAGTTTGTGCAGAATTCAGAGTAGTTCAGCTTTATACCCGCATGTCTCAAACTCCTTTCACATTGGACCCTAGACCTGTAAATCATAAGTTCTCCCTTTGAGCCCCCCACTTGATGTGGCCCCAACTCAGCAAGGCATCCTAATTAAGGTGTCTGAGTCGGGGGAGAGAGGGGGAGTAAGGGAGATGATCATCCTCGGGTCATGGAAGGAATATTGGCCACCATCGACCTTAATCCACCCCATTCGGACGAATTGGCCCGTCACATAGCTGCTTTGGGAGAGACCTGCAAGCAAATGTGTGAGGAAAGGGTTAAATTGATTTCTTTTAATATTCATTTCTTAATGGTTTTTTTTTTGTGAATTTGTGTTGTCAATGTTCAGTTGGTCAGTGGGAATTAAAAGTCATGACACGGAACAGGCAGAGACAGTCTTTAGTCAAGCACAGATTCAGCAGAGGTGAACAGATTTCCTTTGTTATCGAATGGCTGCTTCCAGTCCCATTGATCTATCAGCTCTACAGGCAAACATGAGATACATGACATCTTTATGGCAATTAAATGTCCTCCCAGGATACATATTTTCACCATCGGTTCAAGAAGTTATAACTTCAATAGCTAAAGGTATTTACTGTTAAGTCGATCCCAAGCCAGTTGGTAAAGTATGAAACTAGACACTATTATTTTTCTTGATAATGGTGTCACGGAATGAATCTGTTCCCTTTACTTCCTGTGATCAGTATGTTTTGTATGTGGGAGGTATGTCTTTTTTTTACCCTGGGAATGTGGATCCCAAATTAAATAATTTCCAGCAGCAAGCTTTTGTGAGTTTAAAACATTGAAGGTTATTTATTCCCACACACTTAGCCCGAATTTAAAATGCAATGTCCTGCAAACTCGTTCCCACACCCATGCTTACACACTCAAAGATTAGTTATAGGTAAAGGTAGTACACTGTTACAAATGATAGTTAACTCAGTCTCTGGTTTACAATCTTCAGTCCCACATGGCAGGCCTGGTTTCTTGAATGAAGTTGATGCTTTAGTTGAAGTGAGGGTCTTGTGAAGCAGAGGATTCTTAGCAGGCTGTGAGGTTTCTCATAGTCAAATTTCTAGGAGGTTGGTTCTCAGGTGAACTTTAACTGGAACAGATTGGGGGTGTCCTCTCTGTTGGGATCTCCTGCTATCAAGATATTTCTGTTAATTACCTTAGCTGCTTGGATTACTTGCAGCTAGCTTGATGGCTTTTGGTGGAGCTCAGCTGATTTTGAAAGCAGACAACATCATGGCTTAATCACCATGTGACTTGAACAAGTTCAAAGTCCTTTTTCCAAATAAAGGGATGTTGTGTAGGTGGCTTCCAACACCCTTTGTTGTTGTATAACACCATGAGATTCATCCAATCTAGTTTGGATGAGGGAAACCATCATAAGGTGCATTCACAACTGTCTTTCACACAGTTTCAATGAGTTTCAATGTTTCCTATTATCTAGGATGAAACATAGAAACATGCTGCCTGGAATTCTATAATCCTTTTGTGTTGATCCATCCTTAAACAAAGGGATCTGTGAATTCCCCAGATGGCTGTAAGTGTCCACATTAAATTAGGCATTTGCTTGAGACTTATGATTGTCCGGAGCTCAAAAGCCAAAGGTCACATGATTTGCAGTGGCCATTTTACTAGTCAGTTTGTGTCCAGTATTAAAAGTATTGACTGAAAGGGGCATGACAATGGGTTTATTCACAGAATACAGCATTACATATGTCTGCTTCCCACCTACCAACAACCCGGTGCACCAGCAGTCTCTCTTAATAAGTGATCTAAGCACTTGATTAAACAATGCTCTTCCAACCTATGTGTCTTAACAATATAATTAACATACCATTAACATTAACTACTCCTAGGGCACACCTGCATAAGGAGTACAAATAGAAAATCTGGAAATACTCAGCAGGTTAGGCATCATCTGTCCAGAGAAACAAAATTAATGTTACAGATTGAAGACTCTGTTTATGTCCATAGATGCTACCTGACCTGCTGGGTTTTTTTGCTTTTATTTCAGATTTCCAGCATCTTCAGGATTTGGCTTTTGTATTAGTGTTTGCATAAAGAATATGGACAGGCAATAACATTTAATGCGACTTTTGTTCATTAACCTCTCGGTAATTGCAGTTGATTGATTTGAGTAACAATTCATTCAAGGTGAAGCCATGACAAAGATTGGAAAGTTATACTTGTTATTGATCAGGAAACAGCTAATTGAATGAGGTAATCCTGCGGCACCTGAATTCTCATCTCAGATTTGTGGAAAAAGATATAAAAGAGTGGGTATTAGGGGAGTGTGAGGCCTGATCAATCTTGAAAATCTTTGCTCTCAAAACTAAAACAGATTTGTATTCTCCAGTGAATGCAAAGTAATGTTGCCAGTGTATGTTTAATTGTCATACTAACATACAAATTAGGAGTTAGTCACTCGGTCCCTTGAGCCTACTACTTTTTTAATTCCTGTAAGAGTCAATAAATGTTTTACATCTTATTATTTTGTGGATTAATTTATAAACTTATAATTAAGAGACCCCATCCTGCATTACTTCTTTAATTTTAGGTATTGATGTTGCTTTTCTCTTCATTTTCTTCAAGGAGAGTATTGATTTCAGTGAGTGAATGCTTTTCATTCATTCATATTTTATCTTCAGTTGCACTGGATTAATATTTGTTCCTCCTTTTTCATTTCTTTCAGGGGTTTTATTTCACTTAGTTAACACTTTTCATTCATTCCTGATTTTTGTTCAACTGTATTTTCCCCTGCTTCAAGTTGGTTTCTCATTTTCCTTAAGGAGATCGTTTTATTTCAACATTATAGCCTTTTCAATATAGCAAAACAGCCCAAGATACTTCACAAGATTGTTGACATGTAGCCACAGTCAGAGATTGCACAACAGATAAATAAAAGCTTGGTCAAAGCGGTAAGTTTTTAGGAGCTTCTTAATGAGACGAAGAGAGCGAATTTCAGAGCTTAAGACCAATGCATCTGAAAGCAGAAATAAAAACATAAAATGCTGGAAAATCTCAGCAGGTTTGGCAGCATCTGTAGAGAGAGAAACAGAGTTAACGTTTTCAGTTCCTATGACTCTTCTTTAGAGCTAAAGCTCGAACGGACTCAAAACTTTAACTCTGTTTCTCTCTCCACACATGCTGCCAGACCTGCTGAGTTTTTCTAGCATTTTATGTTTTTATTTCAGATTTCCAGCTTCTGCAGTATTTTGCTTTCATTTGAAAGGAGGGCCACCAGTGTTTTTCTCATTCGTTCATGGGACCTGGGGGGTCACTGACAAATTCAATATTTATTGTCCATCACTATTTCCCCTTAAGAGGATGTTAGTGAGCCACCTTAAATACAGCTGAATGGCTTGCTAGGCCATTTCAGAAGGTAGTTAAGAGCCTGGAGTCATATCTAGGCCACACCAGGGAAGTACGGCAGATTTCTTTCACCACAGGACATTAGTGAGCCAGATGTGTCAATCAAATAATTCTCAGGTTTATTAAAATGGGGGGGGGCTAGTCACTACTCGGAGAGAACTGCAGTAAGTTACAGGTATCAGTAATAAACTTTCAGATTTGGCAAATAATTGGCAACTTAAGTTCAACATAGGCAAAAGTGAGATAGGGAGAAAAGGGAGGCCACATTATCTGGAAGGTGCAAGTCTCGGTAGGGCAGAGGAACTAAGGGATCTTGGAGTAAAAATTCACCAATCACTAAAAGTTACAACTAGGTCAGCAAAGCCATAAAAAAATGCAAACCAAGGACTAGGTCAGTGTTTCCCAAACTATTTCTCAATGTGACCCCACTTTAACAATTGAAAATGAACGTGACCCCTGATGCTAACAGCAACTAAACACTAATAAAGCAGCACAGTAATGTTCGATATATAATTATTAAAGTTCACATATTATAGATCAACATATACTAAATACATCATATAAATAGGAAAATCTGTGTTTTTAAAGTACCTTGTAAAAATGTTATTATTTTATGTACTTGCCAGTCCATCACTTCATTTGAGCCACACCAGCTCAACACTCTTGGCCAGGGACTGCAGATGCTGTTGCCATTGACATTTTCATTCACCATCACTGATCTATAGAAACATCACAACAAGGTTCCCTAAAGGTCATCTTGACATAATTGATTTTAATGTGAGACAATCAAATAATCTTTTAATTTTCTACTGAGGATTTCAGTCCCTCTCCCGCCACCTCCCTCACCCCAGCAACACACAACCACACACACTCTCCCCTGCCCCAATACACGCACTGCACATGCCCCTCTCACCCACACCTCCCACACACAGGTCAACCAGCCCATGGTAGTGGGAAGGTGCGGCAGCTCTGTCAACCCAAACCCCAGCCCGAGCCTATGTGCAGCTGCAGCTCTGCAGATGAAATTTTTAAGCAGTCTTGAGAAAAAGAAAAAATTTTGAATCTGAGAGATGAGCAGGGCAGGGGCAGAACTGGACACCTCCTGGGGCTCAGTGTCGATGCGGGGCACAGTCTTAGAGGAAGGGGAGCTCATGACCCCAGTCACTCTTTCCTGGGGTTGCAACCCACAGTTTAGCAACCACTGGACTAGGTTTTATTTCTGGAAGGATAGAATTGAAAAGTAGGGAAGTTATGCTCAACCTGTATCAAACTTTGGTTAGACTACACTTAGAGTACTACGTGCAGTTCTGGCGAACATATTATAAAAAGGATATAGAGGAACGAGAGGGAATGCAGGGAGGATTTACAAGGTTGATATCAGAAATGTGCGGATATAAATATGAGGAAAGGATTGACAGGCTGGGTTTTTTGTCTCTTGAAAGAGGAAGGATCAGGAATGACCTAACAGAGGTCTTTAAAATTATGAAAGGTTTTGATAGAGTGGATTCAAAGAGAATGTTTTCTCTTGGGGTGTGGGGCGAAATATCTGCAAAGTAGAAGCCATCAAAAAAAGATAGTCACCAAGAAATCCAATAGGGAATTCAGAAGAAACTTCTTTACCCAAACAGTGGTGAGAATGTGGAACTCACTACCACAGGGAGTGGTTGAAGTGAATAGCATTGTAGTGGGAGAGTCGTGCTGTCACCCCGACTTGCATTGGGCTTCGCGGTGGCTATGGTGGCTGCCAACCAGGTCCCCTCCGGCAGGTTGTGGTGCCAGAAGAAAGTGCCAAGTTGGGGGAATTTTCACCACCGGGGGGACCTTTCGGGGGAGGGAGTGGTTTCTTTGGCAGGCTTATGGGGACGGGGCCAGAGGCCACGAGTGGCTGATGAAGCGTGGACAGGTGAAGAAGGAGCTTGTGAGAGAGGGCCAAGCTCTGTTTCAGTGACTGGAGAACTGGTGCAGCA
Source organism: Cetorhinus maximus (assembly GCF_964194155.1). NCBI lineage: Eukaryota > Metazoa > Chordata > Chondrichthyes > Lamniformes > Cetorhinidae > Cetorhinus > Cetorhinus maximus. The sequence continues at coordinate 7,390,263 of NC_135907.1, read as the reverse complement.
AAGGGGAACTAGGGTATTCAGTAACTATGGACTAATGAAGACAGTCAAGGGAGCACAGAATCCCCCCAGGGTTCAAAAAATCCTGAGATACTGAAGATGCTGTTCATGTTTCGGATGGCAATGTAATTTGTGGCTCGCGTGTTCAAGTGGAAGTAGCAACAGGAATGTCACGAGCCTGTTGGCTCTCAGCTTTGTTTTGCTGTGCGTCAAGTTCAGTTTTAAGCCCAAAACTCATTTTGTGAAGTTGGGAATAGGAGGTAAAAAGGGAAATGCCCAGAGTCACAAGCCCTTGCTCCTACCGAAAGTAAGATATTCCTGCTCCCTATGGCTCAGCAAACAAGTCTGCAACACTGCTGATTCCAAACAAGGAGTTGAGCTCTTAATGGTTTGATTTAGAGTGTCAAACAATGGTCGTCCGCTGTAAGGAGTCTGTTTCTTAAAGAGAAGCTTTTTCTTTTTTTGTTTGTACTTATGTGTTTGATGTCAGTGGAATAAAGAGTCACTAAACTGGAGCCTTCCTGCATTCAGTGTGCTTTTTTTTGCATTACAGTACAGATGCACTTAAGGAGAAACTAGACAATATGAGGGAGAAGGAAGCTTGTAATTATGGTTTTATTTAGTGTGTAATGTACTTTTAAGAAATGCTTGTTAAGGAAGATCACATGATCTGTAGTAACCAATAGGAGAGTAGCACGGGCTACCTCAGCCGTCAGTGTGGAGTGTGAGTTGGAGTTGAAAGCACACGTGTAGTTGTTGCTGAGTGTAAAGTTCCCACTCAAGAAGTGTCTGCAGATCAACTCTATTACTAATAGTATAACTTGGTCACCCTACAATAAAACTGGCGATGATGATAAAACAGGATTGAACAGAAGAAATCAAGTTAAAAAAAAATCGGCACTATCTCATCCAGTGATTGTAAGTAGCAAGCTCCGTTAGAATTGAAGAAGTTATCCTCTCTCAAAATGCCATAATTTGAGAGAATTGATCCTTTTTAACCATCCACAGACAATTGGTCTCAATACATAGAACGCCTCACGTTATTTTTTCAAGCGAACAACATTATGGGGGGAAGAGAAGAGGCGAGTAATCCTCTTGAGTACTTGTGGAAGCAAAACCTACAGTCTGATTCAAAATTTGATGGCACCCAGTGCCCCAGATTCCTAAAATTTCAATGAATTGTTGGACCTCGTGAAGGGTCACTTTCAACCCAAGCCCTCAGTCACAATGCAGAGCTTCAGGTTTAATTCGAGAAATAGAGCCCCGGGTAAGACAATTGCATGCTAAGTGGCAAATTTGAAGCAGCTAACGGAACATTGCGATTTCGGTATGACTCTGAACAACATGCTCAGAGATCGTTTAGTGTGTGGTGTGAAAGAGGGCACTATTCAGAAAAGATTATTGTCCAAAGTGAACCTGGATTTCAAGAAGGCGCTAGAGATAGCGCTGGCCATGGAAAGTGCAGTAAGAGATTCAAAAGCAATACAGGGTGTGCAAAATGGTGCCGTCCTCCACAATGGGTGGGAAACCTCAGCCGAAAGAGGTACGAAAAAGCGAGACTCTGCCAAGAAGTAGGAAACAACCCTCGCTTGCCGAAGAATAAAGAAAAATAACTCAGCAGAGAAATTGAATAATAATTTTAATTGTGATGGAAGCAATCAGTATTTTAGCGTTTGGCAATTTTAAAAAATCGATGCTACTATTGTCACAGAAATGGACATATGATGAGGCAGTGCAAGGAAAGATTCAAGCAGGTTTGTAAACAAAGGAAGAAGCCTAATGAAATCTACAATGTAGAAGAGCCTGAAACAACAAATTCAGACATTTACTCGTTGTTCAATCTGAAAGTTGAAAAGACAGAACCAATATTTGTCACAGTGAAAGTAAATGGCAAACCTGTTAGAATGGAAGTAGACACGGGAGCTTCCACTACAGTAATTGGGGAACAGACCTTCAGATATTTGAATAATAGTGAACATCAATTAAATTTAGAAGAAACAGCCGCCAAGCTAAAAACATACATGGGTGAAGACATTCAAGTAAAAGGCATAAGCAGAGCAACTGCCACAAGGGGACATAAGTTCAAGATGAGGGGCAGGAGGGGATGAGGAAAAACCTTTTTACCCAGAGGGTGGTGACGGTCTGGAATGCACTGCCTGGGAGGGTGGTGGAGGCAGGTTGCCTCACATCCTTTAAAAAGTACCTGGATGAGCACTTGGCACGTCATAACATTCAAGGCTATGGGCCAAGTGCTGGTAAATGGGATTAAGTAGGTAGGTCAGGTGTTTCTCAGGTGTCGGTGCAGACTCGATGGGCTGAAGGGCCTCTTCTGCACTGTGTGATTCTGTGAACTGTGCATTATGGAAGCCAATCAGCAAAGTGACCCTTGATGGTGGTAGCAGGTGAAGGGCAAAGCCTCCTGGGGTGAAATTGGTTAAAGGAGATTAAGTTAGAATGGTCTGAAATTTTCTGGTTGAGAGCAAGTGGGCTCCCAGGGCTACGTAGAAAGTACGCCACCACTTTTAAGGATGAACTGGGGACAATCCAGTGCCTGCAGGCTAAGATTTATGTGGATCCAGAAGCAACCCCTCGCTTCATGAAGGCGAGACCGATGCCTTTTGCCCTGTGAGAAAAAGTTGACATTGAACTGAACTAGCCAGAGAAACTGGGCATTATATAACCTTTTCAGTTCTCAGAATGGGCAGCACCCATAGTCCCCATCCTTAAACCCGACCAAAGCGTCCGAATTTGTGGAGACTACGAACTGACAGTTAATAAAGTAGCTAAGCTAGACAGGCACTCCATTCCTTAAAATGAGTCGTGCTTATCAGCAACTAGAGTTGGATAAGGCCTCCCAGGAATTTGTCACAATTAATACCCACAAAGGGTTGTACCAATTTACACGTTTGCCTTTCGGTATCTCCTCAGTCTGCGCCATCTTTCAGAGAACAATGGAAAACTTACTACAGGGACTGCCTCAGGTTGTAGTCTATTTAGACGATGTATTGGTGACAGGATTCACTGAAAGTGAGCATTTGGCAAACTTAGAAGAAGTCTTAAAACGTTTCTTGCAAGCTGGAGTGCGTTTAAAAAAAGAACAGTGCATGTTCCAAGTGAGGGAGGTAATCTATTTGGGTCACCAGGTAGATTCACAGGGCCTCCACTCAGATGAGGAGACAGTGAGAGCCATAAGAGAGGCACCTGCGCCAGAGAACACCTCAGAGCTCAAATCATTCCAAGGAATGATCAACTATTATGGGTAGTTCTTAACCAATTTGTCTACAGTGCTGGTCCCCCCTGCATTCTCGACTCGAAAAGAACCAACTTGGGAGGTACCCCAGAAAGAAGCTTTCATAAAGTTGAAACAATTGTTGCACTCGTCCAATCTATTAGTGCATTATGACCGTACAAAAGAACTGGTGCTGACATATGACACATCTCCCTACGGAGTGGGAGCAGTGCTCTCCCATTGGATGGATGATGGCACGGAATGGCCAATCGGTTACATATCAAGAATGCTCACCATAGCAGAAAAGGATACTCGCATTTGGAAAAAAAGGCCTGTCCTTTAACTTTGGTGTCAAAAAATTTCACCAGTACGTACACGGCCGCCATTTTACAATCGTTTCAGACCACAAGCCATTGCTAGGATTGTCTAGTGAGGACAAGGCTATACTACCCATAGCCTCAGCAAGAATACAACGATGGACTTTAATTCTGGCAACATACGAATACACTTTCGTACATAGGCCTGGCAATCAAATCACAAACACCGATGCCCATTGTCGTTTGCCTTTACAAGAAAATGATGAGCGTGTCCCAGTTCCACAGGAACTTGTTTTACTGGTAAATTTCTTAGATTCCTCGATGGTATGTGCTTGACAGATCAGAGACTGGACAAGTCGGGACCCATTCCTATCTCAACTTTGAGAACAAGTGCTAAATGATTGGTCATGGAGCCCGTATCTAACGAAAAAAAACCATACTTCAACAGAAGACATGAAATAACCAGCCAGGATGGCATCTTATTGTGGGCAGCATGAGTGATAGTTCCTCCAAAGGGAAGGGAGTCATTTTTAATTGAACTACATAGTGCCCATTCCGGAATTTCCCAAATGATAACCATAGCATGCATCTATCTAGTGGCCTGGGATGGATGGTGAAACAGAGAGTTTAGTAAAGCACTGTGTGCAATGTCAGCAACTGCAAAAGTTGCCAGTGGCAACTCCGTTACACCCATGGGAGTGGCCAGGTAGACACTGGGTGCGGTTATACATTAACTACGTTGGACCTTTCCTGAGAGCAATGTTTCCGCTGATTGTTGATGCCCATTCAAAATGGTTGGACGTATATGAGGTGAGGTCACCAACGTTGGGTGCTACAATTGAGAGACTACGTCAGAGTTTTGCCATACACGGACTACCAGAAGTAGTCGTTTCCGATAACGGCACGGCATTTATGAGTGCTGAGTTTGAATGCTTTATCAGCCCCAATAGTATCACTCATGTGAAAACTGCACCATACCACCCTTCCTCAAACGGACTGGCCGAAAGGGCGGCTCAAACATTCAAGGCTGGCATGAAAAGGTTAACTGGCAATTCCTTTGCAACCAAGCTAGCGTGCTTTCTTTTTCATTACAGGACTAGCCCTCACACAGCAACAGGTGTCACACCTGTGGAATTATTGCTGAAACACCATCTCAGGATGAGATTGAGCCTAACAATGCCGAATTTATAGGGGAAGGTGGAAAGGAGTCAGGGAAGCCAGAAAACTAGACATGACTGGCATAGTTGCAAGATTAAATTTACCGTGGGAGAGCCGGTATATGTGAAGAACTGAGGGGAAGGGCCAAAGTGGTAACTGGGTGAAGTGAGTGTGGTGACTGAACCTCTATCTTACCACGTGGAGGCGGAAGACCGGATCATCCGTAAACATGTGGACCAATTAAGGAAGAGAGAGACAAATCAAAATTAGGTTCCACCAGTGATCACGAGCAGATCTGCGTTTCCTGTTGAGGATATTGTAAAGAACATATCTTTTTATTTCTGTTGGACCATGGATTAAAATTACAATGGCTGCAGTTTGAAAGACATACCCACTAGAACAATGTGAGGGATATATACAATGTTGCTGTTCTGGAACAGAGTCTGCCATGAAAGACAGGATGGTGCCGGGGAGGTGTCTGGTCTAATGGGGAACTGCCTAGCAACATTTTAATAGGCTCCTCACCAGGTGACCAGGGTTTGTGTGAGAGCAGTGCAGCAGAATTGCTCCTAGCCTGAAAGGAAAAAGGCCTAAAACCTCATTCTCCTGTGTGGGTAAGATTCCAGTAATTCCATAGTAATAGCTAACTGACTTTTTCTCTTCATATCTCTAAAACCGGCTCTCTCTCTGAAAACCCCTGCCAAGAGGAAAAAGGGAAAATCACTGTTAGAGACATTGAAAGGCAAGTGCTCAACCAGTGAACTAAAGACTGAAAGTGCTGGGAGACCACCTCATGTCATCAATAAAGAACTGAAAGGAATTTGGATGGCATTGATCAAAATAAACCCATCAAACCCTGTATTCTGGAATTGGTGCTATTGAACTGTTTTATCCCACCCTTAAAATCCATGTTTTTGCGTGTCTTGTGTGTCTTGTATGTGTGTGTATGGGGATTTAAGAAGGGGTAGAGTTTAAGTTATAGAGTTAGAAATTAGCAGTTCATATTTCTTTCTTTGCCACTGGCTAATGACAGTTTGTTCAATAAACAGTTATTTACTTATTAAGTTTACAAACCTGGTGCTCGTATTCTGTTAACCTAAATTAAACAATTAGGTGGGCTGATCAAACATTTTCACATTTGTTGTGGCTCAGGGAGCAGTGGGGCTTAATATTGCAGCGCACCTTCCCCAGTGAGTCATGACAATACGCAACCAAAACTGACATGTTTGATGTTCCTGTAAGAGTTGAGGATACAGAACTGCAAGTGCCCACTGAAGCACCTGATGTTCAGGCAACTCTGGAAAAGGAGGTTCCTGATAAAGAACCTGATGTTGCGGAGCTGCGATGTTCCACACGTACCAGGAAACCATCTGAAAGACTGAGCTTGTAAATTCCTTACCCATGTAAATATTATGTTGTCTTGAAAAATATGTACTTGTAAATATAATTTGTATAGCCTAGTTTACGAACTTAGTAATTATGGTTTTATTTATTGTGTAATGTACCTTTAAGAATAATACTGATTCAGGAAGATCACAAGATCTGTAGTAACTAATAAGAGAGTAGCGCGGGCTACCTCAACAGTCAGAGTGGAGTTTGAGTTGGAGTTGAAAGCACACGTGTAGTTGCTGCTGAGTGTATTGTAAACAAACTTAAAGTTTCCACCCAAGAAGTGTCTGCAGATCAACTCTATCGCTAATTGTACAACTCGGCCACCCTACAACAGAAACAGAGGGTTATGATGATAGATTTAGATGAGGAAAGATGGGAGGAGGCTGGAGTGGAGCAAAAATACTGGTGTGGGCTGGCTGGACCAAATGGCCTCTGTACTGTATATCCTATGTATTTAACTGAATTTAAATTCCCCAGATGTTCCAATGCACATCTCTTAATTATTAATCCAGGCCTCTGCATTACTTAGTCCAGCACTAACTATTCACTATGCTACCACACCCAAGCATGGTGAGCCAATTAAGAACATAAGAACATGAGAACATAAGAAATAGAAGCAGGAGAAGGCCATTTGGCCCCTCAAGCTTGCTCTGCTATTCAATAAGAACATGGCTGAGCTGATCATACCCTCAATTCCACTTTTCTGCCTACCTGCCATAACCCTTGACTCCATTGCCGATCAAAAATCTAATTCAGCCTTGAAGATATTCAATGACTCAGCCTCCACTGCTTTCTTGGGTAGAGAATTCCAAAGATTAACACTCTGAGACGAGGAATTTCTCCTCACATCCATCTTAAATGAGAGAACTCTTAGCCTGAAACTGAGGCCCGTGTGCTAGATTCCACAGTCATGCAAACATCTTATTCACATCTACTCTCAGAATTTTATATATTTCAATAAGATCACCTCTCATTTTGCTAAACTTCAATGCACATATGCCCAACCTGCTCAAAGGTTCCTCATAAGACGAACCCCTTCATCCCAGGAATCAGCCTAGTGAACCTTCTCTGAGCTGGTATATTCTGTTCACTCATCAGCCTGTGCATGTTGACCTGTATTGGCCCCTGCTTTGGCAATGCTTCAATTTTGAAATTCTCACCCTTGTTTTCAAACACCTCCATGACATGGACTGCAGTGGTTCAAGAAGGCGGCTCACCACCACCTTCTCAAGGGCAATTAGGGAAGGGCAATAAAAGTGCTGACCTCGCCAGCAATGCCCATGATCCGTAAAATAATTTTAAAAAATTATTAACGTATTGGAACTTGAGAAACATGAGGCATTTCAGAGCTGTCAAGTACTGCCCTCCAACAGGTTATGGTAGCCTCAGTGGCCTAATGGATAAGGCACTGGCCTCCTAAACCAGAAATTGTGGGTTCAAGCCCCATCTGGGGTGATGTTCAATTTTAAAATATTCTCTTTCTGGCTGATCATAACCCTGTGTCAGCCTTCTCTCGATTCAAATTAACTTCTCTCTAAAAATTTCCAAGGAGGTGGTGGTGTAGTGTCATTGTCATTGGACTACTAGCCCAGAGACCCAGAGAAATTCTCTAAAGACATGCTTGGCTAGCTCAGTTAGTAGAGCATGAGAATCTCAATCTCTGGGTTGTGGGTCTGTGCCCCACACTGGATGCTGTCATCTCTAAAAATCCACATGGCTGCAGTGAGATGATGAAAGCAGATTCAGTAAGAACTTGCACAATAAGGGAATTGGATAAACACTGGAAGGGAAAATATGCAAGGCGAAGGTGGACGATGAGAGTGGGATTAATTGCATAGCCCTATAAAAGAGGCATGATGAACTGAATGGCCTCTTTCTGCACTGTTAAATGCTATGCAAGTTTATTTCTCTGAAATGAAACCTGTTTCTCTCGCCTCAGCAGCCTCTCCTGTTATTTTCATTCCCATTAAATGCATATATCGTTGTACTGATACACAACTGCAACCATTGAAAATATCAGCTAACAGGGGCATTGGGTGCTCAGTAGTTTGTTGCGTATGGGGTTGGGGGAACTGGATTTGGTTCTCATGTACAAGAGGTTATGAGGGTAGATAGGAGAGAAACTAAAAGAAAGATGTAAATTCAGGGGTGGGAAATCTCAGAGGAAGTTTGGCCCAGTTAGAGAGGGGAAGGGGGGTTAGCAACAAAGGCAGCTGATTGAATGTGGTCTTAATCTTAGTGATAAAGTTCTTAATGAGCAATTTTAACAGATAATCTTAGTGATTCTTTGCACATTGGTGGAGGTGAGGGTTGAAGAGGTATGGGTGGAGGATTTAAGAAGATGGTTTGTAGTGAAGAAGAGCAGCAGAGGGCTATCTTTCCATCTCAGGATGAGCAGGAAACAGATTTCGCCAAGGAGAGTACCACCTGATAATGTCCTCAGGTAGATGTCAGCAAGCTCTGGGCCCTATTGGCTTAATGGGTGTGCTATTGGCCACCTGAACCAGGGACTGTGGGTCTGTGTCCCACCTGGGGTGATGTCTTTTTAAAGATTGACACCACTCTGTTTTCATCAGGTCAAGTAATGGATGATATAGCCAGAAGGAGAGGCTTCACTAAGGAGGAAGGTGTCATCCTTGTGAGCCAAGTTTCAGTCAAGGCCGTCATGTCAATGCAATCATCCACAATAAACTCAAAATGGTAAGGGCCTTGTTCACAAGTGGACAGACATTGTGGAGAGGGGAGGCAATGGGGAGGGCTGGTAATGGTTGATTTATAGGCCAGTCCAGAGCCTCAGCGCTGGCAGGGGTGAGTAGATATGGGAAGGGATTGGCAAGAGCAAGGAGGTTATGTTAATTGCATAATATATTGGTTAGACTTGCCAGAGTATGGCACACCTTTCTGGTCACTGCATTACAAGAAGGATGTGATCACACTAGAGAGGGTACAGAGGACATTTACAAGGGTGTTGCAAGGAATGGGGAATTAAAGCTATGAAGAAAGATTGGATAGACTGGGGGTTTTTCTTTGGCTGAGGGAAGTTGATTAAAGATCTACAGATTTTTAATATACTAAAAATGATTAATGTTTATGATGTTTCAGATTCTAACTTTAACCCAGTCTTTATTTGGCTCAATATGAAATGATTAAAATTGAAAGGTAATCAGTGTTTTTTATTGCATAGCTTTACCAATGAGCCAGCCAGCAAAGGCATAGTGGGCTGAATGGCCTCCTTCTGCATTGTAAGTTTCTATGCAAGTTCATTCATCTGAAATGTTACGTGTTTCTCTCACTTCAGCAGCTCTCCTGTTATTTTTATCCCTGCTAAATGCATATATCTTCATACTGATACACAACTTAGCATTGACCCATTTGTTCTTTCCAGTCTGGATCTTGACCACAAATTAAAAACAAAAAGCTAAAAGCTACTGCGGATGCTGGAAATCCAAAACAAAACAAAAACAGAATTACCTGGAAAAACTCAGCAAGTCTGGCAGCATCGGCGGAGAAGAAATCAGTTAACGTTTTGAGCCTTCATGGCCCTTCGGCAGAACTGCAGCATAGTTTCAACAAGGGAGAAATATAAATTGGTTTAAGGTGGGTGGGGGGGGGGGGGAGGGAAGTGACACATTGAGGGTGTGGTGTGAGCAGATAATCCAAAGATGTCAGAGACAAAAGGGTCAAAGAGGTGTTGAAGGTGGTGGTCTTTGTCTGAGAAAAGTGCTAATTAAGAATGGAAAACAGGATATTCAAAGTACAGCTCTAGTGGGGGCGGGGTGGAAAGACTAAAGGTTTTAGTTTTAGATTTAAAAATAATGGAAATAGGTGGGGAAAGAAGAATCTATATAAATTATTGAAAAAAAAGCGGGTGGGGGGGGGAAAAGAAACGGGGTGGGGATGGGGGGAGGGGGAGTTTAAGATCTGAAGTTGTTGAATTCAATATTCAGCCCAGAGGGCTGTAAAGTGCCTAGTCGGAAGATGAGGTGCTGTTCCTCCAGTTTGCGTTGGGCTTCACTGGAACAATGCAGCAAGCCAAGGACAGACATGTTGGCAAGAGAACAGGGTGGAGTGTTAAAATGGCAAGCGACAGGGAGGTTTGGGTCTTTCTTGCGGACAGACCGCAGGTGTTCCGCAAAACGGTCGCCCAGTTTGCGTTTGGTCTCTCCAATGTAGAGGAGACCGCATTGGGAGCAACGAATGTAGTAGACCCATTCTCTCAGTTCCTTCGCCTCCGTCGCATCTGTTCTGATGACGCTACCTTCAAAAACAGCTCCTCTGACATGTCCTCCTTCTTCCTTAACCGAGGTTTTCCATCCACGGTCGTTGACAGGGCCCTCAACCGTGTCCGGCCCATATCCCGCGCATCCTCCCTCACGCCTTCTCCTCCTTCCCAGAAACATGATAGGGTCCCCCTTGTCCTCACTTATCACCCCACCAGCCTCTGCATTCAAAGGATCATCCTCCACCATTTCCGCCAACTCCAGCATGATGCCACCACCAAACACATCTTCCCTTCACCCCCCTTGACGGCATTCCGTAGGGATCATTTCCTCCGGGACACCCTGGTCCACTCCTCCATCACCCCCTACTCCTCAACCCCCACTTATGGCACCTCCCCATGCCCAAGCAGAAGATGCAACACCTGCCCCTTCACTTCCTCTCTCCTCACCGTCCAAGGGCCCAAACACTCCTTTCAAGTGAAGCAGCATTTCACTTGCATTTCCCCTAACTTAGTCTACTGCATTCGTTGCTCCCAATGCGGTCTCCTCTACATTGGAGAGACCAAACGCAAACTGGGCGACCGTTTTGCGGAACACCTGCGGTCTGTCCGCAAGAAAGACCCAAACCTCCCTGTCGCTTGCCATTTTAACACTCCACCCTGTTCTCTTGCCAACATGTCTGTCCTTGGCTTGCTGCATTGTTCCAGTGAAGCCCAACGCAAACTGGAGGAACAGCACCTCATCTTCCGACTAGGCACTTTACAGCCCTCTGGGCTGAATATTGAATTCAACAACTTCAGATCTTAAACTCCCCCTCCCCCCATCCCCACCCCGTTTCTTTTCCCCCCCCCACCCGCTTTTTTTTCAATAATTTATATAGATTCTTCTTTCCCCATCTATTTCCATTATTTTTAAATCTAAAACTAAAACCTTTAGTCTTTCCACCCCACCCCCACTAGAGCTGTACTTTGAATATCCTGTTTTCCATTCTTAATTAGCACTTTTCTCAGACAAAGACCACCACCTTCAACACCTCTTTGACCCTTTTGTCTGTGACATCTTTGGATTATCTGCTCACACCACACCCTCAATGTGTCACTTCCCTCCCCCCCCACCCACCTTAAACCAATTTATATTTCTCCCTTGTTGAAACTATGCTGCAGTTCTGCCGAAGGGCCATGAAGGCTCAAAACGTTAACTGATTTCTTCTCCGCCGATGCTGCCAGACTTGCTGAGTTTTTCCAGGTAATTCTGTTTTTGTTTTGTCTTGACCACAAATGTTGGCTGTGCAGAGTTTGAGTTTGATTGATTTATCGATTATCCCCTGTTGGAGACAAATGGGGAGAATGGGGCTGAAATCAATGCATTATTCACCCAATAATTTGCGTTTTAAAAGTGGAAGAAAAAGGTAAAAATCCTAAAATATGCACCACCCCAGATGGGACTTGAACCCACAATCCCTGGCTTAGGAGGCCAGTGCCTTATCCATTAGGCCACTGGGCCTACACAATTAGCACAGTCTCTCTAAGAGCAACTGACAGAAATGCCTCATAGCTCTCAAATTTCCAAGTGTTCATCATAGGTGAAAACTTTTTACCTGTCAGATGTTCCATTGCTAACACCCTCCTGGAGCCATCTGCAACAACAACCTTCACTTATCTAGCCCCTTTAATGTCCTGCGACTCTTCACACGAGCGTTTTCCAACAAAATTTTACATCCAGCCTCATCAGGAAGCTATCAGGGGAGGTGATCAAAACCAAAGTCAAAGAGGCAAGTTTTAAGGAGCATCCGGATGTTTAGTGCACAGAGATAGAGAGGCGGAGAGGTTCAAGGAGAAAATCTCAGAGTGTAGGGCCCAGGCATAGCTACTGCTGTCAGAGCATTGGAAGTCAGGAAAGTGCAAGAGGGCAGGATTGGAGAAACAGAGATCATGGAGGGATTTGGGGCTGGAGGAGATTACAGAGACAGGGAGGGTAGAGGCCACAGAGGAATTTGAAAACTAGGGTGGAAATTTTGAAATCAAAGTGTTGCCAAACCAAGGAGCCAATATAGGTCAATGTGCACAGGCTGATGAGTGAACAGGGTGTTGTGCAAATGCAGATACAGGCAGAAGAGTTTCAGATTAATTCAATGGATGAGTTCCATTTTTGTGATGTTTTCCTGTATGATTGAAGACAGGCCCGAGGTTTCATGATGAGCGGGAAACGATGACACTCAGCATTGACCTCAGAGAAAACTGCCCACAAAGACCCAGTGATCGATATGGTGTAGATTTCCCCTTTCCTGATGTTACTTTGACTCTGGTGTCAATTCAATGAAATCACCTGTGTTCAGGAACAGTGATGTCATCAAGCAGGCTAATCAGCCAATCACAGTGCAGAATTCCCATAGACACCAAATGAGGAAATAAACCCTTTAATTACCCTTTAGTTCTAATTATTTTGCAGAGAGCGAAATGAAGACTAGGACTTACATGAGTTAAAAATTTAATCTGAAATAACATAAATAAGACTAACTTTTAATAAATTAAAAATCTGTGGATTTTTTTAATCTTCTCCCCTCAGCCAAAGAAAATCAATCTATCCAATCTTCCTTCATAGCTTTAATTCCACATTCCTGGCAACATCCTCGTAAATCTCCTCTGTACCCTTTCTAGTGTGATCACATCCTTCATGTAATGCAGTGACTGGAAGTGTGTGCCATACTCTGGCAAGTCTAACTGATGTTTTATGCAGTGTTAAGATAACCTCCCTGCTCTTGCCAATCTCCTCCCAAACACACTCACCCCTGCCAGCACTGACCCTGTGGACCTAGCCAGTAAATCAACTATTACCTGCCTCTCTATTGTCCCATCTCTACAATGTCCACCCCCTTATGAACAAGGCCCTTACAATTGTGAGGATGATTGCACTGACATGACAGCCTTGACTTAAACTTGGCTCACAGTAGATGATACCTTCCTCCCTTCTTAATGAAGCCTTTCCTCCTGGTGTACCATCCATTACTTGACCTGATGAAAACAGAGTGGTGTCAATCTTCAAAAAGACATCACCCCAGGTGGGACATAGGCCCCCACTCCCTGGATGAGGATGCCAGGCCCTTACCATGAGGCCCATGGGGCTCATTGCACAGTGACACCTACCTGATGACACTATCAAGTTGTACTCTCCTTTGCTAATTCTGCTTATGACTCATCCTGGAATGCAATGATAATGCCTGGCTTCTCTTCTCCAGTAAAAATCATCTTCTAAATCAACCTTCATCCCCAACAATGTGCGAAGAATCACAAAGATTGTTGGCTGAGTTTCTCCATTAACCCCTTTGTCACTACGATTGAGACCACATCCAATCAGCTGCCTGTGTTGCTTCCCTCCCTTCCCTCTCCGACTGGGTCAAACTTCCTCTGAGATTCCCCAGCCCTAAATTCACATCTTTTTTCTAGTTTCTCTCCTATCTCCTCTCATGCGCTCTTGCTCATGAGAACCAAATCCAGTTCCCTCAATCCTATACCCAATAACCTGCTCAGCAGCCAATTACCCTTCCTGCTCCCCATGTTAGCTGACATTGTCAATGGTTCTTGTTCCATGGGTACTGTCCTCCTCTGTAACAATCCTGCTGTCGTCAACTTCCCTCATTAACAAACCAACCCTTGACCAATGGTTGCTCTACATTTTCTTTCTCGCACCTGGCAGTTTAAGTTTCCTTTCTGAATTCCTTCCCTAAGCCTCTCTACCTCTGTGTCGTCAAGAACTCAATGATCCTTAAAGTCTGTCTCTTTGACTTGGATCACCTCGGGTTTTGATCACCTCTCCTGATATCTTCCTGATGAGACTGGATGTAAAGTTTTGTTGATAAACGCTCTTGTGAAGTGACTTGGGACATTAAAGGGGCTAGATGTTGTTGTTGTAGATGGTTCCAGGAGGGCGTTAGCAATGATCTGACGGGTGAAAATAATTTTCATCTGTGGTGAACACTTTGAAATTAGACAAATTTGAGGCACTTCAGATCAGTCAATTGCTCTTAGACAGCCCTGCTAGTAGGTTAAGCCCCAGTGGCCTAATAGGTAAAGCATTGATCCCCTGAGCCATGGGCTCAAGTCCCAACTGGGTGATGTGTGTTTTTAAACATTGTCTCTCTGGCTGACCATAACCCTGTGTTAGCTTTAAGCTCAGAGGGATTCAAGAAAATGATTTGCAGTGAAACGAAGCCAGGGGTTATCACTGCATTCCAGGATGACTCATAAGCAGACTTAGCAAAGCAGAGTACCAATTGGTAGTGTCCTCAGGTAGGCAAAAGTCTGTGAATATTCCCACTGGCCTACTAGATAAAGCATTGAACTTCTAAACCTCTAATTGTGGGTTTTAGTCCCACCCCTGTGTGATGTCCTTTTAAAGATTGACACCAGCTGGGCAGGTAATGGGTGGTATAACTAGGAGGAGAGGCTTCATTAAGGGCAAAGGTGTCATCCTTGGTGAGCCAAGTTTCAGTCAAAGCCGTCATATCAGTGTAATCATTCACAATAAACTCATGGATGGCTAGGGCCTTGTTCACAAGTAGGTGGACATTGTAGAGGGGGGACAATGGAGAGGCAGGTAATAGTTGATTTACTGGCAGAGTCCACAGGGTCAGTGCTGACAGGGGTGAGTAGGTTTGGGAGGAGGTTGGCAAGAGAAGGGAGGTTATGTTCACACTGCATAAAACATTAGTTAGACTTGCCAGAGTACGGCACATATTTCTGGTCACCGCATTACAAGAAGGATGTGATCACAATAAGGTGGGTGCAGAGGAGATTTACAAGGATGTTGCCAGGAATGGAGAATTTTAGCTTCAGAGAAAGTTTAAATAGACTGGAGGTTTTTCTTTGGGCTGAGGGGAGTTGATGAAAGAATCCACAGATCTTTCAAACATCACAAGTTAGTCATTAACATTTGTTTATGATGGGCTGTAACTTCCAAGCTCTCCAGTGTCGGATTTGGGGGGTACAACAAAGATGCGCTGAGAAATCCTTTTTGGAAGTTCCCAGGTAAGGGTTGCATGGCAATTGCCCAGGAGCGCACACGTTCTCTGCACTATTGTCCTGAGGTGGGAACATCTGAAAACGTGATTTAAATTGCAAACTTCGGATGGTTCCGTCAGGGTTACACTAATAGTTCCCCAGAAAAGGTTGACCCCACAGGACTCCCCCAACCACTCCCCACAAGGATTACACCCCACCTCCCCAAGCCCCAACCCCCCCCAACGCCCCACCCTACCCAACCTCCAATCCCCCACCCCTCCAATCTCCGATACCCCCACCCCCGACCTCCGAACCCTCCCCAACCCCTGGCCCTCCGATCCACCCTCCCCGCCCAAGTCCTATCCACTTACTTTAGACACTTATCTTCTTCTTAGCTGTCAATTTCACTGGCCCTTTAAATTTACCTGCTTTACGGTAGCATGGTCAATCTGTTCACATTCTCTTAAAGGTGTATTGCAATACGCCTTTAAGAGAATGTGAGCAGATTGACCATCGGTAACTAGTGCCATAAAAAAGGTCCTGCACTTCACCAGGCTTGTGAGGAGTCTTTCAATGAAGGCCCCAAACAGCTCCGGCGATCGAGAGTGTCAGTCTAACTTTCATGGGCAGGTAAGTTATGTATTTATTTCTTCTAGCTCCTGCAGGCCATCTCTTTCTGATGCTAGTTGGAAGTTATGGCCCGATATTTCAGCTTCTATCTTTAACCCATGTGCCTAAGCAAAGCTTTATTTCACTCACTGTGAATTGATTAAAAGTGAAGAATAACCAGTGGTTTTTATTTCCTGGTTTCCCATCTATGGGAATTGTCCGATATGATTGGCTGATTAGCGTGTTTGATGACATCATCATTCCGGGACACCAGTGATTTCCTTTAGCTGTCAATTGTTCTTAAATGGATATAGCCGTTATGGTAGTCCCAGTGACCTAATGGATAAGGCATTGACTTCCTAAACCAGGGATTGTGAGTTTGAATCCCATCCCTGGGATGATTTGGTGCTGGGGATATGGTTCGGAGGGACCGGGGCATGCGTTAGAAACTGGAAGGAGCGAGTGGCTATGGTGAAGAGGAAACTGGGCATGTGGGAGCGACGCTCCCTCTCCATTGCGGGTAAGAACCTGGTCATCAGGTGTGAGGTACTCTCGCTGTTGCTGTACGTGGCGCAGGTCTGGCCCATTCCAGACTCCTGCGCGACGGCGATCACTCGAGCCATCTTCCGCTTTATCTGGAGGTCGAAAATGGATCGTGTCCGCAGGGACGCGATGTACAAGCCTCTAGATAAAGGGGGAAAAAACGTGCCCAACATCGCCCTCATACTGATGGCCACCTTTGTGTGCGGCTGCATCAAGCGGTGCGTAGACCCTCAGTACGCAAACACCAAGTGTCACTACGTGCTGAGGTTCTACCTGTCCCCGGTGTTGCGAAGGATGGGTCTGGCCACGCTGCCGCGGAACGCTCCAAGTAGTTGGACCGTGCCGTACCACCTGTCCCTGGTGGAAAAATTTATGCAGAAAAACACCTTTGACCACAAGTCCATCAGGCAGTGGTCAGCACGTAACGTCCTAGAGGCCCTGAGGGATAAGGAGAGGGTGGACCCTGTGGGATGGTTCCCCGAGCAGACTGTCAAAGTCATTTGGCAGAATGCCTCATCGCCAGAACTTTCCAACAAGCACCAAGACGTAGCTTGGCTGGTGGTGAGAAAGGCCCTCCCCGTCAGATCCTTCCTACACGCCAGGAAGCTCACCCCCTCTGCACGTTGCCCTCGAGGTGGCTGTGGTGGGGAAGAGACCGTTGTCCACCTCCTTGTGGATTGTGCCTTTGCAAAGAAAGTCTGGAGAGAGATGCAGTGGTTGCTGTCGAGGTTCATCCCGAGCAGTTCTGTGACACAGGACTCTGTGCTCTACGGGCTGTTCCCAGGGACACACACCGAGACAAACATCGACTGCAGCTGGAGGATCATCAACTCGGTGAAAGAGGCGCTTTGGTCTGCCCGAAACTTGTTGGTCTTCCAGCACAAAGAGTTGTCCCCGACCGATTGTTGCGGACTGGCACAATCCAAAGTCCAGGACTACGTGCTGAGGGACGCACTAAAGCTTGGGGCAGCTGCCGCAAAGGCGCAATGGGGAAGGGTCGCTGTCTAAGACCTTTCTACCACAGCGCACCGAGAGACTGGGAACTGTTTAGAGCCCCTCGGGCTGTACAGATCAAAATGATAGGCTGTAAATGACTGTAATATTGTTTGTACTGATGCACCTGGTGATACATTTTGTAAAAGTTTAACCTGGATTGTACCCTTGTAATGTTGTTTTTGAAATGGTTTTGAATGTGATTGAAGATATTTTATGAATAAAGTATATTTTTACAAAAAAAAAAAAAAAAAAAAAATCCCTGGGATGATTTGAGTGTTTTTAAACATTCTGTCTGGCTAATCATGATGAGCACTTGGCACATCATAACATTCAAGGCTATGGGCCAAGCGCTGGTAAATGGGATTAGGTAGGTAGGTCAGGGTTTTTCTCACGTGTCGGTGCAGACTTGATGGGCCGAAGGGCCTCTTCTGCACTGTGATTCTGTGATACATCAGCTTTTTCTCAATTCAAATTAACTTCAGCTCCAATCTGCTTTCTTTAGAAACCTCCATGGTTGTATTGAGATGCTGGAAGTAGATTCAATGAGATCTCCCACACTAGGGCAATCGGATAAATACTGGAAGGGAAATTTTGCAAGGTTAAGGGGAAAGAGAAAGGGACTGTGATTAATTGTATTCATCCACCAAAGAGCCAGCCCAGGCACAATGAGCAGAATGGCCTCCTTCTGTACTGTAAGACTCTGAGCAAGTTCATTCATCTGAAATGTTGCATGCTTCCCTCACCTCAGCAGCCCCTCTTGTTATTTTTATCCCCCCTAAATGCATATATCGTCATACTGATAGACAGCTTAGCATTGATCCATTTGTTCCTTCCTGTCTGGTACCTTTACCTCAAAACATTGGCTGTGCAGAATTTGAGTTTGATTGATTTGTCTACTGTCCTATTGGGGACCAAATGGGGGCGAAATCAATTCATTACCCACCCAATAATTTGCATTTTAAAATGTGCATGAGTTGGTAGAGAGAGGCAATAAAGTTAGAAGTCTTTCTGAAAATATTTGCCTTGCAGATAATGATTCCTCAGTCATAAAATGGCACTTAAATCTCCTGATTTTACTTGCCCAAAAAATGGAAATTGAAATAAACAAACTGTGTGCAAGAAAGGAAATTTAGAGGGTTTATTGGCAAGAGTTGGTACATTGACGAAGGGGGCTGACGACAGCAAGTTTGATTGATATTCCTCGACACCGGAGCAAAATGACTATGACTTAGCTACAAAGGCACTGATGTCCTATTTCACGTCAAAGAAGAATACAATCATCTTCAGGCGCACAAAACAACAAGCCAATGAAACAATTGACCAATATTGCACGCGTTTGAGGCAACAGCAGCAAAATGGTACTTTGGTGATGTCGAACAGATTGAAAGGGAAATAAAATGACAAATGATCGAAGGTTGTCTCTCCAGCCGACTACACCGAAAAAACACTGAAGAAAGACAGAAATCTGTCAGAGCTGCTGGAGCTAGTAAGGTCATTGTTGCTTTCAGAGTCCAGAGCTACAGAGATTGAAACTGTGAACACTATATGAAAATGGAACTCATCAATTGAATTAATCTGAAACTCTTCTGCCTGTATCTGCACTCACACAACATCCTGTTCACTCATCAGCCTGAACATGTTGACCTGTATTGGCTCCCGGTTTGTCAATGGATTTTAATATTCGCACCCTTGTTTTCAAATGCCTCCGTGGCCCCTCCCTCCCTATCTCTGTAACCTCCTGCAGCCCCCAAACCCTCCTAGGCCTCTCTTTCTCCAATTCTGGCCTCTTGCACTTCCCTAATTCCCATTGCTTCACTACCAGTGGTCATGCCTGGGCCCGGCAATTTGGAATTCCCTCTGCAAACCTTCCCACCTTTCTACCTTTGTGCCCTCAGGATCTCGATGCTCCTTAAAACTTCCCTCTTTGATCAAGCTTTTCGTCACCTCTCATAATATCTTCCTGATGTGGCTAGGTGTGAAATTTTGTTGGATAACACTCCTGTGAAGTGCCTTCAGACATTAAAGGGGCTAGATAAGTTGTAGGTGGCTCCAGGGTAGTGTTAGCAATGGCAGATACAACAGGGTGAAAATAATTTCCATCCATGTGTAGTATTGCATTGATGCATTGGTTGTAATCTTCCAAAATTCTCTAGAATTGAGAAAATTGGAAAATTGCAAACGTAACACCTCTATTCAAGAAAGGAAGGAGACAGAAAGCAGGAAACTATAGGCCAGTTAGCTTAGCACCTGTCATTGGGAAAATGCTAAAATCCATTATTAAAGAGGTAATAGTAGAAAAAATTGTCATGCAATCAGAGTCAACATGGTTTTGTAAAACTTCACTTCCTTTTTAAAAACAAAATTAAACAGGTTAAACAGATACACACGAAAATATTGCAGGTTTGGTGCTAGATTTATCAGGGTTATTTCACTCCTAATAATTCATCTGGGATTCTCATTTTAAAACCAAGGTGTAGTGCGTCCCGTCATCATCACTGACAACAACCCTTCCTCCAAGAACCCACCAGCTATTTGACTTATTAACCTGTTACCTACTGCAGACATGGTCAGCATGGTTTTGTAAAAGGGAAATTGTGTTTGACAAATTTATTAGAGTTCTTTGAGGATGTAACAAACAGGGTGGATAAAGGGGAACCAGTAGATGTAGTGTATTTGGATTTCCAAAAGGCACTTGATAACGTGCCACATAAAAGGTTACTGCACAAAATAAGAGCATATGGCGTTGTGGGTGATATAGTAGCATGGAAAGAGGACTGGCTAACTAACAGGAAGCAGAGAGTTGGGATAAATAGTTCATTTTCAGGTTGGCAAACTGTAACTAGTGGAGTGCTACAGCGATCAGCGCTGGGGCCACAATTATTTATGATCCATAGTAATGACTTGGACGAAGAGACTGACTGTATTATAGCCAAATTTGCTGCTGACATGAAGATAGGTAGGAAAGCAAGTTGTGAGAAGGATACAAAGAGTCTGCAAAGGGATAGAAGATAGGTTAAGTGAGTGGGCAAAAAATTGGCATATGGAGTATAATGTGGGAAAATGTGAGGTTGTCCACTTTGGCTGGAAGAATAGAAAAGAAGATTACTATTTTAATGGAGTGAGATTATACAATGCTGCAGTACAAAGGGATCTGGGTGCCTTGTACATAAATCACAAAAAGTAAGCATGCAGGTACAGCAAGTAATTAGGAAGGCAAATGGAATGTTGGCCCTTATTGCAAGGAGGATGGAGTATAAAAGTGCTACAGCTGTGCAGGGCATTTGTGAGACCACATCTGGAGTACTGTGTGTTGTTTTGATCGCCTTACTTAAGGAGGGACATACTTGCATTGAAAGCAGTTCAGAGAAGGTTCACTCGGCTGATTTCTGGGATGCAGTGGTTGTCTTATGAGGAAAGGTTGAGCAGGTTGGGCCCATATACTCATTGGAGTCTAGAAGAATAAGAGGTGATCTTAGTGACACATTTAAGATTCCAAGGGGGCTGGACAGGGAGATACTGAGAGGCTGTTTTCTCTCATGGGGGAATCTAGAACCAGGGGGCTCAGTTTAAAAGTATGGGGTCTCCCATTTAAGACGGAGATGAGGAGGAATTTCTTCTCTGAGAGGGTCAATGGTGTTTGGAATTCACTTCCCCAGCGGGCAGTGTAGTGAAGGCTGGTTCAGTGAATAAATTCAAGAGTGAGTTAGGACAGATTTTTGATTGACAAGGCATTTAAGGCTTATGGGGGCAGGCAGGAAAGTGGAGGTAAAGCCACAATCAGATCAGCCATGATGTTACTTAATGGCAGAACAGGCTCAAGGGGCTGAATGGCCTACTCCTGCTCCTATTTCTTAAGTCTTTATGTTCTTATGATTTATGATTAAGACTTTGAAATATGAGGCATTGCAGAGCTAGTGTCACATTCTTGATCAAAGATTTGGAATGGGAATCACTATAGCAAAGGAGGGGAAAAAGCAGACTGACCATGTTCTATAGAATATGGAATAGACAAATGGGCATTGACAGGAACAAGTACCTAGTGCACTCTGGCAATTATGAAACATGAAATAGCCACCCACACAAACTAGAAGACCATTTGTTTCCAAGACAGTGTATCAACGATCTTTCTTCAGAGGGACAGCTCCACAATGGAACAAGCTACCAAAGGAAATAGTCACAGTCCCATCACTTGATACCTTCAAGGTCCATAGTCATAGAATTATACAGCACAGAAGCAGGCCTTTCGGTCCATCTTTAAATTATTTTCATTTATAAGCTTCTCATTATCATGACTACCATATTCGCAGGTCGTGTTTGGTTCAGCTGGTGCTGACCACATCAATGTTGACAGAATTCATGATGCCAACCCAAGCAAAGCAGGGAGCTGTCAATTATCCTTAGAGGGAACCCATTAGCACAGTGGCCCCAGTGGCCTAATGGATAAGGCACTGGCCTCCTAAGCCAGGGATTGTGGGTTCGAGTCCCATCTGGGGTGTGATGTGTTTTTATAACGAATCTCGGTACCTCCGTTCAAATTAACATCTGTCCTCATGATGATGGAAGCAGATTCAATAATAAGCATTTGCACAAAAAGAGGGGAAAGAGAAAGGCTGTGGGATTAATTAATTGCAGAGCTCTGCTGAATGAAGGAGCTGTGAATGGTTTATATGCAACTTCATTCTGCTGAAGTGTTTCTCTCACCTCAGCAGCCTCTCCTGTTATTTTTATTCCCCCCCCCCCCCCTAAATGCATTTATCTCCATACTGATACACAACTTAGCATTGACCAGTCTGGTACCTTTTACCTCCAGCACTGGCTGTGCAGAGGTTGAGTTTGATTGATTGATCTACTGTCCTTTTGGGGACAAAGAATGGGGGTGAAATCAATGCATTACCCACCCAAGCAAATTGCATTTTAAAAATGTGCATGAGTTGGAAGGAAGAGGCGATGATCCTGAAGGTAAAAGGCTGACTGAAAATGTTTACAGCGAAAAAAAAATGGATCGCAAATCACGACATGGTAGCTAAGACTTTAGAATTTCACCTATTCTAGCGCAGCCCCAGTGGCCTAATGGATAAGGCACTGGCCTCCTAAGCCAGGGATTGTGGGTTCGAGTCCCATCTGGGGTGTGTCCTTTTCATCTCCCCTGATATGTTTAAGGAACCAAGTGACTTATTTTTAGATCAAACAATACTTGTTTCCAATTTTATTCTTCAGATTTTATTTCGAAAATAAAAAAAAAATCCTTCAATTAGAATTCGCACAGCTTTTCAGGAAAAATTGCGTTTCGTGTTCTGACTTATTTAAAGTTAATATTTTCTATTTTAGAAACTAAATTTTGAGAATATTTATTTCCAATTTTATATTTGATTTTAATATAGGCAAATTAGAATTATCTCAGCTTTTCATATTGAATTGAAAGTTCTTTTTTGAATTGTTTAAAAATAAGCATTTTCTTTTCAAGCCAACTTTTGAGAACATTTATTCTGAAATTTAAAAAAATTTTTTTTTTAGGATTTACCCAGCTTTTCGCAGGATATTTAGAGAAATAATTGGAATTTCTACTTCGTTGTTGAATTTTAAAAAAAATTGTTAGATTCGCTGAATTAAGGTAATGGTAAAGGAAGTGTTGAAACTGTGCAATTTTGCCTTGTCTTTCTGCCTCCTGTAGGAAACGTGGTGTAATTACAATTATTATTCGCATTTTGTTGAAGTAAGTCAGAAAAATACACACAGCAACATTAATTAATTATTTTATTTGTCCCTTGGTGCAGAGCTATTTTGCCCTGATGGCTCACAAAGTGTAACCATACAAAGTACACTTATTTTACTGGGATATCAGGGAAAACAAAACTGTGCATTACTGAGAATAATTATCTTTGTGAACATTTCATTTGTGAAATAAGAGCATCAGGACTGTTCAGTAACCAGCTCCAGCGAGGGACCTTTTATTTCTCCTTGATTTTGAGTGTGTAACATATGAAATCTTGTCCATATTGTATCCACTTTTACAACCATGTAGGAAGAAGACAAGTGAATACAAGGCAACAACAACGTATATTCATATTACACCTTTAATGTAATAAAAATTGCCAAGGTTACATGAAATCGTTATTCATATTTTTAATGTTCATGTTGTATTGTCGATAAGGAAAGTGGTGACATTCATGCAAACATACGAATTTGGAGGCGGAGGAGGCCATTCAGTCCCTCGAGCTTGCTCCACCATTTGATAAGGTCATGGCTGATCTGATTGTGGCCTCTACTTTCCTGTCTACACCCTGTACTCTTTGACTTCTTTGTAAATCAAGATTCTATCTAACTCAGCCTTAAAAATATTCAATGACCCTGCCTCCACTAGGGTTGCCAACTGTGAATAAATGTATTCTGGGAGGTTTCATCACATGATTCTCCCCTCCCACCCCAGCCATTAGTTGGCCATCCTTGTGATATACTGCCTTCCTATGCCAACTGTAAAGCAAAAAGACTTATTACCCAATTGGATGATGCTTGGCTGTCATCCAAACAGCCTTTTTTCCCATTTTCAATATTTTTATATCTGGTAAAGAGAAGCGTTCAAAGAAAATGACAAAAGAAAAGAATTTTAAAAAAATGTCCCAATGATTTTTCTCCAGGGTTGCACACACAGCAGTGTCCTGGAGATTGGTCTTCAATTCCTGAAGGGTTGACAACCCTAGCCTCCAGAGCTCTCTGGGGAAAAAAGATTCAGGAGGAAAGCTGCACTGTTGGAAACGACATTGTTAGAAAAGAAGGCATTATTATCAAATCTAGAAATTTGAGCTGTATTGTGTGAAAACTCAAAGAATTGGAATGGCCAAAGATGCATTTCAAAACATGAAAAAAGATTATGATCAACTCAAAATTAGCCATGAAAACAAAGCTGGGAACCCTAGAATGCTACTCACACCAATTTTGACATAAGAGCACTGGTTGACCAGAGAAGAATTGAGGCTGCAGAGTTATGGTTTTTTGAGGCGAATAATCTTGGACAAGAGGTGCTAGTAAAATCCGAGACCGGAAGGACTTTGCTGACCAAAATCAGGGAGAGACAGTTGGGGTTTCTTGGGCACCTAATAAGAAATCATGATTTAGAAAATCTGATGCTAATGGGAAAGATTGATGATAAAAGAGATGGAGGTAAACAAGGAACAATCTTGCTGAAGAGCCCCGCAAACTGGACAAATGTACCACCAGCGAAGACCATCCACATCTCCAGACCAAGATTAACATGGGGGTCCTTGGTCAGCAACGCCTTCTTGTGGGCATTGTCCCTGAAGAGAGAGAAAAGCCCTTCACAATTTGCTTTTTTTTTCATGTCTACATCCAAAATTATTGAAGTTTGTAAAGTTGGACAAGGACTTTATGGACACTCTGGATGATGTTGCTCTTCCCCCCAAAATGTTCCAGAGATGCAGATCGATGCGCTCTGTGCTCGATTGCCCAGATCTGCGCCCCCAGCTTCTCCTCTTCTCTCTCACCAAGATGGCGGCGCTAGGCGAGGAACGGCGGCTCCGGTCGGCAGCTTCACGGTGAGAGCGCGGATCCGCCGGCGTTCAACGAACCGTTAAAATAATAAAAAAGACCCCGAACGACACCGTTAAAGGCTCGGGCTCCTTGGGGAGCGGGGGATGGAACCGACTTCCGGGGGGGAAGTGAGGAGGCCTACCTTATCGGGTTAAGCCTCGGCGTTTCCTGGGTACTGTGGCCAGGGGAGAGCGTTCGGTGGGCGGCTGCTGGAGGGGGGATGTGGGCGGGTCAGCCTCGGAGGGTGGGGGGGAAGCTGGGCGCAAAGATTAAGAGAAAGGGCGGGAAGGCAGAGCTGCCTAGGAAGAGGAGGCGCCCTCTGAGCTAATGTAAGATCAAATATAGCACTTATATCAGTGGTAAATTTAACTTTGGTGTTAATCACTCACCTTTGTAGTGTTAATGTGCTTTTATATGAGCAGTAAATTATTTTAAATCTTGCACATTTATTTTAGTAGATTTTTTTCCTGAATTATATACTCTGCATTGGAATTGATCCATGGATGGGGGAAGAGACAAGATATCATTGGGGAGAAATTAATGTTTATTGGAGATGAACACAGAATTATAGTCATTTAGTAGTACAGAATTTGAATATTGCTGAAGAAAGTGATATGCCTAAGCTTTTCGTCTTGCACCCATCAGGACACTTTGTGATGCCACTTGCCAGCCAATCAGTACTCTCCTCACATCGGGTATAAATTGTTGTTTTCTCCCTATAGAAGTGTCCTGATGAGTGCAAGATGAAAAACTTTGACATGTCTCTTTTTTCAGCAATACTCAAGAATTGTAATTGTACTGGGGAAACTGCTAAGTGACAATTGTGATGTAACAGAGATGTTACATAGAATTTACAGCACAGAATCAAGCCATTTGGCTCAACCAGCCTGGACTGTTCATGCTGCACATGAACCTCCTCCCAACCCTCATCATCTCAGTGCATCAACATAAACTTCTGTTCCTTACTCCATCGTGTTTATCATTGAGACTGTTCCCCTCAACCAGCCCTTATAGGTGCCCAGTGAACCTTCTCTTCATCTCCTTAGGCAGTCCCTCAAGATCGAGGATGACTTGCTTCCATTCCAGTTGGATGGGTTCTGAGATGGCTGATGAGTCTAACTCCAAATTCTAACCACTCTGTACTGGTGAAGAATTTTCTCCTTAATTCTTAATTGTGCTTTTTAGTGACCTCTTGGTATTGGATTTGCCCCCATTGATCATAGAGCCATAGAAAGTTTACAACACAGAAAGAGGCCACTTGCTCCATCATGTCTGCTCTGGCCAAAAAATGAGTCCCTCAGCCTACTCCCACTTTCCAGCATTTGGTCTGTAGCCCTGTAGGCTACGGAACTTGAGGTGCATATCCAGACACCTTTTAAGTGAGTTGAGGGTTTCTGTCTGCGCTACCCTTTCCGGCAGCGAGTTCCAGACCCCCACAATCCTCTGGGCGAAAACGTTTTTCCTCATCTCCCCTCTAATCTTTCTATCAGTCACTTTAAATCTATGCCTACTAGTCACTGATCTCTGTGCTAAAGTAAATAGGCTCTTCTCATCCACTCTATCCAGGCCCCTCAATTTTGTACATCTCAATCAAACTTCCCCTCAGCCTCCTTTGTTCCAAGGAAAACAACCCCAACCTACCCAATCTGTCCTCATAGCTGCAATTTTCCAGTCCTAACAACATCCTCATAAATTCCTCTGTACCTCCTCTAATGCAATTTGAATGGAAATATCTTCTGTACATCTATCTTATTGAATCCTTTCATAATTTTAAAATCCTCTCTCAGCTCACCCCTCCGTCTTCTGTCTTTTGCAGAACAAAGCCTAGTTTATTTAGTCTTTTCTCGTAGATGTAAATAACCTCTCAGTCTTGATATCCTTGCAAGTCATCTTGGTACCTTTTCCAGTGCCTCTTTAACCTTCTTTAGATTGTAGATTATTGAAATATATGGAATGGTACCTCATTTTCAAAGTTAGATCTGTTAAAACAGATTAGATTTTTCTGAAACAAAAACAAAAATACCTGGAAAAACTGTCGGCAGTTTTTTGCTTTTATCTTAGATTTTTCTGAATTCCCAAAATCTCAGCAAGTTTATTCAGTAAGTATTTGATCCTTGTAGACCAGTTAAGATGTGTGCTAAATGGTGGTCAGGGCGCTAGAGTTGGTCTTAATACACCCTGTAACAACTCACTGAGTAAAGGAGGAATCTGATACACACACTTAAGAATAATGTCCTAATCTTTCCTCAATTAGTGATAGCTGCCCTCACTTACAACTAGATCATGCACTTCATTGTGACAGGATTGCAACATTAGCACATCCAAGCACTATTCGTTAGTCCCTGCTGGAAATATAAGGACCATTATATTATTTTGAATGTATAGCACAGACACAGGCCTATGCTGGCATTTATGCTTTACATGATCCGCCTCCTCTCCCTTCTCATGCAGTACAAATTGTTACCTTTACATTTGGACATTTGTGTTCTTGTGAATTGTCCTGATGAGTGCAAGATGACTAAGCATTGACAATGTGTCTTTTTTCAGCAATATTATGTGATAAATATTAAACTCACCTCAAAGGACAATCTCTCCTTAATCATTGGGCCAGCGTTTATTGCTCATCATTAATTGCCTCTGTTCAGGGGTGGGGGGCAGCATCTTAAGAGTCAACCGCATTGCTGTGGGTTTGGAGTCACATGTAGGTAAGGATGGCAGATTTCCTTCCCTAAAGGGAATTAGCCCTTTGGCAATGGTTTCATGGTCATTGTCAGACTTTTAATTCCAGATTTTTAAAAAATTGAATTCCAAATCCACTATCTGTGGTGGGAATTGAACCCAGGTTCCCAGAGCATTACACTGGATTATCAGTCCAGTGACAATACCACTACGTCACCACCTCCCTTGGGAATCATTCTTGTGAACCTGCCAAATGTCAGGATTTATGCATGAATAACAAATACAGGAGAGGGTTTGCAGAAACCTAACACAATGAGAAATCAACACCTTTTATAGGCGAGGAGAAAACTGCCCGGGACAAAAACATGGTTAATCTTTAAAAATGAAAATGAGAGTTAAAATTAATCTTTATCCCCAATCAACATATCGACAATGGAAAAAAAAATCCAGGATTGGAGAACATGTTGCAAGACTAACCTTTCCTATCCTTTCTTTTTAAAAAAAAATGCCTTGTGGATATTATTATTGTTAATCCCAAACCAAGTGACTATTTAGAGATTAGCCTTATGCTAAAATGATTCCTTAGAGTTAACACTCCATGTACGTTAATGCTTTGATTGTTAAAATTAGGCCACGTATTGCCTTCAGAGAGATTTTGCTTTAATTAATTCACAGGATGTGTGTGTCACTATTTTTTTGTCCACCCCTAGTTGTCCTGAGAAGATGGTAATGGGCTACCTTCTGAAATTGCTGTTTGTAATAGGTAGATTTTTTTTTCTTTATTCTTTCATGGGAAGTGGGCGTTGCTGTCAGGACGAGCATTTGTTGCCCAACACTAATTGTCCTTCAACTGAGTGGCTTGCTAGGGCCGTTTAAGGGCAGTTGAGAGTTAACCACATTGCTGTGGGTGTGGAGTCACATGTAGACCAGAGCGGGTAAGGATGGCAGATTTCCTTCCCTAAAGGACATTAGTGAACCAGATGTATTTTTACAGCAATCGATGTTAGTTGTCATGGTCACCATTACTGAGGCTAGCTTTATATTTCAGATTTTTTGATTAAATTTAAATTCCATCGGCTGCTGTGGTGTGATTTGAACCCAGGCCCCCAGAGTATTAGCCTGGGCCTCTGGATTACTAAGATAAAAGCAAAATACTGCGGATGCTGGAAATCTGAAACCAAAACAGAAAATGCTGGAAAAACTCAGCAGGTCTAACAGCATCTGTGGAGAGAGAAACAGAGTTACTGTTTCGAGTCCATTTTGAGTCCGCACTGAAGCAGGGTCATACAGACTCGAAACGTTAGCTCTGTTTCTCTCTCCATAGATGCTGCTGGACCTGCTGAGTTTTTCCAGCATTTTCTGATTGGCTCTGGATTACTAGTTGCCTCTCCTCCGAATAGCTGAAGGCCTTGCACCGCCACTCTACAGGGCAGTTAAGAGTCAACCGTGTTGACTCGAGGCACACATAGGCCATGTTGGTTAAGGACAGCAGGTTTCCTTACCTAGTTATTGAATCATTTGGTTTTTATGGCAATCTAATAACTTGATTGGCACTTTTTTTACTGGTGCCAGTTTTTAGTTATGTGTTATAAAATATTGAAAATAATGTTGTTTGTGCTTTAAATTGAAATAGCTCAAATAGCATGACGTGGAGGGAACATCTGGAATTTTAATGGAGGACTTAAGAAAGCACTTGTATTTATATAGCACCATATCACATCTCGGGACATCCCAAAGAACTCTACAAGCAATTGCTGGCTTTCGAAGTGCAGTGACTTGTAGGCATAAGGGAAATCATTTTTGCATGCAGCATTGTATCAGAAACAGAAATAAAGAGACTTGCATTTATGTAGCGCAGATGGGCCACAATTAAAGTCCAACCTGAAAGGCCTACAATAGTGCAGCATGCCTTCAGTACTGTATTGGAGTGTTGGCCTTGACATTTGTGCTCAAACCCTGGAGTGGGACTTGAACCCAGAACCTTGTGATTCAGAGGCAAGAGTGCTACCGACTGAACTATGGCTGATGCACAATGGGCTGAATGATTAAATTATCTGGTTTTGGAGAGGAATATTGGTCAACATACTGGCAGAACTCTCTGCTCCTTTTGTGTGGTTCCTTTTTATGCGCCTGTGCAGACAGACAAGAGTTTACCGTTCCCCTAAAGCTTGTCAAGTGTGTTCATGATATAATTAATTATATTAGAGGGGAAGAGACTGGGGAAAGGATTGAGAATATAAAGAGTTGTTACAGTATTTTAGGATGACTTTATAACCCAATTGATTTATGAGCAATCTCAGTGTTTGAGTTATGACATTGTAAACATTCTGAAATGAGGAATAAAAACAGCCCATGAGCATCTCCTTTCCCAGCATGGTGTCACATACACAAACCATCATGCCTGTCCTTCTCATTCCCACCCACACCCACCTCGACTCCCTTCACAGAGTTACATAATCCCCTGGGAGAGGCAGAAAATCTGTTGACCAATTTAGGAAAATCTGAGAAATTCCTCTCTACCTCTCACCCCTACCCACCCAAGGATGTTCCAGGAGTGACAGTAACTCTTAATTAAACGCTGAGCTGTTGTGTATAAATGTTTGCCACTCATCGGCAACCCTGCTGCACCCTTTCCAATGCTTGCTGTGAATCTGCTCTCACTTCCAAAGGTTGACGGCTCTTTGTGGAAAGTAGCTCCTAACTTCCAATGCTTTTGGAACTTATGTTCCTTCCCAACCCATCTACAATGATCACAATTTGCCCTTGTTTAGTGCCTTTGACGTAGTAAGATGTTCCGATGACATTTCACAGGCAAATGTCAAAACAAAATTGGGACACCTGATCCTCATAAGGAGACATTGGACAGGTGATATAGAGGTAGGTTTTAAGGACTGCCTGAAAGGAGGGGAGAGAGAGGAAAGTGGAGGGGTTTAGGGAGAGAATTTCACAGAGTTTAGGGTCTAGGTAACTGAAGACATGGCTGCCAGTGGCGGTGATATAAATCGGGGTTTCGCAAGAGGCCAGAATTTGAAGCGTGCAGAGGTTTTGTAGGAGAGGCGGGAGGAGATAATGGACGTAGAATGGGGTGAGGCCATGGAAGAACTTGAATACAAGAAGCAGAATTTATTATTTTGAAAGATTTCAATCATATCGCCTCAAAGCCTTTGCTTTTCCAAAGTAAGGAAGAAGTTCTCTAAGCTTGACATAACTAAAAACTTTTAAAGTAGGTATCAATTTAGTATTCCCCCTGCACCTTTTCCAGTGCCTCTATGCCATGGGGCCTAAACTTAACACAATATCCTATAAGGAAGTTTTGTACAAAGAAAGGATCATTTTTGTTTCATGTTTAATTGTCCTGGCAGTATGTGCTAGCGCTCTCTTCACTTCCATAAAAATCTTGAAGCACTACTTGTAGATCTTCAATGAATTGTGCATTATAACCTCAGTTACATTCAACAACCTTATGCATGCACTCTACGTGATGGATACATTATTGGAGTTGCCCCTACCAAGTCTACCATGCTACATTTGCCTCAATTTAATATTTACCAGACATAGGTCCAGTAGATGTTCTTATTGTATCTAGTTCTACCTGCAGTCTTTTTGAACCCAAGGACCGTACAGCCAAACATATCTTGATGTCTGCATGTTTTTGGATTGTTCCACTGCTGTCTTCATCCAGCTCGCTCATAAAGATGGTGAAGAATAATGGCCCTAATATTGATTCATGTGGAACCTCCACTTGTGATTAGTATCCAAGCAGATCCAAGCTGCCGTTAATAACCAAAGAGTAATGAATACTACTCAGTCAAATCGGTTTATGTCCTACTTGTCTGCGATGCAGAAAGCTGTGCTGAATGTGTTTCATTCACCTTCCTGCATATTGTGCAGGGGAGTCCTCCTTGGTGTCCAAGACAATATTTGTCCCTCTGGTCGTTGCTGCCATTCCTCCATTGCAGCAATGAATACACTTCAAAAAAGTACTTCATTGGTAAAGTGCTTTGGGACACCCTGAAGATGTGAAAGGCGCCACATAAAAGTAAGCCCCATCCCCCTGCAAATTGCTGATCCCCTTGTTAGTTTTCCTGTTGAAAATCCAAGTGACAGGGTTTTTATGGTGACTGTTATCACCAGGGCACATGGAACATGCAACACGTGTGCTGACCATAAGACATAGGAGCAGAATTAGGCCATTCGGCCCATCGAGTCTGCTCCGCCATTCAATCATGGCTAATAAGTTTCCCAACCCCATTCTCCCGCCTTCTCCCTGTAACCTTTGATCCCCTTACCAATCAAGACACCTTGGTTGTAATGCTAGCTTACTTTTTTAATTTGGCAAGAAGATTGGGAAATCTGAGGAACTTTTCTTGAATTGCTGGAGCAATCAGTATTTATCAATCCAGGTTGTGAGAAAACAGGAACTTATTGGTGGGAACTATTTATAATTTTAATCCCCATTGTGCAGAAAGACACTGTAGCCTTTGTTACAGCCACAATAACATAGCTATGAAGAAGGGTCATACGGACTCGAAACTTTAACTGTTTCTCTCTCCGCAGATGCTGTCAGACCTGCTGAGTTTTTCCAGCTTTTTCTGTTTTTGTTTCAGATTTCCAGCATCCGCGTTATTTTGCTTTTATAACATGGCTGATGTTTGTCTCTCATTGGGGAAGAAAGTGGGACCAGCTGAGAAATCCACAACAGAGGAAGACCAAAACTCTGAAGCAGAAGCATAAGTTGGTTATAATGACCAACACAGTCGAACCACATCTGAAAAGTTACCCTTTCAGGCCTTGCCCTGAAGCCCCCATGAATTATCCTGGCCGTAATTTTCAGGTGTGATTGTCTCTGAAATGTGATCTCTTGAGTTGCGATCCCTCAGTTGTGACATTCACATTTGACTTGCTTTGGTGGGCGGAGCTGCTGTTGGTGGCTGTGTTACCTGAGAGTTAGGAGGTTGGGGATGATTCTGTTTTTTTCTTTTGCTTTAACTCGTCTCTGATTGAGTTGATTAAAGAACAGGATTAATGATATCACACACCATCCTAACTTGGAAATATATCGCCGTTCCTTCACTGTTGCTGGGTTAAAACCCTGGAACACCCTAACTGCACTGTGGGTGCACCCACACCACATGGACTGCAGTGGTTCAGGAAGGCGGCTCAACTCCACCTTCTCAAAGGCAATTAGGGATGGGCAGTAAGTGATGATCTAGCCAGCGATGCTCACATCTCATGAGAGAATATAAAGAAAATCCGCAGAGATTATTTCCAGGTCTTACAGAAGTTAAGGCTGTAAAACCAGGGAAGGGTCATGAGGACTCGAAACGTCAACTCTTTTCTTCTCCGCCGATGCTGCCAGACCTGCTGAGTTTTTCCAGGTAATTCTGTTTTTGTCTTTAATTACACTCCCTGCTGGCAAGTTATAAAGTATTATTTCAAGATATAGCATAGACAGAGATCATTGTCAACTTGAGGTGCAGATAATGTGTATCTAGAAATGTGCCATAGAATTTACAGAACACAGATTCAGCCTATCTAGTCTGTGCTAGTGTTTACATTCCACACAAGCCTTCTCCCACTCTCCATCACCTCATACTACCTACATATCCTCTTACGCTTTTTTCCCTTATATATTAATCCAGCTTTTCCTTAAAGACGTCTCTGCTATTTGTTAGTGATTACTCCATGTGGTAACACATTCTCAATGTTCTCCAGATCAATAAATTTCTGAATTCTCTGTTGGATATTTTTAGTGACCATCTTATGTTTATTAATGGATTTCCTCACAAATAGAAAGATCACCTCTCCATCTACCTGTCAAATCTGTTAATGTTGCAATCCTGTCACAATGCTCTAGTTTGTAAGTGAGAGCAACTGTTAGTATTTGGGGAAAGGTTAAGGCATTTTTCTTAAGTATATATAAGAACCGGTCTCCACCTGTGTGTGTTCTGGGTGGGAGGGGAGAGAAAAGGAAAAGGGAGTCTGTACCTGTGTTCTCTGGGTTTTGTGAATAAATCCATGTTAAGGCAGGACTGACTCCAGATTTCTCCTCTACTCAATGAATGAATATTGAATTATAACAAAGCCCTTTCGTAACTTAACTCCCGCCAGGTCAGCTCCAGAAAAGAGCCCCAAGCTGTACAGTCCTTCCTGATGATTAGGTGTTGTGAAAGGGGATATGTTGAAATATATAAGATGTTTCTCCTCTCTTTCTCTCTCATGTGCTGCAGGATTATATTCAGATGAAAACTGCAAACGGCTGAAGCACCTGGTTTTCCAAATGTTTACACAGACAGTATTTTAAATTCAAATTCCAGTCATGGCTTATGATGAAGCACTCAAGAAAAAAGAAGGTAATTTATTTTGGGTGATGCCAGAATGTATGTAACCTCGAACAAGCCATTTGTATCTAAAATGTATGATTTTTGTTTGAAAAAGGCTCCAGGTGCTTGTTCAAGCTGGGAAGTACACAGCTGTTTACATGGCTGGTTCCCTGACATCTCTTGAGCCTGTCCATTTGCGGTATTTAAATTTGTTCTGTCAAATGTTGCATCTTTGAAAAGCGTAAGAGACATTTGATTTGTCGTGCTGCATTTACAGCTTTATGGCTCTTTTTTTATAACAGACTTGTGAAATTTTATAAACGTCATTTTGTGTCAAGGGACAGTCCCTAATTTTCAGAGTTGATCAGTGCTTTATGGAACATGAAATATTTGTTGTACATCTTGTTGAGGCCTTCCTTCTGCAATGCAATCTTCTTGTTTACATTTTTTCAGCAATTAATTTCTGTACCCTGTGTGTATTTCTACCCCATTAAATATGTTGCCGAGAGGCATTAGCACACTATGAAGTAAGATTGGCACCGAGTTGGTCAAAGTGCCATTTTTAAACGTGAGTGTTGGTTAGAATCCTAAAAGGGCAGCAGAAATACCAGAAACCAGGACACAAGCAGGGCTCCTGGGCTAAGGAGGGTGGCCTTTCAGCCGTGAATCATACTATACAAATCACACTGTTCACTTACACTATAGAGTGATCAGGAGTAGGAACTCTGGCTGATTCCTGTAGAGGCTCTCCCACCCCACCACCCCCAGTCCAGATCCATGGGGTCTGGTGAGCTGATGTGGCTTTAGTCTGGTGCTTCTCCTCCCTTTGCAGGTTTGTATCAATCATTGGTATTGGTACACAAGCTCGCAGTACTGAAGTGGAACTTGGCTGTTGTACAGGCAAAGGGGCTACCTTTTCTTCTGCAAATGTCAACCATTATGCAGTGGGCCAATTGGTAGGGTTTTCAGCCGAAGTCTCTTGAGCATCCCCAATTTTCTTTGTTCCGCCATTGGTGACCATGCCCCCAGCTGCCTAGATCCTAGGCACTGGAATTCCCTCCCTAAACCTCTCCACCTCTTGCCTCTCTCTCCTCCGTTAAGAAGCTCCTTAAAACCTACCTCTTTGACCAAGGTGTTGGTTATGTTTTTTGATATCGTCTTACGTGGCTTGGTGTTGAATTTTGTTTGATAACACCCCTGTGAAGCGCCTTGAGACGTTTTACTATGTTAAAGGCACGATATAAATACAATTTGTTGAGTGAATTATATGCAGTACATCTTCTATAGCTGTTTTTATAGTAGCTATCTTTATCTCATACGTGTAACTGAATGGAGTTTAATTATAGCACAGTAAGATAATTAAACTTAGAACATATGCAGTAGGTGATGGGACATCAAACTGTAATGCTGCAGCTTCTCGCAGTAGATCACAGAATAATTTGTATTGAAAGCACATGGCTAATGTGGATGTTTAAATGATGAATGGAACTGGGTGCATGGTGACTTAGAACATTGGTCTTTTATCTCCTGGACCTGGGTTCCAATTCACATCGGACTGAATGAATGAAAATCTGCATTTATGGCCTCCAGGAAGAATCCAAAATTAAATCTGTCAGTCCTGGCGAGCTTGCCAATTTGTGTAAGTTTACAGCACAAGACTTTCCTTCAGTTCACACAGACTGGACCACAATTTACAAATCACCTTGAGGTGCCTTTCATTTGCAGCTTTGATTTCCTGAGAGCAATGCCATGCCAGCTCCCTTGCCTCACATTCTTCCATTCACATTCCCACCCAGCTGCTGTCACCATCGGACACTGGCCGTAAGCAGAGTCGAGAAACCCCATTGGTAGCCACGAAGCTCTCAAGCCTTGTGGGCCTCTGTTGCCAGTACAAAGTAATTTGGGGCTATAAAGCTTGCAGGTGGCTGATTAGGAGGTGCTTTTCTGCTGTGCTGCATTGTAAAGGAATTTTTATTCTGCACTTGATCTGTATTGTACCTGTTATGAGAATGCTTAACACTGATGCTGAAGGCAAAGCAAGTGGTGAGGATGTGGAACTTGTGTTCATCAGCATTAATATTTCTTTCTTCTGAAGACAAATAGATATATTTGCAAAAGATACACGAATCATTTCTGAACATTTCTGCATTTGATTTGTATTTTCAAACACTTAATAAATGTGCATTGTTTCCAATTACTTTCTGCTAATTTAATATTTGTTTTCAGTCCACCTTTTCACTTCCTCAACTTCATCGTAACAGGAGGGTCCTGTGATGGTCAGACAGGACATTGCGTGCTCCAGGGATGTTCATGGAGCTCCCTTTTGCAGTTTATTGACTGACCCTCTAAGAACTATGGTTGAGTTGGAACCCAGCCAGGATGTGGTACTCATTTTCCAGGAGAAGCCTAAATACAAATGTTAGTTACCATTGGGATTTTCACTTCGCTGTTCTACTGCAGAGTCCGACATCCTGACTTTTGGAACATTCCAAACAGGCCATTCAGCCCCACGAGCCTGTTCTACCATTCAGTTGGATCATGGCTGATCTGCAGCAACACTAATATCTATTCTGCAACCGAATGACAAACTGTAATGCTTTTGGATTTTTAAAAACATCTGTCACATTTTGCAGGAATACTAGAAAACCATCTGAGAGAAAATGGACGTAACCTTTAACCTGTTTATCTTGTCACATGAATTCAATGGGTTGTTATGAAGCCCTTTCATAGCTGTGTTCATATTTGACTCAGTTAGATATGTTAAAGGTCTTCTCTCATGATTGTTAAGGATCTTTTGAGTTTGACTAGTTTTATTCCAACTCCATTAGGACGTGAGTGTGCAGCATAATCACCTGCTCTCCATCTGTGGTGGAGGCAGGTTCAGTCATGGCTTACGAACAGGAATTGGATAAACTCCTGAAAAGGAGAAAGATTTCAGGGCTTTGGGGAAGCAGGGGAGTGGGGCTAGCCGAGTTAGTCATACAGAGAGCTGGCATGGACATGGTGGGCCAAATGGCCGCCTCCTGTGCTGTTACCATTCTATGATTCCAGTTCATTTTCCATTTGCACAAATTTTACTTCATGCTGGCGTGAAATTGGATTTTGAGCCCTGTGCATTTGGAGGTGACTTTTCTGGGCATTGAGTTCAAGAATGTGGTTGAGGTTTTGTCCATTGGGTGCCTGCTGTGACCGCTGGTCTGTCTTACGGCTGATGAGAGTGTGATGCTGTCACTTTGGAAGAATGGGCTATTGTACATCACTGTCATCACTTATCTTGAGGAACCCCAACAAACATACACAAAAAGATTATCGCTGAACACAGGAAATTTTGTGCCTTCTGAAACACTGAACTGTGCGTTTGTATCGACTTGGCATTTAGACTCATCCATACAGTATGATTGCCTAATACATTGAACTGCATTGAGTCTTGGAGAGGCGCAAAATGTCAGTTTACACCTGCGATAATGTCAGACGCATTGTCAAGAGGAGGCAGCAAGCAGAGGCAAGGCTTCTATGGGGCGACCATAGGTGCTCCATTACATTGTAGTGGCTGGCTACAGAGTGTCACTGGGAAAAGCCTGCTATCAGGCCTGCTCTTGGTAGGTAATTGACTTTGGATGGTGCAGAAGAAGACACTAATTGGCCAAGCTCACCAGTTCTAGGATGGGCCCCTTTGTGTGGATCATTCCACTGCACTATGGGATGCACCTGATAGAAATAACCCACCTTTGCTGAAACGCAACTCCTACAGGTCATCACAAAACTTCAATAATGGTGGCTGGGGAGGAGCTTGAGGCCCAGATCATTGTATCCCTGAGCTGAAGGAGAAAAGGTGTCAGTGCAAGGAAGCACCTTCCCCCCCCCAACGTTCCTTCCCCCCGCCCTCCCAAAAAAACTGGAGGGGTAAATATATATACATATTTAAAATATAAATAGATGATTTGTAAGCCCTTTACTGCTGTTGCAGATTGTATAGTGGGTGAAAGCGGAATTGAAGAGGTGGGTCTGGCAGCAGGCAGAAGCCAACGAGAGAAGAAGCGCTCGTATAAAGATTTGCTGAGAGAAGAGGAGGAAATAGATGCAGAAGTCCGAAAGTCAGCCAAAAAGAAAGCGAAGGTGAGGGCTGTTGTTTGTGTTTTATTTTCTAAACCTTGCTGTTTTAGCTCACCCTGCGTGCAGCCGCTCCCATCTCGCATCCTCCTCCATCCAAGAAAGAGTGACCGGAAGGGCTCCAGATTCAGGGCTGTGATTCAGGCAGGGGGAAGCTGTGCTTGTTTTTATTTTGCTCGCAGTACGTCCCAGCACAGAGCAGGAAAACCACGAGTGGTCTGACTGACCACAAAAGACAGCTTTTGTCAAAGAGCATTTATCAACCTGTCATTCTTGTTCCTTCGCAGTGGGGTGGGTGGGTGGGTGGGAGGGGGGAGGGCGCCTAACTGAAAATTTTTGAATCATGTTTTTCTCAACTTTGGCAATCGTGATTAAACAATGGAATACTGTAGACAATTCAGTCTTTTCATCAGTGAATTTGCAGTTTCAGTCTATAATAAGACCTATCTTTATGGACTCCTTCCTCTCACCACCCATCTCTTTCAACCCCTACTGTAACATTTATATCGCAGCCCATCATCGTATTGCTGTCAGAAAGTAAAGTGACGTGTACATCATGAATGATGGCAAAAGTACCTGTGGTCTCCATTGCAGGCACGTGAAAGCTAACTTTGGTAGCAGCAGCTTCACTCATCTTGGCATTCCTGTCAGTAATTTTGAACTATATTGAAAACAGCCCTAATAGCTGACCTTGGCTAGGGTGCTGGTAGGGAGACACTATACTTGTCTTCAGTGCCCTGGCGTACAAGGGGAAAAATCTGCCAGGGTTTCCACTTCTGATCGATATCCAGCAATCCGTGCTCGATCTGCACGGATGTGGACAGAGGTTGAGGAACAGGACTTGCTGGACTCAAAACAGTCTGCTATCGTTCATGGTTGAGGCACAGACTTGAATGGTGGAGGAGTACTGGAGAGTGT
This sequence comes from Cetorhinus maximus, assembly GCF_964194155.1. Classification (NCBI taxonomy): domain Eukaryota; kingdom Metazoa; phylum Chordata; class Chondrichthyes; order Lamniformes; family Cetorhinidae; genus Cetorhinus; species Cetorhinus maximus. Next base: position 7,351,230 of record NC_135907.1, on the reverse strand, counting down.
GTGCTTCCTGTTGAACCATAGCTTAAAAAGGAATTAGAAAAAAGGGAGAATATTTCTCCTTAATGGATCTACCATCACGGTTGCAATCCACAGTGAGACCTGCTTTTTGTGAACAATCTCTCTCAATTCTTTCGTCCGCATTACCTCACTGCCATTTTTCATCCACATCGTATCTCGTGTTATTTCCAGAAAGGACTATCTGTACTCGTGGAGCTGTCCATCACAGGCATGGGCATTAACTTGTGCTCTGGCACCACGATGGTGGCACCCTATCCAAAGCATACTGTTGTTTCAACCACCAATACCATATCTCAATTGTTTTCCTTCTTGGTTTTACATTTTTTTAAGCTACCGTTTTTGATTCTCACCATTGGCCTGCTTTACAGTTTCTCTGTGGTCACTGGCAGTGCTTTCCTATCTCTTGATGGAGGTCCAAGACTTTCCCTCAGAGGCACAGCGAAGATCAAGAACACATCTGTTGGGGAATCTCTTGGTGAATTGACCATAAGCCACATCCTGTGGCACCATGTGTTGGCCACCAAAATGCTGAACAAACAATGAACACTCCTTTCTAAGCCGTCACTAATAAGCAGGAAGCCATGCTGCCACTATCAATGCCTTAACTTGCGTTGCCTACTGTGAGGGTAAGTTAATCAAACAGTTCCTTGTTGAATATCATGTTACCAGCTGCTTGTCCTAATTGGGATGATCGTATGAAACTGACAACCAAAATTGATGAGCAGGAAAAGACCAACTGGTCCATCAAGCTTGCCACATCCACAATGGCTGGATCATCGTGGATTGGAGATTACTTCTGCCAAAAGTTTATTTCCCATTTGGAGCAGTGCCGTTGGGACCATTGCCGTCAACATCTTGGGAGATGGGAGATTTTCTTGAATAACGTGTAAAATATAAAGTTACCCAACAAAATTACATTACTGTGATGACTGATGGACAGCAGGGCTGTATTCTAATTTTAAACATTTATTCCTTCAATATTGTTACCACTGTAACTCAGAGATCTTCTGCAAGTGCCAACAACGTCTCAAGAATTTTGACAATTTGCATTTGCAATCTTGTATGTTGACCATGTGGCCTCTCAAATGCCCTTGGAGGATGCTCACTTCCCCTGAAGACCGCAATCTGCAAGGGGCCAGCTCCACCCACCGCAAGTATGTTTTCACGACTGACAAGCCAGTTGCTCTCTTTCTCAAAGGCTGCTGCTCTTTCTTCTACTTTGCCAGAGTCTAACCTAGAAACTGTGGAATTATGAGGGCAAGTTTGTGCTGTAGACGACTGGGAATTTGGATGAAATGATCCAAGCTCATTTTCCTTGGGATTTCTTAACAACCAGTGTAAGAAAATATTCACACCAACTGTGAAGGTGAAGACAGCAGAGAGGAAAGGGTAGTGTTGTAATGCACCACACCACCCATTCTCCAGTTTGGTCCTTTTCAAAAAAACTTGTTGCTCATCTCTTAATTGTCCATTTAGCCTTGTCTTGTATCAATTAACATATACCTTGGTCCTAGTTATTAAATGTACCTGCATTTGTGTTTAATGCCTATAAAGTTCTGACTTTAAATCTTAAGTTTTCTGTTTTATTTTAAGGAGACTGAAGGTTTCCTGTTGGCTGCTGATTTTCATAAGAAAAAAAAGAAACTGCACCATTTAACTGGCGAAGAATTCTACTATGGAGGTATTTGGCGAAGTTATTTTTCCAACGTTTGTTTTCTTTGTGATCTCCCTCCTCTGGGTACAAGGAGAGGGACTGGAGAAGGTGCAGAAAATATCTACACATCTGATACTAGAAATGAGAGGTCGTAACTATCAGGAAAGATTGAACAGGCTGAGGCTCCTTACTCTAGAAAAGGGAATACTGAAAGAGATGACCTACTAGGGATCTTAAAAATTGGCAAAAGTTTTGATAAGGTAGCCACAGGGAAGATGTTTCTACTCGGGGGTGGCCAAAGCTTACTTCTCTTTGTGTCGCCTCCGGTTCTTTTTCCAATTGCCTTAAATCTGTGGCCTGTGGTTACCCTCCCACCTTTTCACCACTGGAAATATTTTCTCCTTATGCAGTCTTAACAAAACCCTTCATAATTTTGAACACCTCTATTAAATCTCCCCTTAACCATCTCTTGAAGGAGAATAATCCCGTTTTCCCTCCCTTTTGTAAGGTCCCCTCAACTCTTCCTCGGTTATGAGTTTCTCGATTAGAAGTGAATTGGCAGGGCTTTTTGATGACTGTAGGTATATTTGAGAACAATGATGCTTTAACGGTCTGTTCTCGGTGCTGCAGCATTCTCTGCGATGTGGCGGGGTCGGTGCAGACTGGGTGATGGAGAATCAAACAGCTGTACTTGCTAGAACCTTGAATGTAGAGAAAACTGAGGGGTGACCTGATTAGAGGCCTTTTAAGATTATGGGAGGTTTGATAAGGTGTAATAGGGAGGATGTTCCCACCTGCAGGAAAGCCCAGAACTAAGAGTCATAACTATGAGTTAGCCACCAGTAGATCCAATAGGGAGTTCAGGAGAAACTTCTTTATCCAGAGAATGGTGAGAATGTGGACCTTGCCTACCCCATGAAGTAGTTGAGGTGAATAACATATGTAAATTTCAGGGGAAGCTAGATAAGTACATGAGGAAGAAAGGAATGGAAGGTTAGATGAAGAAAGGTGGGAGGAGCTTTATGTGGAGCATAAACACCAGCATGTACCTGTTGGTGCGAACAGCCTGTCTCTGTGATGTAAATACTTTGTGAAAATTGAGGTTATTAGTTATAACAGCAGATGGTTAATCAAGCTTTGTTACAAATGGAGTTGATGGTGCTTTAGTTGGAAGTGAGAGCATTGGAATTAGCCTCAGCAAGTCTGATTTAGGATGGGGAGAGAACAGGGTTCTGCTGTCGACTATTAAAAAGACATCAGAAAGGGACAGGATTGGCCTCTAGCAATGCACAACATTGAAACAGATTCATGGCCATGTGGATGAGGTATTGATAGGTGGCCTGTACCAGTGGATCCCTATAGTAAACTGGTGATTTCAGAAGAGCAATGACAAAAATAATGTAGGGTGTGGAAAGGATTGGAAAAAAAACGATAGTTTAGATTCTGAAAAGACTTTGGATAATGATATGAGTAAGATGATTGTTCTCAGTTACATAGAGTCTGCAGTGTCATTGTCTTATCAATTATTATTAATGTCAATTATATTAAAGTTTGTTATTGTCAGTATCATTGCTAAGCTTTGCTAATGTCAATTACATTGTTAAGGGAAACAGGTGATGGGTATTTGAACACATAATAAGGGACCGCTGGAACATGGTGGGAGGTGAGGAGTGTTGACACTAGGCAAAGTCAATAAACTCTTTCAGTAAGGAAAGGCTCTGTGTCTTAGTTTTTACTTCACCAGCCGGCGTGGATCCTGTTAACATGCAGCAGTGGTTCCCACACATTATTGGTTGAAGCACTCCCTTTCAATAGATTAGTAATCACGGACACCCTCGCATCCGCATTATAATACTATGTATGAAAGTGCTGCATGTAAAGAGTATTTAAATGCTTTAAAGTAAATAGATAGTTACTTATATCAGCATATGCCTGCTTTTCACTGCTGAGTTTGTTTCTCCTTGGCAGGAGCTCAGAGAGGGCGGACACCCAGAGAAAGGTCAATGGGAGCCCGGAGAGAGAGCTGGAGCACGGGGTAACAGATCATGGAGAGGGCATTTGGAGAGGAGAGGGAGAGCAAGAGTATGGGGGAGTGGTGGGGGAAATCAGACTACACTTCTGGCTGCCCACCTATTCAATTACTCTTGACCACGGAGCCCTGGGGGCGCTCAATGCCGTAAGGCTGGCACTTAATTGCCAATTGCCTATAAAGTATCTATGGACCCCAGTTTGAGAATCACTGGTTTATAGCATGGAAATGGACCATTTGACCCAACTGGTCTATGCTGGTGTTTATGCTGCACGCATGCTTCCTACCATTGCTCTTCATTAAACTCTATCAGCATGATCTTCTAATGTTTTATCCTTCACCTACTTATCCAGCTTCCCTTTAAAGCATCAATGATATTTGCCTTAACTCTTCCTCATGGTAACAAGTTCTACAGTCTAACCACTCTGGGTAAAATACTTTCTCCTGAATTCCCCATTGGATTTATTAGTGACTTTCTTATATTTATACCGTCTAGTTTTGGAATCCCCCCCAGCAAGTGGAAACATCTTCAGTACGTCTACCCCACTAAACCCCTGCGTAATTTTAAAGACCTCTATCAGGTCCACCCCCCCCCCCCGCCCCCCCACCCTCCCCGGCCTGTTCAGCATTTCTACATTTCTGTGAGGTTGCATTATGAAACAATTCACTGTGTTTTATCTTTTCTATATAAATGTAGAACTGTCACCTATGGAACCTGTGAAGAAGAAGAAGAAGTCTGAGGGTCATCAGGCTGATACTGCCATGGGTCTCCTCAAGGCCATGACCTCACCTATATCAGCAGTTCCAAAACCTTCCAAAAAAGTCGAGAAAGCATTTTCTGCTTTTAGCTCGCCATCCTACCCTCCTTTATACCCTGAGAGCAGAAAGGAGCACAAGAAAAAGGCCAGCAGTACAGAACATGAGGAAACCTCTGAAGAAGGGGACTTCCACAAGTCAAAAAAGATGAAGCCACTTTTTGTAAATACGGACACTGTGACTGTGCGTGAGGCGGAGGGCTTAAAAATGAAACTCCTCCTCTCGCCCAAGGACAAGTCAGGCACGGACGATGAGGTATTCAACTTTGCCGCGGCATCGAGTCTCAAGAAATCGTCTAAAAAGATGAGCAGAGAGGACCATGCCACTTTCCTTTCTGCCCTCGACGCCCACAGCTTGCCAAAAGCCGTTGTTCGTAAAAAGCACAAGTCGGAGGCCCGGGTTAGCGAGAGCTTCGACTCCGAAGCGCATTTCTACACTGATGTCCACTCCAGCAACCTCTCCGAGTATGACCTCTCGGGTTTGGAGGCGCTGGATACGGCGTCATCCTCCGGCGGAGAGCTGGAGGCGGGAGAACTGGTTATTGACGACTCTTTCCGCGAGATGAAGAAGAAAAAGAAAAAAGACAAAAAGAGCAAAAAGAAGAAGGACAAGGAGAAACACCGAGAAAAGAAACACTCAAAGTCAAAGAAGATGCACCCCCATTCCCCTGGAAAGGTCCTATCAGCCACTAAGTGTTGTCATCCATCACAGTCGACAGTTAGCGCACCTTATGCAATAAATGTGCCCCCGCCTTCCATATTCCACATGGAAGGACAGAGTGAGAAAAAGAAAAAAAAGGAAGAGAAAGACAAAGAGAAGGTTGAGAAACCAGAAAAGGTGAGGCTACTCTGAATTTATTACAAGAAACTTCATTGAAGCACCAAATATTAAGTCACAGAATTGTTACAGCACTGAAGGAGGCCATTCAGTCCATTGTGCCTGCACCTGCTCTCCGTAGAAGCGGTTACTTGTCTCTGTGGCTCTCAACTTAGATTAGAAGTGATCACACATCAGAAAATAAGAATTTAGATAGCGCCTTTCCCAACCTCACGGTGTCCCAAAGCACTTTATGGTCAATTAAGCACTTTTGAAGCGTAGCCACCATTGTAATATAAGATATAATAGTTACCTCAGAGTGATACAAGGCCGTAAACTAATACTCCAATAGTCCTAAACCACAAAAGGAAACCTCAGGAGGGACCTAATGATTAGTTTTCATCCTAATTGTCCAGTGGTGTCTTTTATGTTGCCTCTGATTGTTAAGCTTTGCAAACCCAGCAAGCTGATTCTAATCCGATCCCACAGGCACGATGACTGAGGTACCTTCATCAAGCAACCATGTGTAAGATTCGGCAATAAATGTTTTCAGTCTAATTGTGTTTCTTTTTAAAACCTTATCTGCCGGAATTTTCCCAGGCGAAAGCCTTGTTTGAGATGAAAACTTAATTGCAAGGCTGCTTTTGTTGTTCGTAGTTCATCTTATTCTTTTGGTGAGTGTAAGCGCATTACGTTTACAATTATGAGAAGTGTGGGAAACCAAAATTACTTGAACTCAAACCTTCAGAACTTGAGACAGAGTTGTAGACGATCCAACTCGGCAGGGAATGAGAGAGGTTTTCGGAGCAAGGGGTAGGAAGCTGGCAGTAGTAAGAGGAAGGGAGTTGGAAGGCAAGGTAGGACAGGCCAGAGTAGGAATGCCCAGGGTAAATAATCCTCTCTAACAAGTTTGAAACATTAGCTTTCTGTGGGGTAAATGAAACTGGACAGGCCTATCACATGGACTATAATGATACAAGAACACACATGCAATGGATGCAGAGAGGTTGAGGAGTGATAATGAAGTTGGCAATTAAATCAGCTGTGACATTGATTAGGGCAGTTTTTTATTCTGTCTGTTAGTAATGGTACTGTCTGGTTTTCGTTTTGTGATCCTTTTTTCCCACAGGATTTGGAGAAAATGAGACTTTTAGATGTTGGGATTTAAAAGCAAACTGTATTCACGTAAGCGTGAGGGGAAAAAAACACTTTAGGAATGTGTGACTTGAAAAGCTAATGAGCTGAGAACACAAGAAATAAGAGCAGGAGTAGACCATATGCTTTCGAGCTTGCTGTGCCATTCAATACGATCATGGCTGAGATCTCTTTCTCATCAACCCCTCCACTGCCCCTCTGCTGTCAGGCTGCTTGTCTGACATCCAGCCTTGGGTGAGTTTTTTGAAAGTAGCTTGGGTGTCCTGAAGACATGAAAGGTGCTGAATAAATACGAACCTATGAACAAGGAGCAAGAGTAGGTCATTTGACCCCTTGAGCCTACTCCGCTATTTAATAAGACCATGACTGGTCATCCAACTCAATTTGTCAGTATTACTTTGGTTGGTACAGTTCCCATTACAATAATTTGTTTCTTTAAATGAGTGCCTTTAATGTAGTAAAGCTTTACAAGAATGTATCAACTAAAATTTGCCATCACACCACATGAGTTATTGGGACAGGTGACCAAAAGCCTAGACATAAAGGTCAGTTTTAAAGAGTGATTTTAAGGAGGTGAGATTTAGGAGGGAATTATAGTACATAGGGTTTAGGCAGCTGAAGGCATGGACACCAATATTGGAGTAGGTTATGGTTGCTTGAATCAGTGGTGATACTACATTGCCACACTGATATCCTGCATGGAGTTGACCTTCGGAGCTGGGCTTCCTTTAGTCTTAATGATGATAGAACAAATGCAAAAGTGCTGCTGTGTTTGTGCCATCACTAAATAGTTTTAAGGATTTGTAATCAAATTGCAAAAAGATGTAAAAACAATAGAGTAGTGATATTGAGGGACTTCAATTATCCTAATCTAGATTGTGTAGCAAGTCACAGTGTCACAGGAAGCCCTGCTCTCCTATCACCCCTGTGCTCGTTGACCTACATTGGCTCCTGGTCAGGCAATGTCTTCATTTTAAAATTCTCATCCTTGTTTTCAAATCCCTCTTCAGCCTCACCCCACTCTATATCTGTAACCTCTTCCAGCCCTACTACAATCTGAGATATCTGTGCTCCTCTAATTCTAGCCTCTTGTGCTTTCCCAATTCTAATTGCTGAACCATTGGTGGCCGTGCCTTCAGTTTGGCTGGGCTTCAAGCTCTGGAATTCCCTCCCTGCACCTGTCTGCCTCTCTACCTCACTTCTCTCCTTTAAGACACTTGTTTCAGCGGGAGAGCAGTTGGGAAACAGTGATCATAATATCAGGTTTAGAATAGTTGTTGAAAAGGTCAAGGCATAACCAGAGGTGAAGATGTTCAACTGGAAGGGGGCTAATTTCATTGAATTGAAAAGAGATCTGGCCCAGGTGGATTAGAAACAGTGATAGGCAGGTATTACAATAAACCTGTACACACTATTATAGAAAGGTCATTTTTACACTTTATGTAGCCATTCATTGACCCAGATTTTGCTGTGGTAATGACGGTGGAATCGCCAGCATTCACCATTATTGTTGCACTGAAGCTGATGGTAATTTCGGGAGTCTAGGCGTGCAGAGTAACACGGAAACCCAGAAGTTATAATCAGTGCGCCTAGGCTCCTCCATAGGATGCACTATGGAGGTTCCCACAGAACTTCCACTCTAACGCAGTAAATCTTGCTGCAAAAAAAACCCTGGAGAAAGTTACACCTGTTGAATGAAGTGTCATAATTACTGCTGAACACCTTTCCTGGCCTTGGAAAAGCTAACTTTCTATTTGTGAAATGTCAAATTTCTCCACAATGATAAAATTCCACATTTTTAAACACTTTGCTTTCTTTAAGTGTCTGTTTCTCTTTTTTTGAACTCCTATCTTAATACAGTCATACATTTATTTTGCTAACTAAAAATTTAAATTATAAGTGATGGATACTGAGTGCTTTTAGTGCCTGGTTTGTTTGTTTTGTGTGAGTGCTTCAATTTGATTAATTGTCTACCTGCTTTCTGGCATTGCTGCTACTGCACACCTTAACTTGGCGCCCAATTTAAACCTTGGGGAGAAAGGAAATTCCCATCACAGAGATCGCTAGATGTTTGTAGGTAGCTTTCTTCGAGGTCAGTGACGAGCACCCCTTGTTTTGTTGTTGACTGCAACATCTAAGCTATTGTTATCAATTATTCTTTGTGAGCTGTAATGCCATGTCTGTCTGGCAGGATGGAGGAAATACTCAGCAGGTCTGGCAGCATCTCAGACCTGTTGACTATTTCAAGCATTTTCTGCTTTATTTCAAATTTTGTGCATTCTCATTATCTTGCTCTTGTAGCCAGTTGCAGCAGAGGTTCCACCAGCCAAAGGATAGGCTGCAACTCTTACCAGTTTTATATTGCTCATCACACCTCTTAGCCTGATCTATTTAAACCGACAGCATCAACACAGGAAAACCATTGATAGTTACTTTTTTTTAAAAAAAAGCAAATGTCAGCTACGATTTACCAACAAGTAACTTCTTTGTAATGATTTCACCTCAGCTTAGAGCTGAAGCACGCATTGGGGCTGAGTGAATTAAACTTTACTCAGCATCTAACTATGCAGCAACTGATCTGGGAGCGCTTGATACTGAGATGGGGTGTCTGAAAAAGGAAGTTGTGTCAGCGTGTAACAAAATCATCCTCCAACATGACTGTCACAGGGGCGCACTTGAAAAAAATTAATTTGAAAAAGCAGCATCATTAACCTGTCTTCACAAAATTTATTATTGGAAAGCAGCAGTTCATATGCTGAAGCCGGTATCAAAAGTGATTGAGACTTTCTTTTCTACTTATATTTTTATGCATTTTTGACAGAAAAAGAAGAATATGTCTGCTTATCAGCTGTTTTGCAAGGAGTACCGGATTAATATTGTTGCTGAACATCCAGGAATAGGTAGGAATATTATTTTAATACATGTTATCAGCATTCTTGTTTGCCGAAGGTTAGGGACTCTTCTTGGGTATTTGTCCCTGATCTAGATAACTGGAGGAGGGGGTGGACTTATGCCTGTAATGCCCTGAACCAGTTGTTGAGAGATTAGTTTCGGAATGTCCCTCCTTGCCTTTGGAGGCTTCTGTTCAAGTTATTGCTGCTGAGATCATCAATTGATCTTTCAAATCATAGAGTGATACAGCCAGGGGAGGGCCATTTGGCCCATCTTTGAAAGTGCTATCCAATTAGCCCTACCCTTTCTCCAAAGCCCTGTTTAAAAAAAAAAAATCCCCTTCAAGTATTTATCCAGTTCCTTTTTGAAAGTTACTGTTGAGTCTGCCTTCACTGACCTTGAAGGCCAGATCATCATAACTGGCTGCATAAAATATGTTTTCCTCATGTCGCCTCTGATTCTTTTGCCAATTACCTTAACTCTGTTGCCTCTTTCAAAACCTTAAAAAGACGCTGACCACATTCTCTTTGGAGACCCATGAAATGTCTCTTCTTAACCATTCCCCCACCCACCCCATCCCTTCCATTCTGCCCAGCCCACCAGCCTCAGCCAATTGTTCTGTTAATCGACTAGGACTCACTCCACAAATGCGGCTCAGTAGTGGATGCAGTGAGAAAGGCCATGCTTGACATTACTTCACAGCTGTGCACACAAGGTCAGAAGCTCCACACGAGGGGGTTGGGGGGGGGGTAGGGGGGTGCAGGTAGAAGCCACATCCCATCAGTGCAGAGGTTTGTGTACATGCACAATGGTATTAACACTGAGAGACCAGCAGTATGTAGTTTACTTTGCCTCCCTGGCATACATTACAAATTCCCATTGGTATGACAGGGATGGGGATCACAGGAAATCATATTACCGCAGGTCCGAAATTTCCACTAATGAAATACAGGAGAAAAAAATTCCACATGTGTAAGGAGCCCCCATATCCACTTATTGTTGAAGTTATGAAAACAATTTAAGGGTCAGTGACACTGAAGTGTCACTGTTACACTGTGTGTGTTGCTAGCTGCTATAGGGGGATTTGAATGAAAATTTGTCAGTAGGGAGAACTTGAGAAGTCACAAAAGTGAACTTGCATCATACTGACCATCATGTACATTGGAACCATAGGAAAGTTACGGTGCAGAAAGAGGCCATTCAGCCCTTCGTGTCAGCACCGGCCAAAAAAGAGGAAAAATTAATGTAGCCGCTCATTTTAACCCCACATTCCGGCTCCTGGTCTGTAGCCTTGCAAGCTACAGCACTCCATGTGCAGATCCAGGCATCTTTTGAATGAGTTGAGTGTTTCAGCCTCAATCACCAATTCAGGCAGTGAATTCCAGATGCCCATCACCCTCTGGGTGAAAATGTTTTTCCTCATGTCCACTCTAAATCCTTCTATCAATCACCTTAAATCTATGCCCCTAGGGCCAACAGTCTTTCCTGTCTACCCTATCTAGGCACCTCATAATTTTGTACACCTCAAGTAGGTCACCCCTCAGGCCCCTCTGTTCTAAGATAAACAACCCTAGCCCATCCAATCTTTCCTCATAGCTGCAACTTTTAAGCCCTGGCAGCATTCTTGTAAATCTCCTCTGCACTCTCTCCAGATCAATTATGTCCTACCTATAATGCGGTGACCAGAACTGTACACAAAATTCCAGCTGTGGCCTAAGCAGCATTTTATACAGTTCCATCATTACATCCCTGCTTTTGTATCCAATACCTCACCCAATAAAGGAAAGCATCCCATATGCTTTCTTTACCACCTCATCCACCTGTCTTGCCACCTTCAAGGAAATGTGGACACGCATTCCAAGGTGTCTCATTTCCTCAGCCTCTCTCAATATCATCCCATTTATTGAGTCTTCCCTTTCTTTGTTTGCCCTCCCCAAATGCATTACCTCATACTTTTCTGGATTGAATTCCATTTGCCCTTTTCCAAAACATTGATATAATTCTGGAGACAACAGCTATCCTCTTCACTATCAACTACACGGCCAATTTTTGTCATCTGCTAATTTCCCAATCATGCTTCCCACATTTAAGTCCAAATCATTAATATATACAACAAACAGCAATGACCTCAACACTGAGCCCTGTGGAACAGCACTGGAAACCACTTTCCATTCACAAAAACATCCATTGACCGTTGTCCTTTGTTTCCTGTCGCTGAGACAATTTTGGATCCAACTCGCCACCTTCCCCTATATCCCTGGGATCTCACTTTTCTGACCAGTCTGCCATGTGGGACCTCGTCAAATGCCTTACTGAAGTCCATGTCGACAACATCCACTGCACTACCCTCATCAATCCTCCTTGTTACTTCCTCAAAAAAATGTATTAAATTAGTAATACACGATCTTCCCCTAACAAAATCATGCTGATTATCTCTGATTTAATCCGTGGCTTTCTCAGTGACAGTTTAACCTGTCTCTCAGAATTGCTTCCAATAATTTGCCCACCACCAAAGTCAGACTGACCGGTCAGAGGCTAGGAATCCTGCGGCGAGTAACTCACCTCCTGACTCTCCAAAGCCTGTCCTCCAACTACAAGGCACAAGTCAGGAGTGTGATGGCATACACCCACTTGCCTGGATGAGTGCAGCTCCCACAACACTCAGGAAACTTGACACCATACAGGACAAAGCAGCCCGCTTGATTGGCGCCACATCCACAAACGTTCACTCCCTCCACCACCAACGCACAGTAGCAGCAGTGTGTACCATCTACAAGTTGCACTGCAGGAATTCACCAAGGCTCCTTAGACAGCAACTTCCAAACCCACGACCACTACCATCTAGAAGGACAAGGGTAGCAGATAAATGGAAACACCACCATCAAGTTGCTCACCATCCTGACTTAGAAATATATCCTGGAACTCCCTCCCTAACAGCACTGTGGGTGTCCCTGCACCACATGGACTGCAGCAGTTCACGAAAGCAGCTCACCAGCACCTTCTCAAGGGCAACTATGAATGGGCAATAAATGCTGGCCCAGCCAGTGAAGCCCGCATCCCATGAATGAATATGAAAAAAAATATTTCTGGCCTATCCTTCGCACCCTTTTCAAATAATAGTACAACGTTTGCAGATCTCCACCCCTCCAGTACCTTGCCTGTGTCTAGTGAGGATTGGAAAATGATCCTCAGAGCATCCGCTTGTTTCCTCCCTGGCTTCCTTTAACAGTCTGGGATACAATCCATCCAGCCCTGATGATTTATCCCCATTTAAGGATGTCAGTCCCTCCAGTATTTACTCTCTGACTATGCTTATTGTATCCAATATTTCACACTCCTCCTCTTCAATTAGAATGTCTGCATCATCCCTCTCCTTAATGAGAACAGAGACATAAAGTACCCACAGAATCCTACCCACATCTCCAGCATTAATGCATAAGTTACCACGTACGTCTCTGATAGACCCTACCCTTTCCTTAGTTATTCTTTTGCTCTTAATGTACTAGAAAAACATCTTTGGGTTTTCTTTGATTTTTACCTGCCAATATTTTCTGTAGCTTCTCTTTGTTTTCCTAATTTCCATTTTTATTTCACCCCTGTACTTTCTGTACTCCTCTAGTATTAAGTCTTTTGTGCTTGTCATAAACTTTCTTTTTCTGCTTTATCTTGGCCTATATGCTTCTGGATAACCAAGGGGTTCTAGATTTGGCAGTACCACCCTTTTCCTTTGTGAGGACGTGTTTACATTGTGCCCGTAGAATCTAACTTTTGAATACCCTCCACTGATTTAATACTGTTTTCCCTTCTAGTAGCTGTATCCAGTCCACTTTCGCCAGTTCACCTCTCAGCTTTGTAAAATTTGTCTTCCCCAATTTAGAAATTTTCACTCCTGTTCTATCTTTGTCTTTTTGCATAATGATGCTAAATCTAACTGTATTATGGTCACTATCTCCAAAATGGTCCCACACTGCTACTTCATCCACTTGCCCAGCTTCATTTCCTAAGACTAAATCTAGAGTTGTGCCCCCTCTCTTTGGGCTTGTTACATGCTGACTAAAAAAGTTCTCTTGAATGCAGTTCAAGAATTTTGTGCCCTCTGTGCCCTTTGCATTGTTCGTATTTTCAATTGTTTGTAGGGTAGTTGAAGTCTCCTACTATTACTGCCCTATTGATTCTGCACTCAGAAATTTGCCTACATATTTGCTCTTCTAACTCTCTTCCACTATTTGGGGGTCTATAGTACACTCTTAGCAGTGTGACTGCTGCTTTTTTATTTCTGAGCTCAGCCATCATTTGATGTTTCATTTAGTATATCATCCCTCCTCACAGCTGTAATTGATTCTTTAATAATGCTACATCCTCACATTTTTTATCCCCCTCGCTATCCTGCCTGAAAACCCAAGGATGTTGAGCTGCCATTTTTGCCCCTCTTTAAGCCAAATTTTCAATGTAGCAATTATATCATGTTGCCATGTGTCTACCTGTGCCCTCAGCTTATCGCTTTATTTGCTATACTTCTTGTATTTACATATATACCTTTTAACACTGCCAAATTTCTGTGCTGTACACCTCTTAACCTGTGCTTTTTCTGTCTTTCAGAGCCTCTCACTAATTTTCCATCTCCTGTTTCCTGCTCTGTATTTGGCCTTGGGTTCCCATTCCCCCGCCAATATAATTTAACCCCCCACCACCCCCTCCAGCAGCACCAGCGAGGATATTCGTCCCAGCACAGTAATTTAACTTGTGTTGCCAAACATTGGAACTGTTCAGCCGAGCACTGGAAAAAATTATCTTCCAATTAGTATCAGAATTGAGAGGTTTCGATTGAGCACAGAGGGATTATTGGTGTCGCGGGGGTATCAATTTAAGATCAACAACGCAAGGAGAGGTCAGGATAATTTTTTTTGCCCAGTGAGTCGTTAGCACATGAACAAAAGGTGGAGGCAAAATTCAAAAGCTTCTAAAAGGGAAAGGATAAATACCGAGAAAAAATTAACATTTAGAAGCCACAGAGGAAGGGCGGGAGCATGGGATTAGGTGGCTGGCTGTTTCTGAAAGCAATGCATGCACAATGGGCTGAATGTCCTCCTGTACCATTAACTGTTACGATTATACAAATGGGTGTCTTGTGCTTTGTTTAGGCTGTCTCCAAATTGAACATGTTAAGTTGCTGAGACTGTTAAATTGAAATACTGGAGGCTGACCAGTCCCCATTGATATAGAAAGGCAGTTTGTGAAAAGCCAGACTAGAGAAACCATAGAATCTGATTATCTACTGATGAGGCCACATATAAAAACTTAGTGTAACCAGTATTGTGCTTCTGCTTGGTGTCTCATTAATGCAATATACGGCTTGCTGAGTGGTGCACTTTATACTGATTCTGTTGAATCTTTCAAAATTGAATTATATGGATCACTGATCCAGCAAATATAGACCTGAATTTGGTGTATAAAATTGCTATTTTAAAAAAGACAGCTGAGATCATGAAAGAAAATTCAAAATGACAAAAATGTTGATTTTCTTTTTGTTGCTGCTTCATTTTTCTGTTCGATGCAGTGGAGTATCCTAATTTGGGGATCAGTATACCTCATTGAGCTTAATCATCGAGCCCATCCTTCAATAAATCAGCAAGACAATGTCTGCTCAGTCGCAACGTTATTGGTTAAATGTAAATTAAAATTCTTGCTGATGGTTGTACTTGCCTTTGCCACAGATTTTGGTGAGCTTAGCAAGAAGTTGGCTGAGGTATGGAAACAGCTTCCTGACAAGGAAAAGCAGGTAAGCGTAGCCCACTGCTGCACTGTGTTCAGATCAGCTTTTAGAAACTGTCCTGTTATAAATGGAGTACATGCTGTTACTTTGCAGCCAGCTTGGGTAATGTCCCTATGGAGATTTAAGCAAAGCAATTTGTACAGTGCTGATTTCTAACTCAATCCCAAGCCAGTTGGTGAAGTATGAAACTAGACACTAATACTTTTCTTGATAATAGGTTTATTTATAGAATGCAGCATTACATACGTCTGTTTCCTACCTACTACCCGATGTCTCAGCAGTCTCTCTTTAAAAGTGCTCCAGGTACCTAATTAAACAATGCCCTTCACCTGTGTATCTTAATATACTTAACATACCATTAACACTGGTTTCATTCCAAAATAGATGCCCACGCGGATAAACTTGAAGCTAAAGGAGTTAATGTTTCATGTTATTAAAAGAAAGATCTTGCATTTATATAGCATCTTTGACATCCTCAGGGCATCCTAAGCATTTTGCAACCTGTCATTTACTTTTAAACAATTCAATTATTTTACAACTAAATATGTCAGTTAAAGGACAGCAACAGACTGGTGTACGTTGGTGTTTATACTCCACCCAAGCCTCTTGTCACTCCTCCTCTTCTCACCCTCTCTTTCTCTTTAACTAACTTCCCTTTATATGCCTCATTGCACTTCATCTCAACCACTCCTTGTTCCACATTCTAACCGCTTCTGGGTAAAGAAGTTTCTCCTAAATACCTTAGTAGATTCATTAATGACTACCACATATTTTTGAATCCTAGTTTTGGTCTCCCTAACAAATGGAGACATTTGCTCCATCAAATCACATCAAAATTTTAAAAGCTTCCATTAAGTCATCTCTCAGTTTTCACTTCTACAGACGTTAGGTAGTTAGATTTTCCATAGTAAATCAGTCTGTGATGATTATGAGGTTATGTAAGAATATAAGAAAGAGGCCCATTGAGTCTGCTCTGCCATTTAATAAGATCATGACTGATCTGTATCTATTTCTTTCCCTCAAGGCTACAGCTTAGTGGAAAAATTGGAAAGTATTATTAACGAGGAGGTACATAAAATTATGCTTGACAAACTTGATTGAGTTCTTCAATGAAGTAATGGAGTAGGTTGATAAAGGAAGTGCAAAATTAGTGTCCTCGGCCCAACCATTTTCAGCTTCTTCATTAATGCCCTTCCTTCCATGGTAAGGTCAGAAGTGGGATGTTTGATGATTGCACAATGTTCAACACCATTCGTGACTCCTCAGATACTGCAGCAGTGCATGCCCATATTCAGGCTGATAAATGACTAGCACCAGGCAATGACCATCTCCAATAAAAGAGAATCTAATCATTTTCCCTTGGCGCTCAACGGCATTACCATCACTGAATCACCAATTATCAACATTCTGAGGTGATACTATTGATCAGAAACCTATCTGGATCAGCCATATAAATACAGTGGCTACAAGGGCAGGTCAGAGGTTGGGAATTCTGCAGCGAGTAACTCACCTCCTGTCTCCCCAGAGTCTACCCACCATCTACAAGGCACAAGTCAGGAGTGTGATGGAATACTCTCCACTTGCAGCTCCAACAACACTCAAGAAGCTCGACACCATCCAGGACAAATCAGCCCGCTTAATTGGCTCCCCATCCACCACCTTCAACATTCACTCCATCCACCACTGATGCACAATGGCAGCAGTGTGTACCAGCCACAAATGCACTGCAGCAACTTGCTAAGGGTCCTTTGACAGCACCTTCCAAACCCTTGACCTCTACCACCTCGAAGGACAAGAACAGCAGATGCATGGGAACACCACCACCTGCAAGTTCACCTCCAAGCTACTCACCGCCCTGACTTGGAACAATATCGCTGTTCCTTCACTGTCACTGAGTCAAAAATCCTGGAACCTCCTCCCTAACAGCACTGTGGGTATCCCCACACCGCACAGACTGCAGCTGTTCACAAAAAGGTGACTCACTACCACCTTCTCGAGGGCAATTAAGGATGGGCAGTAAATGTTGGCCTTGCCAGTGACATTCACATCCCCTCAATGAATTTTTAAAAAATCACGTTGTGGGTATGTACTTATTATTGGCCACATAATAGGCTTGTTAGCAAAATTGAAGACCATTGGATTAAATGGCAGCATGGATACAAAATTAATAAGAGGCAAAAAGAAGGGAGTAGTGGTGAAAGGTTATTTTTCAGACTGGAGGGAAGTATCCAGTGGTGTTCACCAGGGGTCAGTATGAGGGCTACAGCTCTTTTTGATGTATATTAAAATTTAAAAGTTTAAAAGTAATTTAAAAGTTTGCAGATAGCATAAAACTCAAAAATGTTGATAACAGTGAGGAGGAGATGAGCAAATTTCAGGAGGACAGAGACTGGTGAAATAGGGTGATAAAAAATTAACACAAAGTGTGGTTATGCATTTAGTTTGAAAAAATTAGGAGATTTAAAGTAAATGGTACCATTTTAAAATGAATAGGATTGTGCATACACACGTCTTTGAAGGTGACTGGATAAATTAATTAGATTGTTTAAAGAAAAGCATATTGGATCCTGGGCTTTATAAATAGAGGAGTAGGATGCAAAAGCAAGGAAATTATTCTGAACCTCAATACTGTGTCTAACTCTGAGTATCGCACTTTAAGAGGATATTAAATCTTTGGAGAGGGGCAGAAGAAATCGCTTAGAATGGTACTAGCGATGTGAGATTTCAGTTTTGTGGAGATGGTGGCTTAGTGGTAATGTCATCGGACTAGTAACTCAGAGGCCTAGGGTTCAATTACCACCACGGCAGATGGTAGAATTTGAATTTAATTTATTAAATCTGGAATTGAAAGCTAGTCTGACTAATTGTGACCATGAAACTATCATCAATCGTTGTAAAAATCCATCTGGTTCTCTAACGTCCTTTAGGTAAGGAAATCGGCCATCCTTACCTGGTCTGACCTACATGTGACTCCAGACTCTTAACTGCCGTATTAAATGGCCTCGCAAGCCATTCAGTTCAAGGGCAATCCGGGATGGACCACAAATGTTGGCCTTGCCAGTGACGCCCAATCCCATGAAAGAATAAAAAAACTGGAGAAGCTGGGATTGTTCCTTAGAAGAGAGAAGGTTAAGGAGAGATTTAATCAAGGTGTTCAAAGTTATGAAAAATCTTGATGGAGTAAGTAAGGAGAAATGGTTTCTTCTGGTTGGAGGGATATGGGGATAGGAGCATGATCTTATTGAATGGTAGAGCATGCTTGAGGGGCCGTATAGGCTACTCCTCTTGTTTCTTACGTTGATACTGTTATGACGTGGCAGATGATGTGTGCTAGGCGGATCAAATCCACGAGGGAAACTTGTTCACACGGTCACAACTGTTTTGCAATTTGTATTTTATTTCAAGATGCGTATCTTGAATTCAGAAGTAATAAGACTATCACGACTTGAGGTTTTTAGAAAACTAAATTAAACACTTATTGACAAAAAAGATTTCAAGCACATACATAGGGTCTACAAATTACTAATAGAATAACTCCTAAAACCCCTAATTAATCTGACTCCCAGTTACACCTCAGTTAAGGCAACAGTAAAAAACAAATAGATTTAAACAGACCAGGCAAAGCAACACAATACCCTGGACAGTGAGTTTCAAAGTGAGTTTTCTCAGCTTTGGTTCCTGTACACAGCAACTTGATGCACAGAGGCTGGAAGCTTTTCACACGTGTTAGATCTTGGAATTCCTCCCCCTCTGGCACATAGCCTCATCTCTTTTATACATATTTCTCCCTTTTAATGCAAATTCCTTTGTTCCCATATGTCTTTGAACTTTACCCCTCTCATAATACAAATCTTTTTATAGTACTAATTTTCTCGGTAACCTTTGGGAAAAATAAACACACTGCTTGGCTTCTTCTGGCTAGGTGTAACGTCTTACCACCTCTTTGAAATTCAAACTAACCTAATTTATCTAAAAATGAAATATGTACCTTACACCTCACATTATAAAACTTCAGCCACGTTTAGGTATTTAGTATTTCAAACCTAGCTACTTTTTTAACTGAAAGCCTCTAGACCAGCTGTCTTCAATTCAATTAAATCCCCCACACACATGCGCACGTGCGCGCACACACAGAGAAACTAATCCAAACTCCATTATTAACCCACTTGTACAATAAATCGCAATAATATTATGAGAATTATTATATTTTCATGACAATATGTTTCAGTTACATCCCAGTTAGCATTAATCTTGGTATTTTAGTGAAGTACAATGTTAAATTTTTAATCCTAAATTGAAGTTTAAAAACCTCTGCAATACTTTAACTAATGCAGGTATATGGGCTGAATGTCCCAATGATTGGCTGATAGAATCAAGCAGCATGTTCTTTTGGTTGTTCATAATAGGCAAAGTACAGACCGTAATCAACCAGTCTGTCCTTGCAAAACAAACAAATTGTCTACTGTTAGATGTTGTTCTGTGATTGGGCAGCTCTTGCTGAACAATCCTGACTGCGCTAATAGCTGCGCTAACAGCCAATTTAAGATAAACAGTCGAGCTCATAACGTGGCTTATTTACGCTTACTAGAAGTGACATACATTCATAAGCAGTTCTCTGCCAACAAAAGGAAGATGTTCAAGCTTGTTCCTATTTTGAATTACTTGGGAGTTTGGGGAGCCTTTCGTTCCCTGTTGCTTTCTCCATGGCAACACCTTGACCCATCAGAGTTGACTTGCCAACCAATCAGCCCCCTTTTTTCCCTGCAGTATAAATTGTTGTGATCGTTTGAAATTTGGCATTCTTGCATTTGTCCTGATGAGCGCAAGACGAAAAGCTTTGGTAACATGTTGCTTCAGCAATTTTCAAGTTGTGCAAAAAAAAGCCACATTATGGTGCCAAAGCATTTTTAGTTTCAATGAAAATCAGCACAAGTCAACAATATAACTTTGCTTCAGTCTCTATGTGAACATTGCCAACCTGACTCTGGAAATGTGAATTATGTCCGCTTGAGCTGTCTAGTGCATTTAGGAATTCTGTCTTTCAAATTTGTGTTACCTAGAGAAGAATTTTCCAGAGTTTTTTTATTTCCCTTATTGATTCTGGGTTTTTTTCCTGTATTTCCTGCTTCTCTCGCTGATACGGCTGCGGAGGTGGAGGTGGTATGATACTCTGGCAGGCTTGCTGAACCAGCTAGTCTTTTCCTGCCTGTTAGTTTTGTATGTTGGTAGTCCTGTTTATTAAACATTGGCTTTTCTCATAACGCTGTCTAGCGTGTGATGGGATAGAGTTTGTGCAAACATGTCAACTTCATTGTGCTTTCAGTGAGCTATGCAAGGGCTTATTAAAAGCTATTCTGAATTACAAGACTTAATCTTGAATTAGACCCACTGCAGGTTGAGCTTTGTTATGGAATGTGCAGAGATTTTCCTTGTAATTGTAGGTCTGGAAGCAGAAGTGCCAATACTTACAGCACAAGCAGAACAAGGCTGAGGCCATGACGGTGAAACGGAAACTGACTGATCTATTGGAAGAGACAACTGCTAAACAGAAAGGTATTCCTCAGCAGGGAACATGGTTACATATGAACAATGACAAACAGGAACAGATCCAATACCCTCTATAGTGTGCCCTATACAACTGCAGTGCCTTGTGCATCACAATATATGTGGCGTCCCCCCCAATCTGGAACCCATGATAAAACAGATTAAGCCCCAAACCAATTAGCCCCCCCCCCCACCCCAAATGATCAGAACTGGCCCAGGCCCTGCTGATTTGTGCATTACCTACCCTATTTCATCCCAGCCAGAAACAGGCCCAACCCTTCCCTGAGGAATTTCAGCGAATCAGGGTCCACCACACGAACTGGCAACCTGTTCCACAGGCCCACTATTCCCTTGGAAAAGAACCACATTTTAACATCTAACCTAGATCTGAGCTTGCATTACTCTAGATTATGGCCCCTGCTCTTCCCTAACCTATTTAGTTGAAACAATCTGTCTATTGGAACATAGACTACACCCTTCGTCTCATAAAGCTTGATCAAATCATTCCTAAGCCTACACTTCTCTAAAGTGTACAGTCCCAACTCTGAGCTTGTGTTGGTAACTAAGATCCTTTAGACTGGGAATGAATCTAATGACTCTCTTCTGCGCCCTTTCAAAGGCCTCAGTAGCACCCACCATGTGAAGAGACCTAAATTAGACACAGTATTGCAACTGAGGCCTGACAAAGGTTGTGTACAAGGAGCAGATTTTATGTTTTGTCAATTGTGCTATAATTTTTATTTATTCTTTCATGGGATGTGGGCATCACTGACAAGCCCAGCATTTTTTCCCATCCTTAATTGCCCTTGAACTGAGTGAATGCGAGGCCATTTAAGAGTACAGTTAAGAGTCAACCACATTGCTGTGGGTCTGGAGTCACATGTCGGCCAGACCAGATAAGGACGGCAGATTTCCTTGCCTAAAGGGCATTAGTGAACCAGATGGGTTTTTACAACAATCAGTGATAGTTGTCATGTTCACCATTACTGAGACTAATTTTCTTCATCCAGATTTATTAATTAATTGAATTTAAATTTGATCAGCTGCCGTGGTGGTATGCCATGTCCACAGAGTATTAGGCTGTCCTCTGAATTACTAGTCCAGTGACATTGCCAGTATGCCACCATCTCCCCATCACCTATGATCCTAATGCAACCCTACTCACTCTGGTGATCGTGAGAATTGATTTTAAACCTTTAGAAATTGCACTACAATACCCAGCTCTCCTTCTTTCTCATTGGTTTTAGTACTTTTCCCTGAAGGGTGTATACATGTTCAGCATTTACCCTGCCCACATGTATAATACTGCACTTTCCGAAGTTGAACAACTTTTGCCAGCCATGAACCCAATTCCTCAGTGCATCAAGATCTCTCTGAAACAACCAAGCATTGTCTACATTCGCATATACACTAGCGTCATTTACAAACTCATAGATCGTTCAACACCTGCATCATGAATATAGTAAATAACAAAGTCCCTAACACCAATCTCTGCGGTAGATTATCATTCAGACTGATCTTGTAAGGGGACCCCTTCATGTGGCATCGTATCAAAAGCTTTTTGGAAATCTAAGTAGGCAGGTGTCCACCAGGTTTCTCCCATCTTGGTGATTTCTCCAAAAATACAAAGAACTTAGTAAGACAGGACCTCCTTTTTTATGAAGCTGTGTTGGGTGTCCCTATGTGTCCTTCTCTACATAAGTGGTCAAATCTTGCATCCATAATGATTCCCTCAAGCTTCCCTATTCCTGAGGTTAAACTAATGGGCCCAAAATTACAATGATCCACCTCACTCCTTTTTAAAAATCGGAACTACATTAGCCTTCTGCCGGTCTAAGGGATCAGTACCAGCAGACCCCTGTTAAAGATAAGGACAAATGGTTTGCCACACTTGCCCAGTCTTCCCAAGGACCCTCAGTTTCTAATCATTTTTGGCATTCCACCAAACATTCCATCCTGAGGATGTTTGTTCTCTTGGACAGGGACTTTCTTAATATTTGCCTTTGCAGGATCGTATTCCCACTAGGTGAGAAGGACAGGAGCTGCTATCTCCTGAAGACCAGGAGATGCACTATAAATGAGAACTTTGCATCCAGATTTTTTTTCCTCTTTGTTTTTTGACAGTCCCCTTCCCCTTTGCCAGCAGAATTCTTGCCTCTCTTGTTGTTTCCCAGCACTTTTCACCTGAGATTGGAACTCAGTAAGTAGGGGGAAATTCAAATGTTCTTCCACCATTTGCTCCAGCCCCTGTCTTCTCCCCCTCCCAATTATTATATAGTAGGAGATGCATTAAGCAAACTTTCAGGCTGTATAGTGCTGGAACTAAGGCCCGATACTTAACCAATAAAAATAAATTTGCAGTTTAAATGTATTAGGAGTCAGCCGTTACTTACGAGGTTGCAGGTTCAAACCCCACTGCAGAAACTTGAGCATAAAATTCAGGCTGATACTCCCAGCTACAGTATTGAGGGAGTATTCCCTGTTGGAAGTTCTATCTTTCAGGTGACATGTTAAACTCAGGCTCCATCTGCCTTCTCAGGTGAATGTGAAAGGTTCATGGCACTACTTCACAGAAAAACAAGGGAGTTATTCACAGTGGCCTGGCCAATATTTATCCCTCAGTCAGAATTACCAAAATAGATCACCTGGCCATTATTAAAATGCTGTTTGTGGGGGCTTGCTGTGTGTAGATTCGCCGCCGCGTTTCCTACGTTACTTCAATGAAGTACTTTGGGATATCCTGAGGTCACAAAAATTGGTTATAAATACAAATCCTTTTCCATATGTTGTAAGTTGAACTTCATTTCTTTTTAAATTCCTCTTTTCCTTGTTTCACGTTTTCTAGTATGACTCATTGTGTATGAAAGTAGCCTAATCTCATCAGCTTTTCACTGTGTCTATCAATGACTTGGAGAGTTGAGTATCCAAGTTTGCAGTTGACACTAAATTAGGAGACACTGTTTGTTGCTTGGATGGGAAGAGTACAATAACAAACAGAACCTTGGCAAATGGAGTTCAATATGGGGAAGTGTGAGGTCATCTACGTTGGATCTGAGGAACATAGGAACAGGAGAATGCCATTCAGCCTGTTGAGCCTGCTCCACCATTCAATACGTTCATGGCTGATCGAACGCTTCAATGCCTTTTACCCACACTATCCCCATAACCCTTTACATTATTGTTAATCAGAAATCTAACAATCTCTATCTTAAACATACTCAATAAATGAGCTTCCAGGGCCCTCTGGGGTAGAGAATTCCAAAGATTCACAACCCTCTAAGTAAAGAAATTTCTCCTCATCTCGGTCCTAAGTGCCTTCCCCCTTCTTTTGAAATTGTGTCCCCTGGTTCTAGACTCCCCAACCAGGGGAAACATCTTACCTGCATCTACCCTGTCTATCCCTTTAAGTATTTTGTAGGTTTCAATGAGATCACCTCTCATTCTTCAAAACTCTAGAGAATACAGGCCCAGTTTCCCCAATCTCTCTTCATAAGACAGTCTCGTCAACCCTGGAACGAGCCTGGGGAACCTTCATTGCATTCCCTCTATGGCAATAATATCCTTGAGGTAAGGGGACCAAAACTGCACACAGTACTCCAGGTGCAGTTAAACCAAGCTTCCATACAATTGAAGCAAGACTTCACTACTCCTGTACTCAAATCCTCTTGCGATAAAGGCTAACATTCCATTTGCCTTCCCAATTGCCTGCTGCACCTGCATGTTAGCTTTCAGTGACTTATGGGCAAGGACACCCAGCTCCCTTTGTACATCTACACTTTCTAATCTCTTAACATTTAGGAAATACTCTGCACACCTGTTCTTTCTAACAGAGTGTATAACCTCACATTTTTCCATATATTCCATCTGTCATGTTCTTAACCACTCATTAAGTCTGTCCAAATCCTCCTGTAGCTGCTTCACATCTTCCTCACAACACACATTCCCGCCTGGCTTTGTATCATCCAAAAGCTTGGAAATATTACATTTGGTCCCCAAATCCAAATACTGATCCTTGCAGTGCCCCACTAGTCATAGCCTGCCAACACGCAAATGACCTGTTTATTCCTACTCTCTGTTTTCTGCTTGTTAGCCAATCCTTTATCCAGGCCAGTATATTGCCTCCTACCCCATATGCTTTTATTTTGCTAATCAACCTCCTGTGGGGCACTTTATCAAAAGCCTTCTGAAAATCCAAGTATACTACATCCATCAACTCTCCTTTATCAATTTTGTTAGTAACATCCTCAAAAAAACTCCCAACGAGTTAATCAACCATGATTTCCCATTTGCAAATCCATGCTGACTATGCCCAATCAGATCATAATTATCCAAGAATCCATTTATCACAGCCTTTATAATAGATTCTAGCATTTTACATACTATTGATGTAAGGCTAACAGGTCTGTAGTTTCCTGTATAAATGGGTCATTTTCTGGATGGCAAGCTGTAACTAGTGGGGTGCCACAGGGTTCGGTCCTTGGGCCCCAACTATTTCCAATCTATATGAATGACTTGGATTCAGGGATAGAAGGTACTATAGCTAACTTTGCAGATGACACCAAAATAGGTGGGAAAGTAAGTTGCAATGCAGAAATAAGAAATTTACAAATGGATATGAACAGGTTAGGTGAATGGGCCAAAATTTGGAGTTTAACGTGGATAAGTGTGAGGTTATCCATTTTGATCGGAAGAATAAAAAGGCGACTTTTTACTTAAATGGAGAGAAACTTCAGAATGCTTCAGTGCAGAGGGATCTGGATGTCCTCGTGCATGAATCGCTGAAAGCTAGCATGCAGGTACAGCAGGTAACAAGGAAGGTAAATGGAATTTTGGCATTTATTGCTAAAGGAATAGAGTATAAAAATAGGGAAGTGTTGTTGCAACTGTACAAGGCATTGGTGAGACCGCACCTGGAGTACTGTGCACAGTTTTGGTCCCTTTACTTGAGGAAGGATGTAGTTGCATTGGAGGCGGTTCAGAGGAGGTTCACTAGATTGATTCCAGAGATGCGGGGCTTGTCTTATGAGGAGAGATTGAGCAGTTTAGGCCTATACTCGCTAGAGTTTAGAATGATGAGAGGAGATCTAATTGTGGTATATAAGATGATAAAGGGGATAGACAAAGTAGACGTGGAGCGGATGTTTCCCCTTGTGGGGCATTTTTGGTCCCTTTACTTGAGGAAGGATGTAGTTGCATTGGAGGCGGTTCAGAGGAGGTTCACTAGATTGATTCCAGAGATGTGGGGCTTGTCTTATGAGGAGAGATTGAGCAGTTTAGGCCTATACTCGCTAGAGTTTAGAATGATGAGAGGAGATCTAATTGTGGTATATAAGATGATAAAGGGGATAGACAAAGTAGACGTGGAGCGGATGTTTCCCCTTGTGGGGCATTCTAGAACGAGAGGCCATAGTTTTAGGCTAAGGGGTAATAGATTTAAATCAGAGATAAGGAATTACCTAACTCAAAGGGTTGTGAATCTGGAATTCACTACCTCAGAAACTCTGAATAAATTTAAGGAGGAGATAGACAGATTTTTAATTAGTAAGGGGTTGAAAGGTTATGGGGAGAGGGCGGGAAATTGGAGTTGAGGCCGAAATGAGATCAGCCATGATCGTAATGAATGGCGGGGCTGAATTGCCTACTCCTGCTCCTAGTTCTTTTATTCTCATGTTTTCTCTCTTCCTCCCTTCCTAAATAGTGGGGTGACATTTGCTACCTTCCATTCTTTAGGAACCATTCCTGAATCTATAGAATTTTGGAAAATGATCATCAATGTATCTCTGTAGCAACCTCTTTTAACACTCTGGGATGCAGAATATCAGGTCCCGGAGACTTATCAACTTTCAGTCCCATTCATTTCTCCAATACCACTTTCTTATACTAATTTCCTCCAACTCCTCATTCTCCCTAGTCCCTTGGGTCTCTAAATCTGGGAGATTTCCTATATCTTCCCCAGTGAAAACAGACACAAAGTAACCATTTAGCTTCTCTGCCATTTCTCTATTCCCCATTATGAATTCTCCTGACTCTGCCTGTAATGGACCCACATTTGCCTTGGCCAAACGTTTCTTTTTAACATACCTACAGAAGCTTTTACAGTCCGTTTTTATGTTTTTTGCTAGATTGCATTCATAGCCTGTTCTCCCTTTCTTTACCAGTTTCTTGGTCTTCCTTTGCTAACCTAAAAACTAGCTATCCTAAAAACCTCCCAATCCTCAGGTTAAATACTACTTCTGGCAACTTTATAAGCCTTTTCTTTTAATCTTATACAACCCTTAACTTCCTTTGTCAGCCATGGTTCACTGAACTTTTGGGGGTTTTTACACCTTGAAGGAATGTTTAAGTGCTGTAAGCTACTGTGATAGCTTTTTGAAGACTATCCATTACCTATGTACAGTCATACCTTTTAATGTATTTTCCCAATCCACCTCAGCCAATTTGTCCTTCATGCCTTCAAAATTCCCTTTGTTCAACTTTAAAACCCTTGCTTCACCTTACTTTCAAACATAACAAAGAAGGCAAATGCACATGGGATACAGGGTAATTTGATGAGGTGGATTCAAAATTGGCTTAGTTGTAGGAGACAGAGGGTGATGCAGAAGGCTGCTTTAGTGACTGGAAGCTAGTGTCCAGTGGCGTACTACAGAAATCTGTGCCGGGTCCCCTATTATTCGTCATTTATATAAACGACATAGATGACTATGTTGGGGGTAGGATTAGTAAGTTTGCGGATGACACAAAGATTGGCCGGGTGGTTAACAGTGAGGTTGAGTATCTTGGGCTACAGGAAGATATAGACGGGATGGTTAAATGGGCAGATGAGAGGCAGATAGAATTTAACCCTGAAAAGTGTGAGGTGATACACTTTGGAAGGAGTAATTTGACAAGGAAGTATTCAATGAACGGCATGACACTAGGAAGTTCTGAGGAACAAAGGGACCTTGGCGTGTGTGTCCATAGATCTCTGAAGGCAAAGGGGCATGTTAGTGGGGTGGTGAAAAAGGCATATGGGACACTTGCCTTTATCAATCGAGGCATAGATTACAAAAGTAGGGAGGTCATGTTGGAGTTGTGTAGAACCTTGGTGAGGCCACAGCTGGAGTACTGTGTGCAGTTCTGGTCGCCACATTATAAGAAGGATGTGATTGCACTGGAGGGGTGCAGAGGAGATTCACCAGGATGTTGCCTGGGATGAAATATTTAAGTTATGAAGAGAGGTTGGATAGACTTGGGTTGTTTTCATTGGAGCAGAGAAGACTGAGGGGCGACCTGATGGAGGTGTACAAGATTATGAGGGGCGTGAATAGGGAGCAGCTGTTCCCCTTAGTTGAAGGGTCAGTCACGAGGCGACGCATGTTCAAGGTGAGAGGCAGGAGATTTGGGGGAGATGTGAGGAAAAGCTTTTTTACCCAGAGGGTAGTGATGGTCTGGAATGCGCTGCCTGGGAGGGTGGTGGAGGCGGGTTGCCTGGATGAGCACTTGGCACGTCATAACATTGAAGGCTATGGGCCAACTGCTGGTAAATGAGATTAGGTAGGTAGGTCAGGTGCTTCTCACGTGTCGGTGCAGACTCAATGGGCCAAAGGGCCTCTTCTGCACTGTGTGATTCTGTGATAATGTAAAATTCTATCATATTGTGGTCACTCATCCCTAAAGGTTCTTTTACAACAAGATTATTAATTAGCCCTTTTCATTACATAATACTAGTCTAAAATAGCCTGTCCTCTAGTCGGCACCTGAACACACTGCTCTAGAAAACCATCCCTAACACACTCCAGAAATTCGTCTTCCACAGCATTAGTGCTCAATTGGTTTACCCAGTCTATATAAGATTGAAGTCATGCATAATTACTGTATAGCCCATGCTACATGTATCTCTCAGCTCCTGATTAATACCATGCCCCACATTACCACTACTGCTTGGTGGCTGATAAACAACTCCTACCAATGTCTCCTGCCCTTTGCTGTTTCTTAGCTCCACTCAAATAGATTCCACACATTGTTCTTCTGATTTGAGATCTTCTCTAAGGAATGCACTGATCCCATCCCTTATTATCAGCGCAACTCCATCTCCTTTCCCTTCTTGTTTGTCCTTCCTAAACGTCGAATATTCTTGAATATTCAGTTCCCAGTCTTGATCACCATGCAGCCCTGTTTCCGTAATGGCCAATTATATCATACCCATTTACCCCTATTTGTGCCTTTAATCATCTACCTTATTGCGAATGCTGCACACATTCAGGTAGAGTGCCCTTAACTTTGTCTTTTTGACATTCCCATTGTTCCACATTCGAAGCATATTCGATGCTCTGCTTTGTTTCTCCTGGCTTCTGGTCTCACTACTACTTCCTGTTAAAAACTTTACTTTCTTCCAATTTGGGCCACCCCTCAGGTTCCCATCCTCCTGACAAACTAGTTTAAACCCACTCCAACAGCACCAGCAAATCTCCCTGCGAGTATTTCGGTCCCAGTCCTATTAAGATGTAACCCGTCCAGCTTGTACAGGTCCCACCTGCCCCAGAACCAGTCCTAATGCCTCAGAAATCTGATGCCCTCCCTCCTACACCAGTTCCCCAGCCATGTATTTAATCGATCTATCCTCCTATTCCTATGCTCATTAGCACGTGGCACTGGGAGTAATCCAGAGATTACTGCTCTTGAGGTCCTGCTTTTTAATTTCCTTCCTAACTCCCTGAAATCTGCTTTCAGGACCTCATTCCTCTTCCTACCTATGTTGTTACTATCAATGTAGACCGCGACTTCTGGCTGACCCCCCCCTCCCCCAAAAGGGTGTCCTGCGGCCGATCCGTAACGCCCTTGACTCTGGCACTAGGGAGGCAATGCACCATCCTGGAGTCAGTTGGAATATTTGAAATATTGTTGGAATATTGATGAGAGACCAGGAGCTGCAGAGAAGAAAAGTGGTCCAGGTACATAGATCACTAATAGCTAGTGCATAGGTACAAAAAGCCATCAAAATGCTAATAGAATGTTTGCCTTTATCTCAAGGGGGTGGTTGGAATTCTCAAGTGAGGAAGTGATACTTCAGTCATGCAGTGCCTTGGTCCAACCCCATCAGGAGAACTGCACTTATGGCATCAAACCTTGGGAAAGATGCATTTGCCTTGGACGGGTTACAGTGTGGGTTTACCAGGATAACACCAGGGCTTAAAGGTTTTTATTGTGAGGACAGGTTACATAAAGGTGACGTATTCCCTGGAGCTTAGAAG
The DNA here is from genome assembly GCF_964194155.1 of Cetorhinus maximus. Taxonomy (NCBI): domain Eukaryota; kingdom Metazoa; phylum Chordata; class Chondrichthyes; order Lamniformes; family Cetorhinidae; genus Cetorhinus; species Cetorhinus maximus. The sequence goes on along the minus strand of NC_135907.1, from coordinate 7,321,303 downwards.
GTTTTAGGGTGATTTGATTGAGGTGTTTAAAATGATCAAGGATTTGGTGGGGTATATATAAAGAAAATATTTCCTCTGGTGGGGGAGCCCAGAACAAGGTGGCATTATTCTACAATTAGAGCCAGGCCATTTTGGAGTGAAATCAGGAGACACTTTTTCATATAAAAGGTGGTAAAAATCTGGAACTCCCTCTCCCAAAAGTCTGAGAATGCTGGGGCTCTTTCGAAAATTTCAGTACTGGTATGGATGGATCTTTATAAAAACAAAAAACTGCGGATGCTGGAAATCCAATACAAAAACAGAATTACCTGGAAAAACTCAGCAGGTCTGGCAGCATCGGCGGAGAAGAAAAGAGTTGACGTTTCGAGTCCCCATGACCCTTCAACAGAACTGAGTAATATTAGGAGAGGGGTGAAATTTAAGGTTGTGGAGGGGAGGGGGGCGCCTACAACCACACACACACACACCCACACCCCCCCACCTTAAACCAGCTTATATTTCACCCCTCTCCTAATATTACTCAATTCTGTTGAAGGGTCATGAGGACTCGAAACGTCAACTCTTCTCCGCCGATGCTGCCAGACCTGCTGAGTTTTTCCAGGTAATTCTGTTTTTGTTTTGGATGGATCTTTGTTTGCCAAGACTCTGAAACAATAGTGGGTAAATGTAGTTGAGATACAGATCAACCATGATCTAACTAAATAGTGGTATGGGTTTGAGGGGCTGAATGATGAGACCCCTTTTGTAGAACAGAGTATCCTGTGGTTCACCACAAGTGTCGCCACTGGATATTCAGTAAAATATAACGTTTGTATTGACAGAACCACATTAAAGGTGTTTCCTCAAAGTGGTCCACGATCTAAGAATTTGTGTGTGTGTATGTAGCCCCCTTTTAATTTGAGTGATTCAATTTAAAAATAACCCAGCAGCAAAGCTTTAGTCTTAAATAAGATAAAGTTTCATTTATTACCAAACTACTGCTGTAAGTTACTAAAGCAAAAGTTACTAACTAAATACATACAAAGATTAAATGCAGATAAGGATTAAAGATGTGTATAAAAATGAAATTCAGTTCAGCCCTTTAAGATATTGTTGAACGCCCCTAGTTTGCAGTTGAAGTGGTGGTTGTCTGGAGTGAAAGGTTGAAGAATTGTGTTCAGCTGCTGCAATGGCTTTTGTCGTCACATAGTTGGAGGTTGCCTTTGTAGGTGCACTGAGCAGGTCAGCAGGTTTTTGGGAGAGAGAGAATGTTTCATGTTCCTCACTAGTTCTGCGGTAATAGCACTTGCAGATTGCCTGGACTCTTTTGACAGAACAGCAGACAATTTCTGGATACCTTCGTCTTTGTCCTCTCTTGGCCAAGAACTCCCTTGGATGATGTCTCTCTCAGTTCTTCCTGGGGTTCTGCACAAAATGACTGTTCTCAGCCGGACTTTATATGGTTCAAAACTCAAAATGGCTGCTACCCCAAACTGTCGAATCATGCTTCCATAGTAGGCATTGGGTTAGCCCAGGTCTGTGGCATTGTCCCATCCATTGTCTTTTAACCGAGGTCATTAAAATGTCTCAGCCATTATCTTGAATGGCTCCCATTCTTCCAGCTTTGCTGAGATAGAAAAGAGCTATTCACACCTCCAGGAAATCCATTGTCAGAGTTTCTGTTTACTCTTGTGGAAATGTGCATTGAATTTCAAATGTCTTCACGTGTCTGGCTATGCCTATTTGCAATTCACTTGGACTCTTCTAGAAATTTGACAAACATTGCAGTTGTAAAAGGTCAGGTGATTTTTGCCAGCCATCTTTAAGGCTTCTTGTGTTCACTTGAAAGAAAACTTAGCTTTTTTTACAAAATCAATAATATCGCAACTACATGTTTGTGATAGTAGATTCATGCAACTTTTAAGGAAGCACGACTGGGAAGATGATGGAAGACGTGTTCTCGGGAGGGTCGGGGGGAATTTACCAGACTTTTTACTCCCAAGATGTTCTGGAGCTTTTTAATATGGTTTTTTGCCTCTCCCAAGAGCTTGCATTGTTTTGGGGTGGAGAGTGTATATATGGCAAAATGTAAGGTGTCAGAATTGTATGGGGCAGTCTGGGTAGACAGAGGGTCTTTACCTGTCTTGTCACTGTTGGTAAGAACCAAGCCTTCGATTTCCTCTTCTTTTCATCCTCTCTGTATTTCAGGCAGACAAATCTCTTCGTCTCTGTCCAGTATGGCAACATCTCACAAGAAATCATCCCATTTGGTAGGATTAGGAGGAAGCAGTCACTCCTCCTCCCCCATTAAAATGCCAGAAATCGATCCAATCGATGTCGCAGCCCACTTGCAGCTTCTGGGTGAATCGTTGAGTCTCATTGGTCACCGATTGCAAGAAACTGAGGTGAGATGTTGGTGGGAAGGGGGGCAAGAAGGAGAGGATTGAATTCACTCAATGTCGAACAATCCTACAAAATTTTAATAAACATGAAGAATCATTAACCCAATACCAAATATTAAAGGGAGAGATCCTAATTTTGCATTGGTTAACCTTTTGTTAGAGTAGCCATCTTTACAGCTTTATAACTCTATACAGAACCCCTGTCACTTCCTAAGTAAAAGTACAATGATGTAAATTGTAACACAGTTTTTCATCTTGCACTCATCAGGACAGCTCGCAAGATAAACCAACAGTAAAGGGAACAACAATTTATACTGCATGAGAAGAGAGTGCTGATTGGTTGGAGACGAAAAGCTTCGATGGCATGGCTCTTTTTTTCAGCAATGCTGAAGCTCTTTGCTACCAAGCGACTATTTGATGTAAATTCCTTCACTCTCCATGATGGAAGAAACTACCTTCCTCAGTGTTCCCTTCCTCCTTGATGCATTTCAACAGAAGCTAGATGAACAGATGAGGGAGAAAGGAATAGGAGGGTATGCTCATGGGATGAGATGCAGAGGGGTTGGAGTAAGTTTGTGTAGAACACAAACACCGGCATGAACCACTTGGTTTGTGGTTTGTTTATGTGCAGTACAATTCTGTGTAATCTACATGCTTTTAAAAGTGAAGTTTGGTGTCACCTCATAATTGCCTTTTGATTTACTGAATCTTCTCTAGTTGATGGTGCCCTTGCATTGTGAGTTTGGTAAATCTTCCAGGTTATCCAGTTTTTTTTTAGAATGAGATTTTTATTAAGAATGAGAAACTAGGGAATTGGGTGTTGTAGCAGGCTGGACACTGGCCTTTCATCATGGGGACATGGGTTCGAGTGCAACCCAGATTAACGGTATAGAAGTCCCCCTCTGTCTGCTGGCTGTAAGGATGCTAGTAGGCAGGATTTATGCAGAAAACAGTCTCTAATTGATGATATCACTGGATAAGCTCTGAGCTGACTATTGTGGGATTGGAAGAATTGTCATGCAGGTCTAGTCGGGGTGTTTCCCTGGGCTAAGGGAGCAGGGTAGAGGGAGCTTTACTCTGTATCTGGCAGATATTTAAAAAGAAAACTTTTTAAAAAGATGTTACAACATGAAAATGTGTCACAGTTGTTGTCCTTGCTGTATTCCCTGCAATGTGTGTAGTTGGATGATGTAAGGCTGTTTGACCAGTGCCACAGAGTCAAATCTGGTCCTGTGCTCACCCGAGCTCCGTATACACTTCCCAGCACTGGTCGCTGGGTACCAATCGGGAGCTGACACCACAACTGATTCCCTTTTCCCAGTTCAAGGATTCTGACACCAGTGTAGTTTCTATTAGCGTCATCTCCATTGAGATCAACTCCCATGCACTGACCGAGTGCAGATCGAACCTGGGACGGTCCTGGTCCCACTGGCTCAGCGGTTCAGTGAATAAACATTATTGAGCTGTCAGGAACCAGTGTTTTGTTTTTAAAGTTAAGGCTGGAACAATACCTAACTGCATTGTACTTTTGGTTTGAATTCACAGAATGGACAGAGCTAAGATGTCTCTCTCTTCTTTCTAGGGTATGGTGGCAGTGTCCGGGAGTCTCTCTGTCTTGCTGGACTCCATAATCTGTGCACTGGGCCCTTTAACTTGCCTCACTGCACAGGTTGATCGTCTCAATGGCTGTCCGAAAGAAGTTCTGGTAAATTCTTTTCTCCTCCTGCGTTACTCCGATTTACCATCAAAACTGCAAAGTTCCTCCCTCCAAGCAGACTTGACATTGTGCAAATAGTTATCTGAGCCTGCGAAACTGAGACTGATGCCTCTCTGCATTCAGTTAATCCTCCCAGTTGCTGCCTGGTCGGGTAAGGTCCAGCCTAGGTTAAATAGACTGGATTGTCCCAAATTCACACTTTATAGTGGTTATGTGTCATTTTGTATCTCCTGGCTGGAGAGTCTAGAACTCAGGGGGGTCATAGTTTCAGGATAAGTCTCTCTCCTCCCATAACCGTAGTGGCTGTTTCCAGTGGCAGATAGATTGGTAACTAGAGGACACAGATTTAAGGTATTTGGGGAATAAAGCAAAGGAATGAGGAAACTTTTTTTACACAGCGCATTATGACCCCGGTTGGCCAAAGCAGACGCAATGGTAATTTTCAAGATGGCATTACTAGGAGGTCAGAGGAAATCAGTGGATGTGATATATTTGAATTTTCAGAAGGCTTTTAATAAGACGGGAGGCGGTGGCATAACGGTATTGTCACAGGACTGGCAATCCAGAGACCACACAAGAGGTTGTTACACAAGATTAGAGCTCACGAGATTGAGGAGCAGTTAATGGACAGAAAACAGAGAGTAGGAACATTTTCGGGGTGGCAGGGTGAATCTAAAGTTTCATCAGGATCAATGCTTGGGACTGAGCTATTTACAATCAATGTGACTTAGATGAGGGGACCAAGCATATTGTATCCAGGTTTGCTGACAATACAAAACTAGGTGGGAAAGTAACCTGGGAGGAGAGTACAAAGGCTGCAAAGGGGTATAGATAGGTTAATTAACTGGGTAAGAAGGTGGAATATAATGTGCAGAAGTGTGAAATTATTCACTTGCGTGGGAATAATGGAAAAGCAAAATTTTTTTTTGAGGTTATGCTGTCAAAAAGCTGGTAGATTTGTCAAACATGATTTGCTTTTCATAAAACAGGTTTGACTGTCTAATTATATTGTGATTTTCCAAGTGCCTGTTATTATGTCCTTGATAATTATGCTTCTTTCCTCATTCCCTTCATTTTAAATACTGTCTAGTATTTTACTGTCTAGTGTTTAAAAGAGTGGGTCTGTTTATTCTGCCATAGGGAGCACATCAGCATTAAGTATGATAGGTAACGACTCCATCATTGACGTGGCACTATCCTGACTTTGGATGCTGCCTATTGATGTTTGATGATTTTTGTGATTCAGGCCTGTTTTACATTTTCTCTGGTGTAGCCTGTTTCCTTTACGGAATTTAAAACATCAGCGGGAACCATGGTTTTCCATTTGGTATGATGGGCAGTACGTGCCTTCCCATATCTCCGATATTGGGCATTGAGTGTTGGCTGGCAGTTTTTGTCTGTGGAAGGTGGGGCATCGCATCCAAAACCTGACCCTGTCCAGACAAAGGCAGGGGCCACTGGAGAATGATGAACAGAACAGGAGTCCTGTTTTTCCTTCTGGGCTGCAACAGTATTCCTTGCCAGAATGTAGACGATTCCCTGTCCACCATGCCTGGAGACCGCAAGGCTCAGAATCTGTAACTCCACTCAGTGTTTTGCTGGAGAAATCATTCTGCTTTTACGGAGAGACGTTGCTGTAGTTTCAGTCTTGCGTTCCATTTGCTGTGGTTTGTAGAGATTCACACTCTGTCTACTGAGTGGCCAGTTGCTGTAAGTCCTGCTTAACGTCCAACCCATTGGCTGAGACTGTGGTGACATTCGCCACCCTTTTTTTCATGTTTGTTCTTTCCCTCACCCCTCCCTTGTTCAAGGAGAAATTAAATTGAGCTTGTTCACCATCAGTGGGGCTAAGATCAGTTTACCATCTGTCTTCAGTTATAACTGCAGCTTGCTAATGGTATTTTCTTTATCCACTCAGGCCCATACTCTGGATAACATCGCCTATATCATGCCAGGGCTTTGACCGTTGGAGAAATTTGGAGCTGAATGAATTGCAGAAAACTGAATAATATATTGTACATAAAGACTATGCTGCAGAAGAACACATTTGTGTTGTTCCCTTTTTCATAGTTATTGTAATTATTGTTGAAAGCCCTGGTTTGAAATGGTTGAGACAAGGTAAGCCTGGGACTGGAGACTTGCTGGGAAGAATGTGCATTTACCAGAGCGATTGTTGGATTAATCTGCACCTACCAGGGACCACTTTGACACCAAATATGAACACAAGCACTGGACCACCTTGTGCTGAAACCTAATTGTTATCACGGGTATGTGTCTTTTTGTAAGCCTGTAATGTTTGAAAAAAAATGTATATTACAATTTTTTTTTAGAACTGCAAATCTGGAATAAAATGAAACAGTGGAAAAATGTAACCGATCAGTCGCCATCTGAAACTCGAAAAATGGAATGTTCTGATAAAAGGTCAGACCCACAGGTGCCAAACTGGCCTTTCATTTTCAAAGCTGAGCAACCTGATTTGTATTTGCCGTGTTCTCACTGTTTTATTTCATTATTTTATGGCACTGAAAATACAGCTTCTCCCCTGTTTCTGTCGTCATTGTTACTGGCCTTTAATATAAACTCCATTTAGTTCTCCCATGGACTCCTCCTGTTGTGGAGTATAAATCACACCCCCCCCGCCTCCACCAACCCCACTTGGAGAGCAGCTTGCTGAGGAATGTAACGATATTGTGACTAATAATTTTCCTATTTCAAGCTTGACTCTATGCGTAGACAGCACTCGTACGAGATACACACAGCATTTAACATATTTTTACATTTGTTTTGGGTAGGCAAAAATCTTGTACAATTGTCTCTTTTTCCATGCTGATTTTTACCCTTGCCCTTTCCTGAACAACTTGTCTGGTATTCGGGCAGCTGTTCTTGATGTGAGTCTGGACAGTGAGTGTTAAGACTGTTATTTCTCATCGAGGTATTACAGTTGAGCCATTCTAGTCCTTTCCAATACGCACTTGGCAGCTGGGTCATTGGATAACAATCAGGAGAGGTAGGGGGAACTTTCAGAGAATGGCACAGCAACGAAGTAGGCCATTCGGCCTATATATGAGCTATCCAATTAGTCCCATACCCCCTCTCCTTGCACCGAAAGCCCTGAAAATGTTTCCCCTTCCAAGTATTTATTGAATCTGCTTCCACAACCCTTTCAGGCAGCGCATTCAGATCACATCTCGCTACATTTAAAAAAAAAAAATTCCTTTTTCTTTTGGCACTCATTTTAAATCTGTCCCCTCTGGTTACCAACCCTTTTGCCACTTGAAACAGTTTCTCCTAACTGATTTCAGTATCTCATTATTGCCCTAGTTTCCTGTGTACGACCTGCTACTACATTAACCAAATAGCATTATTAATAGATAAGAGCAAAATACTGTGGATGCTGGAAATCTGAAACAGAAACAAAAATTGTTCGAAAAAATAAGCAGGTCTGACAGAATCTGACGGAGGGCAAGACAGAGTTAATGTTTTGAGTCCGTATGACTCTTCAGAGCCCTGAAGAAGAAGTCATACGGACTCGAAACGTTAACTCTGTCTTTCTCTCCGCTGATGCTGTCAGACCTGCTGAGTTTTTCCAACAATTCTTGTTTTTGTTTCAACATTATTAATAGCATTTTTAGAAACAGAAATTACCTATCCAGTTGTGAATGATCCGATTATCTAGCTGGTTCCCAGTGCAGGACTGGGCTAATTACTGGTGGTAACTCCAGACAACATGCTTAATGTTTATTGGATGTCTTGGGACATTTTACTGCAATAAAGGTGCTATATAAATGCAAGTTGTTGTTATGCTACTGTGATCTGTAAGATGTAATGTCACACTATTCCCTAATTTCTCTCCATTTTTCTCAATTCTTTTGGGTCCGATAATACCCATTATAATATTTTTAATAATAATAATTTAAATAAAAATAATATTTTGGGGCCTTTGTGTGGCTGCTCTGGTCCGGTGAGCAACTATTCAAAAACTAGCACTATTCGCCATCGAGTGCACCCACAGTCAAGAAAATTCCACCCAAGGAGAGATTGCGCATTGAGCCCATAACTCTCCACTTGTATCATCGATTAAAATTGCAAAATAAAATGATGATGCTTAGAAGATCATCAGATTGGCTGACACATTCTGAACAAGGTTCGAAACATTCAAGAACAGTTTGTTTTCACACAGTGCCTTTAACGCTGTTTTTCTTCCCATTTGTTTGCAGACAGGGAGGTAGTGTTGGTGCAAAGTTACACTGCGATTTTCCCAGTAATTCAGCAACCGTCGCATCATTAAGAAACCATAAATTGCTTTTGTAGCTCAGAGCAGCCAGCTGTAAGTACACAGAATAAGATTCGTTACACAGATAGTTATCACCAGAGTAGAATATTATCTGGAATACTGCTAACTGAATCACAACATCATTCTCCCTCTGTTGTGCCATGTCCTCAGCTACCCTCATTATTTTAATGAGTGATTTTTAAAAAAATATGCCTCCTCATAAACTATAGTTCTGAGGAGATGGAGAATATATACAGTTCCATCAAAGGAGCTTTGTAAATGGAAATATTTGCATTGTGAATTGTTTGGTATACAAATTGGCTTCCTGGACTGCATTTTAAGAGGGTTAGATACATTCAAAGAAAATGCATCATTTGAAGTGTTTGTGTGGATATTCATATTTTCACCCAGTTTGATTTTAGGGATGAGTTAGCCTCTGCCCTGAGCCGATCTGCAGTGTCCCATCACCGTTCCTTCACTGTTGCTGGGTCAAAATCTTGGAACTCCCTTCCTAACAGCACTGTAGGTGTAACTACACCACATGGACTGCAGCGGTTCAAGAAGGCGGCTCACCACTACCTTCTCGAGGGCAATTAGGTGGGGGGAACAAATTGTGCCTAGCCAGCGAAGCCCACATCCCATCGAAGAATTAAAAAAAAACTGTCTCACCAATGACCAACTGACCACCTTGATGCATGAAATCTGAGCCCGAGGGTGTTGATTGTGTTCTAAATATTTGGTTAGAAATGTAAACCTGCCCTGCTTCCAGAAGAAAGGACCCAATCCCATGAGTTGGAATGGATGTCCTTTTATAGGTACCCAAAATGATTGTTTTGATTTGGCCTGATTGCTTTACAACTCATCTTCCTGAAGCAACTACCTGGCCTCCTTACGGGTAGGAGGTATGAAAGGACTAGGGTCAGGGGTAGTCCATTTAACCCTTCGAGCCTGTCCTGTCATTCAATAAGATCGTGGCTGATCTGATTGTAGCCTTAACTCCACTTTCCTGTCTGCTCCCCAATAACCCTTGACTCCCTTGTCAATCAAAAACCCATCTAACTTGTTGAATATGTTCAATGACCCAGCCTCTACTGCTCTCGGGGGAAGAGAATTCCAAGGCCCCTCCAAGAGAAAAAATATTCTCCAAATCTCCGTGTTAAATGGGAGGTTTCTTAATTTTAAACCGTGCCCCCCTAGTTCCAGATGCCCTCACATGGAGAAACATCCTCCCAGCCTCCGCCCTTTGAAGTCCCCTCAGAATCTGACATGCTTCAGTAAGATCACCTCTCAGTCTTCCAAACTCATGCCACATTTTATTTGCATAAATTTAGATTGGATGCAGCTTGATCCTGTGTTGCTAAACGTTGGGTTGTCATTCGCTCAGCAATGGATGAAGTATTTCGGGCAGTTGGTGTGAAGGATCCAGAGCAGAAGGAGGCCCTTCAACTCCTCAAGCTTCTTTCACCATTCAGTTTGGTCTTGGCTGATTTTCATCCAGCCTGGGTCAAGCACTCAGCACCCAATGGACCATCTCTATCTGACGGGCGATGAGGCTTTGTGTAACAGCACTCAGGCCTGATCTGTACCCCGGGTCCAGTAACTCAGAGCTGCTGCTGAACCAGAGCTTGTAAATCCAAGTAGTGTAAAAATGTGCCTCTTAGCCCAAAGCAGCTCCTAGATACTGAACATCCAGAATATGACCAGTAAGTTGCGCACTGTAACCTGTAGCTGTGCTGTACGCATTATGATATAAAAGACAAAAATTAACTTAATGAAGTTAAGGTAGGTCAGAGGTGATGTCAATAATGAAGGAAACGGCTTTGACAACAAAAAATAATCGCATGTAACCCACTTGGAGTAGATTATTTTCGCCCAGTCTGACTCCATTTATTAAAGTCTAATTGCATATGTTCTTTCACCTCTGGGATCAGAATTCAGATATAGCCCAGATTAACGCATACAAGATTTCTCTAACTTTTCTGGTTAACTGAGGTCATGAGGATGGCAGGTGTGGGATTAGGGAACGTCAAACTTGAGCAATAGAAAGTATTGTTCAGAGATTGGACCCAGAGCATGTTGTTGGAGCTGAGTAGCAGGAGCTTTACTCTGCTGTATCTGCCCTTCCATCTATGTTGTGTCAGCTTGTTACTCTCCACTGTATCGGCCGTTATTCTCTGCTGTATCTGCCCTTCACTCTCTGCTATATCTGCCCTTCGCCCTCTGCTGTATCTGCCCTTCAATCTCTGTTATATCTGCCCTTCACTCTCTGTTGTATCTGCCCTTCACTCTCTGCTGTATCTGCCCTTCACTCTCTGCTGTATCTGCCCTTCACTCTCTGCTGTATCTGCCCTTCACTCTCTGCTGTATCTGCCCATCACGCTCTGCTGTATCTGCCCTTCACTCTCTGCTGTATCTGCCCTTCACTCTCTGCTGTCTCTGCCCTTCACTCTCTGCTGTCTCTGCCCTTCACTCTCTGCTGTATCTGCCCTTCACTCTCTGCTGTATCTGCCCTTCACTCTCTGCTGTATCTGCCCTTCACTCTCTGCTGTATCTGCCCTTCACTCTCTGCTGTCTCTGCCCGTTACTTTCTGCTGTATCTGCCCTTCACTATATCTGCCAGTTATTCACTGCATCTGCCAATTGCATTCTACTGTATCTGCCTGTTACCCTCTGCTCTGCCCCCCTCGCCCTGTGCTCCACCCGCCCCTCGCCCTGTGCTCCACCCGCCCCTCGCCCTGTGCTCCACCCGCCCCTCGCCCTGTGCTCCACCCGCCCCTCGCCCTGTGCTCCACCCGCCCCTCGCCCTGTGCTCCACCCGCCCCTCGCCCTGTGCTCCACCCGCCCCTCGCCCTGTGCTCCACCCGCCCCTCGCCCTGTGCTCCACCCGCCCCTCGCCCTGTGCTCCACCCGCCCCTCGCCCTGTGCTCCACCCGCCCCTCGCCCTGTGCTCCACCCGCCCCTCGCCCTGTGCTCCACCCGCCCCTCGCCCTGTGCTCCACCCGCCCCTCGCCCTGTGCTCCACCCGCCCCTCGCCCTGTGCCCCACCCGCCCCTCGCCCTGTGCCCCACCCGCCCCTCGCCCTGTGCCGCACCCGCCCCTCGCCCTGTGCCGCACCCGCCCCTCGCCCTGTGCCGCACCCTCCCCTCGCCCTGTGCCGCACCCGCCCCTCGCCCTGTGCCACACCCGCCTGTCACTCTCTGCCAGGAATACGTGCTGCCATTGGATGCCAGAAATGTACTTGCATACGTCACCTGGTGAGTTCAGAAAAACACTCGGCCTTTACAATACACATTGAGCTCAGGTAGGAACCACACCATAACCACGGGTCACTGAATGTTACTGAAGTGATTTTATTTTTAACATATTTGGTGGCTGTAGCACGGAGCTGTTTTGTGGGTCATGTTTTTCTTTCTATCACGGCCGTGACACCTTAATGATATCAGCAACAGTTTCCAAGTACTGCCCTCCAACATACAGGCTGGGAGTTACTCTTAAGATGTATATACATTTATTGTACCTTTTTTTAGAGAAACGGAATGTATAAAGGTTTAGAATATTTGCTGTTTTTACTTTGAGCTTTCATAAAAAGTGCTTCCTGGGCTGCCTCAAGTGCTGCACTGTAAACTAGCTGTGCTGTAACTACCGTGATATAAAAGATTGAGAGTTTTTATACTCGAGTCAGTCTCAGTCTTATCTCAAATTGTCTGTTATTGTCCTTGTCAGCATTGGCAATAACAGCTGGGTGTGCTAGCACTGAATAAAGGAGAGGCATTCTGTTCATGGAGAATAACATCACGGAAAGCTGGATGGATATCAGACAGAGAGTTGGATAGTCTAGCAGAGGGGAGTAGCGCCAATCAAGCTGACTTTTGCCCTCACCCGATATCCATTCTGCACTACTAGCCGAGGTAACTGGATAGCATTCGGTATTGGGAGCCTGTCGAAGGAAGCCATGCTGAGTCTGGTTTTTGTGTCCCCTGTTGCTATTCTGGCTGGTTTAAGCTGACTCAGCAGATCATGGATAACTCACTGAACCATCGGTGTTTTGTTTTTGACTAAAGTGTGATACAATTCCGTGGAGACCCGTAACCTTTAAAAAGAAATTTGAACTTCCAGTGAATGGCTGAAAGGATCACACAAGATTTCAAGTTTTTAAGACTTTTACTATAACACACAAGCTAAAAGCAACATTGACAACACTATTTCAGTAGGTAACTTGTATGCTAAATTGTAGAAAAGATCCCCCATTTGACATTTAAAACAACCAAAAATCTCCCTCCATGGTTATACTTCACTCTGTCCTTAAGTAGACATTCCATTATCCTGGAACCAGTCCAAAGTGATTGATTGATCCTGAGGGTTTGCTTCCTTTCTTTTCCTTTCCTAACTTTTAATTCCCAAACTAGCCTTTATGGAGAGGGTTGTCCTTGTGATTCCTTCCTCTGGCCAAAGTTAGGTGAATCTTCCAGTTTTGTTTAAACACTTACAAATTCGAGCAGGAGTTTCCACCTGCATTCTTGTGTGATAAACTATAGAGACTGATTGCCTCTATCTCGCAGCTCTTTCAGATCCTCGCAGACTGAGACTGTCTGTGAGGTTCAGTGATATTATAGGAAAACAACTCTGTAAGTCAATCCAATGGCTTCCTATGGGCTCTTCCCCCTCTCAAAGCCCATCTCCATGGCAATATGAATCACATGGGCCTTGTCTCCAGGTAGAAATACTAATTAGCTATCCTTTAGACTCCCAATTTCATCCTATCTTGAAATTAAAGAGTTTAAAGTATAACTTCACAAAACTTGACATTCCTAACACCTTTCTGGGACTTTGGAGACTAACGGTCTATCCACTGTCCGCACAGATAGTTTGGTCATTGTTTACAGTCGTGAACACTTTGCACCTTCTTCCCAGTAAAACAACCTGGGCCCCCTTTAATCTTTTAACACCCAAGTCACCCAGATTTGCTGTCAGCAGAATTCAGAATAGGTTACATGACCCCCTTCACTCCTCCATTTTACCCTAAATTCAAGGCTCAGTCCCAAAACATAACAATCTTAAAACCTGGCATTTTGTAACAAGTACCTTTTGTATTGTTAATCATTGTCCTTAGGAGAAAACAAAAACAAAAATTGCTGGGAAAACTCAGCAGGTCTGACAGCATCTGTGGAGAGGAAGACAGAGTTAACGTATCGAGTCCGTATGACTCTTCATCAGAACTCAATTGTCCTTGGGAGCACCGGTGAGGGTGAATGCAGGTTTGAAACCTGCTCCCCTGAATGGTCTGAAGTACGGCAAGAGGCAAAGGCAAAAATGAGGAAACTAATGCTTTATATCAGGGAGGGGTGATGGGAGAGGCAAGGGACGGCTTGAAGTAAGAGGCACCAAGCCTTGAGTTGGACGTGTCATTGTGTCTCTGCCTCTGGGTTGCAGAAATGTCAGACCAGACAAATGAACAAAGTGTATCATATCACAGCCAGGCAAAACTACACCTCGCCATCATCAAGAAATCAATGTGAAAGACAAAAAGAGGAAAGCCAAATGTAGGTGTCGGTATCTTGGTGTACACTGTAAAGGAACACAATTCGGAAACTGAAAGTTGTTGACTAAAATCATGACAGTAGTATTAATTGATTAGCCATTAAATGTTATTGAGTATAGATATATAACTTGCAGCAGGTTTTGGCCAGGATATTGGGAAGAAGGCCAAGCTCTTCAAATATCAATAAGAGATCAAATATCAATTAGAGATGCCATATATACACAATGAGGGTAGATAAGAACAAAACAAAAACAAAAATACCTGGAAAAACTCAGCAGGTCTGGCAGCATCTGCGGAGAGGAACACAGTTAACGTTTCTAGTCCGAATGACCCTTCAACAGAACTAAGTAAAAATAGAATAGAGGTGAAATATAAGCTGGTTTAAGGGGGGGTGGGACAGGTGGAGCTGGATAGAGGGCCAGTGATAGGTGGAGATAACCAAAAGATGTCACAGACAAAAGGACAAAGAGGTGTTGAAGGTGGTGATATTATCTGAGGAATGTGTTAATTAAGGGTAGAAAGCAGGACGAGCAAGGTACAGATAGCCCTAGTGCGTGGGGTGGGGTGAAGGAATCAAAAAAGGCTAAAAGGTAGAGATAAAACAATGGATGGAAATACATTTAAAAATAATGGAAATAGGTGGGAAAAGAAAAATCTATATAAATTATAGGAAAAAAAGGGGGGGGGGAATCGGAAAGGGGGTGGGGATGGAGGAGAGAGTTCATGATCTAAAATTGTTGAACTCAATGTTCAGTCCGGAAGGCTGTAAAGTGCCTAGTTGGAAGATGAGGTGCTGTTCCTCCAGTTTGCGTTGAGCTTCACTGGAACAATGCAGCAAACTAAGGACGGACATGTGGGCATGAGAGCAGGGTGGAGTGTTGAAATGGCAAGCGACAGGGAGGTCTGCGTAATGCTTGCGGACAGACCGAAGGTGTTCTGCAAAGCGGTCACCCAGTCTGCGTTTGGTCTCTCCAATGTAGAGGAAACTGCATTGGGAGCAATGAATGCAGTAGACTAAATTGAGGGAAGTGCAAGTGAAATGCTGCTTCACTTGAAAGGAGTGTTTGGGCCCTTGGACGGAGAGGAAAGGGGAAGTAAAGGGGCAGGTGTTGCACCTTCTGCGGTTGCATGGGAAGGTGCCGTGGGAGGGGGTTGAGGTGTAGGGGGTGATGGAGAAGTGGACCAGGGTGTCCAGAGGGAACGATCCCTACGGAATGCCGCCGGGGGGGGTGAAGGGAAGATGTGTTTGGTGGTGGCATCATGCTGGAGTAGGCGGAAATGGCGGAGGATGATCCTTTGAATACGGAGGCTGGTGGGGTGATAAGTGAGGACAAGGGGGACCCTATCATGTTTCTGGGAGGGAGAAGAAGGTGTGAGGGCGGATGCACAGGAGATGGGCCGGACACGGTTAAGGGCCCTGTCAACCACTGTGGGTGGAAAACCTCGGTTAAGGAAGAAGGAGGACATGTCAGAGGAACTGTTTTTGAAAGTGGCATCATCAGAACAGATGCGACGGAGGCGAAGGAACTGAGAGAATGGGATGGAGTCCTTACAGGAAGCGGGGTGTGAGAAGCTGTAGTCGAGGTAGCTGTGGGAGTCGGTAGGCTTGTAATGGATATTCTCTCAGGTCCAACCCCAACATTGTCATCAAACCCGCTGACAAGGGTGGTACTGTTGTTGTCTGGCGCATTGACCTCTACCTCGCGGAGGCTGAGCGTCAACTCGCAGACACTTCCTCCTACCTCTCCCTGGACCATGACCCCACCACAGAACATCAAGCCATTGTTTCCAGGACTGTCACTGACCTCATCTCCTCTGGAGATCTTCCTCCCACAGCTTCCAACTTGATAGTCGCCCAACCTCCGGCGGCCCGTTTCTACCTCCCACCCAAAATCCACAAACAGAACTGTCCTGGCAGACCGATCGTGTCAGCCTGTTCCTGCCCCACGGAACTCATTTCTCGTTATCTTGACTCCCTTCTCTCTCCCCTTGTCCAGTCCCTTCCCACCTACGTCCGTGATTCCTCTGACACCTTGCGTCACATCAACAATTTCCAGTTCCCTGGCCCCAACCGCTTCCTCTTCAC